>NC_080100.1:62194519-62794519 GCF_950005125.1 Chionomys nivalis
TCAAACTATTAACTGTCCCAAAATGTAGCCGCCTCGACGGGTTACTCTGTCTAGGGTTTGTAACCCGCCTGGCTGGCCAGTTATTCCAGGGTCACGGAGAGGCACCACCTGAAAGACATAGGCTGATAAGCAGGAAGGAGGCTAAGCGTATTTGTCAAAGCCTCCGTTTATTAGAGTCATGGTTACAGCCTATATAGCCCCTGAATGGGGAGCTTGGGGGGCTGGGGCACTGGGTCTTGCCACGTGGTCCACGCCCATCACCTAGGCCAGGTCACGATTCCTTGGTCAGGAAGTCACAAGGTGACCCACCTAGTTCTCTAGATAGTTTGGAATGTGAGGCAGGTTCTGCTAACAGATAACTCTCTATTAACAGTTAATTTGGGTGTGGGATAGGCTTGGTCAATAAGACTATTCTCAATACAATTGGGAAGTGAAGCCCTCTGCAAAAACTCCTCACGGTGGTGCTTCCTGTAAATTTTGGGGGGACACGGCTCCTGACATATCCCCCTTCCTTTTATAAAAGCAGGCATCTATCAAGTGGAGGGCACCAGGTCAGAGTCTAACCCTGGTGTCAGATCTAAATGAGAAGGGACTGGGACAAGGAGGGACCCTTCTCTCGAATGGTAGAGCAATTTTTCTCTCCTGGGAACAGAGGGGTGCCTTATGAGTAGCATTAGTTCCTTGGAGGTCCTCAAATAAAAGGTATCTAGCAAGACCTAAAGTAAGCAGGTCTTTGACCACAGGGCACCCTGTCTTAGGCCATGTGGAGGGCGATCCTCGTGCCTGGCACCATGCCATGTTGAGCCGGTTTTTACAACCTCTGTATGGTGTGCTGTTCAGGCGAGGGTCCACACTAACTCCCGTCATTGGGCCCCTGTATCTATCATTAATGAAAAGACTGTGAGGAGCTCCTCAAATAAAAGATATAATGATATAACTTTGGCACCAATAGCTCCATCTTCCAGACAAGAAGAAAGGGCGTTTTCCAAACCCAGTATTCACCTTTAGTCTGGCCTAAGGTATATCCTCCTTCCTAAATGCCTACTCCACAATAAGATTATGAGTGCTGCCTGCCAACAATTAGGGCAGTGTAAAGGGATCAAAATCTAAAATTTTTAACATATGCATTAAACCTAAACATTTTACAGCATGTGTCAAACCTTTTCCAACATCTATAAGCAGTTACAAACATCATTAGGTCAATTCCAGTAAGAATACAATGACATACATTGACAGACATTTTTGTTATCAAATATCACCAGTTCCAGTCTCTGAGCAACAGTCAAAACCCCAATCTTCCCCCTTCTTAAGTAAAGAGGGGTTAGTATTTTAATTAAAATGAGTTTTTTGTGTCCCAAAGTTTAAAACAGTCAGATGTTTAGTCTACACCTCAGCTGCAAAGCAAACAGAATGCAGACTGCAGAGGTAGCTCAACGTTTGTGCTTCAGGGCAGGTGGGCTTCCTGGGTGAGGTGAGCTGGAGTCAGCTATCTGAAGCGCATCCTGGCAATTATCTCAGCTGTCTCCCTGGACTCTCTTGGAGGCAGAGTGGCGTAGCAGGTTCTGTTATCTGGCACTCCTCTCCTTGGGGGCAGGGAAGACTGGATCAAGGGTTCCTCTTCAATGTCTCTGGAACTCCTCTGTGGGGTGTCTGCAGCCACGGACATCAGGTTCAGCTTTTATTTTTTTTCTGTGAAAAAAGCATAAACATATCCTCGACCCCAAATATATACAGGTCGGGTTTTTTTTATAATGTATTGCAAGGGCTTTTTTACCTTGCCTTAGTAAAGGTCAGTTTGGTGTCATCTTGCTAGATCCATTTTCATCAGGATCTGTGTGCAACTGTTATAAGTTGCTGTGTGCAACTGTTATAAGTTGCTTTCAAGGAGCCTTGGTACGCTCCATAATTTCTTTTTATTAATTATTAACCATATATGCAGTTCTTCCATTGGAAGAGCCATTTGTAAAATTTAGCATAAAATCCTTTAAGGGATTTTTAGCTATAACATTAGCAAAATACAGGTGTGTGAATTGTAGCAATGCTCATCTGGGAAAAGATTATTGTTTTAGCCTTTGAATTGAGCAAAGGCAATTGTCCAGGAATCAATCTTAAAATTATCAATGAATCTATTGTTTAGTATAAGAAACATTGATCATAGTCAATATTCTGTCAAACCATCTTCCAGATTTTATCCTGCCCTTTTGTACTAGACAGGCTACTGTTCTAAATTAAGAGTTTAATATCTTAACTGGCAAAAATGAGAAGGTTTAGTCATAAACAGCATTTTTTATAAAACTGTTGTAGAACAAGTTTTATATTTAATATACACACTTGCCATAGCTGTATTATAATTAATATACTGTACCTGTTGATTTATATTTTACCTGTTTGAGTACCTGCTTGGTAGCTTTCTAAGCTCTCTATTGAAAACTGTTTTTTGTAAGAATTTTACCTATCGGCTCAAGGTTTCCCATAAGAATATTATAAATAGAGCTTTAACCATTGAATATCTAAAAGCTTATAAGCTATTCTCTTAAGTTGCAAGTCTGCCCCACAGATAGGAAAATGAAAAAAGGAAGTATTTTAACTAATGATGTTGGTCTCATTAGACACCACCATGTAGAAGAATAAAAATAGATCCATATCCATCTCCATGTACAAAACTTAAGTTTAAATGAGCCAAAGGCCTCAGCATATAAAAATTTTGTTGAACCTCATAGAGAAAAAATTTTTTGAAGTACACTTTGCCACATCTTAAACACAGCCTCAGTGGCACAAACATTTGGAGAAACCATAAATTATTTCTCCTGAATTGAGAAACTTTTGTATAACAAGACTATAGAGTGGGAAAAGATCCTTACTTGTCATAAACCCATTTTAAAAACATATGAAGAACTCAGAAAATTAGTTATTAAAAAATTTAATCCAATAGAAATATTTGTTACAAACCTAAACTGAAAACTCTCAACAGACAAACTGAGAGACAGTTTAAAAAAATGTTTAAACATAATATCCTTTAGCCATCAGAGAAATGCAAATTAAAACTCTGAGATTTCATTTTATCCTTGTAAAAATGACCAAGATTAAAAATTATTGCTAACAATTTATGCTTAAAAAAATGTGGGTAAAGAAAAAACTTCTTTGCTGGAAGTGCATACTTGCGTTGGAAGTGTAAACTGGCAATCACTTTTGGATCATACACAGTATTGAAAGACCTGGATAAATCCAAACTTCTCCAGCAGGAAGAGAAGAATCAAAAATCTAGGGCTAGCCTGTTCAGCGACCCTGCCCTAAGAACCAGATGAAGACAAAACCAGATTGCAATCCTGATAAACAATCCCGAGTTTTCCCCCTGTGATTATCACTGTACTGTTTTAGGAACGAGCTGATTACCCTGGGAGTGGTCCCGAGAGGCAGGGAGCTGTCCCCCCTGCGACCATCACTGGATTTTTGGAATTTTTATGACCCTCCTGGACCACAGGGCTGTGGTCTCTTTTCCAAAAATTTCCTCTCCAGGTCACTAGAAGCCAAAATCTTCCCCCACATGGGTCACAAGCCTCGTGCGATTGCAGCAAGGACAGTCTCCTGCAAGTCACTGGGGGGGCTGTGCCCTCCCGAGACCTGAGTGAGAGTCTCCCCAGCATTGGGAGTCCCTCATTACGGCCATTTTTTAAAATTAGGCAATTATCTACCTTAAAACTTATCAATACCCCTCTTGGGCCTAAATATAAAAGTTTTTTGACCATAAAAACATGTGCTCAGCTATGTTTACAGCAGAACTACTTTATCATAGCCAGAATCTGAAAATAACCCAAGTGTATCTCTTTTACACCTAGGATAAAAGAGACATCATCCTTTTAAATATCCATGAATACCATAAAATATCTTGGAGTAACTCCAAGCAAGCAGGACAGAAGTTTTAGGTCCTGTTACCTTTGCTTGTGAAGGCGAAAATGTTTTTTATTTTTAACCATTATCATTTGTTAGAGTATAACTCTGGCCCTTGATAAATTTAGTGAGAGGCCTGAGTCTCAGCAGTCTACCCTCAAGCAACACCAGGCAGCAGGAAAGGACCACAAGCTGAGACAATACAACTCCCACCCAAGAGTGGGCGTACAAATGAAAAAACTTGTATGATAAAAACTTTAACTCTTTTAAGAAAAAAATTTAAGACATTAGAAAATAAAGATCTCTTATTTTCTTGGCAAAGTAGAAGAAAACATAGCAAAAATGACAATTTCACTGAAAGCAGTCTACAGATTCAGTGTAAATGTCCATTAAAAATTATAGCAACATTCCTCACAAAACTCACATACAGATTTACTATAAATGCACATTAAAATTATAGCAACATTTTTCACAGAACTCGAAAGAACAATCCTCAACTTTATAAGAAAGAAATAAAAATTCAGGATATCCTAAACAATTTTTAAAAATCCTCTGAATGTATCTCAAAGTCTTTGATTTCAAAACTTTTCTACAGAACCACAGTACTGAAATTAATCTACCTTAGATATAAATTTATATGCCTACAAACTAAAGATTTTTGACCAAGAAGCAAAATTTTAGAATGGAAAAGAAGCACATTTATCTCCTTTTATTGTCCTGAAGCTGTAACTTTCTGAGTCCAGACCTCCTTACAACCAACCTGTCTGGCTGCCTCAGCTCCACATGGCAGGAGGCTAAGACACAGGTTCTCTAGCCCTAGGGGGTCTTCTGTGGAGTCAGGGTGGAGCTCAGCAGCTTTCGCTTGTCTAGCTCCGTTTGCCCGTTTGTCTAAAATCCTGCCTTTTTTCATAGTGAATTGTAAGTCCCGAATCTGAGAGGAGAGGTCTGAGGGTTCATGCTGTAATGCAAGAACTTGTTTGAGACCTTCTATTTGGGCCTTAAGGGCGGCTTTGTATTGAACAATTTCTGAATCAAAGGCATGCTATCGGGAGCAGTCAGAGCACAGGGCGGTGGCTGCGGAGTCCTTTTTGGAAACTAAGGAAGACGCGGAGAATAGGGTGTGTTTCTGGGCCTGTTAAAACTAACCAGGGGCATATTTCATCTATAAAACAAAAAAAATGCAACTAAATCTCTTTTTTTTACTCTTACTCCTCTTACCCTGAGTGATTGCTGAAATTCCTTTATGAATTTCTCTTTCCTTGAGAGCGACTGGCCTATGTCTTATTGAACGACAGCAAACCTGCGCCTACCTCATCCTGCAGATCTGTCCGAGTTCTACAGCTGCAGAATCTTCTTTTTCTTCTTGTTGTCCCGGGACTGCGCGTCGTCGTCCGGAAAGTTAACCGTGCTCCGAGTCACTGGTTCGGGCGCCACTGTAGCGGCCTCGACGGGTTACTCTGTCTAGGGTTTGTAACCCGCCTGGCTGGCCAGTTATTCCAGGGTCACGGAGAGGCACCACCTGAAAGACATAGGCTGATAAGCAGGAAGGAGGCTAAGCGTATTTGTCAAAGCCTCCGTTTATTAGAGTCATGGTTACAGCTTATATAGCCCCTGAATGGGGAGCTTGGGGGGCTGGGGCACTGGGTCTTGCCACGTGGTCCACGCCCATCACCTAGGCCAGGTCACGATTCCTTGGTCAGGAAGTCACAAGGTGACCCACCTAGTTCTCTAGATAGTTTGGAATGTGAGGCAGGTTCTGCTAACAGATAACTCTCTATTAACAGTTAATTTGGGTGTGGGATAGGCTTGGTCAATAAGACTATTCTCAATACAATTGGGAAGTGAAGCCCTCTGCAAAAACTCCTCACGGCAGTGCTTCCTGTAAATTTTGGGGGGACACGGCTCCTGACACCAAAAGACAGATATCTAGCAAATATGCTCCTTTTCTTTCCCAACTCCTTAACTCAGGTAAGTGAGAAAATGTAGTGAAGACCAATATGTACCTTTCCCCTCTGCATCCTTCCGCCATTTCTGTATTTTGATATTCAGCCTGCTCAGTTGTTTCCATGTTGAAGTTATTAAATAAAAACTCTTGAGAACTCTGAGCACACACACACCTCAGCAGAGTCTCTCTGGTGTTGAAGTAACTTCAAACACTGTTTGGAACTAGTCGGGATCTGAACAATGACTTCTATAGTGAGTTTTGTGCCAAGCCATTCCTCCACACAATTACCTAATCAAAGATTAAAAGTAACAATTCTGTTTTCTTCTTAAAACTATGGCTTGGTCTCTTCATGCTCCTTTGGAATTGTAGGAACCCACTTTTTCAAGCTGGAGAATTCAAAGCAGATGAAAAGCAACCAGGTTTTTTAAGTCAAGAACATACAAATCATAACCCACTCTCACTCAGTCTTCCAGAGCTGATTATATGAATTTAAGATAGCATAATCTGAAATTCTAGAAGCACCCTCGCCAACATGCTTTGTATCTATAAAAACAGCTTATGATAATTTCAGATCAATAATGTATAAATGTCAGTATGTAACTTCTAAAATATCTAAGTGTGGCCGGTATCTGATGTAGTTGCTGAATGCACAGCCCTGGGAGATGTCAGAACCCTGTGAATTCCGTGTTGTCACGCAATGCCTGAGAGAAGTAATTCAGCCTCTTGTTAGCTCATTTTCTAAGCATATCACTCGCAGAAACTAAGCTGCCTCTTGCTCTACGCCTGCTCATCTGAGGTGAGGACAAAGTTCTGAGAACTAAGCTTTCGTTTTCTTGTTATCCTAACAGAAAATAATGTTTTCCTGGAATGTCCTTTAAGAGAAATTTGTTTTTAGGACAGCGATCCACCAAAACTCAGATTTTGGAAATTCTGTTATTTCTGCTATAAATGGAAAACTCCAGGCTAGTCCCCATCCTTACCTGTCCAGTCTGTCCTCAATCACTTCTCACCAGAGTCAAGGCCACCTCTTTAGCAGCATTCTGAGCTAATTCTGTTTCCAAACTGTTGCTCACATGATTCTAACATGCCTGTGCCTAAAGTCTGTAATGCACAAATGCTTCTCATCCATCTCAAAACTGTCCTGTCTTCACAGCCTACACTGAGACCCAAAGCCTCCCACAGCACTTTCTATATTCAGTTTATTCTCAATTTTAACACCCTTTCCGGAATTCTAACAACAATTGTTAGACTGGCTTTCATTTCAACATGTGGTTTGAGTGCTTTGTAGCACCATGTAATTATTTCAGTAGGTATGCCATAGGTCTTGGATCTTTAGTTTGGTCAAAAGTTCACAGAGAGGAGAAAATACATACAATACAAAGAATAAAACAATTTTGTATACAGAGTTCTTTGTTCAGACCTGTCCTCTATAACAGACACCCCAAAAGCTGCCCCAAAAGCTGTTTGCCTTTAAGTTTCCTATAAAAAGGAAGTTAAAACTCAGGTCCTATAGACCATCCTAACATTCACCTGGTCATTGAGCGTCAGGTTATTTTTACTTAAAGGGAACTTGGTCAGCACATGCAGCTGCAAGAGTGGTGTGACCCAACATCACTCTCTGCTGTTTTGTCTCATGCCTACCTTCTGACATTGACTGCTATTTCCACTCAATAACCTGTAACACAATAAGGACCACATGGCCCAAGCATCCTTAACACATACGGGGACTAGGATCTTGAGATGGCACACATATATCATAATAAAAATACTGAATATTAGTAAAAGAACTAAATGAAAGCATTTTTTTTTAAAAAAATTGAGATAGTTCTGTCCACATCCAAATTTAGCAGATTGGTGGCATTTGTTATGTTTTTCTCTATTAAATAATAATTGTTGAGATAAGAAATCATTTTACTTTTTCTAGCATTTTCCAGGAAGGGTGATGCACACATATATACATACATAGATGCACACAAACAAATTCACTAAACCCACATAGTCTTCCATGAATTCTGTATTTGGTGATAACATTGCAGTTAATATCTACAACAGATGTTCATACTCATGGAAGCAAAATGCTTCCTCAGAAATTGTCTCCAGTTTGTGCCTCTTGTTTTTGGTCACTAACTATTCAGCAAGGAGGATTCTATAGTAAAAGGGCTTTTGGAAAGATGTGGAGACATTTAAATTGTCATGGTTGGAGTGAGTACGTTCCTGGAGTATTGTTAAATGATACGTAGAACAATAGGACACAATGAAAACTTACTATTTCTTTTTTATTTTTATTGAGCTTTACATTTTTCTCTGCTCCCCTCCCTACCCCTCCCCTCTCTTTCAGCCCTCTGCCAAGGTCCCCATGCTCCCAATTTACTCAGGAGATCTTGACTTTTTCTACTTTCCATGTAGATTAGATCTATGTATGTCTCTCTTAGGGTCCTTTTTTGTTTGGTTGGTTTTTTTTTTTTTGTTTTGTTTTGTTTTTGTTTTTTTTTGATTTTTCTAGACAGGGTTTCTCTGTGGTTTTGGAGCCTGTCCTGGAACTAGCTCTTGTAGACCAGGCTGGTCTCGAACTCACAGAAATCCGCCTGCCTCTGCCTCCCAAGTGCTGGGATTAAAGGCGTGCGCCACCACCGCCCGGCTCTCTTAGGGTCCTTATTGTTGTCTAAATTCTCCAAGATTGTGATTTGTGGGGTGGTTTTATTTGCTTTATGTTTAAAAACCACTTATGAGTGAGTACATGTGATACTTGCCTTTCTGTGTCTGGGTCACCTCATTCAAAATGATGTTTTCTAGCTCCATCCATTTGCCTGCAAAATTCAAGATGTCATTCTTTTTCTGCTGTGTACAGAAAAATTTACACATTTCTACATTGTGTAAATGTATCACATTTTCCTTATCCATTCTTCAGTCTAGGTTTAGGTTGTTTCTAGATTCTGGCTATGACTACAGAATGGGAAAAGATCTTCACTAACCCACAACAGACAGAGGTCTGATCTCCAAAATATTCAAAGAACTCAAGAAATTGGCCATCACGAGAACAAATAATCCAATAAAAACAATGGAGTACAGATCTAAACAGAGAACTCTCAACAGATGAATCTAAAATGGTGGAAAGACACTGAAGGAAATGTTCAACATCCTTAGTCATCAGAGAAAAACTTTCTATTTCAAAATGACAATTGTGCCAAGCTTGAAAACTCCAGGTCTAAGAAAAAACGTGATATATAATTTTAGGGTTGCTTCTTGTTTGATGAAAATAACTTTAATGATTTGTGGTGGGGGAGCTTATTGCTGAAAGCCAAAACTTTTTTCTTAAATAGATAATTCCAGACTTAAGAACTACTGGCATATTGTGTATAACAGCATCTCTATGGCGACAAGTATAATGTTAACTGTCTTTTAAATTCATTTGTTGGGACCAAAAATTAAGAAAGAAGCCATATATAGTGGCACCTGGGGAGCAGAGGCAGGCAGATCTCTGTGAGTTCAAGGCCAGTTTAATCCTCCTAGTGAGTTCCAGGACAGTCAAAGTTACGCAGTGAGACTCTGTCTAAAAATGATATAAAGTAAAATAAAGGAAGGAAAAGAATAAAAGAAAAGAAATTAAATGAAAGAGACAAGCAGTGGCTTAGATTTCCAAGGACTGGTTTGAAGAAATTCTCTTCTGAAGGAGACAAGATGATCCCCAGCAATAACTCAGTGGGAAACGAGCTAAGTAGCGACAGATACAATTGGGTTTTCTACAAGAAGCATCACAGATGGTGTCAAGGTTGGTGGGACTGGATCAGGTTGGATTCTTCTTCATGTCATTCTCATTCTCTCATAATACTTTCAAGCCTTCAAAGTTTTAGAAAGTCAAGCTTTATGTTTGCTGTTGTTAGGAAGTTGTGGATTATCTACTCTAAAATTTCACTAGAGTTTGAAGATAAAAGTGAGAACTGTAGTAATATGAGTGGCAAGGCTGCGTCCCCAGCACCCAGCCACCCGCATGGCTAGCTTATGCCCCGAAATAATTACACGGAAACTGTATTCTTTTAAACACTGCCTGGCCCATTAGTTCCAGCCTCTTATTGGCTAGCTCTTACATATTGATCTAACCCATTTCTAATATTCTGTGTAGCACCACGAGCTGGCTTACCAGGGAAGATCTTAACCTGCGTCTGTCTGGAGTGAGAGAATCATGGCGACTCACTGACTCGGCTTCTTTCTCCCAGCATTCTGTTCTGTTTACTCCACCCACCTAAGGGTTGGCCTATCAAATAGGCCAAGGCAGTTTCTTTATTAATTAACCAATGAAAGCATCAGATTAATACAAGACTCACCTCCATCAAGAACACCAAGGGATTCCGGGAGAGGGGCAAGAACTCTGTGAGGGACACACTGATCTAGTCTAAGGGAAAGGAGGCTGGGTAGAAGTGTTTGGAACACAACATAATGAGGATGGGTCTGCAAGACAGTGAGGAAGTCTTTAAGTCCATCTTGTCAAAGAATGAGTGTGCCACTTCCAGGAAGGAGTCTTCCTTGGTATCTTGACTCCAACTGGGCCCTAGAGCAAGTAGAAGGACAGATTTCAGTAACTCATGCTTTGTTCAATACAGTCCCTTTTTGTATTTAAAGGTCTGCCTCATGTGTTCTTTTAGCCCCTCACTAGGTGCTCGTGTGGAGGTTATTTAAGTGACAAGACGACATATTTGCTAGACTCAAGCTCATCCCTACCTCCTCTTCTTTTTTGTCAGTTGCTCTTGATCCCCTAGTGACTTGTTAACATCTCAAAGAAACAACTGCCAACTGAGAACAAAGGAAAGGGTGAACACACCAGGAGGAGAAGACAGGCAGGTTCAGACACTGACCAAATCAAGAAGCCCTTCACCCTGATCATAGCTTCCCCTGGCAATGACTCAAGCTCCACTGCTGAGAACCCGCCTCAGGATACTTTGGCGTGTCGCCAACCCTGTCATATAATGACTGCCAGCCCTTTTCCAGACATGGGACTACTTTGTTAGAGACCCATCATTACCCACCAAAGAACGTCTAAGGGAAAATTGAGTTGAATAAATTATTAGCAATTTCATAATAAACTTCAAGTCATCTTCCATATATTTTCTTCAAACTTGTCAGAGTAATTTATATATTAAACATTTAGATAGTACTATCCTTCCTTGTCAGCTCTCCCCAGTGCAAGATTCTTAAAAGTAGACCATTATATTCCAGGAGAGTTTAAACTGTGAAAGGCCTCCAGGCAGATAAAGCTAGAAGACTTCTCGGGGCTTGCCAGCTCTGAGAGTTTATGGCTTTATGGTCTCAGATGAAGACCTGATAGCATTCAGAAACTTTCCCCAGGGAGAAAGGGAGTCAGCAGGAGAACCAGCCTTAGGGGTGGCTTTCCTACCTGGGCAACAGTCCTCTAAAATATGGAAGAGATTTTGAAACCCCAGATGGTGATATTGGGCCTTTCTTTCTTTGTTTTGCAAGAAGTGATCATTGGAAGACAGTATTTGTTTGCATTTGTATGCATTGAAAAGGCAGTGTGCAGAAGGGCAGCTGAGCCTCAAATGACGATCGTGAGAAGTTTGGTTTGAATACTAGTCAGAATTTCAAACATGACCAGCAGCTATTTTTCTAGAAATAACAGAGTGAAGTTCATTTCTCACACACATCTTGCCTGTATGCTTACCAGATCAAATCTAGTAAGTAGACTAACTTCAAACAAAGCTAATATGAAGTTTTCTTAAAACACCAGGGACATGAGAATGCCCCCTCAGAGTGCTCTTCACTCTGGTCCATGTGGCCTTTGCTTGCTCTGATAGTGAAATTACTGTACACATTGTTTTCGTCTTCTTTATGAAAAATAGTAGAACACAAAAATGTCCTGAATCTCACACACTGTGTGCATGAAAACACACACATGCACACACACACACACACACACACAAATGTTCAGCTTGTCAACAACTTCGGCAAAGTAAAATACAAATGATAATTAGAAACATATGTCCCTAGCAAAGAGGCACAGAAACGAAAAGGTCATCTTTTTCCAAATGACCTAATTAGAAGAGCCTGGAGTGCTGGCTGCAGTATAATGGTTTTACACAGCTTTTAACTCAGATTTCCTGTTTTAAAACAGTGCAATTTACTGCCCCTGCAGCAAATATGAATTGTCACTTAATGCCAACAAAATTAGGCCTCCCAACAACACCTGCCTCTAGCAATCTCCTCATTGTTAGGCCTATCGGCTGAGGATTGCTGATTTGCCATCCTAGAATGACCATTTAGAATGGAATGCCAGGATTACTGCCAAGTTGTGAACAAGGATTTCATGTAGAAGGGAGCCTGCATGGTACTTTACATTAATGCCAATTGAAATATGCATGAATAGACCAAAGGGAAAAGCAGTTGTTCTGAATCGCACTGTTAGTGAATGCTTCTTAGATTCCCTTTTCTGGTCCCAGAGCTAGGATTTTGATGCTGAATAATTTTAATTGCCCAGAGACAACAGACACACAGTGGCTGAAAATGCTGTGTGGTGAGAGCTCAAACAGACACCCAAATAGAATTGTCAATTTAAATAGATGTCGCTGTAAATTTGTATTTAATCTCTCTCATATTTATTCAATATGTTGTGATGTTTCATTAAGGATTCATTTTGCTTGTCTGTTTTGGTGTCTCTGTGCTCCTATCTGAACACCTAACTAATGCTTTGTACAGTAACGTTTATCCAAAGTCACTAAGGAGAAAAAAAGAACTCAAGAGCAGAAATAGAGACCCAACAGTAGCACATATTTCTCAGCTACCTTAGTATCTCGGCATAGTCATAGGACTGAGTGTGAGTCTGCAAGATATAAGAATAAAGAACTTCCAAGACACTTTTCTGGAGATGGCCTACCTGTGTCCCCGTCTGCCTGTCAAGGACTCTACACTGATTATTGAAGTAATAAGCCTTATCCTTGACAACCCTGGATGACTTACATGCATTTGTGCTCTTTCATGGGCAAAATAAAGTATCATTCTTAATAATAGAATAATAGCGATCACCCTCTCACTTTGGTATAGTAAGTTAACCTTAGTTAATACATGCAAATGGGACATCTAGAAGTTAAATCTGCTCAGAGTGTGCTTGATCTTGTATACAGTCACAAATGCATCACAGCACAGTGAACCAACAATGAACTGCATATTCAAGAGTGGCTATGCCATGTAAGCTAGATAGTGAAAGGCTATACCATCACAGGTGTCCTCTGTACCTCTTTCACATTGATGAAATACCCAGCTGAATGCATCTTAATATCTATCTCTACTATTAAGCAATGCATGATAACTGCTTCACTTCCTTAATATTTGTATTCCGGCATGACTTATTTAGACATTCAACAGTTATTGCCCCTCTCCCATACATCGTGAAATACACAGATTAGGATACAAAGCATAGCACTTGAAGATTCCCCACAGCTCGGTGGTATTAGGCTGTTTTAAAGAATCTCCCTGACTTTCTCTTGATTTCCATGGAAACACATCATTATGCTTCCCATCCCACTGCTCTGATTATTCTGTTCATTTACTAGGTTGATGTTGTCTCTCCGTGCTCGCTGATAAAGGTTTCCTCTGACGTTCAATAGCAGGTGTTCTCTCAGTGTGTTTTCTCCTTTTGAAATAGCATTAGATCTCTCAGCTTCAAAGACCATCTTTGATCGACTGATACTCATCCATCTTTGGACATGAACTTTCACACTGTCTTCAGCTTCACAGCCACATTTGTTCCTTATCGAGGCACTGCCTATCAAATCCTAACATGTCCAGAATTTAATAAATTTATTTTCCTTGTGTGTACTTTCATTCTCATAACCCACCTAGAATGTTCACCTCATCTATTCCCAAGCCTATACACAAATGTTCTTATCTTTTTTGTGGTGTTAATTAATATTCCAGGACAATAATAAAATCAGAAGTCCTAATCAAATATATAATAATATTATTATATTTCCATGGCTTATTTAATTCCTCCAAGTTCAATAATGAAAAAAAACCAGTCATTTACCATCTCTCGGAGGATTTTCTTTTAATGCAGGGAAAGGTGGGTAGGCAAGGATGTAACAATAACATAGCAAAATATACCAGCACATCAATTCTGACAACACTTAGGGGGAGGGCTTGGGACACAGTTCAGTTTGTAATTGCTGGCCTAGCATGAATGAGGCCCTGGGTTCACATGAGCCGTGTGTGGTTGTGCTCACCTATGATGCTAATATTTGAGAGATAGAGGCAGAAGAATCAGAAGTTCAAGGTCATCCCTGAGAATATAGTCTAGGCTATATAATACTTCCTCACACACACACACAAAAAAATGCCAACGACAAAGTTCCCTTTGTCTTCAAGCCCTCTACTTCTCACACTTGTTATATCAGACAGATTTCATTAGTGTAATTCTTTTGCACTGTTATCCTGGACCAAACTCAGCGGAGTATTCCTGAATACCACCATTTCTGTTACTCTAAAATGGGATGCTGTAAATTTCCTCTCCTCTTCTTGCCTATGGTTAATGTTAAAAAAAAAAATACAGTCTATTGTTCTATTATTTGAGTTCTTGGACTATTCTTTATACATGCTTACATGTTTCAAAATGGTATGTTACATTTGTCTTCTTTTGCTTCAGTTCTCACAGAATTTTTCTGGTTTGCTTCATCATTCCGGGTTCTCTGGTATGGAGACATAAAAGGAAAGACAATCTTCTGAGAGTCTCAGACTACCTAGAGGTCAAGCTTCGTGGCCAGTTAGGAACTATGCTAATGCAGTGCTCAGCACAGAACAACACACACTGCCAAGAGACTCATGAGAAGGCATCAGTCATGTCTGCCCTAGAAGGCCACTTCTCTCTGAAACCACCTCCACCAGAAGTAACTGCCATTGTGTAGTTTCTTCTACTGGCACTTCTGAAGTCTCACTCAGATCCTCAGCAGAGGATGACTCGGGTGCATGACTGCCCATGTCACTCTATCATTAGGCCTAGAGACTGTCAGAAGCTACATCCATAGTCTCACCAACATGACTCCCTAAATATGAGCTGAACAGGGACAACCATAGACATGCCAGAGTGGACAGGGATGGCCCATGAGGCCTCAACCCCACACAAGAACTACAGGCAATTAAGGGATGCTGAGAAAGGGAGGAATAGCCTTCTCCAAGGAAGATCACACCAAATGGTTACCCAATACCAAATGGCCAGCCCTGAAAACATGCATATGAGCAGCATTATACAGACTGAGCAGGTTATATTACGAATATATGTATATATGCATGTAATAACAATTAAAACAAAAGAGACCATGAATTTGAAAGAGAACAAATCAATGTATGGGAAGGTTAGGAGGGAGGAAAAAGATGAGGAAAGTGTTATGTTTACATAAATCTCAAAACAATAAAAGAAGTAATAAAAACAGAAAAAACTAAAATAAAAAATATTATAAAACTAGGAGGCATATCCAATGATTGTGGGCAAACAGAAACAAATAGGAAATATCCATTCCTCCCTTCCTTTTCTAAAATTTATGTCATTTTACAGATCTTATGCTTTCTCCTATCAGAGAGAAACTGTGTTTATCTTTTCTGTCCTTAATTTTCTGGGTTCAGTGAAGCAACAAATACTTTGAAGTTGCCTACCCTATATCCAGCATACTTACTGATGTCAGAAGGTCTCAGAAGAAATACAAATAACAATTAAGTTGAAAGTTTTGAAATCGAAATGTAGATATAAATAATTCTAGATAATGTGAAAATATCACAAAAAGACAAATCCACAGATGAATTAAAAATTTAGTTGGGATTTGAGTTTGGACCCAAGATTTGGATCATATACATGAGTTTATCTTGAGCTCTGCTCAAGTCCTCACTAAAACAGTAGTAAATAAATGAAAGAAATGAGTTATAGTAGGTTAAACAGAGCTTAAACCACATGGAGAAAATGACCCACAGCTACCCAGAGTACCACCATCGAATCTGGAGAATACATCTGCAGATGGGATTATGAAAATCTTAATCAAGGAGAGATGTGAAAGCTGAGAAGACAAGAACTACAGTAGAGATACCAAAGAATGCAGTTAACAAAGTAGAGGGTGACCTACTCTAGCTATAGATTGACATCTCATGTGTTGTAGGATGACCTGCTCCAGCTATAGAACACCCAGGATCAGGACCTCTGTGGAACCAGGTGCAGGCCAGCGACCTCTGTGGGAGCAGAACCGAGACAGGGACACCTGTGGAAGCAAGCCTGAGCCAGAGAACTCTGCAGGAGCAGGCACAGGTCAGCAACCACTGTGGGAGCATGCTGACACAAGGACACCCACAGGAGCAGACCCAAGCCAGTGACCTCCAGGAGAGCAGGCCTGAGCAAGTAACCTCTGCGAGACCAAGCCTGAGCCAGTGACCTCTGTCAGAGCAGGTATGAGGGAGTGATCTCTGAGGGAGCAGGTCTGAGCCAGAGAACTCTGTAAGACCAGGCCCTAGCTAGTGACCTCGGTGGAAGCAGATCCAAGTGAGCGACCACCAATGGACCTGGCCCAAGTAAGCAGCCTCCAAACTAACCAAAAGGCAGAGAGAGAGAGAGAGAGAGAGAGACTGAAAAGGGGGACATAACTACAGACATGGAAGAAATCCAGAAAGTCATCAGGCCATACATCAAAAACCTGTATTCCAAAAAATTGGAAAACTTAAAGGAAATGGACAATTTTATGGATAAATATCACTTACCAAAATTAAACCAAGAACAAATAAGCAAATTAAGTAGACCTATAACTACTTAAGAAATAGAATCAGTCATCAAAAATTTCCCAACCAAAGAAAAGCCCAGGACCGTCAGGTTTCAGCACAGAATTCTACAAGATTTTCAAAGAAGAGTTAATACCAATACTCCTCAAGTTGTTCCACACAATAGGAACACAAGGAATATTGTCAAACTCTTTTTACAAGACTGCAGTTACCCTGATACCCAAACCACAGAAAGACATTACTAAGAAGGAGAATTAAAGACCAATCTCACTAATGAACATAGATGCAAAAATACTCAATAAAATACTGAAAAACTGAATCCAAGACCGTATGAGAAAAATCATCCACCATGACCAAGTAAACTTCATCCCAGTGATCCAAGGATGGTTCAACATAAGAAAATCTGTTAATGTAATCCACCATACAAACAAACTGAAAAATTAAACAGATGATCATCTCATTAGATGCTGGAAAAGCCTTGAACAAAACACAATGTCCCTTCATGATAAAGGTCTTGGAGAGAGCAGGGATATAAGGAACATATCTAAACATAACAAAGGCAATACATAGCAAGCCAACAGTCAACATCAAACTAAATGGAGAGATACTCAAAGCAATCCCACTGAAATCAGGAACAAGACAACATTGCCCACTCTCCATATCTATTCAATATAGTGCTGAGGTTCTAGCTAGAGCAGTAAGACAATAAAAGGAGATCGAGGGGATACAAATCAGAAAAAAAGAAGTCAAACTCTCACTATTTGCTGATGATAAGATAGTTTACATAAGTGACTCCAAAAATTCTACCAAGAAACTTCTACAGTTCATCAACACCTTCAGTAATGTAGCAGGCTACAAATTAAAAAAAAAGGTAGCCCTCCTTTATTTAGACAATAAATGGACTGACAAAGAAATTAGATAAACATCGCCCTTCACAATGGCGACAAAAAAGAAAAAAAGAAAAAAACCATAAAATATCTTGGAGGTCTTGGAGGAAATCTAACCAAACAAGTAAAAGACCTGAATGACAAGAACTTTAAATCTTTGAAGAAAGAAATTAAAGAAAACACCAGAAAATGGGAATATCTCCCATGCTCTTGGGTAGATAGAATTAACATAGTAAAAATGGCAATCTTAACAAAAGTAATCTACAGATTCAATGCAATTCCCATCAAAATCCTAGCAAAATTTTCCACAGACCTTGAAATAATTGTACTCAATTTCATATGGAAAAACAACAACAAAAAAAAATCCAGGATAGCCAAAATAATCTTGTACAATAAAGGAAGTTCTGGAGACATCACAATTCCTGACTTCAAACCCACATAAAATCACAAAATAGGAAATTATAATATACAAACAAAATATCAGTAAGATGAAAATTCCCAAACAAAGTAGTATGTGACAAGAAAATACCCAAAACCACCATTGAGTTCATTTTTTGTTGGCCATCACTGCTGGGCATGGGGCCTACCCTGAAGCATAGTTTACAGACCCGGTGAGACTCCATTGAAGAAAACTCATGTTTCCTTTGTGAACGGTTGTTAAGTGGAGATAGATCCTTGGTTGGGGATGGGAGCTCATGTCCTCATCCTCCTTTCGGTGACAGGACTCCATCTGGTGTGGACCTGTGGAGACTGTGCATGCTGCCACAAGCTCTGTGGATTCATGTGTGCATCGGTCCTGCTGTGTCTAGAAGACATTGCTTCCTTGGTGTCCTCCATCCTCACTGGCTCTTAATTCTTCCCACTTCATCCTCAAAGTTTCCTAAGTCTGAGGGAAAGGATTTGATGGACATATGTTCCATTTAAGACGGAGTACTCCAAGGTCTCTCTAGTGACTATTCTTGTTTGTCAACTTGACTGCTGGTCTGCCAGGTGCCAGTTACAAATGAGACCTTCGAGTCAAGCAACTGACTGTGTGGAGCATCTGACTGTGTGGAGCATCTGACTGGAGCAACTGACTGTGTGGAGAAACTGACTGTGTGGAGCAACTGATTGTGTGGCTTTCACCAAGTGATGCAGTCAATCTAAGCCTTGATTCCTTATCTGTAATGTAGAAGTAATTTTTGTCCTGAGGGTTTGTGGGAAGGGTGAACTAGAGAAGTAAGTTTTGCATATACAGGCTCCATGTAATACTTTCAAGTTTTATGGTTTGTACCGTTAAAAAGAAAATTGTGCATTGTATTAATTATTATTTAAGTAAGTTTCCTCAAGAAACCTACAATTTAAAGGCAAACTAGCCATGTGTAGGTGCCAATAAAACTAATATATGCTGGAACCCACATTTTAAATTAACTATTATCATAGTGGGATCGTTTTCCCCAAAATGTCTTGGAGAGAAGAAAGGACCATAACTTGCCTTTCACATGGGCATCAGCAGGCTCTAGCTCAGCCTTCACTGCACTTGTCCACCCTCTATATTTCCCATTAGCCTCTCACTTTGAATTCTGATCCATCCAATGGCATTTATTTCTTCATCAATATTTTCATTTTACTTCTGGTCAAAATCTCATCTCCACTTGAGATAATTAGTCATTCTCAATTTAAAGCAATATATTTCTACATAATATCAGAATTTTGACTGTACTTTAGGCTCATTGGAAAAGATGGGGCTTTATACAGCCCTCAGTATACCTTTACTATATTAATGAGACCCAAAATAGTGCAGGCTAGATTTTGTTCAATTTTTGTCATGTGGTAAACGATCATACTTCTTACTGGCAGAATTGAATTAACTTCTACACAGGACTATCATGCTTATGTTCCTATATCAAACCTTACATCAGAATCTTACCATCTTTTGAGTCTGCATAGTCTCCACACAATTTCATTTCTTATTGGACCCCAACTCCAGCATGCCAACACAACTTCTGTCTGTCGCGCCTCACACCTGTAATGCACTAAATTCCCTAAGAATTTGAAAGATTGCCATCACCCAAGTTCCTGCAGCAGAGATGACATACAACTAGTCCAATGAGTTCTAGGCATCTTAATGTGGAAAGACACTCCAGAAGAGCGCAGTGGTCACCTGCTGCTGAAGACTCTTCAGCTCGTCTAGCTTCCTGGATTTTTGTGATAGGGATTTAGTTTTTCTAATATTTCCACACTCTTCTACTTTCCTGTCTTAGTGATGTTAACACATTTATTAGTGCAGAATATAATTTAGTCTCTCCTTCATGAAATTTTTCTCATTGTTCCTATTTAATCTTCATTCTTTTTTTTACGTTATTTTACATTTTTGTGTATTGATGCTGAATGTTGCATTATAAATGCCTCCAGGGCAAGCAAGTGACTTAAACTGTGTAATTTCCTTAGCTTGATCATAGTTTCAGATGAACACAACACAGATGAATCAAAATTAATAAAAATCTGAATTTTTATTAATAAACACCTATTACATACCTATAACTATACACTCCCCAGCAGTGTGGAGAGCCCTGGAGTGGGGCAGGACCTGTAGCTCTGCTGCAGCACAGACCAGCAGGTGACGCTGGGGAGTTAATTCAACCAGCAGACTCTCGTTCTGGGATACACAGGAAGTGAGTAACCGCAAGCCCGCCTCATTACACTGCAGCAAAGCCAAAGTGAAATAAGGGATGTGAAAGGCTCACAAAGCACCTGGTGCAGATCAAGCATCGCATTTATAAGTTCAATTATTTATTGCCGAGTGAGTATTTTGCACCTAACTCCTTTTAAATCAACTCTTTCTGAGAGAAAAAAAAAGAAGCACCTTTAAGTCTTTTCTTCGGAAACAACATGCTTCTTTATGCTTTTTGGAATATCTAAAAACATTTCATTAAAAACTCTAACTTTTTATTACTATATTAGAATATCATTACATAGAATGTTCTGTGTAATCTCTACACTGTGGATGTTTCGTCACATTACATGAAGTTGCCTACAATTTGCAGATTTTTAATTTAGTTACTAAACAGTAGGAAATTTTGATTAAGAATTTGCCAGAGGGGAGAAACCAAATTGAAGGGGAATACAATTCTTATCAAGCCCCATTTAGTTGAATTAAAGTGAGCTTCTATGGGATGCTTCTGAGAATAAGTAGATGGTTCTTCTCCAGTTACTACAAACATTGAGCTGAATACCAGCCAATCTACAGCTTCCCATTTTCATACTCACCATCCATGACTTCAGACCATCTCAGTAATGGAGCTCTGTAGGAAGAAAGAGTTCCTGATGCTTTTTCTTCACCTGCTGAATCCTCCTTTCACTATCCAGCATAAACTGACATTGCCCCCATATGTCACCACTGAGAAATACAGAGCAGAAGAAGCCTGAAGAGAAGGAAAAAGGAAGTGGGTGTGAAGGACAGGAGATGGAGGGAAGATCACAAATCATGTGACTATAAAGTGAATAAAAAGACTCCATTATAAGATAGTACAGATTTATTTACTTTGCTCCAAACTCTACCCTCCACGGATCTTTATTGTTTTGCTATTTAGAAAGTGCTAAAAGATTTCTACAACAAAAGTCCTTCATTGTTTTATTAAAGATTATTTTAAAATGTCCACTGAGTAACTTATAGAAAATGCATGCTTTCTCATTCATGCAATCTATCCATATCTGTTAAAGGTTCAATAAATAATTGTTGTTTCCTATTACCAACTGTGACTGTGAAAACAAACCCATAACAGCTTCCTGTTGCCATTTGTTCTTTGTGTTTTCCTGGCATTGTTTCTTGTTTCCTTTGAAATCTGTCTGCCTCTTCTTTCCCTTGCCCTGTGCTTTTCTCTGCACTGGGAACCAGAATGCATTTCCCATTGTGGACACCACATGCTCAGGCCAAAGTTTTTATCCTCAAGTGTCCATATTTGTTCTGTGTTTAGGCATTAAAAAAAATTAAATATGCTTTGCTAGTTTGTATTTTCACAGTTCAATTTTACATGTTTGCTCAACTAATGAATCTTAAAATATGAAAGTAGCCTAAAGTCCACAAGCTGTGTTCACCTCACCAGAGCACACACCAAAGGTCTGGGTTATGACCTGTGATTAATTTATGGTGATATTCTTAATACTCTAACTTTAAAAATGGAAATAGCATGTATTTCACTGTTTTAAGCCTTGGTGAGTTTTCTTGGGAATTATAAGTAAAAATAAAAATAGTGGTGCTTACTGCTTCTGCTTGATAAGCAGTAGAGGTGTCAGCAAGACAGGCTTGATACAAGGATATCACTTGTTGCTGCCTACATCTGAGATCATGAGAACACTTCAGTGTAAACACACGTGCGAGGACAAGCAGTGTGTGAACCATTGAACATGGGTCCTATGTGAGTGTTCTTTGTTTGTCTGACATAAAAATGTCTTAAACTTTATTGGTACCTGGAAACTTACACCAGACAGTGGGATCTTCACCTTTTTAAATGTGAGTTTAGAGGACATGGGAGTCATCATAAGAAAGAAAGAGAAAAAAGAATTTGTTTGTTCGGCTTTGCATGCGCTCCTCATCTTTCCTGTCATGCAAACTGACACAGCAAGTGGGAGATCCTCTTTTTACCAGAAAGCAATCTCTCCAGGCCTAGCGCACTCAATGGCAGCGTTGATCTACAGATGGAGTACACACATACATGTTAAGGCTGTTGAATGACCTGCTCACCACAAAGCAACCAGCTAAGTTTGTGTAGAGTCATCTTTGGTGCTAACATAGCAACACCTATGGGTACACTTATTTGATGGGGAACCTCCTTCAGCCAACAGCGTTTAAGAGGCTGGGCCAGATTGGGGCGTACCAAAAAGTCTTGGTCCTGCCCCGTTCAGTCTCTTCTCCCCATGAGCCACACCTGGATGTTAGAACCCATTCCTATTTCCTCACTGTGATCCAGGAGTTCCCTTTTAATAAAGAAAACCATGAGAATACTCTATTCCGAGTTAGTTTGGGATTATTTGACTCATGTTCCCCCCATTTGACATGTTCTACATCATCTGGCACCCCATGAGGGAACAAGTCCAGTCCATACTTACTGGGAACCTCCCAGTTCGCCAGCCCGGGCACATTTTGTGGCCCATCTAATGCTGCTAAAGAACATGATATTCCCTGCTGGCTGCTTCTCCAGCAGTGATCTCTACAGCATTTCTTCTGACTGCAGTGCACATAGTTGGCAGCTAATGACTGACGGAAAGCTTTGGGCTTCCAACTTATTCTGACAACCAACTCTCTGAATCACTTTGATTCTCCTAAATAACTGCTATTAATTTGTTAAACAAGTCATATTTATCACTATATAAGTAGGCGATGGCACATGGAACCAGAGCAAATGATCCCGGTGAATGCCAGCTTCTACTGAGTCTCTCTGCCACACAGCTGCCACCACAACACCTGCTGGCCAATGAAGATTATTATACCTACTCAAATTCTTTGTAATTGTCTTATGACAGATTTGAAAAATTACAGGATGACTTATAATATTACCATTCAGGAATTTAATAACCATTTTGCTTACACTATGAATGGCATTCTGCAAGGCTTATGTGATTTTTCTTATATATCCATTTATTTGATTTTTGGGAATTGGTTTTGTTTTTCATTTTATATTATTAAGAAAATGGTTTGATAACAGAGCCAAGAATGAGACACTTTAGAAATAACATAGTCTTTATAGACTAAGTGAATAGCTAGTTGAAAAAATTAATACTATATTTGAAAAGCATAGCATTGATTTGACAGGAAAAATCCAGTCAATGTCAAAGGTTACTGAGACATTATCTCAAAGAATTCGTGCTGCTAAATTTAATAATCAGAATTTGTTGAAAAGTAATGATAGATTAACAGATAAGGTATCTCTCCAGCAAGTTAATATGAATGCCATGAAAATTACATCCAAGGATGAGACGTTATCTTTCCTGGACAAATTTCATACCTTGGAATATCAATTGGGGCATTAGAACGAAAACTAGACAGGAGACTCAGAATTTACAAATAGCAGTGGTAAAAACATTTGAAAAGATTGAGGAAATTATTGAAACTGATGAGCAAGGACAGTAGATACAAGGACAGGATTTCATTTCGAAAGCATGTGCCAGAGTCCAGGGTGACTTACCCAGAGTTTTAACTGCCTATCCAGTAATTCTTTCTGAGAAACCATCTGGCACAAAATACCCTAAGGTACTCAAAGAACATACATGGCAACCTATAGGTATGATCAATTTAAAAGAAATTAAGCAAGCAATAGTATCTTATGACCTGCATTTGCCATTTGTTAGGAAAATGGTGAAAACTTTGGCTTCAAGCAATATGGCCATTCCACAAGATTAGCTTCAACTAATCTCAGCAGTCCTACAAATTGGGCCCCAGCTGCTATGGAAATGCTATTAGTGGAAAAAAGGCAAAAGTTTTAGAACAACTGGGAAAAGCAAAAGGATTTGAAGCTTCCCAAGTACTCCAATTCTCAGGACTAGTCTCTTTATGACAAAAACACCTTGTCCCTATGTAGCACAGCAGCTTTAAATGCTTGGGACAGGATTCAGAAACTAGGAAAGAATATTGAATCACATATTGGGGTTAAAAAGTGCCATATAAACCCTTTAGTAACTTTTACTAAGATTAACTAAGGCTGTACAAGTAGGACTAACAGACCCAGAAGCTAGACGCATACTTATTGAATCTCTGGCTTTTGAAAATGCCAACTTAAAATGCAAAAAAAAAAAAAGATCCTTTGGCCTTTAAAGGTCAGATCAGCACCAATAGATGAATGGATCTTGCATACAATGAATGTTGAGACATTTGACTATAGAACTGAGTCTTGGGTAGGAGAATAAATTTCCAGTGGTATGAGAAGACACAAAAATGCCAAATTCTTTAATTCTGATAGAAAAGAACATCTGAAAAGGTATTGTAGGCAAGGAATTCCTAGGAATAATCTTTTCTCTGGGAACGGCAAGAATAGGTGGTCTCAGGTTTATGGAATATGGAGGAGGTGTGGCAAAGGCTGACATTTGACCAATGAATGTAGATTGACAAAAAACAGACAAGACAACCCAATACCATTATGAAACTCCATGGGGGCCCCTCTCACAGGCCGCCCATGTCAAATGTGGTCCAGTAATTTCCAGTCACTGTGGAGGACATGTCTTACCAGGAAAATTAAAAAAAAAAAAATCCAATGCCTTCTGAAAAAAAAAAAAACCATACTGTTCTGGATGATGGACTAGACATGGAGAATGAATCAAAAACTCCAATAGGAAATAAGAAACTTATATTTTGACAGACTTCTATAAATGATCAAAGATTAAAACTAGGACTGCATATAAATGGCATTATAATTGAGGGATTACTAGACATAGGTGTATACATGAGTATCATTACTCCAGAATTTTGAAATCCAAATTAGCCTCTTCAAGAGACAGATATTCAATTCCTAGAAATCAGAACCCTATTCAGGTGAAACAAAGCATGAGATGGGTTGAATGCATAGTGCCAGAAGAACAAAAAAGTAAGGCTGAGGCCATATGTAGCTAATATTGCAGTGAATTTATGGAGTTGTAGACTGTTACGGCAATTGAACAGCCAGAATAACGTTCCTGCAGTCCCCAAAACTCATGTTTCTAGAAGGACGTTACAAAGTATCATAAACAAAGATCACCAGCCGTTCAGGCTGGACAAGAACACAAAGCAACTAGCAAACCTTCAGAGGTACTAACAGCCCTATAAAATGCCTTTAAAATGGTTAACTGAGAAACCCATATGGGTTAAACAATGGCCTTTAACATAACTGCTGGATTTAGAACAGCTGGTACAGGAGCAACTAGATGATCACCATACTGAATAATCAACTAGCTTTTGGAATTTTCCTGTATTTGTTGTTAAAAAGAAATTTGGAAAATGGAGAATGGTGACAGATCTAAGAGCTGTCAACAAGGTAATTCAACCTATGGGCTCTCTACAATCTGAAATACCTCTGCCTTTTCTATTTCCAAAAGAATGCCTCTGATACTTATTGATTTAAAAGATTGTTTCTTCACTATATTTTTACAAGAAAAGGACAGAAAAAATTTGCTTTCACAGTGCCTATTTATAATAATTCTCAGCCTACTAAGAGATATGAGTGGACCATCCTCCCACAGGGAATGATCAATAGTTCCATTCTGTGCCAATACTTTGTAAATCAACCATTGGAAATAACATATAAATCATTTCTTAAAGCTATAAATTGCCATTGCATGGATGATATTCTGCTATCTGATTCAAACATAGATACTTTAGAAAGAATGTTTAAAAAGAATGGAGGAAGTAAAAAAAGTTTTGCCTAAATGAGGATTACAAATTTCTACTGAGAAAATATAAAGAGGAAATTCTGTGAATTACACAGATTATAAAAATAGGTTTACAAAAAATTAGAACATAAAAGGCACAAGTTAGGAGAGACTAATTGCGGACTCTTAATATCTTTCAAAGATTGTTAGGAAATATTTCCAGTCTACAACTGGCTGTTGGGATAACACCTGACCTAATAATTCATTTAAACAAAACCTTAGATGGTGACAAAGACTTATAGTCCCAGAGAATAAACAGCTGAAGCTGAGAAAGAATTGATTGTTGTTGAAGAAAAATTAGAGGAGGCACAGGTGGATAGGGTAAATCCAAATATTAATTGCATTCTAGTAATACTGCCTTCCAGAATTTCTCCTACAGGAATTTTAATGCAGAGTGAATATATTATCTTAGAATGGATATTTTTATCGCATAAACCAAGTTAAAAAATCAAAAACTTATTTGGAAAAAGTCTCTGAATTAATTATAATAGGAAAATTGAGACTTTGTCAACTAGCAGGTATAGACCCAGTAGAGATTATAGTCTCATTTACTACTGATGAAATTAAAAAATTATGGGAAGACAATGAACCATGGCAAAGAGTTTGTGCTAATTTTCTGAGAGAAATTAATAGCAATTATCCCAAAAGCGATAAAATTAACTACTTGGATCCTTCCCCAAATTGTATGTGTCACACCAGTAACTGGAACCCATATATTTTCTACTGATGCAAATAAATCAGGAAAGGCAGGCTACAAATCACTAAGCCCTTATAATGCTGTCCAAAAGGCAGAAATATATGCCATTCTCATGGTACTAAGGGATTTTAAAGAACCTCGCAATATAGCTATTGATTTGCAATATGCAGAAAGAGTTGTCTTGCATACTGAAATCACTTAATTTATACCAAATGATACTAAATTGACTTCATTGTTCTTTCAGGTTCAAGACATAATCAGGAATAGGCTTTGTCCTGTATACGTAACACACATACGATCCCATACGGGTCTGTGAGGTCCTCTAGCACAAGGTAATATAGAAATTGATTGATTATTGGTTGAATGTATGCTGAAGGCCTCAGAATTTCATTTAAAAATGTCATGTCAATAGCAAATGTTTAAAAAAGAGTTTCCTAGAAGCAATTCTAGAAGACGATGTCTCCTCTTCCAACAAAGTTTGTCCTCAGGGTTAGGAACATCATTTAGGGGTTGACAATAATTGGTATAGGGTTGGGGGATGGGGTGGAAATTATGTAGGCCTAGAGATTTCCTTGAAAAACAAAGGGGGGAAATTGAATGGGACAATAGATAGATTAGTGTGAGCTTACTCACACTAATAATAATAATAGTGAATAATAGAGTGAATACTTGTGAGCTATTATTTATGGACAATTTACATTGATATAGATTATTGTATATTGATACAAGTTCAAATTATATTTGTTATATTAAATATGCTTCTGTTTCTGTTTGCAATATTTGTACACCTATGCAAAGTTATTTTGTCAGATTGTATGTATGTATGTATGTTTTTACATCTGTTGAAGACATTTTATATATTGATACAATTTTAGGATATATTTATCATATTGCATTATATATTTCTACCTCTGATCAAGATACTTATACATTGTTTACATTTTGAGGTCCTTGTTCTTATTTACTGCACAGTTGTTTAAAGATTATTTAATATTCTGTTATGAAGTCTTAGTCTTTGAGTTATATAGGTATTAAGTATTATAGGTCAATAGTTATTCATGTTTGTCATACTTATAGTTGACTAATTAGGTTCTTTGGATACATAGAGATTGTATTCTACATAGATAGGTAACATTCAATCATTTTGAAGATCTATAAAACATGGCATTTAAGTAACTTAGGATTCTGTTGATATGAGACATGATTGCTCCTGGGAGCACCAATCTATTCCAGAGAGAATGTTGAGCACCGAAGACACTCCACCTAGAGTTCTTGACACAACTGACCTTTGGGCACGTAACTGCCCATGCCTTTACCACTGACAAGTTCACGGTGTCCAAACTGGACAACCAAAAAAACAAAACAAAACAAAACAACAACAACAAAAAAAAACTACCAAACTTTGTCAAGATAGGGTAAGATGGTTTTGAAAAATTTTTTCTCACTCTGAAAATGGTCTGTCAGTTACTCTAGGCCTTAGCCAAAGTTGGTTGCTTCAACATTGCAAATAGATTTTGGGTGATTGCCCAGGTAGCCAGTTGTATCTGTCATCTACTACACATTTTGGAAGCTGCTTGACTGCACTTCCTGTCTACTCAAGTAATATTATCTCCCCTCTCAGGCCTTAGATGGGTTGAAGATTAGATAGTCGTAGTTACCTTCCTCTTATGATCTAGCCAAGCCATTTCTAATATAAGACTTATAATACTTAGGATAAAACGATTATTAAAACATTTAGGATATACTCCTTGTTTAATATTGTTTATGCAAGTTGTAATTCTAATTTTATACTTGATATCTGTTCTTATTGTATATAGTTTTGTACTGGGTTTGTCTCCTATTTAGACAAAAGGGGGAGGTGATGGGGAACCTCCTTCAGCTAATGAACTTTAAGAGACTGGATCAGGTTGGGGTGTGACTTTGGGTAGCAAAAAGCCATGATCCTGACCTGATCGATCTCTTCTTCCCACAAGTCACACCTGGATATCAGACACCATTCCTATTTCCTTGCTGTGATCCATGAGTTCCCTTTTACTAAAGAAAAACGTTAGAATATTCTATCTGGAGTTAGTTTGGAATTATTTGACTTGTGTTTCCCCCATTTGCCTCATTCTGCATAACTTATGAAGTAAAGTTAGGGCCAATATGGCCAGAAATTGATGCCCCCATCTTAGTAAGGGAAGGAGCAACTTGAGGTTTAACAGCATAAAAATGACTGTCTTTAAACCACACAATTGGAAAGAAAATTATATATGTAGAAGAAAATAACTCTTTATGTTCAGAATGTACCTAAGACAACTTTTATACTTCATTGTAAATTGAAATTTCCATTCAGCCTGCTTCTAAAAATTATGTCATAATAGTTTATGAATGAAGCACTCACATACCCTATTATAGGAAACAATTCCGGAAAGTACTCAACGAATTGAAATAAGCTGAGAGGCATCGTGTTTATTTTTACCACAGATATTAAGTCTAGTCGTCAAACAATGAATAATACAGCATATAATGTCATAGTCTGCCAGCTCCACCATTGTCTAAACATCTTGAGTTAAAGAAACATTCAAGAAGAGTGAGCAGCATTTAAAAGTGGGGGAAGTGAGTCACAAAGCTTATTAGACATTCCAAGATAAGGACTCTCATATCACTACAAATCCTGAAGTTCCCTGGGTTTTAGAAAACAGTTCCTGCTTGGTGAAGTGCCTATGTTCTACCATAATTCCTTTGGGAGTTGGGACTAGGAACTAGCCCTTTGAAAGTAAATAAGAAGTGGCATGCAGCAAGTCAGTCAAGGTGATAGCTGGACACATGACTGAACACCCCTCAAGGAAGTCATCACAAAATCATCAGTCATGGCAAACTGTCTCTGAGGGATTTGGGAGTTCTGTCCTATGCAAGGTAAGTCAAGGTCTGCAGGAAGACACAGAAATCCCAACCAAGACAAGCCTGGCTAGTCTCCACAATGGTATGATGAAGACCTGTTGTCTTTTTAGGTCATTGTTTTTTCCTTATGATTTGAAAGGACCGTGTTGAGTATCTGCTACTCTGTGATTCTCCATTTCTGTTAAGTTTGTCTCTGGAGTTGTTTCATTTCTGTATTATCAATGGGGATACACATGCATTCCCAACAACTGAAATGTTAGGGTCTCATTTAGTTAAAAGCCACTGAAACTAATGAATTTCTGTGGTTGCCTGGAAATTTTGCCATTACTGATACAGAACTACATAGATTTTTGCACATAAGTAAGTGTTTACCTCCCATGGCCTGAATATCCAAAGTCCTCCTCAGTGGCCCTTTCTGACCCTAAGCTTTCTTCCTTTTCTGCACATACCTACCTACACATTAGATTTGTTTCAAACACAGCTTTCAGAATTATGATCATCCTCAGAAATTATAGTGCCTTTGCCAAGGAATGTCAGGCTCTGAAGTTTAATATTCTGTTTCCCAGAGAGAAACCGCTGTCCCAAACATCTCAGTCATGTTTCTCACTAGTTACTAGGTCCTGATTATACACTGCCTTGCCTGCCAAACTAATCAGTCAAACTAATTCCCCTATGCTTGTGAAGGGCACATTTGTTTGTATGGCTACTATGCCTTAATAGTGCTGTCTATCCCCTTTATTGCTGTCATTGTCACTGCTACCAGATCACCCGCCATGCATGGGTATCTTCTCTCTTTTCTCCTCTGTCAGAAATCTTCCATCATCCTGAATTCATTACAAAATTTTTACTAGTTTGGCCATAAACTATCTTGAAATTTGATTTTCTTCTATTCACATATTTTCTCCCAAACATAACAGCAAACATGTCTAACATAATTTTGTATATTTGCTTAGCCTTTACAATGGCTATAATTAAGCTAAAATCATGGCACATATCAGTTAGAATGAAAAACAGCTCACATTGCTAAAAACTTTTATATGCCTTTCGGTGCTTGATAAAGTTACTAAAATCTCAATATAAAGCCATGACATTCAGGAAATGTATAGTTCCCACAGAAAAGAAAGGACAAAAAGAAAACAGAAAGCGAATGTGGGGAACCTGTGACATTCTGCAATAACTTATGAACTCTCAAGAAGGATGCATCTTCTGAGACTGAAATGGCATATCTAATTTAAGGTATAATTTCTATGAGTTCTTGTTATTCTTAGAAGTTTGTATGTGCTATATCTATATCCAAGATATATAAGAACTGCTGTATGCTTTTGACTGATTAATTTGTAATTTAGACTTCTTAGCATTTCCTCAATGAATATTCTTTTTACAGATTTTTAAATAATTTTTGTTTGGACTTTGGTACTTAATATTAGGATCACACTGAGGATAAAACTATGAAGCCTTTTTATAACTGCATTAGAAGTTCTGGAAATAACATGGGAAACAGACTTTAGAACATAATTCTCTAGTCAGTCTTTGCTTTCATTAGTGCTGCAGTTGTTGTGGGCTTGTCTGAAGGAGTGAATTTTTTTCATAATAAAATTCTTTTGGTGGCTTAGTGATTAAGTTCTCATAATAAACCCTCCTTTTAAAACACAGATGGTTGTGTTGGTGAAACTACCCACCAATCCTGCTGACCTAAGTTTGATTCCCTAGGTCCCACATGATAGAAGGAAAGAAAAAAACCCTCAAGCTGTCCTCTTACCTCTCCTCCACACACAAGAGCCCTCCACATCCATAATAAATAAGTGTACTAAAATATACCAATCATCTCAGTTTTTCCACCATGACATCTCAAATTGTTGTCTAGTGAAGTAAAACATTACAAACAGGCTGCGCATATGTTCTTTTAACTTGCTATTTCCTTCCATTCATCAGTTTAAAACAAATTCTCAAAGACGACAAAAGGGCAAAAATAATGGGGGATGCTCAGAGTGCTGAGATCTGAGTCTCCATAGGCAGGGCTCATGTGCAGTGACAGTGCTCACCTCCCTTAGTTTCCACATAGACTACTGCCACAGCAAAAGCAATAGATCGAAGAGCTGAACAAAGTCAATACAAGCCCTGTTTAGATACTTGGTGCTGCAGAAGATAAATAAGCTTCCTGGCTATTGATTTTAAGTCTGTCTGCCCTTCAGTGATCACTCAACAGACTGCATCTCCCTTCCTGATCCCAGTGTCTTGATAGGAACCCGACCCAGTCGTTTCTTACTGGGGAGTGTAGAACAGTTTTGTTAACATCTGTGTTTCTCTTTCTAAGGTCCTCACATTTTTAAATTCCTGTGAAACTGCCTTGACCTGCCTACCAGGGAACTGGAGCATGTGCTGGGCATCTATAGCCTAAATCTCTTTTGTCTTTATTTGTAGTTCAGAATATTGATTTCAATTTTGGCCTATTCTCATTCCTTTAAGCTTTCAAATGCTGGCTGTAATAGCTAGAGGAGATGCTTTGCTGAAGCTAAAATCATCACCCAAGAGAACATATTGGGGAAACACATAGGCCAGAATTAGCCCTTGGCTCTGAATACACAGCTCCCACTGAAACCAGTAGAAGCTGAACTCATAGGATTTGAAGACACATTTTTCTTTACATTGAATATAAAGGCTGTTTGAATGGGTTGTGCTTGTGCAAGTTTCTATTAAACACGCTGAATTAGCTTTTTGTCACATTACCAAAAAAGAGGCAGCATTGCTTCTCCAATTTGTCTTCCAAAGGGTCTTTTGATATCAAAGAAAATTGCACAGACATCCTTTTTTGTTTCTCTACACTGATTGTTTAATATTACAAAGGATTGGGCACCATACCAAGAGCTTTGAGTCATATACAGCCCTACAAAATTTTACTATAACAGCCCTTAATCCTTTACAGCCAAAATAACAATAAATTGAAATGATGTTTAGAACCAATAAGACTCTGTGATAACAGAAAACATTGTGAGTTCTGGCCTTTCCCAGATATGCTTAAGCATTTTCAGATTCCAGAACTTTCTCCCATTCTACAGTGCATAGCATCACAGAGAAAGACCAGAATTGCAAACCCATCACCATGTATCTGATGTTACTACTGATATATAAGATGAAATAACTCTCACACACTTACTCTAAGAGTCTACAGTCTATATGTTCTCAAAGCTGTAACTGTAATATGTTTGTTGACCATAGAATATCTCTGTAGCAGCACATGGGAGTCCCTCTACAGAATGCACAATAGTAGAGCACATTACAGCACATCTTCCTCCTAACTTCACATAAGAAACTAGTTATTTTTACACTTAGCCCTAAGTGGGATATCTCCATCAAATACCTCCCTTTAGAACACAGAACTCTGCAGAAAATGGTGTAAGAGCTAAAGGGTGTGGAGAACACTGAAGGAACAAGGTCTCCTAAACACAGCAGAACCAGAGCACATATGAACTCACAGAGACTGAGGCAACGTGTACAGGGCCTGCGTGGGTCTGCACCAGATGGGATCTGAGAGCTCAGAGAAGTGACACACTAGTTCAATAAACTAGCAGCTATTTGATAACCTCTTGCAAATGAAAAATGAGATTTTCTTCAAGGAAGTCTCACTGGGGAAACAAAACACTGTTAATGGTAGGCCCCATGTCCAGCAGTGGATGATCAACCTAAAACTCAAGAGCATCGCTAATATCATGCTATACACAAACATATATCACCTATCTCTAACATCACGCTATGCGGAAGCAACTAACTAGTGTTTAACATGAGTAGGTAAAAAATAAGTGATGGTGGATAGCATATCTATCTAGGTTTATATTCTAGGTTCATTAAAAATAAATATTGAGGGACTTTGAAATAATTCTATCTAGCTCTATACTTGTGGAGTTAGGAAAACAATAAAACCAAAGTTATAAAATAAAACACCATAAAGGAGAAATGGGCCTAATCTAAGAGGATCTGAGAAGGTTTACTGGAGCTATCAAATCTTGAATTGAGTCTTCAAAGTTGTAAAATAGTGTGGATGTCTGTGTATGAGGACTCCAAGTGAAGATCATGCTCAAGTTGAAGGACAGAGTAGGAATGATGTCTTGGAACTTGAATCGGTACCATCTATGAAATAGGCCATGGAGAAAGGTTAGACAGAAAAGGATGGCTCAGCCCAGAACATCAAGAATCTTCCTTAGTCAAAACATCAGAAAAGTCCAGTTTGTCCTGTAAATTAATTAATGGCTTTAGTTTAGAGATGTAAAGGTCAAATACATTTTAGATAAGTCACTCTATTTTAGAGTTTTTATTATTGTGATGAAACACCATGTCCAAAAGCAACTTGGAAAGGAAAAGGTTTATTCCAGTTTATTTGTCCCTATCACAGTCCATCATGAAGAGAAGTCAAAAAAGGAACTCAAGGTAGGAACCTGAAGGCAGGAACTGATGCAGAGGCTTGCTCCTCATGGCTTGCTCAACCTACTTTCTTATAGCCACAGGATCATTAGCCCAAGAGTGACACTTCTGACATCAATCTTCAATCAAAAAAAAAAAAAACTGTAATGTTTGCCAATGGACCATTCTGGTGAGAGCTTTTTCATTTGAGATTCCCCTTTTCAAAATGACTCTCATTGTGTCAAGTTGACATACAACTAGCTAACACATTGACTCAATGTTGGAGGATGGAGAGCCAGCCTCAAGATAACTAAGAGGGTATGGGAAGTTTAATACATTAATTCACATTCAATTGAGAAGAAAAAGCAACACAAAGGAAGTGGTAGTAGAGAAAATTCTGAAAAAATAATGCCAATAGGATACTATGACTAAATATATAATATATGCAAAGGCAATGACAGCAGTAGATGTGAGAAAAAATTGATACATATGAGTTAGAGGCTTCTGATAAGTGAATAGCTGGTTGCTACTGATCCCATAAAATGAATGTGGAAATAAAGAAAGCAGTAAAGATTTTGTGGGAAGATTTTGTATGGAAGAGGGTTTGCACCTGTAATTTGTTCTCTCTTATTGCTAAGAAATATTATATAATATGGATATTTCAGAGTTTGTTTAATCATTCACTCATCAATGAGCTATTTTGATTGCTTCTGTTTTCCACAGTGACAAATGAAACTTATATGAACAGTTATATTTGAATAATTGTGTGGACATAAGTTTCTATAGAGCTGCCGGATCTTATAATAAATGTTAGTAAATTGATGTTTGGTTTTTATTTCTTGTTTAAATTTTTATTAAACTTTTGAGAATTTTATATATTTGGTCATTTTTATCTTTCTCCTTCAATTACTCACAGATCTACCCCACCTCAACTCTATACCAACACAGCATTGTGTCAAAATTGCTACCTATATACCCTGTTAGGTATATGCCATTCACCAGAGCATGGCCAAGACAGCAGGAACATCTTTAAAGAAAACTACCAATTACCAATAAGTCCTCAACATGGGGATGTGATTTCCTAACCATAGACCCCATCCATGCTGGCATTTTATCTGGCTTGTGGTTATACAGATCTTGTGTGTTCAGTTACAATTATTGTGAGTTCATGTGTGCCTTGTAGTACTCAATAACTGTCCTTATCCTAATCTACCACCTCTAACTCAAACATCTTCCCAGTCTCTCTTATGCAAAGATCTCTGGGACTTTGAAAGAGAGGATATGATAGAGGTGTTCCATTTAGGGGTGAGCTTTCTACAGTCTCTTATTGTCTGCAATTTTACCAGTTGTGGGTCTCTGTATCAATTACCATCTACTAAAGAATAAGGTTTATGAAGGATAGCAGATATACTACCAGGATAAGTCATTAGGAATCAGTTTAATACTGTGGCCAATTAGCAGAATATGATCCTATGTTTTCTCTTAGGGCCTATGACTTCTCTAGCCACAAGTTCTTGACTCTGGTAATAGTGTCAGGTACATTCCATCTTGTAAAACAAGCCTTAAATCCACTCAGGAAATAGTAGGTTACACCCATAACATCCATGCCACTATTGTACCAATGAACCTGTCATTTTCATTACTGTAGCTCTCAGAGTTTACAGGTGGCTAGGATTAATGGTTACATTTCTCCTCTGGCATTGTGCACTGCCTCTTCCATCCCCATGAAAGATAGCTAGTAGGAATGGAGCTTCCAAATAAGTAACAAAATCATTTCTACATGCTCAGTGACTTATGTGTGTGGTGTCTTAAGCAATAGGGTCTTACCATCAAGTTCTGGAGGAGGGAGTATAATCAATAGTGATAGCAATAGCTTGTAATTGTTGGAGGGAAGTCTATATAACCTCAATAACCAACAGATCCACAAGAGGCAACTGATTCCTAACCATGAACTTTGTATTTGTTAGCCTGTGGGGTCTAATAGGAACTTTATCATCTAGTTGTGGGGTACAGCCACATAAACACTTTTTATATGTGTAATATTTTATATGTGTGATGTGATGTGTGTGTGTGTGTGTGTTCTACACTCTTGAAAGCCTTACCTCTATGGATATTCTAAATAAAACACACGTATCTGAAGATTTAAAGGTAACATCCACAAATCAGATAAAGCATGTGACTTTATCTTTTTGTATCATGAATGTTTATTTCCAATTCCATCCATTTATTTAAAATTTTCATAATTTTGTTTAAATTAAAAGCTAAGTAATAGTCCATTGTGTAAATATAGCATGTGTTTATTATCTATTTCTCAGTTGACAGATATCTAAGCTGTTTTCATTTTTTGGTCATGGTGAACAGAGCAGCAATTAAAATGAATGAGAAAGTATCTCTAAAGGGATAGTCCTTTTGGTACATTCCCAAGAAAGATATAATCCTGTGGTAGATCTATTTCTGGACTCTTGAGGAACCTCCACATTAATTTCCACTGTGGCTGAATCAGTTTGTGAAATGAAAAGTTTCTTTTGTTTCCCTACACTTTTGCCAGCATTTGTCGTCATTTTTTTTTAATCTTAGCCATTCTGACTACGATAAGATAAAATCTCCATGTAGTTTTAATTTGCATTTGCCTGCTGGCTAAAGAAGCAGAACATTTTTAAAATGTTTCTCAGCCATTTATATTTCATCGTTTGAGAATTTTAGACCCATGCCTCAATTTTAATTGGGTTGTTAGTTTCTTTGAAATTTAGTTTTTTGAATTCTTTGTATATTCTAAAAATTATCTCACTGACAGGGTTATGGCTAGTAAAGTTTTGGTGGTTTTTTCCCCCATTCAGTAGGCTGCCTCTTTACTTGAATGATGAAGTATGATGATGTTCTTTGCAACACAGAAGGTTTTTTGGTTTTGTTTTGTTTGTTTATTTTAAGTTTTATGAAGTCCCACAACTTCTAAACCCTCTTTCAAAATGTCTGAACCATTTTTATACTACTCCAAACTATATGCAAGAGATGCAGCAGCCACACAACACCTGGTGTGGTCACTGTTCTTTTTCACTTTTCTGGTGAGCATGCAGTGATAGTTTATTGCAGTTTCACTTTGTATTTCACTAATGGCTAGTAGTGTTGAATATTTTGTGTGTACTATTTAAAATCTATCCTCCCCAATTGACTCTGTGTTATTTGTATATTTCATCATTAGTTGTTTCATATTTGCATTTTTATTCTTTTATCTGATTACCAGATGTGGAGATGTTAAGATTTCTTTATTGGGAATAGATTTGTAAAATATAGCATATTCTGACTATAGCTTCCCTTACCCCAACTCCTCCCAGACACTGTCCACTTACCCACTCACAAAAATGTATACCTTTTCTTCCTCTCTTTTTAGGGTACAAATGGGTATAAAATAACAGTAATAGCAAAATAAAATTAGATGAACCAAAAACATACCAGAATAGGACAAAACAATCAAGCAAACAAACAAAAACCAGAAGAAACAGAACCAAAGAAAAAGTTCAAGAAACACATATAGGTGCAGAGACATACAAATTTACATATACAGAAATCCCATAAAAACACAAAACTAGAAACTATAATATATATGCAAAGGACTTATAAGGAAAAAAAAATCACTGATGAGGCACTAAGAGGCAAAGAACCTCCTAGATCTTATTTTGTGCTAACTCTCTACAGTTGGGCATGGAGCCTTCTCTTAGGAATTATTTTTATACCCAGTGAGTCTGCTTTGGAGAAAACTAATTTTTCATTTGTGAGCAATTATCAATTGGCTACAGCTTCTGTGTTAGGGATGGATACTCATGTCTCCTTCATCTCTCAGCACTGGGACCTCATCAGGTCCAGACCTGTCCAAATTCTGCAAGCTGCCTCTGTCTCTGTGAGTTCATATATACCTTGGTCCTGCTGTGATTAGAAAGCCTTTTGTCCATTGTGTTCTGCATCCATTCTGGCGCTTACAACTTTTCTGCTTCCTCTTGTGCAGTGTTTCCCAAGCCCTGAGGGAAGGAATTTGATTGAGACATTCTGTTTGGAGTGAATATTCCAGCTTCTTTCACTCTCTGCACAGTGCTCAGCTGTGGGGCTCCATATTTGTTCCCATCTATTACAGGAGGAAGCGTCTCTAATGATGGCTGAGCAGGACACTGCTCTATGAGTATAGAAAAATGTTGTTAAGAACCACTTTATTGCTATGTTCCTTTAGCAATAACAGTAATATTTGGTTTACCCCTAGGTCCATGGGAAGTCTATTCTCAGGTTCTTGGCCACCACAGCTTTGTTGGGGTTATATCTAATGGAGTGGGACTTAAATCCATTCAGATATGACTCATAATCTTTTTGTACCTATTGACTAGCAGATCTCGAATGCTGGGCACCATTGTAAATTGGAGGTTCTTTAGCTAAGTTGGTATTACCCTTAGTGTGAAGAGTACCATGAACTCTAGCCAGTAGAAGTGAATGCTCTAAAGAAGCATCAACTCAACTTCTTGTTCCATGAGTAGTGTTGTTGTTGTTGTCTTCAGCAGTAGGCCCTTGCCATCAGTCTGTGGCAAGCAACCAATAGCTTTAGCAATGGCTAAATTGATTATTTGGGGGTTCCCATGAGGCCAATTCAGCTAATTACTTGATTCTATGTAACCCATTCCTGGCACTAGAGGCTTCACTTGGTGATGACAGATGTTCATTTGGTGTTCCACCTCCCCTGCCCCATTATTTGACAATTCCACTTAGATCACTGTATTTTTTTTTAAGGAAGCTTCTACTGTATTGACTTTGCATACAACCCCTCAAATGGTCCTTACTTTAGCTATTCTTCCTCATATTCCCTCCCTGCTCCCCCTCCTTTCCTTCACCTCCTTCATCTCCCTCTTCCCTCATCATCCCCATTTGATCCTTCTGTCTTAGTCCCTTACCCCCAAATCCATCTGTCTATTAGATTACCCTTCCTAGGGTGATCTAGGAATTTTTCTCCTATTCCATTATTTTATACATACTTATCACATATTTATATGTGAATTTATATGGATGGTAGCTTACTTACTGAAGACTTAAGAGCAAAATACACATATCAGCAAATACATACCATATTTGTCTTTGGGGGTTTGAGTTATCTCACTCAGGAAGATTTTTTTTTGTCTAGTTCCACCTATTTACACTTGAATTTCATGGTTTAATTTTTAATAGCTGAGTGACGTTCCTTTATGTAAATATACCACAGTTTCTTTATTTATTCATCCATTGATGGACATCTAGTCTTTTTCCAATTTTTGACTATTGTAAATAGAGCAGCAATGAACATAGTTGAACAAGTGTCTCTGTAGTAGAATGTAGAGTCCATGGGTATATGCCCAAGAGCAAGATAGTTGGATCATGAAGTAAATGGATTCTTTTCTTTCTGAAGAACCTCCACAATGATTTTCATACTAGCTGTAGAAGTTTACACTCCCACCAGCAGTGGAAGAGTGTTCCCCTTTCTCCACATCCTTGACAGCATGAACTGCCACTTGTTTTATTGATCTGGACCATTCTGACTGGTATAGGATGAAATCTCAAAGCAGTTTTGATTTATGTTTCCCTGGTGACTAAGAATGTTGAATATTTCTTTAAGTGCTTCTCAGTCATTTGTGCTGCAACTTTTGATGATTCTCTGTTTAAATCTTTACCACACTTTCAAATTTTGTTATTTGTTCTCTTAATATCCAGGTTTCTTTCTCTATTTATATATTTTAGATATTAGCCCACTGTAAGATGTGTAGTTGATATAAAACTTTTCCCTTTTTAAAACCTGCCACTTTGTTCCAATGGTGGTGTCCTTTACCATATAGAAGCTTTCCAGTTTCATGAGGTTGCATTTATTAACTTTTGTTCTTAGTATGTTCTATGATGTTGATGGTCTGCTCAGAAAGTCTTGTCCTATGACAATGAGTTCATGACTCTTCCCCAGTTCTTTTCTATCAGATTCAGTCTTTGATCTTTTTTTTTTCAGTTGAGTTTTGTATAAAATGAAAGTACAGATTTATATGCAATCTTCTACATGAAGCCATCCAGGTTGACCACTACCATTTGTTGACAATGTTTTCTTTTTCCACATGTGTATTTCTGGTTTCTTTATCAAAAATAATGGGTCTATATGTGTATAGGCTTATGTCTGGGTCTTCAGTTCAATTATATTGATGAAGGTGTCTGTTTTTGTGCCAATACCATGAGATCATAGACAGTGATACCTCCAGAAGTCCTTTTGTTATTCAGGATTGTTTTAGTTATTCATGCATATATGTTTCTGTATGATGCTTAAAACTATCCTTTCAAATTCTGTGGAGAATTGGGTTAAATGGGGTTTACATTAAATTTGTAAATTTTGGTGGGATGGCCATTTTTAAAATGCTAATTCTACCAATTCATGAGCATTGGAGATCTTTCCATCTCTGATATCTTCTTCAATTTCTTTCTTCAGTGTTGAAAGTTTTTATCATACAAGTCTGTTAAGGCCCACAGATCTGAGTCCGTTCCACCTTGACTAAAGGTCAGAGAGTTTGAGCTTATTTTTGTTCTTTCAAAGTTGTTGACAACAGATGTGGCTACAAACAAGAGATCCTGACCTAGAATGTGATTAACTAGCATTTTTGAGTATAGAGGTAGATCTGCTCCACCTGGACCAAAGGTCAGAGTATTCAAATCTATTCCTTATATCATGTTAATGAAGTCTGTTGCCTCCCCCCTCCGCTTTTGCAGTGAATGTGGAATATATAGGGATGTGGAATATGTGGGTGGATTCAGTATTCACTGAATTTAGCTCCCAGTGCTGTTCTGTATTTCTGTCTTTTACTTCTTTTATATCTCTGCTCCTTTTGTTTAAATAATTCTAATCCTACTGCTCCTAACCTGGAACATGCAAATTTTGTCAAGGCCAGACACGAACAAATGTTGCATCAACATGTGACTTATAACACAAGTCTTTCACTTACTTGATTAGAATTGCACCATGCTAGTCTATATGTTTTGAGGGCATTGTGAAAGGTGTTGTTTTCCTGATTTCTTTCTCAATCAGAATGTCATTTTTATGTAGTTGGGCTCCTGATTTTTGAGTAATAATTTTGTATTCTGATAATTTCCTAAAAGTGTTTGTCAGCTGTAGGAGCTCCACAGAGAAACTTTTAGAGTTATGATACTATCATATCATCTGCAAGTAACAATCCTTTGATTTCTTCCTTTCCAATTTATATCCCTTTGATCTCATTCATTGTCTTATTGCTTTAGCTAAGACTTAAAGTAATACGTTGAATAAATGTGAAGAAACTGTACAACATTGTCTTGTTACTAATTTTAATGGAAATGCTTAGAGTTTTCCTCAATTTAGTTCAATGGTGTTTATAGGTTTGCTATAAATAGCCTCTATTATATTGAGGTATTTTCCTTTGATCTGCAAACTCTCCACGACTTTTATCATGAAGTGGTGTTAGATTTTGTCAAAGGCCTTTTATGATTCCAATGAGATGAAAACACGGTTTTTGTCATTCAGGACTTTTAAATGGAGGTTTACATTTATGATTTTGTATATTGAACTATCCCTGCCTCTGGGATAAAGCCTACTTGACCATGGTGAATGAGCATGTTGATGTTTTCTTATTCAGTTTGTAAGTATTTTTGAATATTTTTACATCTATGTTCACAAAGGAATTGGTCTGTAATTCTCTCTCTTTGTTGGGTCTTTATGTCGTTTGGGCATCAGAGTAACTGTGGTCTCATAAAATGAGCTAGAAGGAACAGAATTTTTTTCATTTCTATTTTGTGGGATAATTCAGAAGTATTGATGTTACCTTTCTTTATTTTTTTATTGATTTTTATTGAGCTCTACATTTTTCTCTGCCCCCCCACATTCAACCCTACCCGGAGGTCCCCATGCTCCCAATTTTATTCAGGAGATCTTCTCTTTTTCTACTTCACATGTAGATTAGATCTAGGTAAGTCTCTCTTAGGGTCCTCAGTGTTGTCTAAATTCTCTGGGATTGTGGTTTGTAGGCTAGTTTTCTTTACTTTGTGTTTAAAAACCACTTATGAGTGAGTACATGTGATAATTGTCTTTCTGGGTCTGGGTTACCTCACTCAAAGTAATGTTTCTAGCTCCATTAATTTTCCTACAAAATTCAAGATGTCGGGGTTTTTTTGTTTGTTTGTTTGTTTGGTTGGTTGGTTTTGGTTTTTTCTTTTGTTTTGTTTTGTTTTGCCATGTAGTACTCTATTGTGTAAATGTACATTTTCTTTTTTTTATTAATATTTCCACCTGCTCCCCGTTTCCCATTTCCCTCCCCTCCTCCCAAATATTACCCCCTCCCCCCACTCCCCTCCCCCTATCCCCACTCCTCTTCTCCACCCCTCACACCATTCCCCCTCCCTTTTGATACTGAAGAGCAGTCCAAATTCTCTGCCCTGCGGGAAGACGAAGGTCTTCTATCTACGTCCAGGAAGGTGAGCGTCTAAACAGGCTAAGCTCCCACAAAGCCAGTTCATGTATTAGGATCGAAACCTAGTGCCATTGCCCTTGGCTTCTCATCAGCCTTCATTGTCCGCCATGCTCAGAGAGTACAGTTTCAACCCATGCTTATTCAATCCCAGACGAGCTGTCCTTGGTGGGCTCCCAATAAATCAGATCCACTGTCACAGTGGGTGGGTGCATCCCTCGTGGTCCTGATTTCCTTGCTCATGTTCTCCCTCCTTCTGCTCCTCATTTGGACCTTAAGAGCTCAGACCGTTGCTCCAAATTGAGTCTCTGTCTCTACCTCGATCCATCGCCAGATGAAGGTTCTAAGGTGATATGTAAGACATTCATCAGTATAGGATAGGGTCCTGAAATGTACATTTTCTTTATCCATTCTTCAGTCGAGGGGCATTTAGGTTGTTTCCAGGTTCTAGCTATAACAAACAATGCTGCTATGAACATAGTTGACCATATGTCCTTGTGGCACAATTGCACATCCTTTGGATATATACCCCAAAGTGGTATTACTGGGTCTTGAGGAAGGTTGTTTTCTAATTTTCTGAGAAATCGCCACACCGACATCCAAAGGGGCTGTACCAATTTGCAATCCCACCAGCAATGCAGAAGTGCTCCCTTTTCCCCAAAACCTCTCCAGCATAAGTTGTCATCAGTGTTTTTGATCTTGGCCATTCTTACGGGTGTAAGATCGAATCTCAGAGTTGTTTTGATTTGCGTTTCTCTGATAACCTAAGGGTGTTAGTTTTCTTTTAAAAGTCTGGAAGAATTCTGTGCTAAAATAATCTGGTCCTGGATTTTTTTCTGGGAAGGGGTTGGGAAATTTTCAATTATTGTTTCTATTTCTCTGAGAGTTATAGATCTATTTAAATTGCTTATCTGACCTTGATTTAAATTTGGTAGATGTTTTGTTTCAAGAAATTTTATCCATGTTTTTAGATTTTCCAGTTTGATAAAGTTTTGAAAATATGTCCTCAAAATTTTCTGGATTTCCTCAGTGTGTGTGTTGTTATGCTCCCCTTTTCATTTCTAATTTTGTTAACTTGGACAGGCTTTTTCTTCCTTTTAGTAAGTTTGGATAAGGGTTTGTCAATTTTACTGACTTTCTCAAAGAACCACCTCATTGTTTGTTTATATTGTTTTCTTTATATTGATGTTTCTTTTTATTTCAGCCATAATTTTGATTATTTTATAATATCTATTCCTTTTGGGTGTTAATTTCTTCTTTTTGTTCTAGAGATTTCATGTACACTGTTAGGTTACTAATATGAGATCTCTCTAATTTTTATGTGTAGGCACTTAGTGCTATGAACTTGCCTCTTAAAACACTTTCATTGTGTGTTATAAGTTTGGGAATGTTGTGTTTTCAATTTCATTCTGTTCTATTTTTTAATCTGTTTCTTAATTTCTGCATAGAACCATTTTTCATCCAGTATTGAGTTGTCCAGTCTCCATGAGTTTGTGAGCTTTTGTTGTTTTAATTGTTCTTGTCCAACTTTAACCATGGTGCTCAGATAGGATGCAAGGTGCTATTTTAATTTTCTTGCATCTGTTGAGACTTGCTTTGTGTCTAAATATGCTGTCAATTTTGAATAAAGTTCCATGAGCTGCAGAGAAGAGGGTATACTCTCTGGAGTTGGGTAAAATGCTCTATAAATATGTGTTAGATTTATTTGGTGTATGGAGTAATTTAGCTTTAGCATTTCTCTGTTTAGCTTTTTTCTTAATGACCTGTCTATTAGCTCAAGTGAGAGAATGAAGCCACCCACTATCACTGTGTGAGGGTTAATATGTGATTTTAATTGTAGTGTTTATTTATAAACTTGTTTGCCCCTGTGTTTGATACACAGATACTTAGAATTGTATTAATCCTCTTCTTGGAATTTTCCTTTGATGAATATATAAAGTTCTTCCCTATGTCTTGGAATTGTATGGGTTTAAAATCTAGTTTTTCAGATATTAAAATGGCTACACTGACCTTTCTCTTGAGTCCATTTGCTCGAAATATTTTTTTATCTTTTTACTCTGATGTGGTGTCTATACTTGATATGAAGGTGTTTCATGGATGCTGCAGAAGAATGGGTCCTATTTTTGTATCCATTCTGTGTCTTTTTATGTGACAATTGAGACTAATGATGTTGAAAGGTACGAATGAGTAGTGTTTGTTGACTCTCATTACTTTGTTGTCTTGGTATTCACTATCTTTCCCTCATTTGATTTGATGATCTGAGATTATTTCATATATATATATATATATATATGGGTATAGTTAACCTCTTCATGTTGAAATTTGCCTTCTAAAGCCTTCTGTAGAGCTGGGAATATAGGCAGGTTTTTGTTTAAATTTGGTTTTACCCTAGAATGATGGATTGTCTCCAGCTATTGTGATTGAAAGTTTTGCTGGGTATAGTAGTCTCAGAGGTTTTAGAACATCTGTTTGGGCCCTTGTTTGTTAGAGTGTCCATTGAGAAATCAGTTGTTATTCTGGCATGTCTGCCTTAGTATGTTACCTAGTCTTTTTCCTTTGTGCTTTTAATATTCTTTCTGTGTTCTGTATACTTATTATTATTACTGTGATGGTTATGATGGTGTGTCATGGGTAATTTTATTCTGCTTGAGTCTGTTTGGTGATCTTGTACTTTGTTAAGCACCTCCTTTATTAAGTTAGTGAAATTTTTTCTTCTATTATTTGGTTGAAAATATTGCTTGTGCCTTTGATCTGGGTTTCTTCTCCTTCCTCTACTTACTTCTATTATTGATAGATTTTTGTCTTTTTATAGAGTCCAAGATATCCGGGATGTTTTGTGCCTGAATATTTTTTAGATTTACATTTTCTTTGAAGAATCCAGTTCTTCTATTTTGTCTTTAAAGCCTGGGAGTCCCTCTTCCATCTTTTGTATTATGTTGACAAGGCTTGCTTCTGAAGTTACTGCTCAAGTTCCCAAATTTTTTATTTTCAGTTTTGCGTCAGTTTGTGTGTTCTTTATTGATTCCATTTACACTTTTATATTTTCAATAGTTTTTCTCATTTAATTCTACTGTTTGTTTGTGTTTTCATAGATTTCACCAATGAATTTATTTATATTTTCTTTAAAGTCCTTAATATTCATAACAGATGTTTTAATGTTCTTGCCTTGCACTTGCTTTAACTCTATTCCATTTTTGGATTCTATTCTAGAAGGATTGCTAGGGTAAAATGAACAATATTGCCCTGGCTGTTATTATGTTTTTATGCTGGCTTTTAGGCATCTGGATTTAAGATTGTTGTAATTCTAATTGTTGATGCCCGTCTTACCTTTGCTGGGTGGGTTTTCTGTTTCTAGGTTTCTGTTGCCCTCCCTGGATCTTAGGAGTGTAGGGTGGGTGTGGATTGCCTGGAAGGAAGCATTTCTGAGGGCCTGCTAGGGATTCCTAGTAGAGCTTGTTTCTGGGTATTGAAGAAAGCTAGATCTGCCATGAGGATCTGTGGAGTCCACAGGGAATAAAGAAGGAAAGAGAAGACAGACTCCACAGGTCTGTAGTGGTCTGCTACAAAGCTGAAGATAAGTATTGGAGGAATTGGAATTGGAAGAAGGGAAGCAGAGTGAAAATCACTTACATGAATTCCTGGCCAGCATGGCCAGCCAGTTCCCAAGGAGCATAGCTTTTTATTCACGAATTTAATATTCTTCATATATCCCATATATTTATTATTTGTCAAATGTGTAGTTTATAAATATTTTTACCAAACTATGTCTTATCTTTCCTTGTCACCCTCTTAACAGTCTTTTATAAAACAGAAGTCTTTGATTTTAATGAGTTTCAATTTTTTCTTGTACAGATCATATTTGTGGTATCAAATGCAGGAAAGTATAACAAAGTCTAAGGTCACAATTTTTTTTCTATTTTATCATCTAACTTTTGTAGATTTAAAATTCACAACTAGATTTGTTTAGTTAGTTTGATTTTATGAGATTTGAGGTTAGTTCGCCATTTATGGGTAGCCACTGAGCCAACATTATTTATTTAAAATGACTCTTCTTTTTTTATTTATTTTTTATTGAAAATTTCCACCTCCTCCCCTCCTCCCACTTCCCTCCCCTCCCCCCCTTCCCTCTCCAGTCCAAAGAGTAGTCAGGGTTCCCTACCCTAGGAGAAGTCCAAGATCCTCCCTGCTCCCCCCCCCAGGTCCAGGAAGGTGAGCATCCAGACTAGGCTCCCACAAAGCCCGTCCATGCAATAGAATCAAAACCCAGTGCCATTGTCCTTGGCTTCTCAGTCAGCCTCCCCCATCATCCATATTCAGAGAGTCCGGTTTGATCACATGCTCCATCAGTCCCAGTCCAGCTGGCCTTGGTGAGCTCCTATTAGATTAATCCCACTGTCTCAGTGCGGGGACGCACCCCTCGCAGTCCTGACTTCCTTGCTCATGTTCTTTCTCCTTCTGCTCCTCATAAAAAGACTCTTCTTTCTCAACTGAACAGTTTTACACCTTTGTCAAACACTTCCCAATCTTCAGATTAATATAGAATATTTCTGAGCTGTTTATTCTATTGATTTGGAAGTCTGCCTCTCTTCCTGCACCATATCATCTTCAACTCTAAATACTGTAATAATCTTCATATCAGTTACAATCCTTCTCCCATTTCATTCTTCTTTCAAAACAGTTTAAGATGTAATAGTATTTCTGCCTTGCTATATGTTATAAGATTTTACATATAGATAAAAAACGTGCAAGTTGATAAAAAATTTCACAGAGCTTTACAGCAGGTTGGGGAGGAACCACGGGTCTTACTGTGTTGAATCTTCTAGTGTATGAACTCACTATTTCTGTACTTTAACACTGAATGCTTCAGTCAGTGTTTTATTCCCTGTTATACAAAAGTCCAAAATACATTTTGTTATATTCACAATGTTTATTTGTTGATAATGTGTATAGATGCCATCATGTTTTTAAATTTGTGTTTAAAATTGTGTTCACAGTACTTGGAAACAGGGCAGACTTGTGTATATTGACTTTCCTATTTTGAACACTACAGCCTTGCTAAATATCTTTGAGTTATAAATATCTTCAACATTTTTCTTTTGTAGAGTGCTCAGACTTATCTATGTGACCTTTGCTAATGGGGAAGAAATGACAGTGTTTCATATGCTGCTTGGTTGGCTAGAATAGTCTTAACACTCAGTCTTGTTAGACTGTGCCTTGCCTATGCTTTTGTGTAACCACTGGCATTTCTGTTATAGTTCAGATGCATCAGTATCTACTGTGGAGTGTGTGACAAAAAAAAAAAAAAGAAAGAAAGAAAGAAAGAAAGAAAGAAAGAAAGAAAGAAAGAAAGAAAGAAAGAAAGAAAGAAAGAAAGAAACCCAAGGAAATCATCACTATGCTATTCCTCTGGTCCCAAAGCCTCTAATTGGTTGGCATTCTCAGACATTTTTAGTATATTTGGTGGTTTGGTTTGATAAATTGACCTTTTAACTTTAATTTTATTTGTGATTAGCATGTGTATGTGGTGTGTGTGTGTGTGTGCACACACGCATATGTATTAGAGTGGGAGAAGATGACAACTTTTGGAAGTCAATTCTCTCCTTCCACCTTGTTACAGTGGGGTCCTCTAATTGTGTCTGCTGTGTATATACCCCTGGTAACTGGCTTACAAGCTTTTAGGTACTTCTCCTGTACCAATCTCCCAAAGTAATGCTGGGATTAGTGATAAGGTCACCACATCTGGTTTTTCCCTGGGATAACTGACTTCTACCTGAGTTACTGATGAGATCACCACATTTGGTTTTTCCCTGGGTTCTAAAGCTGAAACTCAGGCTTTAAACTTGCATTGAAAGAGTTTTAACTCATGGGGCCATTTCACCTTCCCAAATTGGTTCATTTTTTTGTGGGATAGTTTTATATTGTACCACAAACTAGCCTTGAAGTCACTATCTACCTCAGAGCAGCCTCAAATTTGAAGCGATTCTTCTTTCTCGCCTTCTAGAATGATGGAATCAAAGCAATAGCCTAACGTACCTATTTATTTTACACCCAGTGACCTGGTGAAAGTGTGTTAGTCCTACTCAGGTGAGAAAAGATTATGTCCACTCCATCTTCCAGAGTGCAGAGATCCTTTAAGATACAAACACTTTTATGTTTTAAATTTCTCAGTTTATCTTTTCTTTCCTTTTCTTTCTCTCTCACTTCTTCACCCTCTGCTCATCCATCCATGTCACTCTCTTCCCCTCATCTTTCTCCTGTCTCTCATTTTTTCCCTGTGTTTTCACTCCACTTTTCTTCCTGCTGAAAATTACAATCTCAGCTCCCCTATGATTTAATATATTGGGATTATAAGAGCAGTAACGATGTCTGAAACCATCATAAAGAATCATACTATTAACTGTCTACCTAAAGTATGCATAATACACGTGAGCCTGTGTAAAACTGTGCATAAATAGTTTAAATGAAATTTTCTTATCTGGGTTGAGAGTATTCCCTCTAAGAACCATAGACTATCTAGAAAAAAAATCAGGTATAAAGTCTTCTTTTGAGTTGTTAGTCAGGGTTGGCCAGGAAATTCTTCACACATGGGCTACTCCATTGTTCTTAGTTGTCAGCCAGAAGTAAAGGTAAGTCGCTATTGTACACTGCAGACACAGAGGCCCTGAGCTGGATGTGGCCTGAGAGCCTCCTCCATAAGAATCATCTTTCAGGGTACCAGAAGGCATTGTGCAAGTTTCCAAAGAGGGAAGCAACCAAATATCCCGCCAGTTCTGATGCCTGTGAACCACAGTGACCATCATGACAGCACAGCACCAAAGGTGCAATAGTGTCATATATATATATTAGTAGTAATCAGCAGCTCACCAACAGAGCTGGACTTAATATTCACTTAACAAGAAGGAAATCATGCCTGGTATTGGAAACCATGTGCACAGGGCTATTGAAATCACAGATCTTGGCAAAGAACCTACTACCATCACTTAGCTCAACACACATAATTCCTAACTACATTCTAAGTATTTTTCCTTATAACCACAGATTAATGTAGTGGTCACTACTCATCAAGTAAACTTCTCTTTGTAGCAGACAAGGACCATTATAGAAAACCATAACTAATCAAAATTCAGATTTGCAGTACTCAGTCCCAGTGGATACATCTACAACACAACTCCTGCACTTGAAGAAGATACCATGGTGTAAAGGTAGCAGAAAGACTGGAAGAACCAGAGGAACAAAGAGTTTATTGTAAGACTATATCTCCTATGCATACCCATGAAGCCCCACTAATATGGCTACCTAGACATGACCTGGATAAGGAAGACATCAACAGACATGCTAAAGTCTGAAAGCAACATTTATATGTATGAGTGTTTGCCTCTGTGTATGTCTATGTACCATGCATGCTGTGCCTCTGGATGCCAGAATCAGACAATGGATGTCCTGGGACCGAAGTTAGTGTGAAAACAACATATGGGTGCTGATATTGAAATTGAATCCTCTGGAACAACAATCAGTACCCTTAACCACTGAGCCACCTCTCCAGACCCTGTCACTCCTTCATATTTTAATAAATTATATATTGTAGTTAACTTATGAAATGTGACTTGTTTATACTTTTTGAGTTGTGTTTTGCTGACCCTACTCCTACCACTTTGCCTAGCCTCTGCTCCATTCCCATTTAGATAAACCTTCCCACACCTATGACTCCCACCTTTGTCTCACATCGCATGCACTTTACTGACCTCACCTTAGGATCTCTCCATTTCCCCATCAATATGGCTCTTTACTCCACCTTAAACACAGAAATAAAAATATTCTGAAGCCACAATCTATGCATAAGAGACAGCATGTGACATTTGTCTTTCTGGCCTGGCTTACATTGTTCAGTATAATATTTCCTGATTTCATCCATTTTACTGAAAATTTCATAATTTCATTTTCTTTTAGTGCTGAATAAAATTTCATTGTGTGTGTGTGTGTGTATCACATTTTCATCATTCATCATCTTGCTGGACATCTAAGCTGATTTCATTTCTTCATTATTTGTGAATAACTAGTCCAGTGAGCATGGCTGTGCAGGATCTCTGCCTTGGGCTCTGAAATCCCTTGAAAATTTATCTAACTACAAATGAAATAGCTGAGCTGTTGTTGGTAAAGGCTGCTTATTCGTTCCTGGCCTCTCAGACTCAAAAATAGTCACATAGAAACTATATTATTTGCAATACTGTTTGGCCAATTGTTTGAGTGTATAGCTAGCTAGCTCTTACATCTAGAATTAACCCATTTCCATTATTTTATATTTTACCATGAGGTCTGTGGCAGCTGTTCCAGCTGGCAGCTCACCTCTTTCCCCTCTGGCAGATACATGGCATCTCCTTGAATCTGCCTACTCTCTCTCTCTCTCTCTCATATATATATATATATATATATATATATATATATATATATATATATATATATATTCCAGCCTGACTGTATTCTGTTAAGCCTTTGGCCAAAACCTACCTCTTTATTCATTAATCAATAAAAGCAATACATATACAGAAGGACCTCCCATACCATTTCCCCTTCTCTGTTTAAATGAAAAGAAAGGTTTTAACTTTAACATAGTAAAATTACATATAACAAAACACATATCAAACAAGAATTACATTTACAATATTTCCTGATTTTTGTTGGGTGAAGTAATTTTGTCAGACGACATTTCAGGAAGTCTTGGTCCATCAAATCACATTAGTCTGTAATTAATCCACAGGATCTCATCTTCTATGGAAACAAAAGAAGAACCTCTTTTCCAAAGCGACATATCCTGAGACCCAAATTTCAAAATCAAGATATCTTTAAAATATATAAGTTGGTTTATCTTAGCAGTCCATATAATAAAATGTCTCTTGTTATGTAGTTCTTTAACAGTCAAAAATTCAAAGAAAATACAATAATATCCATAATCCAGACTCTCTGTATATTTTCTATCTTTATGTAGCTTGTTTTTCTTACTTTATTACTTTTTCTACAAGTTTAGTATTTATTTTATTATTTTTAATCCTTTAATCTATGACTGTCTGTTACTGTTTTATTTTACATTTTGTCTCTTTATTCTTTTTCTTCTCTCTTCAAAATCTACATACATATTTTAAACACACTGTTACCCATTTAAAGGTCTTTTTATCTAAATCTGTCTTAATTGTGTATCTGTAATTATTTTCTGACCAGAAGTGCAGTCTTTTATTTTTAATGATAAGTGGGTGTGGCTAGATCTAAAGCTGTTTTGCCTTTTGACTCTGCCCAATCCAACATGGTGGAGATCCATTCATTATCTCTGAGACTGCTGGGTGGGAGTCGTCCTAACCACCTCAACTCTAGTACCAGTTGGCCCATGCTGCTACCAAGTAACTTGCAGCAGGCAGCCCACATACCCCATACAAGTGCTTGGCCTTCAGAAAGAGCCAGAGTTCATGCTGGCAGCATGGCCCAAGAAGCCACCATTTTGAAACCTTGTGCTTTTTTGTTTGTTTGTTTTGTTTTGTTTTGTTTCTGCTATCACCAAATCAGGAAGACCTCTCTTAAAGGAAATGAAGCATGCCTCCAACAAGCGAGCCCATCCAAAAAAAAAAAAAAAAAACCTGCAGCTAAACTTTGTTTTTTAGTGTTTAGAATTCCTTTCCAAGCCCTCTTAGGTTTGATGTGGATTTAGCTAGCACACATTGAAGCACCAATTTGTTGGTGGAGGCCGCTCATTCGTTCCTGGCCTCTCAGACTCAGAATAATCACCCAGAAACTATATTATTTGCAATACTGTTTGGCCAATATCTTGAGCATATTGCTAGCTAGCTCTTACATTTAGAATTAATACATTTCCATTATTTTAAATTTTACCACGAGGTTCTTGGCCTACCAGCAAGGTTCCAGGTGGCAGCTCATGTCTTTCCTGTCTGGCGGATACATGCCATCTCTTTGACTCCACCTACTCTCTCTATATATATATATATCTTCCAGTCTGGCTATATTCTGTTAAGCCGTTGGCCAAAACCTACTTCTTTATTCATTAACCAACAAAAGCAACACATACACAGAAGGACTTCCCACACCAGGTTGTGCTATAGCTCTGTTATTAGTTTTATAAGAAACTTCCACACTGACTTCTATAGTGACTGCACAAGATTGCACTCCCACTAAAGGTCAACAAGTCTCCCCCTCTCCTTTCCTCCCTGCCAGGCTTTATTGTCATGTTTTCTTGATGAGGGCCTACTGAGTAGGATAAGATGAAATCTTAACATTGTCTTAATTTTATTTCCCTCACACTAGTGAACAGTCAAAATACTTTTTAAACCATCTGTATTTTTTCAGATATAAGGAAGACCTAGTCTAATGTGCCTTTATCAGCTTCAGAAAGAATTATAAAGCACTTACCCATCCTCAAGAGATGAAAGAGAAGAAAGAGACCAGGACTTGGTTTATTCAAAGAACTTCCACTCTCCAAATCCCCTCTAATTTTCAACCTGAAACTTTTTATATTCTCAAAATAAGTAAAGAGTACATAGGTCACAAAGCTAGTTCTACATAGTTCTGTTGAAAGCACTCTTAATCATATGGTATCTAAATCAAAATTTCCAGTTAATTTCTTCTTACATGATCACAATTCAGCTGAATGAATATAATATCATTTTATCATTGACAGCATTTCCTTCTGCTGGTTAAACAAAATTAGAAACTCTGGGAAGTTTTCTTTCTTTTTGATCTATCCCGAGCTATCCATGCACAGGACACAGACTAGGCATTCAAATCATGAGTTGTGAAGCAGAATTAGATGGAAGTACCTTTGTTGAGCTGAAGTTCTAGTGGCATATAATGAATTGACTAACACACAGTAATCACGTGTTATTAAAATTGGCAATAATTTACTTAATATTTCTTTTTCCAGTAAAGATTTCTTGTTCAGCATTTGCTTGTCAGTAAACTTTTCACATCATTAATGTAACTTTTCATCACAAGCAGAATTGAATATTCATGCCCTACTCAAATCACTGTTTTTCTGGCCTGGTGCTTTCTACCCCACCCACATTAGATCGTTAATCCATTGTTTATATGAAAACTTTCTTACAGGTTTCCCACTTAGAGACTCCTCTTCAGTCTGTGCTTTAATAGGAATGAAAAACATGGTAATAAATTGCACTAAGTGGTCATGGAAGGCATGGACACAGAACTTAGACACATAAGTCAAAAGTATATGTTTTCCACACTCTAAGAAAACTGTTCTTCCTATATTTTCTGTCTTGACTTTTCCTTTTAAATGTTATTCTGATGCTCTATTACACTAATGAAGAACTTTTAAAAAGAAAATAAAATTTGACAGGGTAAGGATTTTCTATGCATGTGTACAGGGCAGACTGTAACTATGTCATACAAAAATATTTCCCCACCTAATAAATAGATTTGTGATTTAATCTTTTATTTAGCTATTCTGTAGTAAATAGACTACGAATTCCACTCTAGTATCTTTGGAGGAAGTAATGAAGTCTTGGCAATATGAGATTTTATGATAGTTCCCTATTAATAAATTTTACTGAGAATGAGAAAAGACTGCCGATGTTAGCTTGAAAATTATTGGGTCTGCAGATTTGTGAGATGAATAAGTAGAGTTCTGCTATATCAAAAAATATTTCCCATAATAATTTGTATGCTAAGTAGTTTATAATGACTTGGCCAGGAGCACAAGAAGCTACCATTAATTCATACTGATAACACAGAGCTGGTGTATTCCTTTACCAAGCAACTTATGAAAACAGCCCCAAATTACTGTCAGTGTTTAATACTAATTAGGTCCCCTTGCCCTGTGGCTTCCCCATGTAACTCTCTGATGTTAAATCAACCATTAAATGACTAAGTGTGGCCTGAAAGGCTAAGTACACCACCACCACCAAGTGATACAAAGCAGCCAGATTAACTGAATTCCATCAGGGTCTGGTTTTGCTTGCTGCTTACTTTCTGAGATCTTCCATCCTCAATTCTAGCATCCATCACTCAATGAAGCATTTTAAAATAAGTACCTCTTAAATTGTTATTGATTGTAGATTATCAAGATAGCCCTCCATATTCCTTCATAGAAATATAAAGCTGTATAATTTACTGACAAAATAATATTGTATAGTTATCCAAATAGTTCCTGCATAAGTCCCCCAGACATGTAGAGACTCAGGTCCCACACTCTAATCCACAGTGCCCACTTGATGCTGTAGACATATGTTCACTAATGGATGTTTCTGTATGTACCATTCCTCTCTTACTAAGAACTCCTTCTCGGTGGCAATGCAGGTGTGCAGACTCTTCTACTTCCTAAGGCATTTCCCAGCAATCCTCTTCCTTCTCACCAGCGCTGCAACTCCTGAATCTCCTGGACCTCCTTCCTCTAACTCAGCTCTTTAAAAGTTCTAGTTGTCTCTCTCCCTCTCCTCCACAACTCTGTGTGTGCGTGTGTGTGTCTGTGTCTGTGTGTGTGCACACGCATGCGTGTCTGTCTCTCTGTGTCTGTTGTGTGTTCTTCCTGAGAAGATGGCAGAAAGTTGCTTGCAATGTTCATCATTTGAAGTCAAATGAATGCAACAATGAGACTTTTAAAACCCAAGAGGCATTCTGTGAGCTGTGATAAAGACTCTTTGTTTCTTCCTTCCTTTGGTGCTGCATTATCCATGGCCTCCAACTGTTCTCGTACTTCAATCTGAAGCTGGCCCATGTATAAGCAATGATTCAACCAGGAGAATGGACTCAAGAGGAACTACACAATGCTACATATTGGTTAAGAAACATTTAACCCCTGACCTCAAAAAAAATTTTTTTGAAGACTATCTTTATTAATCAGATAGTTCAAAAGGAAGATAAATTGTATCCAAATAATCTTAGAATCTTTACAGCTAAATAGGCTTGATCAGTCAATCGACCTAAGTTGACCAATGAAAATACTCTGTGTCTTTCTTGGGTGTAGGAGACACTTGAGTGACCCTCACCAGAATGCTACTCACTGTGCACTGCATGGGAAGCTGAGATGGAATAGCTCTAGAAACTGAAACACTACCAAAGGGTTAGGCACATAGCCAACTAAACAGAAAGTTAAGGGACCTTCTGAGATCTAGACAGTTAAATGAAGAAATTAATACCAATAATAAAAAAAATGACCCCATGTTCCAGGAATGGAACCAAAAAACTACGGAGAAACCCTGTCTCGAAAATAAAATAAAAAAAAAAAAAAGACCCCATGCAAACTTCAAATTCCATCTCTAAGGCAGTAAAGCCTTCAGAAAATCTTGACTGTAACGTGATGGGTTAATAATCTACACTTTCAGGGATAAAAAAAAAGCAAGAGGCCAAAATAACAGTGATATGAGTAGAGCATGAATATTCAATTCTGCCAGTGATGAGAAGTTACATTAGTGATGTGAAGATTTAACTGACAAGTAAATGCTGAAATGAAATCTTTAATGGAAAGAGAAATATTTTTCAGAAACCCATTGCAGATAATAAGTAAATTATTACCAACTTCAATAAAATATGATGATGAACACACAAACCTTTAATGTCTGACATTGGGCGCTGGTGAACAATGGAGGTTTTAAGAAGATGAGCACCTTTGGCACTACTCCTTTTATTTTGAAAGTATCCACCTCTTTCTTCAGATTTCATTCAACTAATAATAAAAGAAAAGCTTTTAGAAGGTTTTTAAGATAATCTTTATTTTTAGAAGAATGAGGAAAAGTCAAGACATCCTTTTATTCCCTACTTTTAAGCAGTTTTTTGCTTGTTTGTCTTCTTAGGCCTGAGAATAAGCACATTTATAATCACAGAACAATACTAATAAACAATATTTAGACCTTCATCACTGTAAGCATAAAGTAGAATTTATGTTATTTTATTTTAAATACAGAAGTATCCAATTGTTACATTTGGCCAAAGATTGCTGCTGTTTTGTTCTCTCTGGGATAAAAACTAAAGAGAAATAAGCTTTCCAAGGACAACTTTTTGGCGGTGCTGTTCCATGATGCAAGTGTGGTTGGGATCCACAGTGAGCTGTTCTTCTAGAAGAGCAAGCAGTCCAGTAGATGATTGGTTGGTCAGCAAGCTTGTAGTGTGAGCTTGGGAGAAAAGCAATGCCTTTGTCTTTATTCAGGGTGCTGCACTGGTTTCTAGGGAGAGTGACAAATCATTTTACCCATCAGAATGGAACCCCCCCCCCAAAAAAAAAACCTTGCTGAAGAAGATTAGGCAGGAATGTGCAACTGGGTAAGAACCTAATTTCCAATATGTCCAGCTACTGAAATAAATGGAAATAAAATACAGCTCTAAAGACATGGAACTTTAAACCTTAGGTGATGATTATCAAGTATTTCTGGACCCATAGTTGTTGAGCACATGACCAGAATGGGTTATTCCCTTCAAATAGAGATCTATCAGCTCAGTAGAAGCCAAGGTCCTCCACCTTCGAAATTTTGTACCTAATTTCCCGAAACCTCCATCTGAAAATAATGATCTGGAAGGAGTGAAAAACATAATTAGGAAAAATAGGATCTCACTGGGTCCTCCAATGAGCTAGTATGATTCTAGTAACCTCCTTTAGATTTCACTATAAGAATCCAAAAATATAGTGTTGCAGCATGGAACTTCATGCATTACAGTCCCACAGTAATGGGTTTAAAAAGTCAGTGGAAAAAATGTCTACATGTCTGCATGTGTTTTTTAAATGAGTAGCTTTTAAATACTCAAATATTGTGCTACCTGCTCTATATTTATTGATCTTCCTATCCCAGCTTCCTGGGTGTTTGCAATAAAACTGTGAGCAGTAAGTCCATCTGAATGGATTTATAAATGGAATTATAAAACAGATTAATAGTCGTGTTTTGAAAGACATAGGAGCTGAACTGAAATGATAAATGATCGTGATAGTAGGAATGTGCTTGACATCCAGCTCAACATGATGAGGAGGGGCTCTTCTCACTGCTCACCAGGTACTGGACTAACCAGAAGTCAAAACCAGTTGATCTCTGCGTCATTCTACAAGCAAGTCTCCTACTGCTCTGTTAGCTCTCTCTGTGCTCCAACTTCTCAGTCAAGTCCTCCTGCCCCGCACTCTCTTTGACTCTTGCCTTCCTAAATAGATGCCCTGGTGTTGATTCATCCCTGAACTACAACTACCTGAAATAACAACACCATCATAGTGCTCATGAGTACAGTGTTTCTTCCTTTGTATCCACATCTCAATCACCTTGATAATCAATGAATCAAGCAGAGCCCAGGCAGATCTCTATGTGACTAATTCACACGTTCATTCCTTGCATTAGATTCACTGTGGACTCACTTTTTCTTCAATAAGCAATCTTATAATCCTATAAAGAAACACATTATAACTAGAACTCAGTGGCAAAGGTGTGTGCTCATCACTCAGAAAGCCCTGGAGTCAGTCCCCAACACCAGTAAAACAATAAAACTAACAAAAGGATATGGCATAATCCTCTGGAAGCACAGAGGAAGAGGAACTTAATATAGCAAAATAATTTATTTCTTGTATTGGATCTCCAAGTAGCCTGACATAGCACTAATTTTAAAATAATGAACTATTTGTCATCTGTCAGTCACCTTCATACCATAACTCAAACTCTTATATTGACCAGGTTGATCTCCTACAGTTATCCAACACAAATAAGTAATAAGAATTCTTGCACAAGAGAAGATAGAGTTAGAGTTTTGCATATTAAGAATTAAATGATGGGGAAAGTCATACATATTAGAAATTGAAGGAATATGAACTCAAACAGCCTTAATATCAAGAAAAAATATCATTTTGAAGCAATAGCTCTTTGTTCTACTTAATGTAAACTGATACAAAAATATTCAAAGATTTGAAACTACAAACCAAATGACTGAAAAAGAACACATCCTTAAATTGTTTGGTTTATGAATAGCATATGAATCTTGCTGACTTATTGTGTTTATCTTCTCATATTACATCCTATATGGAATTAGACGAAGGGATATCACAGACTTTCAAAGTAAAGATGTTTATACTCTGGGAGCTAGAATGGTGACTAAGTCGTTAAGAGCACTAGCTAGCTGCTCTTCCACAGGACCTAGGTTCAATTCCTAGTACCCATTTGGAGGCTCACCTTCACCTATAACTCCAGTTCTAAGGAATCTGGTACCTTCTCCTGGCATCTGCAGAAACTGTATGCACACGATACACAGATATAAATGCAAGCAAAGCTCTCATTCACATAAAATGAAGGTAAGAAAGATGTTTGTGCTTTATAAGTAAATACTATATTATGGACAAGAGGACATATCCTTATTACAGTTTTTAATATACTTGTGAATCGAGGAAATAAGCGCATAGACTTTTCCTGGTAAAAAAGTCTAGACATCCTGTATATAGTGCTGGAAAAAGAAGCAATGTATTTCAGAGCCATTACTGGAGGAGATTTTCTACTTCATTCCAGTAAACAAGTCCTGTGCCTCTTCCTGTGATGGCTGCAGGAGTGGAAGGGAGAGGAACCAGACTAGAAGGGAGCGAGCTACACTGGACAGGAGATGAGACATTGCAGAAGTCCAAAACAGTGAAAAGTCTGAGGTCGGTAATCAGCAGTTGCTCCAAGGCCCAGGAAGCACAAATGCTTAGACACAGGTGAATTTCCTCAATGTTAGTTAACAGAACAAATATCATTTTTAAATTTTGCCTGAACTGTTAAAAAGTATTGTGGGGTCAGTGGAATAGTTGAGAATTAACATTTGCTGTTTTAATAAAAGCATTATCATATAAAGCACAAGCAGGGCTATTTTATAAATTTAAAGGCTTGGTTAGTGTGGCCCCACCCGTCCCCATGACCTTGTGCTGGTGACTTTCACACAAGCTTGAGTGACTGAGAAAAGGAAATCTCAATCAAGAAAACGCTGCCATCAGTTAGGTCTGTGCATCACTTTCTTGATTCCGGATTGGTGTGGGAAGGCACAGCCCTTTGTAACAGTGCCACCCTTGGGTGGTGTGGGAAATCAGGCTGAACAAACCATAGAAAACAAGCCAGTAAACAGTGTTTCTCCATGGTCTCTGTTTCAGTTCCCGCCCCCAGGTTCCTACCTTGACTTCCTGTTCTGGCATCCCTTCATGATGGACTATAGGCTGTTAAGGTAAAATAAATCCTTTCCTCCACAAGTTGATTTGGGTCATGGTATTAACACAGTTGGCAATAGAAAGCCAAATAGAACACTCTTGTCAGCTCAAATCCACCCTGCATTCCCTCTGCAAAAGCAGCTATGTGTCGAAGTTCTATCTCAAGAGCCAAGATTTGGGGTAGCATGAACTTTTTATTTTAATTTTCCTTTCATGACTTTTTATGTATACGATGCTTCCTGCCAAATAGCTGGATCATTAAAACTATAGACCTAGTCTGAAACACTGTAGGCTGCCCTTTAGTTGACCGTCTGCACCAGTGAATGGCACTGTTGTCAAGATATGCCCCCTTGCCCTGAGTCCATGCCAGAGGACTTCCAAGGGTGAGGCTATTATATTGTTACAGCTACTGTATTCACGCATTTGAGTCATATTTTGGCTGAAAGCCTAACAGAAGACACAGTCAATACTGAATTCAGACAAATTTATTCTTCAATATTTATAAAAGATACTTTTATAACAAGGATCAAGATGCAATAAGCATCAGTGTAATTGGTTATAATATCAAATACCATAGCACATGGCATTACAAGAATCTCTATGTAAAATCCGCCTCTTTTAACTCGCCATTGATTTTATTCCAAATTATATATATTTTCTGCTGGCAAAAAATTGGCCACTGTACATAGTAGTATCTATAATTAGAATGTGGTAACTCACATAAAAATAAAATATTTAAAAGAAAAATAATAATTTTCTGAGAAACTTAACAAAGCCTTTAAAGCTCTAATAATGCAAGAAACAAAAACATTTTAAAGTAAAACTGAACAGTTAACTGTGATAGTCAAGTGAAATCAGCTGTGCTGACCTCTTTGTTCCTAGTCCCATTCCTTCTACTCTTCAACTGGACTTTCAGAGAGGTCAAGACCATGATGGGGACACCCACTGAAACAGTCTACCTGAGCTAAAGGGAGCTCACCAACTCCAGCCAGACTGGGAAGGAACAAGCAGAGGACCAAACTAGTCTTTCTGAATGTGGGTGACAGTTCCACGGCTGGGGCAGACTGAGGGACACCAGAATTTTTTTTTTCTTTTTTTTTTTTTTTAAATATTTATTCATTTATTATGTATACAATATTCTGTCTGTGTGTATGCCTGCAAGCCAGAAGAGGGCACCAGACCCCATTACAGATGGTTGTGAGCCACCATGTGGTTGCTGGGAATTGAACTCAGGACCTTTGAAAGAGCAGGCAATGCTCTTAACCTCTGAGCCATCTCTCCAGCCCCGGGACACCAGAATTTATCCCTACTGCTTGTACTGGCTTTTTGGAACCTATTCTCTTTGGATGGATTCCTTGCTCAGCCTAGATATAACAGGGAGGGCCTTGGACCTTCCACAAAGCGATGTGCCTTACCCTCTCTGAGGAGTGGATGGAGGTGGGGTGAGAGGGTGCATGGAAGGAATGGGAGGAGGGGAAGGAGTGGAAACTTGGATTGGTATTTTTTTAAAATCCAATAAAAAATCATTAAGAAAAGAAATCAACTGTGCTGTGTGCCTCACATCTTAGCATTCCTAAAAAAAAGACAAGCTGCAACCCCAAGTGTTCCCCAGAGCAGAGTGAGCGCTGGTAACTTCAGGCAGCGACTTAAGATTTTATATGTACTTTAAACACAAATTTAAGAAATTAGTCTCTAAGCATTTTCCTTTCACAAACTTTCCACTAGCAGCTGTTAACTTGCTGTGTTACCTTGGAATTCATTTCAATTCTCTGATCTGTTTTCTCATTTATGTAACTGTTTTCACTTAAGGTTCTTTAGAAAAGATTCAGAGAAAGCAAGAAATAAGTCCAATTCTGCTTCCATTATATATTCGGGTCTCACAGTGGATCGGCATGGAAGGATGGACTGGAGAGGCTTTGTAGCTTCCAAACATTGTAAATAGAGACAGAGCTACAGCAGAAATGGTGTGTGCCCTGCACAAATGCATGCAAAACTGAAGTCCTTTCTTTACAACGTCCTCCCAGATACGTCATCTCAGTTTGAAATTCTCACAGGATCAACCTGTCATTTTCTCTTTTGAAGTTTCCTGTTCGCTTGTGCTCAGATGATGACAATGATGATGATGATTTTAAATGGCTCATGTGCTCAACTGTGCGTGGATTTTATGTTTACCAGTTACAGGTCAAACCCATAGTCATCTCTTCCTTTGGAAACACAAGTAGTCCTTTTAATATGCCCAGGTTTATTCACCTCATCCAGGAACTCAGTAGTCCTTCAGTGGCACACACTGGTGTGGCCTTTGTGGCTCTGTCTTCTTCTGGTGTCACCTCTGTCTCACTCTATGTAAAAGTTGGTACCCTTATGTCCTTTCTCGTGGCCTCACAATTAAATGCAGGGTCACAAATGTGGTTTGTATATGTCATTCTCTTTCTGTCTTCTACTCCTCTGTCTTCCTATGTCTGCCTGCAGGGCTGCTCTGGAAACTCACAGTCTTTCTTCCTCTATTAGGAAGAACAATCTATTTTAATGTAAAACACTGGCAATAGCTATAACTCATATCTTGATAATAGGAAGCTCACTTTCTCATCTATAGATTCCCTGCGTGTGATTTCCAACAGCCACAGGAAACACAATTCTAAAATCTCCTAGCAATTTTGATTACCTACCCAACATTTATTCCACCCATCTCTCATGTAGTTATGCTATTTAGATTTTGATAAGCCTTCTTATTCAAGTGTGGTTCATAGGAACTCACTAAGAAAGAAAAAAAGGACAGAAAACAATCCAGGGCCTGTTTCAGTTGAGGCAGAACCACAAGCAACCCATGTCTCTTGTCTCATAATCTTCAAGAATTCACATAACTTAGGGGTAAGGCAGTCTAACCCACAATTTCTTAGTCTCAAAATCAGTTTCAGAGCCAACATGGTGGTGCATGCCTTTAATCCCAGCACTCAGGAGGCAAAGCAAGCAGATATCTGTGAATTCTAGGCCAGCCTGGTCTACAGAGTGAGTTTCAGAACAGCCAAAGCCACACAGAGAAACCCTGTCTTGGAAAAAAAATCAGTTTCAGATGTGCAAAATAATAAGATTATTTTACCAGTGATGCTTGAGATTTCTGATTTCTGCTTACAGACATCCCTCACAGCATACATCAAATAGGTACAGGGAGTCAAAGAAGCCTGCCCCAGATGCCATCTTAGAATGATGACAGATTAAACCAAAGGATAAACCTAATGCTGATCATCACTTATCTGGATTCTGGGAAACAGTGTTTCAGGTCTGAGATGTCTTCAGATTAGGACTGTTTGTCTAGATTTACCTTGCTGAACACCACTCACGTGCAGAGCTGGGCTCCTGATCTGGTTTGCTTTGGTTTGGTTTGCTTTGGCTTGCCTTGGCTTGATTTTCAATCCAACAGTACTTCAAAAAGTTAGATTTTACAACATTCTAGAGGTCATATTTTCAACTGTGAGTGTTCAACAGTATCATCGGGCCTCAGTGGGTCTCAGAAGCATGAAGCCAGACCCTGTAATCCACCACTTCCAAAAGACCATCTTTGTCTTTCAGAAAGCTAGTGAAATATATTGTTTGATGCAGATGGGAAAGTACGACCAAATAAACAAAGCTGTCTCAAATCTGTCTCTTCTCACTCTGAGTCAAGAAAAGATTTATACATTTTTAAAAGTAAAGGGCGACAAGAAAGAATTCTCAGAAGAAACTTGAGTGAGAAATACAAGAGCATTCTCTCTCTCTCTCTCTCTCTCTCTCTCTCTCTCTCTCTCTCTCTCTCTCTCTTTTCCTGGACAGTACTTACACTGTTTAGTTCATTGGGTGTCATGACTGTAGAGTACTCAAATATATTAGGGGCTTAAAATTTCCAGGAGAAGCCTTGGAAGGTAAACTTATTTAATTGCAGCCAATCTGAGCTCCTAGCATAGCATCCATAGCTGTAACATTAATATAAGTACATTTAGAGGGAAAAACAGAAAGTGGCCACGTGCACCCATGGAAAGGAGCAGGCTCAGAAGAGAGCTGAGAATGCCTTAAAGTTATTCTTGATATAGAAGGGCCCTCTAGCAATCAGAAAGTTTCAGGGTCTTTTTAGTTGTTTTCATTTGTTTTTATGGAGTTTTTCAGACATGAAGTCTCACCAGTAAGGCTCCTAAATACGATATGAATAAGAATCACACCAATAGGCATATGAATGTGGAAGGGAGAAAGTTCAGGAGGCCTCAACTCTAGACAAAGAACTATAGGCAACTAAGGAATGCTTAGAACAGGAGAAATAGTCTTCACAGTAAGGACCAAACAAATTAGCTATGTATTACTAAATGATCAGTGGTGAAAAGAGTAGTAAAAATCAGGTTAAAAACAGTAAGTTTGGGGCAAAAAGAACCTGATTTACTTAGTTAACCTATTATTAGCTTTACATGGCTAATTATACGCAAAATGTTGTAATGATTATAAATAAAGTTTATATCATTGAAAGAAGTAAACTGAGTCACTGGCTACTGTCCCTGGAAGCTTGATGTAGATTTCCAGTGTGAAGAGAAAAACACACCTGAAGGATGCTGAAAGAACCACAGAAGGGAGAGAAGTTCAAAAAAATCTATGAAAAAAAGTGGAAGTAGGAAAGTTAAAAAAGAAATAAAAAGTAAATTTGAGCTGAAAAGCATAAAAACTGAGATGAAAATTTACTAGAATATTCAAGCACAGACTTGATCCATTAGAAGAAGAATCAGTGAACAAAGAACCACAGAAGGAGAGAAGTTCAAAAAATCTATGAAAAAAGTGGAAGTAGGAAGGTTAAAAAAGAAATCAAAAGTAAATTTGAGCTGAAAAGCATAAAAACTGAGATGAAAATTTACTAGAATATTCAAGCACAGACTTGATCCATTTTAAGAAGAATTAGTGAACACAAAGCAAATCAAGTGTTAACCATAAAATCTGCAAAAAAGAAAGAAGACTGAACAAAAATGAACAGAGCTAAAAGACCTGTATGACAATATATGAGTCAATAAATATGTTGTAGAATCTCAGGACAGATAACAAACAGAGGATATTGGAAAGTTACTAACAGTCACACAAATACAATGAAAGACTTGAATATGAATGCTATAATTCAACAAGTTCAATGAATTCCAAGTAACAAGAACTCAATGAGTCCAAGAGCAAGACAAGGTTATAATCAAAGACAAGTAAAAAAAGAAAAGGCAGACAGAGAATGTTGTAAGCATTTAGAAATACAGCTATTCCAAGCAGAACACTGTGATATGAAGACAGTTTTATGGACCAACAAAATGGAATAGATACCACAGGAATAGAAATTCACAGCTGTGGTCAAATGTTTCTTCACAAAGGTGCTGAGACCATTCAAAGGGCAAGGCAACTCTTTCAAAAAATGGTGTTACAAAATGCACATATCTAAATGCAAAGGAAAGAAGTTATGTGCTTATGAATAGCATTTTATCTTCTGGTTAATTATATCCAAATGTATCTGAGAAATAAACGAGAATTGTAGAACTACAGAGTTCTTAGAAGAAAATATGTAATAGGGTGGAGAATGTCATAACAGTACATTTCACAATAATATTGTTGTCTAACATCAAAGGCACAAGAAATGGACAAATGGGACTCCATATTTCTTAATTTGTGTATCAAATAACAGTAAAGACTAAAAAATTATCCACTGAACAGGAGAAAATATTATAAATATACTGAAGTATTAATATTCTGAAATACATGAGGAATGCACAAAACAATAACAAGATGAAGCCAATCAACCAGTTCATGATCATTTGCACACCTGTCTCGTGGGACAATGATCTGTATTCTGTCAATTATATTTTAAATAAACACTGATTGGTAAGTAGCCAGGCAGGTAGTATAGGTGGGACAACCTGACAGGAAGTAGAGGCAGGTCAATGAGAACAGGAGAATTCTGGGAAGAAGGAAGCAGATTCTGCAGTCCTGATCCAGCACAGTGCAAGCAAGATGTGACTACCTCACTGAAAAAGGTACCAAGCCACGTGGCTAACATAGACAAGAATAATGGGCTATATTCTTATAAGTTATAAGTTATAAGAGTTAATAAAAAGCCTGAGCTATTGGGACATTCAGTTTATAGTTAATGTAGACCTGTGTGTGATTTCTTTCAGACTTAACGACTGTGGGAACTGGGCAGGACAGAAAACTCAGACAACACACCTGCTTTAGCAAAGATTATAAAGGAAGGAGCAGGAGTGAACATCAATGGTCACATGGATGTGGCAGAAATGGTACCCTTAAATTGACTTAAAGGAAACTCTAAATAGTATGGACACTATAAAAACAAAGAATGGCAGTTTCTCAAAAACAAAGAAATCAAGAAATAGAATTACCCCAAAACCTAGCAATTCTGCTTTTGAATGTATAATGAAACTTTAAAGCAGGGCCTTGCTTTTGATATAAGAGTAACTCTGGCTTGGTAGGAGTTCAGAAGTTCCTTCTGTTTCTTATTGCTTTGTTTATTTCATTAACATAAGAAGTATTGGTTGTATATTTTGCTTTGAAATCATGACCGAATTTGCTGTGAATCGTATGCACTTGAGCTTTTTATTATACAGAAGACTCTCTTTTGCTTTTGTTTCTACTTCTTTGTTATATTTGTGCAAGCATATTCATAGCAGCAACTTCACAGTGCTGGAATCCTAGAATCAACTTGTATTCACAGACAGATGAGCAGGTATGTAAACTTTGATATACACATCAATGGAATATTACTTGGCCTTAAAAGCAATGGAAAGTCTGACAAATTCTGTAAGTTGAGAACATTCTACTAAGGGAAGTCAGTCACAAATGAAATAAAATGCTGTATAGAACTACTTATGTGAAGTGCTGAAAATAGCAGAAATCATCGAGACAGAAGGCAGGATGACATTTTCCAGGGGCTAAAGGTATTTGAGGAATGGAAAATGTTATTTAATGGGTATAAAGTTTCACTTTGGGAAAATGAATAGTCATGAGCATGGTGGTGACAATTTCACATTTTATTTTTGCTGAAGAGGAGAGACAGTCTTTCTATGTAGCTCAGGCTGGCCTGGAGACATTATATAGCTCAGGCTGGTCTTTGTAATGGTGCTGTCTTTACCTTGCACTTACTGCAATTACATGAACAAGCCACCAGGGCCAGAATTAGTTACCTATTTTGAATATATTTATAAGATGGTCAATTCTGGGGCATGGAAAGATGACTCATCAGCTAAGAACACTGTCCATTCTTCCAGAAGATCTGGGTTCAATTCCCAGCACTTACATGGTAGCTCACAACAGTTTGTAAACTCTCCTGGCCTTTCGGGCACTAAATGCATTTGGTGCACAGACATACATACATTCAAAACATTCAAAACATCCGTGCTCATAAATAAAATGGGGAAAAGATGAGTTTTGTTATGTAATGTGATACTTAACACAATTAAAAGGACACAACAGTGGAGATAAAGGAGGAAGAGGAGCAGAAGGCTACAGAAGAAAAAGGAGAAGGAATGCAAGAAGGGTGTGGGGAACAAGAAAAGTGTAAGGCCCATAAAGAATAAAGTATTTAGTATCTAGCTCCTTTCCTGACCTAGGGTGTTCAAACACACAAACAGACGAAGACAATAAATAATCCACTGCACATCCTTAGCCATGTTGTTCTAGCAATTCCTAGGCACTAAATAAAAGTGTTTATTACTGTTCCCTTACTAAATTCTTATCTCTCTAAGGTTGTATGACACAATAAATAAAACCACATGCCAATCATGCTAGCATTGTTTAAGATTGCATTTTCTTACCCAAATTCCTTACACCAGAAGGTTGCATTGCACTGTCTAGTAGGTATGAACAATAGCGCTTGGCTACCTAGGACCCAGTCCTGCCCAGGACCCAGTCCTGCCCAGAACCCATGCTGTGAGACTGTTGTCTAGGCAATCAACCTATATGTTTCATTTTCTATCATAAGTTGATAATATTAGCAGCATATAATATATTGTGTTAATATGACAATGAGATGTGAAGTGTTTCTAATGGCATCTGATACATGGCTTAAAATAAATTAATCAAGATTATTATGTTTGTATCTCTCCTTTAAATTTTCTAAAATGTTCAAATGTCAATCAAGATTTATATACATGTAAGTTGAATATGTAAAATTGTTTTCCAAGTGTGTACAACATAGAGGGGGAAAAAACCAGATTGTTCTCATCTATACAACTTCATAAAATGCTCTATGATTCCTTTGCTCAATACTTTGCACACATTATTCTTGGTTAATGAGAATTTGGGGTTGGTGACCAGTCCTCAAAGTGTGACTATTAGGAAAGGAACAAAAAGAGAGACTGAAAAGTACACAAAAAAATCATTATTCTGTTTTTCCTTTGCTAGTTTAAGTGCTAATCAACCATTTCTGAGAACAAGAAATATCCCTGGGCACATTCCTTTGGACCTTTTTAAATTTCCCTTTTCTTTCCTGCTGGCTTTGTTTTTAGATGGGTATCAAACAGGAAATTCCAGTCCACTAAGAAATGGTGAACCTTTTTAGTTTAAGACTACAGGGAAGACACTTAAGGAAATGCTCAACATCCTTAGCCATCAGAGAAATGGAAAACAAAACAACTTTGAGATTCCATCTTACACCTGTAAGAATGGCCAAGATCAAAAACATGGATGATGACTTATGCTGGAGAGAATGTGGGGTAAAGGAAACACTCCTCCATTGCTGGTAGGTGATGAGGGATTCCTCTCTGTATGCTGTAATTACCATTGATTAATAAAGAAACTGCTTTGGGCCTATAGCAGAGCTATAAGGAAACAGAGGTAGGTGGGGAAAACTAAACAGAGACTAGGAGAAAAAAGGGAGAGTCAGAAAGATGCCATGGAGCCACCAGAGGTGAAAGATGCAAGCTGCCAGCTGGAACCTTACCAGTAGGCCACAAGCTTCATGTTAAAATATAAAAGACTAGAAATGGGTTAACCAAAGATATGAGCTAGCTAGCAATACGCTTAAGCTATTGGTCAAGGAGTTATTTGAATAATATAGTCTCTGAGCGATTATTTTGTAGTCTGAAACAAACAAGCAACCTCCCCCAACAGATTGGTGCACCAACGTGTGCTAGATAAATCCACATAAAACCTGAAAGGGCTTGGAAAACAATTCTAGACACTAAAAAACATTTTCTTGGGTGGGCTCTGATTGCTAGAAGCAAGCAGAGGCATGATTCTTTAAGAGAGGTCTTCCTGATTACAGCAGCTTCCTGGGCTGTGCTGACAAACTCTGGTTCTTTCAGGAAGCCAAGCACTTGAATGGGGTTTGTGGGCAGCATGCTATAAGTTAATTGGTGGCAGTATGGGCCAACTGGTTACCAGAGTTGAAGTGGTGAGGACGACTCCCACCCGGCAGTCTCAGAGGCAGTGAACAGCCTTGGGCCATGTCAGACTGGGTGGAGCCAAAAAGCAAAGCAGCCTTAGTATTAGTCAAGCTGTTTAACATTTTAAGAAGCAGTCCTAGTCAAAAAAGGATTACAGATTCACAATAAAGACAAATTCAGATGAAAAAGATCTTTAAATGGGTTACAGTGTGTTTTTAAAAAGCATGTAGGATTGGGAGAGAGAAGAAAAAAGTATAAAAAGTTATATATATAAAAAAAAGAAGTAAATGTTTTTTAAAAAGACAAAGTCTTTAAAGAGACAGAGTAAAGACAGTCATAGATTAAAAGGAGTAAAGAAAATTAAGTCCCACAAAGTTGGAATATATACAGAAAGTCTAGATTATGTATATTATTGTGTTTTCTTTGAATTTTTGACTATTAAAAAGCTACATAATGAGAGACATTTCATTGTATGGACTGCTAAATTAATTCAACATAAAGGTGTGTTGACTTCAAAATTTGAGTCTAAGGATATGTTGCTTTGGAGAAGAGGTTTTCTTTTTTTTCTACACAAGACGAGAATTTGTGGAATCCTTCCAGACTAATGTGGTTTGATGAACCAAGACCCCCTGAAAGGTTGCCATGAACACCTCTCCAAAAATTATTTTGCCCAACAAAAAGCAGGAAGCAGTTTGAATAATTATACCCAAATTCCCAAATATTGTTTATAAATGTATATTTACATTTAAAGGGGGATATGCTATAGAGATTTGCATTGGTATGGATCTTGATTTATTGATGAAAATTTAAAGCCAATTTTGTTATATATATGGTATGGGAGATTCTTTTGTCTATGTGTTGCTTTTATTGGTTAATGAATAAAGGAACTGCTTTGGGCCTATAGTAGAGCTATAGGGGAAGAGAGATAGGTGGGGAAAACTAAATGGAAGGCTGGGAGGAAGAAGGCAGAGTCAGAAAGAGATGCCATGGAGCCACCAGAGACAGATGCTGGGAATTTTACCCAGTAAGCCACAGCCTCCTGGCAATACACTGATTAATGGAAATGGGTTAAATTAATATGTAAGAGTTAGCAAATAAGAAGCTAGAGCTAATAGATCAAGAAGTAATTTAATTAATACAGTTTCTATGTGATTACTTCAGGTCTAAGCTAGCCGGGCAGCCAGGAACCAACAAGCGACCTCCCTCCAACATATATATCACGATTGAGGTATTGTGTTTTTGCAGCTCATTTAGAAATGCAATATATAATTAGGAAATGTAGATTAAAAGACAGTCATTTATAATAGTCAAGCTTGTAGTCATATTAGTTAGGTTTTCTAGATGTACAGAGATGTATTTCAAAAGCATAAATAGTCTTCAGATCCTTCAAAGTCTATAGAATATGGCACTTAAAATGTTTAAATAACTTAAGACTTTTCACGACATAAGACACATCTTCTCCTGACAGCACCAATTACTTCAAGAGGATGATAGGCATTGAAGAGTCTCCTTGCAGAATTCGTTAGCCATTTAGGCAAGATGCTACTCTTCTTGCCTGGACTGCTTGATGTTATGCTGTACAACCGCACATGCAGTACCCACAGAGAAATGACTGCTAAAGTTGCCTAAAGAAGATGAGACAGTCCTTTGAAGTTCCTGCTTCATGAAAGAGTCTGCAAGACATTCTGCAGGACACAGAAAAAAAGTGACTGGCAAACAGCCAATATAGGTGAAACTGTCTTTGAAGTTTTCTGCTTCATGGAAAAGTCTGCTGGATACTATGGGCCTGTAGGCTGAAGATGAATACTCCAACAGTACAGAAGAACTTTGAGTGACTGCTCAGGTATCAATATGTCTCTGTGAATTCTAGAGTTTTGGATGTTGCTTGCAATGCACTTCCTATTAACTTAGGTAATAGTATATGCTTCTGGAGTCTTTGATGGAGTTGAAGAATCGTTATAATTATTGTTTTCCTTGGTTGTGAAAAAAATAGATATAAATATTGTAACTGTAATTATGGATTGGTACCTGTTTTTTATGTGTAATTTTATTGTGTTGAAGTTAAAACCTTCTTTTTTATTCAGACAGAAAAGGGTGGTGATATGGGATTCTCCTTTGTATGCTGTGAATATCATTGGTTAATAAAGGGACTGCATTGGGCCTATAGCAGAGCTATAGTGGAACAGAGCTAGGTGGGGAAAACTAAACTGAATGCTGGGAGAAAGGCGGCATAGTCAGGGAGATGCCATAGAGTCGTCAGAGGGGAAAGACGTGAGCCACCACCTGGAACTTTACCAGTAGGCCACAAGCTTCATGGTAAAATATAAAATACTAGAAATGGGTTAACCGAAGATATGAGCTAGCTAGCAATATGCTTAAGCTAATGGCCAAGGAGTGATTTAAATAATATAGTTTCTGAGTAATTACTTTATGGTCTGGGCAGCTTGGAACAAACAAGTGGCCTCATACAACAGGTAAGAGTGCAAACTGGTCCAGCCACTTTGGAAATCAGTATGGTGATTCCTCAGAAAATTAGGAAACAATCTTCCTCAAGATCCAACAATACATACCCAAAAGATGCTCAATCATACCACAAGGACATTCTCAATTATATCCATAGCAGCATTGTTTGTCATAGCCAGAACCTGGAAACAATCTAAATGCCCCTTGACTGAAGAATGGATAAGGAAAATGTGGTACATTTACACAATGGAGTACTACACAGCAGAAAGAAAATAATGACATCTTGAAATATGTGGGCAAATCGATGGAGCTAGAAAACATCATATTGAGTGAGGTAACCCAGACCCAGAAAGACAATTATCACATGTACTCACTAATATGTGGCTTTTAGACATAAAGCAAAGAAAAACCAACCTAAAATTCACAATCAAAGAGAACCTAAACAATAATGAAAACACTAAGAGAAACATACATGGATCTAATCTATATGGGAAGTAGAAAAAGACAAGATCTCCTGAATAAACTAGGAACATGGGGACCATGGGAGAAGGTAGAAGGGAGGGATATGGTGGGAGGGGAGCATAGAAAAATATATATCTCAATAAAATCAATAAAAATGAAAAAAGAAAATATTCAGAACAAAAGTGGATAAAAGATTACAGGGAAACCAATAGTGAACTGAGCTAAGGAAAGATGGATGGACAAACGGACTGTGGAGGAGCCATCTTGTAACTATTCTCCCTTTGAAAGATGAAACCAGTAGCTTTTGCATGTATGTAGCCACATCTTCTAAAAACCGCGTATACATTAATTAAATCACAATTTCAAATCAAAAGACCAGCAAGGCTACAGAACACATATAGCCACAAATCTATTCTAAAGCCTCAAAACCGGACGAATGAGGGCGTGTAAAGGCACAGAAAGGCAGCATGGCTTCTCTGCTTACTGCTGAGTCTTGCCAAAAGTGCGTTTAAGTACCTCACATACTGGAAATACACTGCAAATTACCTTTCTTAAGTTGTGGATAGGAAGTGAAGCCTTTTCTTCCTTTCCTGTTTATATTTTGTATCGATCACTGCATATTCAAACCTACCTCTTCTGCACTCTAAGGAACTGATTATGGGATGTACTTTTTTACACTTGTACCTTTCCGGTTTGAGACTAAGGTGTTATACAGAGGGAACGTTCTGATGTGTTTAGTAGTCTAAATGTACTTTCAGCTTTTTTTTAACATTTACAATTGCATGCAGCTAACTGTACAGTGATATAAGTTCAGAAAAGCTATTAAACATAAAAACAAAAATGACCACAGGCTGAGCAAAATCACAACCATCGCAATACTAACCACAGCAGTGACAGTGACAGCAAGCATGTCATTTCATCATGTGACATTAACACAGAGCTTCAGTTTGTAATGAATTTCACCTAAAGCTGAAACAGACACCAACATTTTTGTAACTTATTTTAAGGCTCTTAATGATGACATATATTAAATTGATTCCTCAGTCCAAGGATGAACTGTGGACTTCATTCTACAGATCAGTGTTATAAGACTCTAGTACTGAATTCTGTAGTTTAGGGGATCTGGAATGGACTGCCTTGAAGTTGACACACAACAGAATACAAAACTCTTATGAATTATCAAACTGATATGTTTCCACAAGAAAATTTAAATAGCATTTAATTATAAAATATTTTATAAAGAAGTATCATGATATAACACTACAAAAGGATTTAAGTTTTATTTTGTTGAAGTTCATCAAATAGTGTGCAATTTTAGGTACATATTCTTTATTATATTCAACTAGATTTCCCTAAGTAGTATTTGTTCAGAATATAACCTTTATGGTACAAAAATATGAAAGCATCTATGCTTTTTCTCTACTGCAGACATACTGCATCATAGAGAACACTATTACCAATAACTTGCTGCCCAAATATTTCAATACAATCGAGGGTGTGGGGGGAAGAGATGTGTGTGTATGTGCATAATAAATGGGAGAATTATACTTTGACATTTTCTTAGCATTTATCTATATATCTCTGCCTGATTGTAGTAACCATACTAACTTCTCATTGCAGTGATCACATCCTAAAGTCCACATACCTTAACAAAGGCACAAGTGATTACATCTAACCATGTTTTTCACTGCACCTTCAACTTATATCCACACATATTAAAGAAAAGAACACTTGTTCAGCTGTGTAGGAGAAACAATTGTGCATAGGTTCATTGAGAGGATTCTGCAGAATACTGCATTTCACAAAACACTGTAAGCAAGGAGTTTTCTTACAAGGGATCATCTTTTGGGGTTGGTATTCCAAATCACACACTTTAATTGTTAAGCTGCAGAATCTAGTTTAATCATCCTAAGAATGCTGTCAGAGAGGCTGTATTATGCTCATTTTACAAATTAAGGAAGCTAAGACATAGGAAGTTTAAGTGACTTTCCTAAAGTCACCAGCTGGTAAGTGACAGAGTTGGCATCAATCCCTGCCTCTCTCCCCTTCTCCCTGCACCACTCACAGCTCACCATCCTTCAGCATCGCTAACACTCACAATATTAAGGAAATGTTCCTGTCTTTAACTGAGGAGGCTGAGCCCTAAAATATTTTGACAGTATAGATCTAAATGTCAAAAGGGCCAAGAGCATGCTCCATGGAAATGTGCAACAAAATTCCAGAGAAGGAAGAAACGGTGTGACCACAGGAGCAAAAGCTCTCATGGATGCTATCCATGCAACTCTGCACTTATTCCATGTCTTCCTGATGGGGTTTCTATGGAAATAAACAAAATGTCGTGAGCATAAAGTGTGACCTCTCAGTGTTGCTTCTTCTGGACATCTCTAAATCTCTTCAATCTCCTTCCTTTGACGTTTGCATTACTTTCAAAGAGTAAACCTTCCTGCAGAAGAATGTCTTCCCCATGATCCTCACAATTCTGCTCCTTCCTAACATTGACAAACATGTAATGTTTTTGATAATGCCTCCAATGCTGAAAAAAAAAATAGCTTGAGGAATTCTAAATGGAAAATATTGTTTTTAAATATATACCTATCCATTTCAGTTTTTGTTCCTAGAATAGAAAAAAAGATGATGAATTGAAATCACTCATAAAAATGCATGTCTTGGGTTTTTTTTTAGATGAGGACAGTGGTAGACTTACAGGGATAATACCAGGAAGCAGATGAAGGTGGTAGAACTTACAGGGATACTATCAGGAAGCAGATAAAGGAAGTAGGAAGCACACAGTGATTTCAGCCCTCTCTCAATGAGTTGAGAAGGAATTCTTTAGGAAGAGGGCATGAGCAGACAGGAAGGAGTTGAAAACAGGGCAGTTGATGGAGGGTACCTTTGCTCCCTGCAGCTACCCGGTTCAACATCAGGATCCACCTACACTGTTTCCCTTCTGTGGAATCATATTCACAGCTCCAGGCATAATCATCTTAGGACACTTGCTTTCACTTGCACCCTGATTGTGAACAATTTTAATGACTTTTACCCCTTGAGTAGCCTTGATTTCTAACTCTACCGTATGCTTTCTTGCCAGTTACCCATGACCTCTTTCTTGCCTTTAGTAGAGACGATGCCATTCCTTGAGCTAGTCAGTTTCTCAATCCAAGAATATGAACTACTGCCTTCTAATAAATTTCAGTGGCAGCATGTGTTAACATAGTGTGTAATACTATCATACTTGGTGTCTATTTTACATAAAAATAAACTCCTGTCCACTCTTGTCAGCTCTCAAGATACATATCTCAACTGAGAAAACCAACTTATAGTTCATGAATTATTAAACTGCTATTTACATTCTATGACCATGATAGTTCCGTTCAATTTTTACATATTAGAAGAAAATATTTTAAACATCAATTTTTCTTTATCAATATTATATTCTTTTGGGAATTTTATATACTATATTTAGAACATATTTTAATAATTATGCCCCTGTTAATTTTATTTATTTTTTAATTTACTTATTTTGAAGTTACTTTGCTTCACCTTTTATCCCAGCTACTGCTACAGTGGCTGGTTCTGTGGATATTTCAACCATGTCCACACTAAGGGAATCAGACATGCCCTGACTCTGAACTTCTCTCAAAGTTTAGAGGAACCCAAGTTTCATTCCTCTCTCTGTGATGGTTTTAACATGTTTCATATAGCTCCAGAGAATGTCTCAGGACTGAAAATGTCCTGCCCATTGGTGTGACCAGCTCTAGGACTCACCCCTGCATTGGTCCTTTCTTCAGCATGCACTTTCCTGGTCTTCGAGTTCTGCACTCTAAGATTACATTCCCACACAAACAACTCCCAGGAAGGCTTTTAGCCTTGGGCTCTGCTTTTGCAGGCAATCTGGAATATTGATCAGGGTCTGGTGAGGAAACAGAAACCACACAAGTAAATTGAGCATGAAAAAAGTAATATAAGGATTATTAACTTGTAAGGGAAGAAGATAAAGTACACCTGACAAGAGAAGTTTAAAGGCTGTGTGGAACACGGCTTCTACTTCAGGACTGAGACAACGTATCAAAGTGGAAGGACTTTGGAAGCTGTCTTCACCCATGGCTGAAAGTCGGTGTTATTTCAGCCGTTATCTGTAAACTGCCTGTTGGAATACACCAAAACTCAGTAACAGTTTCTCCTATAAAAGAACTGACACAGTATTTGAGAAAGCCCCAAGGTGGTGGTGTTCTAGCCAGACTTCCTAGAAATTGCTTGTTGGGGTACTGCTCAAGTAACCAAAGTCCTTCCTTAGAAACTGGTGGGAATTTCTGGGACTCCACCACTGTGGGCAAAGCTTGGCAGAAAGCTGCTCTGGAATATTACAGAGCATGCTGGAACGTATCATCAGCTGGGTGCTGGCAAAGCGAGCACTGGAGTGGGCTTTGCATGTGCTAGCTCCACACACTGCAGGGTCAGTTAGGAACAAATACACAGAGACGCCCAAAGAAACTCCTCTATCCTGCCATATCATCTTAGCATTTCCTACTGATGAAGATTAGCCTCTTGTCATCCAGCTAACAAGGAAAGTCTCTTGGTCCCAGCTACAGTAGTACAAAGCAGAGTAGAGAGTAGATTAAGAATGGTTTTATTCCCACATGCCTCTTTATCAAGGCAAATAATGGCTTAAAAGGGAAATCTCAACCATAACTAGCAGCAACCTCACTCAAGGAGTTATCTAAACCATGTCCTCCACCTGCTATTTTTTGCTCTGTTTGCCCAAGGTTTTCCAGCTCAAACACCACCCACCACCTCATCTGCAGTCTGAGCTTTCCTGGCTCTCACAACTTCACCGTCCATGCATCACCTCCTCAGACTCTTACGGGGCTTGGAAAATGACTTGGTTGGTAAAAAGCTTTATGTGCAAGCCTGAGAACTTGAATTTGCTTGCCCAGGTCTCCTGTGAAAGTCACGATGGGGTGAGCGTCTGTAAACCCAGTTCTGGGAGGGTAAAAAAGAAGGATTCCTGGGACTGACTGGCTAACTAATGAGTGTCAGTGAGATGCAGTCTTTCACACACATGGATTAGGAACGATTAAGACACCCAAAATCAATCTTTGTTCTTCATATGTGTGTGTATATACAAGTATGTGAACCCACATGAACACATATACACACACAAATATATACACACATACAACCAGAGAGTTAATATTTTTTAAAGAAAAAGGTTTTGTGTTTCTTCCATGACCTTGAGGACACACAGAAGTCACGCCTGCCAACTGCTTTTCCACCAGGAACACAATTGTATAATTTAACATGTTCTTCATCTCATATGTTCATTGAGAAGTTGTCATTGTGCACAAGGCAATGAGCAGCCCTTGGACCCAATGTAGATGGGTGCACCACGTCCTCTTCTTTTTCGCTCATTGAAGTGACCATGACAATTGAAAACTATGGAATCTGCAATGATAATCTATATTAATCAAAACACTTCCAAGTCCCTTTGTTAAGAGCATTTAATCTAGAATAAGACAATCAGTCCTCTTGTTTGGGCTCTTACATCTACTAATTGTGCAGTATTGATTTTAAAAAATCAAATTTGTTCAAACTCTTCTGTAAAATGTAAATTGGGTTTATTTTAAAAGATGATACTCAGAACAAAAAAGAAAGAATAAAAGAAAGGAGGAGGTAAAGGAAGGAATGAAAAAAACACAAGTACATTTGTTCATCAAATAATTTCTTAAGCCCTACTATGTGTCAGAATTTTCCCTAAACACTAAAAAAGATAACATATATGAGGCTATGAATCAATGGCAGGACTCCAGAGTAAGAGGTGGGAGAATTTTTGTCAGTTTGAGGACAGTAACACTTGTTCTACATAGTAAATTCCAAGTTGCAAACCTGCCAAGGCTACATAGTGAGAACTCTTTCCCTCCCTGCCCCTGAATTCCATCCTTGCCCCCCCTTCCCCTTTCCTTCTCCACCTCCCTCCCCTCATCTCTCTCTCTCTCTCTCTCTCTCTCTCTCTCTCTCTCTCTATCTATCTATCTATCTCTTCTCTCTCTCACACACACACATACACACACATGCATACACACACGCGCGCACACACGCACACACAGGACTCTGCCTCATGGTAGATGCAAGCTTTAAAGTGCTTTTTTTCTTCTCTTTTTTATGATGATGAAAGTTTTCATACTAAATGAGTAGAAAATTTAGCTATCCTAATCCCTCTCCTGAGTGTTTCTTGATGTCATTGAAAGCACAAAAGAAAAATTCATTATCGATTGCATTCATACCCTAACATTATTAAGGCTTGCTCCTATGACGATACAGAGATGACTTGTCTCATAGGAAGTTTCAGTTTCTCATTATTGATTTAAGAAAAAATTTCCCAGAGATGCCCTGATGTGCGGCTGTTAGTAGGCAGATAAGCCTTGTGTTGCCCATGATAATGTGAGTGTCAAGTGTCTTTGACATTCTTATTATTACAAAGTTTTTTGTAAGCATGAAACAGTAACATGTAGTGTACTTAAGGTCAGACTATTTCCTGAGGGCCACTCAATGCCACAACATAATCAGGCAGCCCCATGGGTGTCTGGAGACCTGGCCCTGCTCCTGCTCTCCCTGAGAAAGCACTATCTCGCCATGATGCCTACTTGCCTTTAACTGGTATTTTAGGAAAGCGCACTGAAAAAAACAAAGTATTACTTGCATTTCCCTCCAAATCAAATTAATCAGAAAATAAAATTAAAGTACATTTATTTAGTAGAAAGCTCCGCTTTCCATTAATGAGAATTTTATTAAATATAATAAAATATTTGGGGCAATTCCTTTCTTCCTGGTGCTTTTTTTCCTCCCTCTTCCTTTCGCAGATTTATTGAAAAGCATTTTTATTAGTGCAGTAATAGGCTCCAGGACATGCAATTATATTGAGATGCTGACACTTTTCTGTTAGTTGCAGCCTTTGGCCTGAGGCCAAACACTGAACCAAGCATCTGAGGTCTCTGCAAGCAGCCTGGCATGCCACTCCTCGCTTTTGTCCTTACTGCAACCTCCCATTTCTACCCACCGTTGAGAGTTAACTAATTTCTCCTTCCCATTACCACTGATCCAAATAGATAATCCCATCTCTTTTTTGGAAAAACCAAAAAATCCTAAAAGGATTTTTGAGAAATACAGAGCCAAAGACAATCCTGATTAGAAGAAAAGCTTTTGTCTTTAGTTTCACGTGAGAAACAGAGTTCCATAACATTGGGAGCTATTTACAAACAAGTAATACAAATGCTGTGCTTTGGTCATAAATTTTTGTTATTGGTTTTATTTCTGTACACTTTCAATTGTGAATCTTCCCCTTCCTATGTCCCAAATTAAAACATTTCATGATAAAAATATAGATGTTAAGTAAAAATAAATACAGATTTACACCTCTTGTAAATTATTTAATTTTTGAAGCAAAAGTAAATTACTCTTATGGGGGAAAAGAAGTCACTGGAAAATATTCTCCTTACTTTTTTCTTAGAGTCTGAGGTCCAAAAGTTAAAGATATAAATCTCTGGTCTTTATTAGGTTCTGTGTGACAATTTACTTCTTGTAACCATTGTATGTATTGTTAGAAAACTCATATGCAAACTTTAAAACTTTGTGAGCTGGATGAATGCATACATACGCATGTGCAAGCATACACATGAACATACTACACTCTCTAAATTGACTCTCTTTAATCCACTTGGACTTGAGTTTTGTGCTTGAGTTTTGAGGGTAATATAGAGTTCTATTTGTGTTCTTCTATGTGCTGATATCCAATTATGCCAGCACACTTTGTTGAAGAAGCTTTCTTTTTCCCATTGTATAATTTTGGTTTCTTTGTCAAAATCAGGTGTTCATAGGTGTGTGGATTTATGTCTGGATCTTAGATTCAATTCCATTTATCCACCTGTCTGTTTTTATCCCAGTACCATGTGTTTTTTAATGCTCTAGCTCTGGAGTAGATCTGAGAGCAGGGATGCTGTACATCCAGCATCTTTAACTGTACTTTGCTGAAAGGTTCATCAGCTGTAGGAGTTCCATGGTGAAATTTTTAGAGTCAATATGTGTACTATCATATAATCTACAAGCAATGATACTTTGACTTCTTCCTTTCAAAATTGTGTCCCCTTGATCTCCTTTAGTTGTTTTATTGCTCTAGCTAAGACTTGAAGTACTACATTAGTAAGTCTGGGGAAAGTGTAAAGCATGTATATATCTGCAGATATAGCACACATGCCTGATTGTAGCAATGTTCATTACAATTTTTCAGATTCTTCATTTTATTCTCATGTTCGCCACCTCTCAACAACACTGTTCTTGTTGTTGTTGTTGTTGTTGTTGTTGTTGTTGTTGTTGTTGTTGTTGTTGTTGTTGTTGTTGTTGTTTGAAACTGGTTCTTGCTGGCCTGGAAATACTATCTAGAGATCAGGCCTTGAACTCATAGAGGTTTACCTGCCCCTGCCTCCAGAGTATTGGCATTAATAAGACTACTACACACCTAGCTGTCATAAGAATTAAGCAGTTTGACGTGAGTCCTATTTCTTCCCCTGCACGCCCATGACCAGGTTGCAGATATTTCATTGTTTTGTGTACTCTGCCTCATCCCCAACTCTCTTCTGACACTAGCTATGCAATGTATCTCTGATTTGACTTTCTCCTTCCTACGCCAGTGTCTTAGCCTCTTTAGACATCAATAATTTGCCCATTTCCTTAAATAGTCTACCAAGATAATCCCCATGCAATTCTGCCTTCATAAGATTCATTAAAAGTATACTCAACTTTCTCAAATTTCTTGTGCTTTTCTTCAAAGCAATAAAATGACATGGGCAAATGCAAAATAGAATAAAATACAGGTAATATATCTTCTCTTAATTTGTGATTTGAATAAATATGCGGATAGTATTTAGCTTTCATATTATAACTATTAATTTTGAAGCCATGATCAAAGAATTTTTGGAAGCAAATTGCAAACTATTCCACTTAAAATACTCATTTCATGGAACCTAGTTATATAAAATGTTGTAGATGATTCAAACATCTGCAATATATTGTTTCTATTGTCCTTTAAATTTATGATGCTTAAGAACTATACATGGGTCATATTTTATATGGAATATGAATGAAAACTTTGCCTAATTCAACACTCATGCAGTTCACAAATGACAAAGGATGGGAGCAACGCTCTCGTTATTTAAAATGTCATGTCCATGTAGAAACAAAGAAATAATTGCTTGGCCTACCTGACCCAGCAGTTCACATTAATGACATGTTGGCAGAATATTTATTTTTAATTCAAAAGGAATCATTACTTTCTATTTTGAACACAAAATGAGACTTCACTGATATTTGAGTAAATGTTCATTTCCCTGCCACCCTCAGATGAACAAGAAGAGTTCAAAGCTAAGGAAAGGATCAGCTCAGTTCCCTCAAATTTCATTGGAACTTTTCATCGGAGTAGACGGACAAGTCCCTTTGCACTGGAAGTCAAGAGGAACCTACCAAGGCTACAGAGGCTGCTCCAGCCTCCCATCACTGGCTGGGCCTGCTCCTTATCTGTGGCTAGTGGGAAGGAGAAAAGAGCTGTTCAGACCAGTAGCACTGTGAGAAAGAGTGGGTGGTGAGAAATTCTGTCCCAGCTCCCTTTTGGGAAGCGAAAAGCAAACATCTCTTTCACCAGACAGATGAGAAACCCAAGAGAATCACACATCAGCTTCAAAGCGGTGAGAAAAGGGGGCAGGTCATGTATCTTCACTGGACTGGTGGCTCCTCTTCAGTCACCTCTGTGCCTGTGTCAGAAAGAAGCAGACCTGCTCTAGGAGTCAAGGGAGCACCGAGGAGGACCCAGGTGGAACTGTCAAGTCTATAATCCAAGCTGAAGGGCCTATAAGTAGGAAAGAGTAAGTGAGGCAACACCCTCTGCTGGGGCTGAGTTCCCTGGTACCCTCAGAAAAGCCAGTGTTCAGGGAGATCAGGGCTGAGCCCTCCAAATGTAAGCAATTCCAGCAGTGAGAGCTAACTGAGAGGTAGATCAACTTTCCTCTCAGCTTCTGAAAGTCAGGTGTGACAGACCTAGTCTAAGAAGCTAAATAAGCATCTTGTTGACACAGGCTCTCAGTGTGAGATCCTTCCTCAGTGCTAAAGTGATGACATACCTCGCTTTCTTCCTCACTACCCTTCAGTCACTGTAGAAAGATGGTGAAACAACATTTCAAGACATCTCAAGTATTTAAACCTCACACTGAAGTGGCCCAAATTAACCCAGTAAGTTATAGAAGTTGATAGGATTGTCTTAGGACACCACAACCCAGACAGAAAAAGTCTCAACAATATGCTTGGAGGCAAATTTCTTAAATGCTAATAATCCCGTTGATTGAAATTCCACGGTAAAGTGCGGAGATTTTTTGATACTGTTGTGTCCAAAGTCCAAACCCCCAAATGACCACCAAGAGACCAAATCCAATGCAAAACAAGAATCTTTAATGAGTATTTAATGTGAGTTAACTTGGGTGCGCCACTCCATCCATCTGACGCAGCAACAGAGCAGAAGACTCCTGGAATAGAGCCGGGGAGTGGGTTTTTATAGAGGTTAGGCAAAGGGATGAGGGGCTTGGCGTATTCCAAGTTACAGACTTGGGATTGATTCAAACGCTTGTTAGGGGTATCTGGACTGAGCTGACTGGCTACTTCAGGTCTAGGGAATCGCAGCATTTTATTCTCAGCAGGAGGGCACCTGGAGTTGTTTTGTGCGCTTGTGATTGGCTTTTCCCTGGGTGGAGGGGATGTGTTTATGGTTCTTATTGTAACTAGGGCTAAGGTCAGAGGCAATCATGAGGCTGCCTCTAGCTCAGGTCTTTGTGCTATGGCTACAGTTCCGCTGAGGCCTGGGTCTCTCAAAACAAAACATGAATTTGCCTAGTTTAGATTTATATTTAATTCTTCCTAAGTGTTTTACTTTCTAATATATATATATATATATATTATAGTTTTAGAATATGTGTGTGTGATGCTTGAGAACTCTGTAAGTTACCAGTATGTTCTGAGATATGATATGACATATTCTAGGCCAGACCTCTACAGAGAAGTCTCTAGCAGACCAGGTAACTGTCTAGCTCTGCTTGTATACAGTAAACTCAAGTCAGGCCTCAGCATATAAGTAAAACTCTCAGAAGAATAACCAAGTACGATGAAAAGTTCCACTTAGTATTCTAATAAAAAAAATTGTCTTTGCTGCAACCAAAAGGCACTAGCCCAAGATTTTCCTTTTGTGAATTCTAGGCCAATGTCCCACTGATAACTGAAATGTGAGCTGACTTTGGAATAAAAAAAGCTACAAATAGGATCTCTGTCTGGCACAAATATGATTGCTTTGGCTGTATCAGCCTAACCCTTAGATTCCTGTCCAATTTTCTCAGCATTCGAAAGAATGATATCGAAGCTTAATACCAACAAAAACAAGTGCTTCGCTGGGATTGACTCTTGCACTTGGGATGATTAAGAAGCCTGTTATTTGAACCAGGGTCCTTAATTTTCTATGGTGTTAATAGCAGACAGTGATTCTATGAACGTAGCCCATGAAAGCACCCTGCTGCCAGCAGCCACATTAAAACAATCGAGGTCAAGTAGAAAGAAACATTACACAAAGTGCATTTGTCCAGGAGTGCTTAGAAATCAGGAACGCATTTGTACGATAGCACATACTGCATCAGCCTTAGATGCAAAACTGAAAATTGATATGCCAATCTACTTAAAGTATTGTTTGCGTATTTATAGAACACATGAACTCAAAACACAAAACTCAAAATGCTATGCCTGTTTATTTAGTAATAAATGTGTGATACTATAGATAACTTATTGAAAAGAATGTAGAAGTGTACTTATATATAATAGAAAAACTATAGATCAATAGTGTTTATATTATTCTAGAAGCACAGACATCATAAAATGGCCATAATTGCTTCTTATTTAACTTCATGTATTTCTGCTACAAGTTCATAACTTAGATTCATATGAGTAACCTGTATGCCTTAGTTTGAACTTCTTTTGTCTTTATTTTGAAGGAATGAAAGCATTGATGTAAATAATTTAATTTTTTTCTCCGAATAACAGGAAAAATATTTTTTACTTGCAATATTCCAAGGGGAAATAACCTTAAAATTGACTTACTCTATAAAACTACTCTCGTCAACCTTGTAAGAATGACAGTGTGACTGTCAATTTATTCTAATGACTCATGATTTGAGCCAAATTTAGATACAGTTCAGTCTTTACACGTATCTTATTTTGAATTAATCAAAAATAAAAGTGAAATCTGTTGTCCTGCCCTAAACAAATACAACTAATTTACAAAATCCAAATATCTAATTGAATGTGTGTTCCATATGCATTCAGTCTCCATGTGCATTCATCTTAACACTAGCAAACAGGATGGGTTACAATACACAAAAATTGTTTCTTCCACCTGCTTGGATAAACCTAGGGAGTATAAAACTCTATAAGATATCTAATATCATAAGGTTAATAGTGCAATAGTTTTAAGAAACATAGAGCTTTTGCATTCTTAATTATTTAACTCAAAATCCTTTCCACGTTTCAAATGAAAGAAAAACGAAACAAAGGAAAGAGGGTGGAGACAGACGAAAACTGTGGTATCTGAAGGCTAGAACAAATTACTAACCTAGGTAGCTAAGTACTGATGATGGTAAATACAGGGTTAGAAAAAAAAAAGAGGTGCTGTTGTTCAGAACATAGAGTCAGTAAAGAGAAATTCATGTTGTCAACAAATATTTATAAAGACTCTTCAGTGAGTCAGGAACTGGTCTAAGAGTTGTTGAAGCACCAATGAGCCGCCTAAATAAATCTCTCCTGTTACAGAGCTGATGTACTCAGTGAAGAGGCTGATAATCAGCTCCGTAAAGCCACATGCACTTCGGCAGTACATAAAAATCCGAGCTGGAAAGACACAGACTTTGATGAGAATGTGGGCCAGGAAAGGACTCCCTCAAATGGCGAGCCACGTGCAGAGATGAGGGCATATGGAGAATACCAGAGCAGATCTGGGGACGATCCCACCAAGAGGATGAGGGAAGGCGCCACAGGATTGAAGTCCTGCTGCTCACCAGTTGCTCCTGCGTCACTCCATTAGATCCTATAGAGGTGTTCATTTCTTATTAGCTTTTCAATAATAATTTCTTACTAAAGGATAACTTTGATTTCTTTTTTTCTTTCTTTCAGTTTATTTATATGATGGATTACATTGATAGATTTTCATATGTTGAACCAACCCTGCATCTCTGGGTTAAGTCTACTTGATTGTAATGAATAATTTTTTAATGTGTTCTTGGATTCTGTTTGCCAGAAATGTTTTTTTATTGAAAAAAAAAAATTTCTGCCTCTTCCCAGCCTCCCATTTCCCTCCCCCTCCTCCCACTCCTCTCCCCCTCCCCCCCACTCCTTTCCCCTCCCTCTCCAGTCCGAAGAACAGTCAGGGTTCCCTGCACTGTGGAAAGTCCAAGGTCCTCCCCCCTCCATCTAGGTCTAGTAAGGTGAGCATCCAAACTGGCTAGGCTCCCACAAAGCCAGAACATGAAGTAGGATCAAAACCCAGTGCCATTGTCCTTGGCTTCTCATCAGCCCTCATTGGAGCAGGGAAGCATATATCTTAATTAAGGGAGCCTTCTTAGGGTTGGCAAGAGACTTGAACCTAGAGGGGCTCCCAGGTGTCCAGGGGGATGTCCCCAGTTAGTTCCTTGGGCAGCTGAGGATAGGGAACCTGAAATGGCCCTATCCTATAGCCATACTGATGAATATCTTGCATATCACCATAGAACCTTCATCTGGCGATGGATGAAGATAGAGACAGAGACCCACATTGGAGCACTGGAATGAGCTCCCAAGGTCCCAATGAGGAGCAGAAGGAGGGAGAACATGAGCAAGGAAGTCAGGACCACGAGGGGTGCACCCACCCACTGAGACAGAGGGACTGGTCTATTGGGAGCCCACCAAGGCCAGCTGGACTGGAACTGAAAAAGCATGGGATAAAACCGGACTCTCTGAACACGGTGGACAAGGAGGGCTGATAACTTTGATTTCTATGCACTAATATCTGCATCACCTAACCATGTCCTCTTTTTAAATAACATTTGCTTAGAGAGTAGGAAGAGTCTTAGAAGCAAAGAAGTTCATGGTCTCATTTTACAGATATGCACACTCCCCACACCAGCTGCCTGAAGACAGAACAAGAAACAGAACTAGATAGTGCTCGTGACCTCACTTGTCTTGTGAATATTTGTATTCATCATTCTTATATTAGTCTCTAATTTCCTTGAATGTCCCTGCATTGGGGTCTAGCACATATGTTACATGTAACTGGGAGTGCCAAACATTTAGTAAATAGATATCACTCTACTGTGTTGGCCATGCTTCTAGGCGTTTCCCTCTTAAACGAGCTCTTCAACTTTTCTAATTCCTCAATAAGTTGATGTATTTTGTCAGCTGTTCCATAAGAACTGAAAATTTAAGCATGATTTCTGTCAAATACAGGTTAGAAAAGAAGGCACATTATGAACACCCAGAAATTTGGCACATTTCCATGTCAGCATGGCTATACTACTGAATTAACTGAAATTCCTATGGAAATCATTTAATGAAGAAACCTTACGCTTCCTTTAGAGATCTGCATACAGTATTCCCTTGGAATAAATAATCAGGATTGATACCACACAAAAGTTGAACGTATATTCTCAATTAAACTTATTTCTCTCTCTCTCTCTCTCTCTCTCTCTCTCTCTGTGTGTGTGTGTGTGTGTGTGTGTGTGTGTAATTTTTTTTTCATTTAAATACTGCCTGGCCATTTGCTTTAACTTCTTCTTTTTTATTAATTTATTTATTAAAGATTTCTGTCTCTTCCCCGCCACAGCCTCCCATATCCCTCCCCCTCCCCCAATCAACTCCCCCTCTCTCATCAGCCCTAAGAGCAGTCAGGGTTCCCTGCCCTCTGGGGAGTCCAAGGACCTCCCACCTCCTTCCAGGTCTAGTAAGGTGAACATCCAAACAGCCTAGGCTCCCACAAAGCCAGTATGTGCAGTAGGATCAAAATCCATTGCCATTGTTCTTGACTTCTCAGCAGTCCTCATTGTCCACTATGTTCAGTGAGTCCGGTATTATCCCATGCTTTTTCAGACCCAGTACAGCTGGCCTTGGTGAGTTCCCGAAAGAACATCCCCATTGTCTCAGTGTGTGAGTGCACCCCTCATGGCCCTGAGTTCCTTGCTCATGCTCTCTCTCCTTCTGCTCCTGGTTTGGACCTTGGGGTTGTAGTCTGGTGCTCCAATGTGGGACTCTGTTTCTGTCTCCTTTCATCGCCTGATGAAGGTTAATATCCAGGAGGATGTCTGTATGTTTTTCTTTGGATTCACCTTCTTATTTAGCTTCTCTAGGATCATGAATTATAGGCTCAGTGTCCTTTATTAATGGCTAGAAACCAAATATGAGTGAGTACATCCCATGTTCCTCTTTTTGGGCCTGGCTTACCTCACTCAGGATAGTGTTTTCTATTTTTGTCCAAAATTCAAGAAGTCATTGTTTTTTACTGCTGAGTAGTACTCTAATATGTACATATTCCTTACTTTCTTCATCCATTCTTCCATTGAAGGGCATCTCAGTTGTTTCCAGGTTCTTGCTATTACAAACAATGCTGCTATGAACATAGTTGAGCATATACTTTTGTTGTATGATAAGGCATCTCTTGGATATATTCCCAAGAGTGGTATTGCTGGGTCCAGAGGTAGGTTGATCCCGAATTTCCTGAGAAACTGCCACACTGCTTTCCAAAGTGGTTGCACAAGTTTGCAGTTCCACTAGCAATGGATGAGTGTACCCCTTTCTCCACAACCTCTCCAGCAAAGGTTGTCATTGGTGTTTTTGATTTTAGCCATTCTGACAGGTGTAAGATGGTATCTTAAAGTTGTCTTGATTTGCATTTCCCTGATCGCTAAGGAAGTTGAGCGTGACCTTAAGTGTCTTTTGGCCATTTGAATTTCTCCTGTTGAGAATTCTCTGTTCAGCTCATTGCTCCATTTTATAATTGGGTTGATTAGCCTTTTACGGTCTAGTTTCTTTATATATTTTGGAGATCAGACCTTTGTCAGTTGCGGGGTTGGTGAAGATCTTCTCCCAGTCAGTGGGTTGCCTTTCTGTCTTAGTGACAGTGTCCTTTGCTTTACAGAAGCTTCTCAGTCTTAGGAGGTCCCATTTATTCAATGATGTCCTTAATGTCTGTGCTGCTGGGGTTATCCGTAGGAAGTGGTCTCTTGGGGTAACTCTGACCAAGGAAGTGAAAGATCTATTTGACAAGAACTTTAAGTCTTTGAAGAAAGAAATTGAAGGGGACACCAGAAAATGGAAGGATGTCCCTTGCTCTTGGATTGGGAGGATCAACATAGTAAAAATGGCAATTCTACCAAAAGCAATCTATAGATTCAATGCAATCCCTATCAAAATCCCATCAAAATTCTTCACAGCCCTTGAGAAGACAATAATCAACTTTATATGGAAAAACAAAAAGCCCAGGATAGCCAAAACAATCTTATACAATAAAGGATCGTCTGGAGGCATTACCATCCCTGACTTCAAACTCTATTACAGAGCTACAGTATTGAAAACAGCCTGGTATTGGCATAAAAACAGAGAAGTCGACCAATGCAATTGAATAGAAGACCCGGCTTTAACCCACAAACCTACGAACACCTGATTTTCGATAAAGGAGCTAAAAGTATACAATGGAAAAAAGAGAGCATCTTCAACAAATTGTGCTGACAAAACTGGATGTCAATCTGTAGAAGAATGAAAATAGATCCATGTCTATCACCATGCACAAAACTCAAGTCCAAATAGATTAAAGACCTCAATATCAGTCTGAACACACTGAACCTGACAGAAGAGAAAGTGTGTGTGTAATTAAAAAATATTTTTACCAATAACATGTGGCTTACTGGGTTTTTATACTGGCAACATGCATAAATCCAAACCAAAGCTGAGAAGGCTATTTTCATTTCTCCTGTAGGTTTTTTTCTACAACAAGGTACAATTTGATAGCATGAGAGTTTATAACTTAGAAGCTGACAACACAAAAGAAAGTAATTTTTTCCTAAATTTGTCTTTTCTTCACATAAACAATTTTGAAAATAAGAATCAATTTCTTGCAGAAACATAGTCAAAAAAGAAAAGAAAGAAAAAGTGCTCGGGTTTCTGTGCCTGAGTTTCCAGTACTTCTCAGAGCATAAGCTGAATGTCTCAGCGTTTCCACTATGCTGCAGTTCAGAGAATGTGCTGGGAACAGAATGCAAAAGCAACTCAGCTGGAAAATCTCTTAGATGAAATATTTTTGTCAAGCACTTTTCTCATGTGAATTTGATTCTAGTTTGGTCTATACCAGTCACCAGGGCATGGTATCCATTTTGCCTCAAGTCCTGGGGGCTTTAAAAAATAGAAAAGTAAAAAAGAAACTACACATGACTCAAGAGAACAAGAGCAATAGCAAAACAACCATGTTTAACAGGAGCTGTGTCTGTCATGAGGTCAATAGATAAGAGTCTAGTTCTGATACCCTCTAAGGTATTTTCCTCTGACAGAATGACAGCAGGGCAAGTTGCTTGAGGCTCTCTTCCTAGTTTTCTTTCGTCACAAAACCAGACACATAATTATACACAAGGATTCATTTCTATTTTTTACAGATACAGGTGGAGCTTGGTAGCTTTTTATTAAAAGTAAACAATAACAACCTAAATATTAAAGTTTGCTTTCCCTCAGATGTGCCAGTGTCTCAACAGACCCTTTCTTATATAAAGGAGAGCAAGACACACACACAACTGCCTATCAAGTTTCCTAGAAAGCTGATATCCAGAACTATACAGCTACTGATGCAGTGTGTATCATCTGATCAAACATATAACACACACACACACAAAGAAGCTAAGAGAGTCATATGAACATATGATGGCAAAAACCCAGAAGTTAGTTACCTCCTCAGAAAGTACCACTATCCGGAAAGTTAACGAAGTTGGAGCAATATTCTTGACTCTCTCATTAATTATTACATACATCATAAAGATATTCTGCTATATATATTGCAATAGAGATTTTATAATCAGTATTATGGTAACATTTTGTTATACAGCTGTGCTGGTTAGCTCTACCTATCAGCTCCATGCAGCCTATACAAATTTGAGAGAAAACCATCAGTTGAGGCATTGCTGAGACTACCTGGCCTAAGAACTTGTATAGAGAGGATTTTCTTGATTGTTCATTGAAGTAGGAGAACACAGGCCACTCTGGGCAGTACTATTCCTGGGGCAGGTGGTCTTGAACTGTATAAGAAAGTTAGTTGAGCATAAATCTATGAGATAGTTATCAAATAGCGTTCTCCATGCCTACTGACACATTTCTTTGGCTGCTAACTGAGCTCCTTGTTAGGAAGTAATGCTATGTGGAAAACCAAGCAGCTCTGCCTTCAGGTTGCTCCCTTGGGTGCCCACATTGGCTTTCCTTGAGACTGTGGCTTGGAATTGCAAGCCAAATAAACCCTTTCCTCCCTAAGTAGCTTTTGGTCCGAATATTTTATCACTGAAACAAAAGGGAAACTAGAACAATGACCCTATAAAATTGCTGTTAAATTACAACCAATTATTTGATATGTAAATTAATACATTTTAATAAAGAAATCATATTTTAACAAATTCATTTTGAAATCAAGGAGTCTTGTAGATTTTATGATCAATTGCCCCATCTTTAATGGATACTGGAGAAACAACAAATGGTAAGACAGGCAACTCAAGCATTCATGGTGTATTGTTTTTCACAAATTCTGCATCTATCTCTCCAAGGAGAATGATGAGAACCAAGTGTCAAGGAGACGGGGAGATTGTTTACATAACTTCTCAATCACTTTTCTCTTACCGGACATTTAAGATCATGGAGTGGAGGAAGGAAAACCTCACTCACCCACTGAAAGAGCAAAGATTATTGAGTGACAAAATAACTCACCTGCGCCTGAGACTTACGACAAAGCAAATACTTGTCATTGAATTTGTTTGGAGAAATCTATGGAGCTCAGTGATTGGATGATTTTAAGAAATGGGAGAATCTGTTCAGTGCAGAGTTTAATGATTGCTAGGACATGGTTACTGTTAATTGGTTGAAAAGTGTTTATAACACACTTTATGGTCATTTGTGTATGATTTAGAACTAGGACCAAAGAATATCCATTTTGTATTTTTTCCCCTCAACTTGAAAAATAACATTTAGTTAGGAAGAAAAAAAAATCAAGAACAGTGTTTGTTATATTTAAGTAAAATTTTTGAAAATCATGTTTGTCCCTTTATATTTTAGAAGAAAATATATTTTTCTTATTGTTGGTTTAATAAATTAAGTTTTTATTTCCTTAGTAAATACTAAATGTTACTTGCAAAATTGGCAATAACTCATTATAGTTTATAACTAATCATCAAACAGCTAATGACTCAAGCATAAATGATCAAGTCTAATTTTAATAGTGAGAGAATATGCCTGAATTACATATCAAAATTATTCACAGACTATTGCATGTGGTAGTTAAAAAACTTTATGTGCCATTTTTAATCTACTTCTAAACATGAAAATTTAAGGATCAGTTCTATGTGTGTTTAAAGTACAATGCTTTGTGACTATGGAAAAATAGCTACATTTTCTTAATTCTAAGAATGCAAACACTTCTCAATATCCCAGAGACACTATATAAGAACCTCTTTGTATTCATATATAATTTATTGCTAAAACTATAAGCAGAAATGGAATATGATTACTAAATTATAACCTTCCATGTCAAAAATCAGTACTAAATAATAATGATGGTTACAAAACTATGTAAAACTTGTATTATATCCTATAATTTATATGCAGCCTTTATGTATTTTCTTCATAATTATATCACATGTTGTCTTATCACTTTAGTGACGCTGAATGATTTCCATCATTGCATTAATTACACCAACTTTATGAGGCCCACATCTATTAAGGTTAATCATGCCACTCTCATCTTTTCTATTTTTATCAGGCAGAAAAATGTAGTAGAACACTGGATGTAGCGATCACCGAGGAAGACGGAGGTGCTAACGAGGCAGCACTGCCACGCACCCTCCAGCATAGCCCGTTACCAGCCAAGTGTGGCGATGGCAATCGTTGTGGGATAGGTGGGCACTGTAATACAATAACCACTAGCCATGTGGGGCTCTATAAATTAAACTTTGAAACAATTAACTGCCGCTAAAATTTTAAGTCAGTTCTTGGTCTCACTGATCACACTGCAGTCCGTTAACTAATATCTACACTACTGGACAGTGAAAAGAGCATGTCCATCACAGAAAGTTCCAGAAGCGGAGCAGGTTTATAGATACCTCAATGCAGTTTGAAAGTTTACGTGTTTTTCCTCAGTACGCTCAATTCTTTATTTTTATCTTCATTTGTATTATTATTTTTGCAAAGTAATAGGCTTCCCTCTGCTCTTTTTGCACGTGTACAATGTGCTGCAGTCCCTGCTTCCCCGCACCTTCTCTTGTTCTCCTCACAACACCCACTGGCTCGCCTCAGAAGTGCCCCTTCTATTTCCATACTTTAAAAAAAAACAACTAGATCCAGCATGTAAGAGAACACATGGTATATTTGTCTTCTGGTTGTTGTTTCTTTCTTTTGTGGCTTGGTTTGGGATTGGCAGGGAAAGAGACTCTTTCCTATGTAGCCCCATCTGGTTTCAAAGTCGCTGTGTAACTGAGGCTGGTTCGAACTCCTGGTCACCCTGTGTCAGGCTGCCACATGCTGGAATGTGGGATATGTCTTTCTGAGTCTTGTTTGTCTCTCAGTGTGACCGTCTTTGTTCTATTTAATGCAAATGCCATAGCTGCCTTCTTCCTGATGCCCTCACTTGTTTCCGTTCTCCCTACAGTTACGTCTCTAGCTCAGGATCCTGCAACCCAGGAAAGTTAGCAATATGTAAACACTTTTACACACTCTAGCCTCTCTCCTCTACAGTCTAAGCTGTTTAATTTTCCTCACACAGCTTCGAGGCTCTTTTCTTGACAATAGATTCATGCCAAAGAACTTCACTTAACTTCTTTCCTTCAACCAGATGCCCATACCTACCAAACACCCCTACTTTTTCATGAATTCCAATTCATTGCTTGATATTTATCTTTTGCTTCCTTCTACATTTGCTCAAACTATTTTAGCATGTACAATTATTTGTAGAATCTATTGCCTATACTTAGGTGTTATGCTCTAATCCACAAAGTCAAGTCCTGATTACTCCTAATGCATTCAGTTGACCATAATCACCTTACACAACTGCGTCCACAGGCTGGCAGTACTCCTTTGTAACTCTGAAAGTTCTCATTTGTTATCATGTTTTCTGCTATTCTTCATAACTATCCTTGTACTTGAGGAATGCAACATTTCCTTCCAGAGAGCGTTATGCAACCGCAAACAATATTTAAGGCCTGTGGGAGTCTTAATATTGTTGTGTGTATCATTGTCTCTCTGCATTTCACATTACTTACTGCACACATTGCATGAAATATTCTTAGTTGAGATTTTTATCTATAAAACGATATGAAAGTGTGAGAAAAATCATACTTTTAGCATAAGAACTGGTTGGATCCTCACAAACATTAAAGTTTTATATTGTTCATTCCATTTTACAGATTATGTTCAGTGAGGATGAGTTGTTCTAGGGGCTAACTTTAAAAAGAAAAAGAGAGGCAGATCCAATATCTTAAGACAACTGTGAAGTACATACTATTTTAGCTCCAAGGCAAATTCTTTTCAGAAAGAGCATATCTTCTTTCCCAGCCCCAGCTAGAGCCTGGTGTTTGTTCCAGCTAACAGGCCATCTTCAGTGTCCTTTGATGAACCATAAATGTCTGCTTGATCCCCCAATGAGTCTAATGAAGTCACTGATGCCAAGCAGACCCACAGATTGGACGCTTATTAAAGATGGAGGTCATCAAAAGGTTCATGGCTGCTGATTCAGTGGTTTAGTATGAGGAAACACTCAGTTCATTAGAAAGGGGACGTACGGGGCTGTTGTGGAACACCATCCTTGAAGCACAGCAGGCTCATTGATCCCTTGAAATCAGAGGGCTGTGATTACTCACACAGGGCAACATGAGCTTGGACCTACTAGCAATCCCTAGTGGAGGGGAGGATGGTGCCCATGGGGCTCAGGAGGCCGTCCAAAGGAGATCCGGGAGATTAGCATGATATATAAGGCTCTGCCACTCTTGTAAGATATGTAAGCAGTAGTGACTGATTGAAGCAGAAACTTTCAATGTGGGTATAGCTGCCAGCAAATTTCCCATGCTCCTGTAAACAAATAAACTCAGTTGTTCTCCAAGCTAGGCTCGCATGGGATAGTTTTTTGATCTGTTGTGATGCTGTATCTGGGGGGAATAGAGTTCTGTTGGTGTCTCCCCCAAGAAAAATCAACTCAACATGGACATAGGTGAATGAAATGTTGGGACAAGGGAAAGGCAGCATGGATGTGGTAGATGCACGTGCACAAGCGCAAACAGAAATGAAGGCATGGAGGAGTAAACTTAATTTAAATTTTAGAAAAGCAAGAGAACTATCCTCTCCTGTCTGTACATAGTGGCCTCGGTTATTATATCAACCAATCATTAAAGAAAAACAAACCTTTAACGATTCTTCTGCCTTCTCCTGTGAAGCCTGTACTTTGGAATAATATTCATCATATTTTATGATTTCTATCTTCCTCTGTCTTTTAAGACTGACCATAGGGAGAACATTTATCATGTCACTGCATTAAAAGTTGGACATGCCCTGTGACTTTTAGTCTCTTGTCAATAACATAGATTCCTTATTTCTAAAGGACCATGTTAGTCTTTCATTCAGAAATTGTAATATGATTAATTAAATTTTAGGTATCATTCATGAGCAAGTCTTCCCACTCTTTTCTGGCTAGCCTAGTAGTACACATGCTGCCTGCCTTCTCCTGAAATCTCTTACTTTGCTTTGCCTCTCCTACACTCAACAGACACTTATCAAATGTATGATGTACTGAAGGAAGGACGGAACAAACAGGGCAGTTCTTGCCTAATCCCACTGTCTTGTAAAGGCCTTGTATTCTTCAAGGTTTAGAAACAAACAGAACCATCTGCTCCTGCTATTTGTGGAAACATTCATTCTGTGAATGTCCAGCTACACTTGCATTGACAGAGGCAGTAGTGGTGTGGGACAATTCTATATTCTGTCTATTGTGTTTTAAATAAATGCTGATTGGACAGTAGCCAGGCAGGAAGTATGGGCAGGACAACCAAACAGGAAATAGAGGCAGGTCAATGAGAACAGGAGAATTCTGGGAAGGAGGAAGCCCATTCCTCCCCAGTCCTGTCCAGACACTGAAGAAGGAAGATGTGACCCACCCCTCAAAAAAAGGTACCAAGCCATGTGGTTAACATAGAGAAGAATAGTGGGCTAATTTAAGTTATAAGAGCTAATATGAAGCCTGAGCTAATGGGCCAATAAGTTTATAACTTATGTTGCCCTCTGTGTGACTTTCTTTGGGATTACGGGCTGGGGGACCAGGTGGAACAGAAACCCCAACAAGCAGGCCCTCATGTTACACGGTACTTGACCTGTGATCGTCTTGTTGTATTCTTTCTTCTGCTTCTGACCTCAGGGGTTTAACCTGTAGCCACTTATTCCAGGGTGCTCAAGTAAGATGCAGCATCCTTACTTACAGAGTCCCTCACTAAATGACTCCAGACCAAGATTTCTGCTGCATTTTCCCCATGACTTTAGCTAATGAACCTTTGGCCCTAGCCAGAGTCGCATGTAGAAGCATTCAAGCTGGGGTTAGACACTATTCTCTGACTCCAAGGGGAACATCTAAACTTTTGTTGTAGAAAGATTCCTCTTCAAGACGCTCCTGCAGTAGCCATAATGATGGTCGCCCTCCTCCAGGGTCAGGACTCTCTCTAAAAGCTCTTCTCAAATTCTGGCCTCTCCCAACTTTTTCATCCTCAGGAAAACTTTCTAAGTTGTCTTTTGGGTCCTTGAATAAGAGATCAGCCTCATAATCTATTATTGCATTAAGCTCCAAGCATCTTCACTTCTCATCCAAAACTGAAAGGGAATCCTGCTTGCTAGGAATGTAATTGCCTCTGGCTGGGAGCATCTGTGTCATGCATATAGAGCAAGTTGATCAAAATGTGTAACTTCTCTAAAACACCAGTTTCCCACAGGAGAACTCATTCTGCATGCCTTTAGTTTCCAATCACTTTCTCTCATGGCAACAGAGTTTCCTCACTGCTGTCACCACTACAATCACATATAAAGTCTTTCAAGTATAAAGTCTTTAATTATGCTTTGTTTTACATCTATCTCGGGCATTCCTCTTGGCTTTCTTATTCTGCCCATCTTTCCTTTTCACCTAAATAACACCATTTGGTAAAATCCCTCACCCTTGCCCAAGCAGAAGTAGCATAAATGATGTACCATGTTTCTCTCTGCCTCTAATTTCAGATGAATTCCTAGTCTCGTTGAATAGTAATCTTCACTCATCCAGTTGTCTTTCACAAATAGAGCAAAGCAGAATCTGCTTCTAAGTTAAACAAAAAACAGAAATCAGAATGTCAAATTATAATTGGCATATCCCAGACATAATCAATATTGCCTTTTGCAAGTTCCTCCCACAGCTAAAGCAAACCCTGGTTAACGCTGGCCAAATCTTGACTAATTTGGCTTCAAGTTATTACCATACTTAATATCTCTGAATCAACATTGATGACTAAGATGAAGTGAACTACAAAAAATGATCAGTCTTCAATGCAAAAAGTTTTCACTTTGTGCCAATGATTGCTAGTGCACCTGTTTTATGTTCAGAGTGGGAAAAGTATCAAAAAAAAATGTGGCCAATTTTAAAAGAGATGGAATGTTTTCAGTATCTCAAAATAGCTCAAATATATAGCATTGCTTCTACTACTTATTCAAACTACAAGGCTGATTAAGCATATGCATAATGTGGGCATAGAAATAAAAAATTACCTACTTGCTTCTCACCTCACCCTCCCAGGATCCAAACTGCAGAATTGGTATTGCAGCAAGTAGAGATGAAGACAAGGCAGACACTCAGCTACTATCCATGGAGTGTCTAAAAAGAGGAGGCTATGAAGGACTTTCAGAGTCGCTGATAGCACACTGAGCTCTTATTCCAGTCCCTGCTTTCCAGATGGATACCTATTCTATTAGCCCAAAGAGCTACCCTATAATAAGAAAGAGCTGCTCTGATCCAAACCCTAAGAAACTGAGAGGAAACCCACTTCGTATTTATTAGCAACAGACTACTCTAAGTCATGGTAAGCTTGTTATTCAAGTAACTAAAGTGGCCACCAAGCATTGCCTGGAGGGTCTGCACTGAGGCTAAAGACGGGAGTCGTGCTATAGAATCGCAGGATTCATGACCTGAAGGAGTCTAGCGTCCAGTCCTCCTCAGGCTCAGAACAGAGGATTCAATGTTTAGTTTAGGGTTGTAACTTACCTCTGTGCCGATCAGGGGAACTGTGGTTGATCAAGAGAGGGGAGGGACAGTGAAAACCATTGAAGGGATGGACAGGGGTAGCAGCTCTGAGGAGCATATGAATTTTACAGTAAATCCTTAGGAGATTTAATACACGTAGCTGAAATCTCTAAGTTGAAGATCTCAAGTGTGTATTCAAGCCACATAGGGCAGCATGTGACTAGAACCTCAGGGCAAGGCTACATCCTCAAAGAGTTCCAACGTCAACGCTCAGGGAAGTGAATGGGATCATGAGGGTAAATGTCCCTCAGCCAAATTTTTTATTTTGTTTAATCTCCAAGCACAAGATTTTCTTTAACTGATATATCATTTAAAATAATATTCCAATGTTTTCTAGTACTATTATGTCTCGTTTTTTAATTATTAGATCAGTGTTTTGGGCAACTTATTTTCAGTTTTCAGTTATCTCAAATCTCTTTAATGCAAAGTATTTTTGAGGTATTAACGGGGTTGCAGAGCATAATTTTGAACAAGACGTAAGAATTATCCTAATGAAATTCATGGCAATGAAACTATGCCTTGCACAGTTAAAAGTGTGCATTGGGAAGCTTTCTACAGACGGGGTTCAACCTAATGTGCAGTCAAGAAAGTACTCCTTGAAAACTCACACACACACATACACACTGATTCAAAAAGAAAATAGGTAGAAAGTTTGAAAATGGAGTGGGTGGGGAATGTGGGAAAGTCTGACTGCCTCTGAAAAAAAATTGCCCAGACAACAGAGCAAAGGGGGTGACAAGAGCTCGCTGTCGGAAGTGCTCACACGTTCTCCTATACTTGTTTTGTACCTTTCATTTGGCTGCACTGAGGTACTGGTCAGCTGACAGCATCATCTTATCCAACCTGAACAGATACCAGAGCCTGTGGCGAGGTACTGACAGCTGATGGTAATATCTGATCAACCTGCATGGGTACCAGAGCCTATGGCGAGGTACTGACAGCTGATGGTAATATCTGATCAACCTGCACAGATACCAGAGGCTGTGGTGAGGTCCTGGCAGCTGATGGTAATATCCGATGAACCTGCCTGGATACCAGAGCCTGTGGCGAGGTACTGGCAGCTGATGGTAATATCTGATCAACCTGCATAGCTGATGATAATATCTGATCAACCTGCATAGCTGATGGTAATATCTGATCAACCTGCATGTATACTAGAGCCTGTGGTGAGGACTGACAGGTAATGGCATCATCTGATCAACCTGCACAGATACCAGAGTCTGCTTTACTTGTATGTTTCCATGAAAAAAAAAATTGTAACTACTTACAACCGAGCTGGATGAACATTGTGGAAAGCAGCAAGAGGTAACTGGCCATTGCTCCCCACTGAGAACTCCCATAGCACAGACAGCAGCATCCCACACAGTGACTGGGATTGGGTGTAAGGCACCTTTGTTGGTTAGCATTCGAAAAATCAAATCCACAAGAACATCCTCAAACGGGAACACACATCTTTCTTTATTATGTATTTCTCTACTGTTTGCCAGAACACTAACATACGGAAATTTCTTTTTCTTTTAACATGCAATATGTTTAAGTTTATGTTATATGCGGAGTTCACTTAGATAAAGTAGAGGTAACATTGGAACTATACATAAGGAGACAAAAACATTGCTTCTGAGATCACACTGATAAAATGGTATCCACAAAAGCCCATGTGATTCCTATGAGCTCTTTTACATGTTGGCACTTTTAAACAATACAGTTGACTGTTTCTTTGGGGATAATTTTCTTTGTGTGTGTATGACACATGATGTGTTAAGATACATATATTAAAGATTGTGAGGTTGAGAGCCCGGGTTAATATATGCGGTCCACAAGGCTACTTACTAACCATCCATATGTCACACCCACAGAGTAAATTTCTCACTAATTGATCTTTTTCCTCCAACTTAAGGGCAGAACCCCTCATATGGGGTACTTTGTGTAGCTAAATAAGTCCAATCTTAACCACTCAGGGTTCAATCAATTCTCCTACAGAACAACACAGCTGTCCTTTTATCCAGGTGTTAGCAGCATGTGCCTTTCACCCCAGAATTCAGGAGTAGAGGAAAGAGAACTGAGTGTTCATGCAGACTGGACTGCATAATGAGACCTTATTTTAAAGAAAAAGGGACAATGCAAAGATAACAGCCATAAAAGCGCCCTGTTGCCTCTGAACAACACAATCCTTCATCAGCAACAGGCCTGTACTCCCATCACGTGTCCAGTACTCCGATCACGTGTCCTGTACTCCGATCACGTGTCCTGTACTCCCATCACGTGTCCAGTACTCCGATCACATGTCCTGTACTCCCATCACGTGTCCTGTACTCCCATCACGTGTCCTGTACTTCAATCACATGTCCTGTACTCCAATCACGTGTCCTGTACTCCGATCACGTGTCTTGTGTCAGCTTCTCTCCTTCCCTCATTAGTGCACATCTTTGCGCACTGTTCTTCCTACTGACAATTACATATGATGTCAAGAGATCTAATCCATCCTGAACGTCCTCACTCTACCCTGTCTATACTGCCCTGAATGTGCCGTGGCATTCTTTCAACCCATTCTCCTGCTGCATGTCTCCCTTAAGAGAACTACTGCCAAAATGCAATTAGAAGATCTCCAGCACTGGCATAGAAATGGATAGTAGCAAAGCACTAACAAAAAGTGCACCACACACCAGCCTGGTCTACAAGAGCTAGTTCCAGGACAGGCTCCAAAACCACAGAGAAACCCTGTCTCGAAAAACCAAAAAAAAAAAAAAAAAGTGCGCCACAGCAAAGAGTGACCTTTTAAGTGTCGTACTTGGGGGACAGCAACTAACAAAAGCTATCTCCTTCCTAGGGACTGATGTAATTGCACGTCCCAGTACACTTTCTAGTCCACAGCTTCTCACGTAAACAAACTATGCATGGCAGCCCTCAACACAGCATCCCATTTGATAATTCTAAGCAACAACACACATTTAATATTCTACATTCATGGGGGCATGATTACATGACTCCAGGGTACACCATACACAGGAAAAGTTATAACGGCCCCCCTGGAGTCACAGCATGTGGATCTATCTCTCCTCAAAATATTCTACCCAATATAATCTTGTGGAGGGTTAGTATAGTGAATTTACTGGCAAATAAAACTTTTTTCAAATCCATACCAACTGCTCACTGTCTAATAAGCATCTGTCTCTCAATTCTATCTCCAAATTATGTCCTGAATCCCTGTCTTCTCCGTGTTCACCTTCTATTGTAAGCACCACACACTATCTACCAGTCCAGTGTGGTTGTGGCTCCATTATATTCTCTATACCAGCACTTCTTCCACAAATAACAATAACATTATTCAAACAAAAATCTTGGTTAGTTCATTCATTATTTCTAAAAGCCTTCAGTGGTCTTTTATTGCTTTGCTTTTTATTTTCTTGAAATGAAATTCTGATTCTCACAGCCTGTAAAACCTCTGTATAAGCTTCTCTGTTACTCTCCAGTCAAAGTTTCATCTGTCTGTCTATCTGTCTGTTTGTCTATCTGTCTACCTGTCTGTCTGTCTACCTGTCTATCTAACTCTCTCTACCTCTATCTCTCATCTCTCTCTCTCTCTCTCTCTCTCTCTCTCTCTCTCACACACACACACACACACACACACACGCACCAGGGACAAGCTCTTTCCTGTGTCAAGACAATTAAATGTGCTATTGCTTTAGGTGTTTAGTTTCACTCTTTGTGGACTTTATGCCCTTGGATTTTAATAGTGCCGATACGGGGGTTGTGCCTTTTCTACTGACAAATAGAACCTCTGCAATTAGCATGACACCTGTTACATAAGCTTGCTTAAAAGGCAGGTAGTAAGTCCAGAGGGAACAATGCCAGAGACAGTTGTTTAGAAATTTTTTTACCATATGGTTAACAGAACAATGGCTGTGAAACATTTGTAGAAAAGAAAAATATCCAGAAACAATTCCAGAAAGAAAAATCTACATGGAAACAGCCTGTGCCCAAGCAAGCCAATGCCCCACTAGCAAGAAATTTTTGATCATGTAACTATAATGATATTGGTGACATACTTTGAAGGTAGCAATTGATGTGGGAGGGTCTTCTGTTTTGTGTTGATTTCATTGGTTAATAAAGAAACTGCTTTAGCCCTTTGATAAGACAGAAAATTAGGTAGGCGGAGTAAACAGAACAGGATGCTGGGTAGAAAGCAGTGAGGTGGATGCCTCAGGCAGACTGCCATGGAGCCAGCCACCAGGTCAGACATGCTGAATCTTTCCCAGTAAGCCACCACCTCGTGGTGCTACACACATTATTAAAAAATGGGTTAATCAAGATGTGAAAATTAGCCAATAAGAGGCTGGAACTAATGGGCCAGGCAGTGTTTAAAAGAATACAGTTTCCATGTAATTATTTTGTGTAAAACTAGCCGTGCGGGAGCTGGGTAATGGGAAACGGCCCACAGCTCCTCACTACAGAGGAAGCCAGGCAGGACAAAAAGCAGGCCTGCCCACAGCTCCATCTACAAGCAATGGCATTGGCAATAGTGATAAAGAGGAATTCGTATTTATTTCCTAATCACTGTCCACCGTACAATTAAATAAATTATTACAAATTCAAACTTGATCACAGCTGAACTCTGCTTCTCCAGCACAGAAACTGTATAGAACATAACATCCTCCTCCTAAAACCACAGTCAGCTTTGACAATATATTTGAATTCATTAACCTCTTAACTCTGGTATGAGTCCATATTCACAAGTATGACAATGATTAAGTTAATGAGTTAATCATTCCTTCATAGTTACAGTCTTTCTTAATTAGTTGATTTAAATTGAGGAGTAGGAGGAGGAAGGGGAGGAATCTTCTGTAGAGACAATGTTAATAGTGCCAAGGCTTCTGAAGATGTGGATTTCTTTTTCAGTCCCATAACTATAGATATATTTTCAATGTTTCTTATAATTTTTAATTCATCAAGTACCACTAAGCTGAATATGGTATTTTTGGCAAAATAAATCACGTGATAAACACTGCCTATCATTTATAGTGACACTGTGCCTTAAACTGGGTCCTACAGGGACTGTGAATGGGAATGTGGCATGTTACTCACAGAACTGCAAGTGGCAATTTCTCAGCCATAGACCCAGAAGATAAGACACACTTTCAGAATACTTGAATCCCTTAATAAGCTTTTATTTCACATGCAGTACTTTATTCCTAGATTTGTTTCAAATTGTCAAAATTTGCTCAACTTTCCCCACATGAATTGGATGAGGTCCCAACAGAGAATTACTAATTGATGCAGACATTGTTCAGATAATATTCTTAACATTTTCTTTTCTCCACTACGACTTCATATTTAAGCTGCCTAAAGGGTTGGGAATTTTATTTATCTTTTTTTTAAAAAAAAAACTTAACTGTTTCATTAATCTTTTGCAATTTTGTTCTGTTTGTTTCTTAGCTTGTCTGTTTGTGGCGATCATAACCAAGCAAGGACATTGTTGAAAGAGGCTATAAACACTCCCAATGAACAGAAACCAAAAATATTACCAAACTAAATTCAGTAGTACATTATAATGTTCATTCCCCTTGACTGAGATCCTTGTCAAGTATGGAAGGATGCTCCAATATATGCAAATAAATGGAAACAGCCCTTCATATCAATGTAAAAATGTCAGGTGCTCGTTTCAGGAGAGGCAAGAAAAATGACAAAATTAAACCTCTCATCAAAATGGCAAATTAAGTTTACAATAATATGTAACAAACTCACATCTACGATCACACCAAACTACAATATTTAAAGATTTCTCTCTAAGACCTAGAACAAGACAGGAGTGGGCTCTTCAATCATGTTTATCAACACACACTAGAATTTCTAGATAGAGAAATTTAGCAAGAGTAAAAATAAAGGCATAAAAATTTAAAAATAAATAAATAAGTCTTTTTCTGCAGATGCATCTTATACTTAAAAAAACTGGAAAGAATCCATCAAACAACTGTTTAAACTAGTTAATAAATAATTTCTGTGAAACTAGAAAGTACAAATCAACCCAAATGTGAAGCATTTCTATCTATTAATGGTAAAGTTGGGAAGAAGTCAAGTAAAAAATTCTTTTTTATATTAAGTTTATTTATTTATTTTACATCTCTACAGCTGTTTCCCCTCCTTCTTCTCCTCCTTTCTCCTCCACCCTCCCTCCCCACCATCCACTCCTCCTCTGTTTCTGTCCAGAAAGGGCAGGCCTCCCATAGGTGTCAACAAAGCATGGCCTATCAAGTTGAGAGGGGACTCAGCTCCTCCCTTGTGTAGAGGTTGAGCAAGGCAACCCAGTATGCATAATAGATTCTAGGAAGTCCACCAGAGATTTGTTAGGGACAGGCACTGCTCCCACCACCAGGAGTCCCACACATAAATAAAGCTGCACAACTTTCACACATATGTTAGAGGGCCTATGTTGGTCCCACTCAGGCTCCCTAACTTATTGGTCCAGAGTCTATGAGCTGCTATGCGGGTCAGGGATTTGCATTTCGGGGTTAGGGAGAAACCTGCTGCCAATAAAACTCCCAGGAATCCAGAAAAATGACCCTAGCTAAGACTCCTCAGCAATAGTGGATAGCCTGAATTGGCCATCTACTATAATCAGATTGATGACTACACTAATTGTCATCAGAGAGCCTTCATCCAGTAACTGATGGAAACAGAAGCAGAGATCCACAGCCAAGCCCTGGGCCGAGCTCAAGAAATCCTGCTCAAGTGTTGAAGAAGGGGAGGAAGGATTGTATGAGTTCAAGGTCATCAAAAGGGAACCCACAGAAACAACTAACAAGCAAGAAAATCTATTTGTGATAGCTACAAAAAGTTACTTACATAAATGTAACCAAAGAGGGCAAACTCTAAAACATTAAATAAAGAAATTGAATAAAATACAGATAAAATAAACCCATAATTTGTAGTTTTTTAATGTTTAAATGTGTGTATTACTGAAATCAAAGAAGTATAAGTCCAACTCGTTATAGTCTATACTAAAGGAAATAAGGAAAAGAAAAGCTGGAGGCATCTCACACTCTGACTTCAAAATGCACTCCAGAGCTTAAGGAATCAAAACTACACTGAGCTTCATAAAAACAGTCATGCAAGAAAAAAAAAAAACTAGACGTTGATAATCAATTGGATTTTGATTTTTAAAAAAGGATTAAGAATGTTCAGTGAGAAAGAAGAGTCTATTTAATAATGTTGAGAACATTAGACATCTATACACAAAGCTATGTACTGAAAATAGACCTGGGTGTGGTAGCTTCAAACTGTAGTACCAAAACAAAGAAGGCTGAAAGAGAAGGATCTCTAGGAGTTCTGAACTGTCTGGGTACAGGCTGAGACGCTGTCTAAAAAAAAATGAGGAAACAAGGGAAAGACGACCCATACACCTCATCATAGACAGGAGAAGCATACAGCAAATTAAGGTCTTAAATGTAAAATGCAAAGCTATACAAAAAATACTAGAAATACAATATAAGCTAAGACTTCCATCATGTTTGTCTGACCAACACTTTTTTGGACATGACTATTAAGGTATAGGCAAAAAAAATCAGACGACATCAAACTAAAAAGCTATTGTAAAGCAGACTGAACAATCTCCAGAGTAAAGTAATAACCTACAGCATGTGATAAGGGCTTTATGAACTATTCGTCTGATAAGGGGTTAATGCTCAAAGGACGTGCTTACCTCTGTTCAATGACAAGAACAGAAGAAACAAGGTTGAAATGACTAAGATATTCCAGATGAGGCATTTCTCAAAGCAAGACAGAAACAGCTAGCAAGAGCTTTTTTTATGTTCAAAATTTCATATAGGAAGATACAAAGCAAAACCACAATGAACAATTACCATATTTCATTTAGTATTTTTAGAGTCGCAAAGAGAAAAATGGATAAAGGTTAGGGGTGTAGCTAAATAGTAGAGTAATGTAGGATTTCCCTCTGCATGCTGTGATTACCATTAATGAATAAAGAAACTGCTTGAGACCTATATCAGACCAGATGTTAGGTAGGTGGGGAAAACTAAATGGAATGCTGGGAGAAAGAAGGAGGAGTCAAGGAAGAAGCCATGTAGCACCACTGAAGACAGAGGTCAGAACTTTAGCCAGTAAGCAACAGCCACATGGCAATACACAAATTAATAGAAACGGGTTAAATTAACATGTAAGAGTTAGACAATAAGAAGCTAGAGCTAATGGGCCAAGAAGTGATTTAATTAATACAGTTTCTGTGTGATTATTTCAGTTCTGGGTTGCCAGGACGAACAAGCAGAGATGGGAATCAACAGCAGCTCTCTCCTTACTACAAATTAGCAGCGTAATACAACAGTAGAGTGTTTGCCTTGCGTGAGAGAGGCTTTGTTCCATTCCCAGCACTGAAGAAAAAATAAAACAAGCAAAAAGACAAAAATGGTGTTGGTGAAAATGTATGCTACTACAGATACTATGGAAGCCATATAGAGGGTCTTCAAAAACCTTAACAACTATCGTATGATCTAGCAAGAACCCTACGAATGTAGCCAAAATGAGTTTGAGAAAATGGTCTTTCATTCCCATGACCCATGCATCACTGTTTACAACAGCCAGAATGCAGAACCTCAAGTCTTATGTGAATAATGAAACACTATTTCACCATAAACACAAGAAATTCTGTAATTTTTGCAATATAGATGAATATGGAGGACATTAGGTAAAATAACACAGGCACAAAAAGAAAAATGTCAGATGATTTTGTTCATATGAGGAGTCTGAAAGCCTTGATCTAACAGAAGCAGAGCGAGAACAGGGGTGGGTTGATAGTGGGGAAGATGGTTGAAAAGATTTAGGTCAAAGATTGCATCTGTAACCCAGATTAGAGGAATAAACTCTGGAAACCTAGTGTGTGACAAGGTGACTATACTTATGAGTTCCAGTGACAAATGCATTGTGGATGTTAAACACTGTCACCACAGACATGATCATTATATGAGAGATTTTAACTAGAATAACAGTTTCAGAATAAATACATATATATAATGCTTATGTCACAAATGTACAAAGTTTTATTGTTAACTTGGAATGTTAAAATTTAATTAAAGTTTTTAATTAAAAACTTCTCACTTTCACTATTTTTTATTGTGAACACTCTTAGAAGTGCAGACATTAAAATATTGTTTTAGGTAGTATATACAACTATACAGTATGTTCATTCTGTGCCTTGGGGGTTAAGAGAATTTTTGATTTTACAGTCTCATGTCTACATCAGAGAGGCAAGTTATTTGATATCTGATATCAAAGAATTAGCTAAGAACTTGGGAAATAATAGTAGAAGCTCACTTCACTGACTTTCAAATGACGTACCAGCAGACTTGCTTCCTGCTTCCTTTTTCTGTACTCCCTAAGCATCTCTCCATCATCAGATCGTAGATAGGTAGGCAGGTAGGTACATAGGTTGAGGTAGATAGGTAAGCAGGCAGGCAGATAGGTAGACAGACATGTAGATAGACGATAGATAGAATGGATAAATAGATAGATGGTAGATAGATAGATAGATAGATAGATAGATAGATAGATAGATAGATGATAGATAGATAGATAGATAGATAGATAGATAGATAGATAGATAGATAGATAGATAGATGTATATCCTTCCCTTCCCTATTTTTTCAATTCCTAAAATAAAAACCATTTTAGTTCTCACTACTTATTTGTTTGAAAATTTCATACTTGTACACAATGTGTTCTGCTCTAACCCACCCCATTTCCTTTCTTCCAACATATGCCCTATCTCTCCATGACCAGTTTCCCTCCAACTTCACTTGCTTTTTATTTTAAAACCCACAGAGTCACCTTAGTGTTTCCTATATGCAAATGGGTACAGGACCATGTGCTGGAGCACAGAAGCCTCTCTGGGACTGATTCTCCCTTCCCCAGAAGCCGTTAATTACCAATAACTCTTCAGCTAAAGGTGGGGCTTCATGAGCACCGCCGACATCCATGCTGGCATTTTAGCTGGTTTGATTTTGTATAAGATGTGTGTAGTCACAGCCACGGTGAATTCATGTCTGCAATGCAGCTATTATGTCCATCAAATACTGTTTTCCTGACGACATCTGCTCTTCTGGCTTTTGCAATCTTTCTGCTCTTCTTCCTGCAACAATTCTTGGGTGTTGGTTTGAGGGTGTTGCATAGATGTCCATTTAGAACTGAGCATGACAAGGTCTCTCGTTTTCTGAAGGTTGACCGGTCTCTAAAGAGGCTTACAACTTAACAACTATGAAAAAAAAACAAAAAAACAAAAAAAAAAAGTTTCTCTGATTAGGTTTGAGAGATGTGCTAATCTCTCATATAAAGATGGGAACTTAGAGACCAGTTTATAATTATGCCCATCTGGCAAAATAACAGCATTAGATCCTCCTGTGGGGCCTATTATTTAGTCAACCACCAAATTGGAGGATTTTCTTTGATGTTCATCTGTTTTTGGTTGGAAAGATTGTTGTTTTCGTTTTGTTGCTAAAGGGACATATTATCAAAATGGACTCGACATTCTTAGCTGTATTCTATAGATTAATGCATTTCTCACCAAAAAAGTTTCTTTGTGTGCAACAGATGGAGGTTAATGCAGAAACTCACATCTAGTCAAAGTACAGAGAATAAGTGATTAAGTAATATACAGTCACATGTGGCCAAAGCTCAGGGACCATCACAGAAAATAGAGCAGGAGAATTTTAAGGTGGAGAAGGCAAGGAAGGACCAAATTGAAACAGTGTCTTCTGGACACGACAAGACTCATGAACTCACAATATCTGTGGCTGTCTGAGCAAGATCAATCCAGACAACTTTTTATCATGGAGTAGAAGGAGGGTCATGAGCTCCTACTCATAACTGAGGAGCCATGGATCATTAGTGGCTTTTGTGGGAGGGGGAGTCAGCTTTCTTAGAGGGTGTGACTCCTGGTAGATCAACCGTGCTCCATTGGACCACATCACATCCAGAAATATATGAAGAGCAAAATGCAGAGTTGATAGGCTGCTCCACTTAAAAAGAAAAAAAAGGAGGACATAAAAGAAGCATCTTCAACAAATGGTGCTGGCATAACTGGATGTCAACCTGTAGAAGAATCTAAATAGATCGATATCTTTCACCATGCACAAAACTCAAGTCCAAATGGATTAAAGACCTCAATAAATATCCGACCACACTGAACCTGATAGAAGAGAAAGTGGGAAGTAGTCTACAACACATGGGCACAGGAGACCACTTCCTATGTAGAAACCCTATAGCATAGTCAATAAGAGCAACAATGAATAAATGGGACCTCCTGAAACTGAGAAGCTTCTGTAAAGCAAAGGACAGAGTCATTAAGACAAAAAAAAGGAAACCTACTGAATGGGAGAAGATCTTCACCAACCCCACACCAGACAAAGGTCTGACATCCAAAATATATAAAGAACTCAAGAAACTAGACATTAAAATCCTAAATAATCCAATTTTAAAAATGGGGTACTGAACTAAACAGAGAATTCTCAAGAGAAGAATTTCAAATGGCAAAAAGATACTTAAAAACATGTTCAACTTCCTTAGCTATCAGGGAAATGCAAATTAAAACAACTTTGAGATACCATCTTACATATGTCAGAATGGCTAAAATCAAAAACACCAATGATAGCCTATGCTGGAGAGATTGTGGAGAAAGGGGTACACTCATCCATTGCTGGTGGGAATGTAAACTTGTGCAACCACTTTGGAAATCAGTGTGGTGGTTTCTCAGAAAATTGGGAGTCAACCTACCTCAGGATCCAGCAATACCACTCTTGGGAATATACCCAAGAGATGCCCAATCATACTACAAAAGCATTTGTTCAAATATGTTCATAGCAGTATCATTTGTAATAGCCAGAAGGGGGAAACAACCTAGATGCCCCTCAATGGAAGAATGGATAAAGAAAGTGTGGCACATCTACACATTAGATACTACTCAGCTGTAAAAAAACAACAACATCTTGAATTTTGCATACAAATGATGGAAATAGAAAACACTATCCCGAGTGAGGTAACCCAGACCCAAAAATATGAATATGGTATGTACTCATTCATTAGTGGATTCTAGCCATAAACAAAGGACATTGAGCCTACAGGTCACAATCCTAGAAAAGCTAAGTAATAAGGTGATCCCAAAGAAAAACATATATAGATCCTCCTGGATACTGGAAGCAGACAAGATCGCCAGACAAAAGTTGGGATCATGAGGGTAGGGTAGGGGGAAGGGGAAAGGGGAGGAAAGAAGGGAGAAGGGGAGGGTTGGGGAGAGCTTTGGGGAGTAGGATGGTTGAGATGAAGGAAGGACAGATATGGAAGCAGGAAAGGAGATATTTTAATTGAGGGAGCCATTTTGTCTTGGAGGGGTTCCCAGGAGTCCATGGGGATGATCCCAGCTAGGACCCTGGGCAGTGGAGGAGAGGGTGCCTGAACTGGCTTTGTACTGTAGTCAGATTGATGACTATCTTGAATATCACCATAGAACCATTGTCAGGCGACAGATGAAGATAGAGACAGAGACCCTCATCCGAGCACTGGACTGAGCTCCCAAGGTCCAGCTGAAGAGCAGAAGGAGAGAGAAGATGCTCAAGGAAGTCAGGACCAGGAGGGGTTGGTCCACCTACTGAGACAGTATGCCTGAGCAAATGGGAGCTCACCAACTCCAGCTGAACTGGGACTGAATGAGCATGGGATCAAACTGGACCCTCTGAATATGGCTGACAATTGGGGCAGACTGAGAAGCCAATGATAATGTCACTGGGATTTGTCTCTACTGCATGTACTGGCTGTTTGGGATCCTAGTCTACTTGGATGCTCACCTTTCTATGCCAGGATGGATAGGGGAGGGCCTTGGACTTCTCACAGGGCAGGGTACCCTGCCCTCTCTTTGGACTGGAGGGGAAGGGGGAAGAGTGAGTGGAGGAGCTGGAGGGAAGTGGAAGGAGGGGAGGAAGGAGAAATTTTGATTGGTATTATTTATAAAGTAATAAAAAAATTAAAGAAATTAAAGCACTCAAGAAAAGTAGGGAGGCAAATTGTATCTGGAAAGAGTTAAGAAAAGGAGCTGGGGTGAATATTATCAAAATAAATTAAATGAAGCAAAAAATTCATAGAAATATTTATTGAAAAAACCAAAACTCCTTTTTTCTACCATTTGGAAACATAAAAATAAAAATTTCTACTTTAGACAGGATCTGAAATAATATCTTGTTTACAGATTCATCTTCATTTTGCAGATATGTTTTTGTTTCCTTGCAACTAAATCACCAAGTCGGGCATGTTGGAACACACGTTTCATCCCAACACTAAGGAAGCAGAGGAAGGTAGATTTCTTTGAGCTCAAAGGCAGCCTGGTGTAAATACAGAGTTCCAGTACTGCATAGTAAGACTTTGTCTCAGATTAATTCATTAATTATCCTCGTTCTGTTCACAAGTTTAAGCCTATCATAAAGAAAGAGGAAAGCTCTGCACTGAGAGGGGCTCACTGACAACTAAATCCTCCCTGAAAGGGCCAGCGTTCCGGGATTTCCAGCTGAGTCCCTTCTGCTTGGCCTTAGCACTGGCTATGACTACAGAGAGGAGATTTCTGCATAGCTCCTAGGACTCCTACAGGCCAAGAGAGAGAAAAGTGAGCGTGGGAAAGAGAAGCTAGACACCACACGTAAACAAAGGTTCTGTCATTTAGTCTCTTCTTTGAATTTTTCTATGTTCTAAAAAACAATTCTTAAGGATGATACTTAAGAATTCAAAAGCACACTTATGAATGGCAAATATCACCTGGTATTGTTTTCTTTGTTGCAAGAGAATAATTCCATTGTTTGCCGTTTTCTGTCTATTTCTGATGACACTCCGTTGTGCATGGTGCCCTCATCTTACTTTTACACTCAGTTACAGGTGTGTTGAAGGCAGAGACCTGGATACAATGCTCATACACACTCTATAGGAATCAAAATGCACCGAGGATGTAGGAGCTTGTAGCAGAGGCATTTAGCAAGAGAACCTATCCAAAAGAAGAAAATTAGATATGTCATATTTATTTAGGAAGTATTAAATGTACCTACATTTGAGTAAATAATTTGAAAATCTGTTGAAATTCTTCTGATAACATCATACCACTCTTTCTTGTTAATCTATAACTTCAAAAACTAAAAATAACAGTATGATAATTTCAGCCTAATTTTGTGTGTGTATATACATAGTTATTCACATATCTACATATGTAAACATATGCACATATATACATACATATTCATAAATATACATTCCCTTATATACAGATGCATATATATAAGGGGGCACATAAAACTAGAGAATGAATGTCTATGTGCACCTGTTGTGTTTGTACATCTGTCAGTCAGGAATCTGTCTGTCTGGAGGAACAAAGAGAGAGAAGTATTTCTAACCCCCTCAGCAGACAGGTGACTAACGGTGACTACAGCAGACCCGAGTGTCTTTCCAGAATGTCAAATAGCTAATCAGTTTCTAACCTAACACTTGACAGGACATAGTTCCTTGATCTGTCGCCTCACGGCTACAGAATGCGCTCTCGGTTGGCACAGTGGCTGGCAAGTGAGAGAGCTCATCGTGGACAGGATAACGTTCCCTGCAGGAGAAGGTGGGCCGCCTCAGAAACAAAGTCGTCACCAGGATTGGAACACACAGGAAATTCAGTCTTTAGGGAAAGCTATTAGTACTGTAACTCACCTGGCATGATCCGAGAAAGAAAAATAGGTGCCAACAAATAACAATACAAAACTCAAAACGCAGCTCCTGGAGAACACAGGATGGAGAAGGACTCGTCACTGCAAGAAGGCTATCAGATCCGCACAAGGAGTTAAAACTTAGACTGGCATGGGTATTTTTCATCCTGCTTTGTGAGATTTCCAAATTTCACTATTTGAACCAGTTGCTTAAAGCAGGATGATTAATTTTACTTCCTGAATTCTCAGATGTATAAAAAAAATCACATAAACATAGTCATTTTATAGATGACTGAATAAAATGGAATTTTATTAAAAAAATAAAAGATTGAAATTGAGTAGGGAGTTGGAGGTAGTGTATGTGGTTTAAACACTAAACATGATCTTTAAGATAAACATGTCTATCTCCCTCCTTAAAGCTGTCTCCACAGTCTTTCCAAGGAGGGGTTAGAGCAGGTTATCTGGCGTATTAAATACACCCAGGCTAGGAAAGGGGCTTCTGGCCACACCATCCTCACAGGTTGTGAGAAGCCATTCCCAGTGAGAGGGACCACATTGGAAGTGGATTGACAGTTTCGACTGCAAACAGCTTTCCAAGAGACTAATCTTATAAAGTACCGCAAATGAATAAGGACAACAGGGGGAGGTGCTCACCTGCCAGTCTCCGCTGTGCAAGATGAGAGCCTGTCTGTACTCACACATGCGCCGACTTAAAAAAAAAAAAAAAAAAAAAAAAAAACACACACACACACACATAAAAAACAACATCTTTGCTACAGAGACGTTTTTAACAAGTATTACAGAAAGAGCACCAGCTACCAAAAAGAGTTGCCAGGGCCAGAAGGAGCCATCAATCGGAACAGTTTACATTTCAAAGTTTTTCCAAGAAGAGTGAAAACGTCTCCCCTCCTTGATGGAAAACGGAGGCGCTACAGTGAGGAATCTATTAGCTGCCTCTCTCTCAGGCTCCTTCTCCAGAGTGGCCCTTTAACCTGAGCGTGGAGAGGGAGAGAGGGGGGAGGGGGAGACAGAGAGACAGAGAGACTGAGGACATACTTGCCTCTCCTGGGATCCACGCCCTGGGCAGCACGCAAGGCTGAAGTGTTAAAATTTATGTTCCTCTTCTTCGTGAAATGCATTGTTCAGAGAGGAGGCTTTTCATTCTGAGAGCTCAGTGAGAGCATCAGGTCACTTCATTTCTCCCCGAGACTTCTCAAGTCACTTAAGGAGCTGTTGTCCCTACCAACCTTAGGATGCCTTTTCTGCTTGACATAATCTAGGAATTGACTCTTGTCTCTAATTTATGTCCCAAGAATGGATGATAACAATGCAGAATTTTAAGAAAAATTTATGTGTGTGCTTTAATTGTTATAATAAAAAAAGTTTGCGTACTTGTCCCTGTTGGGGAGAAACCACACATCCTACAAGAACAATTTTCAAAATGTGTAAAATCGACTGATACTTTTGTTTGGGGCTTTCGGCTTTGTTATCCAGTTTTTGATGTTATTTCTAAGTACAAAATCTGCGTTTTCTGAATACACTGGAATAAACTGCACATTCTTAATTTGCAGTATCTAGAAACAAGGCAAGGGCAAGTACTAAACCAAGAAAAAAATTAACTTCACAGTCAAGTCGTGGGGCAAAGGATAAAAACACTGGCAGCATTTTGACACTAATATTCCATAAGACTTGCTATTGTGCACCCCCAAGGTGCCAGCAACCCTACCATTAGTTTCAAATGCGCCACCTCATACCCACGCCCAACAAGAAATTTGTACAACCATAATGAAGACTGAGATACTGAGATGCCCCAATAACCCAGAAGCACTACAGCCATTGTCTTCGGTCACAATATAAACAGGACAGAAATGGGGAAAACCAAAGGGCGGGGGGGTTCTTCTTCTTTTTTTGAGCATACAAACAAATGCTGTTCATCATGTCTGCAGAAAGTACAGGCACTTTCTTGGATTGTCTTATTGATATAAATTACACAGTATCTCTGCCAATTGTCGACAATTTATATACCAACATCCTTCGCAAATACCATTGGGTATCGGTGAACTCATTGCGACCTTCTGGTCAGAGGCCATCACTGTGTGATGTACATAATTCTCTCAACACTGATCCATTACTTCTGCTCGGTGTCGGGGGTCAGGCCAATAGTGTAAAGTCTAAGATAATTAGCAGCCCTATCAATAACCAGCGACAGGGTTGCTGCCTAAGTGACAGAGCAGAGAAGCCAAAGAAGGTTGCAGTATGAAGTGGAAGGGGAGTGCAGGGCGTATTCTAGGTTCGAGTGGCTGCTATGGACTATCAGCATCACCAGGAGACCTCATTGCATTAGCATAAATTCAAATGACAAATGCACAGTGCTATTCAGAGACTCATTAATTTGCAGCGAGTGCAGTGCTCATGACATATTAGTGCAAAATTCAAATGTCTTTGTAGCAATGCGAATTTAGTTGTGAGACCAAAGTCGCTAAAATGAAAATGTGTGGGTTTTTTTAGCAGTTTATTAAATTATGAACTGTGATGACTATATCCGTGCATCTTTTTAAGCAGATGAGGTCCAGCGTGCTCCAGCGGCAAAACGCATGGTTTGTGTTGATATTTTCCTGTTAGACAATTTCCTAGCTCAGATAATATACCAGACAGCGCTGAGTTTTGCTGCATACGGACTGAGAGCGCCCCCTTCTGGACAAATGGCAATGACGCTTGAAAAAGAAGAGCAGACATTTATTGTTTTTCTTTTCATGTTTTTAACAGGTTTTGCTACGAAGAATTTCAGTACCCACCTCAAACCCAAAGGAAACAACTTGTAATCACTTACTGTAAGTAGGAGAATGCAACTTTCTGTGAAATGGAAAAGCATGACCTGTGTTTGAAACTGGTCTCCAGTTATTTTGTGTGGCGCTTCTTTCTCTAACATCTCACACACAAGATTCTATTTAAAAAATAATTTCCTGGTTTATATATGATAAGAAAATAAGCAACAAAATACTATTGGTCGCTAGATTCTTCTTGTTCCACAAAATGGTGGGAAAGTTTGCAATTACTAGGAGTTTGTTGAGTTGGGGTGGGGAGAGACATAGCTACAGAGTCTTTTCAACAAAGCAACCAAGTATGTATTATACGCCTCTCTGTTAATGAGACTGTGAGCAGACAAGAGAAAAAAGGCTGGACCACACCTGGTCCACATGTAGATGGTGGGCTTTTTCTGCTTAACAGAAGGAACCATCTGCCCGGTTCCTTCATTACTCAAAGCAGCATGTCTCAAATCCTAGCACATCCCACACAGATAGAAACTACTCCAATTAGTAAAATAACGAGATGAAGACAGTTAATTTTGTGTTCGTGGTTAGCATAACAAAAATGTACAATAGCAACAACTGTATTTTCAAGGGCTCAGGGTTCTTGTTACAGAAGAGTCATATCCCAGGAGTATGAAGTAAACATTCATGTTGATGTCTAATAGTAATAAATACACACATATAGCCTTTCTCAGTGGAAGCTCTGACTTGCCAAATCAAGTAACACACTTCTAAATGAATTAAAAATTATATTACTACTTGAACATCACTTTTAAAATAATAAAAATTCCAGATATAAGAATCATACCACTCAGTCATTTAGGTTAGCTAATCTCCATTAGTATATAAGAATTCTGCACTACCAGACACTTAGGAAAAACACGTTTATCATTTTGTAAGCTTTAATTAATTACATAAAGTGAGGAGGGAGTTGTGGTAAACTATTAGTGTACTTTCTCGGCATTTAGTTTAAGATAAATGTGGAAAGAAAACCTTCCAAAGAAAGCTGTGTATTTTTAAATCCATCTTATAATATTATTAAAACTGTGCATTATTTTCAACAATTAAAAGTAAGATCCTGGTCATTGGTTCTACTCACTTGCACGTGAATTGCTCTTGAGTTATTTAGCAGGCTCCTTTTATTTACGGGAGCTGCCACCAAGATCTGAAGCTAATGAGGATTGAGAAGGATCACTGTGCATTAAACTAGTGGATGTGGCGTGTGGCTGAGCAATATTAGATTATCACTGCGGCCAGATGTCTAGGCATTGCTTCTTCCTAATGAATTCTCCTTTGCAGCGCGATTAAAATCCTAGACCCTGGGAATGTCAGAGTCGCAAGGCCTGTTGTTGAGCATCCCTCATTTTATGGATGTAGGAGCCTGAAACTCAGAGATGTTATGCAAATTTTCCAGAACATAATGACTGGGGGCAGGGATGAGGCAAGAACTCTTCCCTCTGGAATTCCTTCTGGAACTTGAACCCACAATAAAATCAGCCAAAGGACTGTAGGAGGATGTCTGGGTCTGTCTCCAGACCCCCTGGTTCTTTACATCTGAGACAGGACAGAAGACTTTCCAGCAAGTTTCAGGCAATAGTCTCCAGCTGATGCTGTTCTTGATGATACCAGAACTGATGAGATGTAAGAGTTTTTCTCATAACTTGTTTTTTATATATAAACAAAGCAATCACAAGTGTCAGCATCACCACATCATTCTGGTGTCTTCTCATTAACCCTCCAAACGGGCTGGGGTAATTTCTGCGGCATGAAAGACTCGAAAAGTGCCAAGCAACAAAAGAAAAGAAAAGAAAAGAAAAGAAAAGAAAAGAAAAGAAAAGAAAAGAAAAGAAAAGAAAAGAAAAGAGGTAAGGCACTTGTGTGGAGGTCCTTAGGAGTCATGGTCACCCCCAAACATCAGTGTTTCTAAAGAATAACACCACACAGTTAAGCGTCAAGTACAAAGAAACCAGCCTTATCCTTCACAGCCTTTCCTGCAAGCTAGCAATTCTGAGATCTGTATAGCAGTTTGAGTCCCTTGCCAATCTCTGAAATAAACCAGCATTTCTAGACCTAACAACCCCAAGTACAAGTCATCATTGTTTATGTCATCTTAGCAAATATGTCTTAAGAACAGAAGAGAACGAATGTTCGTGTGGATGAACCTGAACTCCCGAGAGGACATTCAAGATGGACTTCATCAGGGCATACACCAGCTTAAACCTACGAACCAGGGTTTAGCGAATTTTTCAGCACTTCAGTCAAGTGTTAGAAATCTCATTTCCTCCTTCATTTCTTCTTGTTTGGAAAAGACTGAAGAAGATATTAATATATATATATTTCTGTACATATAATATATATAGTATAACTATATGTTATATGTATGTATATTGGTATCATGTATATGATTCCAGCACTATAAAAATAGTTGACTGACATTGACATGAATTTAATTACATGTGTCAACCCTGGTGTTCTTGTACTTTTTCCCACAGAGACATAATTATTTTCATAAATTCTCTTATATCAGTTTCCCCCACAGATTTGATTTCACAGAATGGGTCTGATCTAAATTCATACAATGAATAAAATGGCATTCTGCTGAACATTAAGAAGATATCACCACAAAATAAAATTCCTATTTGGGGAGTTCTTTAGTAAGTTGGTATATTAAAAAACGTGATTTGTTATGTTCATCAAAGACAGCTTTTTTTGTTGAAAACCGTGCTCAAATAATACTGGATTGCCAGCAGTTCTGAGCTTGTCCTTTATTTAATTTTGGAGTGTTGTCCTAACTTGTAGAGAAGCCAGCCAAGCCACAGGAAGGACTCGCACAGACTGTGTCATTGCTGAGGGTACATATGGGGGTATCCCTGTGCTTATAACAAAGATACTCACCTAAATACATTAACGTCCACCGTTGCCTCTCCCACGTACTAGCTCCTGATCCAAACATCTTTCCTCGCTTTGAGTACTTGCTCTTTCATTTCTCCTTCAATCCTGGTAAAATAAATCTTACTGCTTGACACTTCTGCATTGTAGTGAAAGTCTTGGTTTTCTCTGTCTACATAGAGCTGTGTTTACAGCTGCAGGCATCGCTATAAAAAAAAAAAAAAAACCCATGCGTGGCAAACATGCAAATGTCTAATTTAGATTGAAAGTCTATGAGAGTGAGCCTTCTTTATAGGCGACAGAATACTCTGTCCTTTAAAAACGTGATTAAGCATTATCAAATATCATAGCAGGTCATCTGACAAAATAAACATTGGTGTCAATGCATAGGCTGTCCTCCTGTGAATAGAAAAGCAGAAGCCTGCTAATCCAAGTTATCTATGCTACAACTAGATTCTCATTTATACCTTTTCATTTGAAAATATATGCCTATGTACTATTTTTATCCCTGGGTAAAAATAAAGTGAGGTGTTTTGTGGTTTATTAAGCAAGTGTATTTCACGTGTTTCTAAAATCTTCTCTCTGATATTTTTAAGACAGTTATCGTAAACGAAGGCAATAAAAAGAAGTATTTTTGTCTTGAAGAATCATTATTAATTAACATGAATGTTCTCTGTGTAATTTTATATTCTGTCTCCACTCATAAAATTGTACAGACAATTGTGTTTTGCATCTGAGTCAATTGGTAAATTTGATTCTAAGAAGAAATAGTAAAATGTGCATATTATACGTGAAGAGGTTTTTAAGTTTCAAGTTGCCGTTGAAAGTGTGATCTTAGATTTCCAGGCTTAATAACAAACCTCTGAGATGAAGCAGTCCCTGAAGCAAGCACTTTGCTATTGCAGGCAGTTCTGGTTTTTAGTTGCCTATTTGCCCCATCCCCCTAGAGGTGGACAATTTTAGAAAAATCTGTGATATTATCTCAAGGAGGGATCCCATATAATCTGGCCACTTAAATGAATCCAGATCTCCAGGAGTGAGTTGGTGAAATGCAATACAGCCTGTAAAATTATGGGCTGGAGCATTCTCTACCACAAGAAGCACAAAAGCAGCTTAGTGCAGTTGCTCGGTGTTTCAAATTTAAATAAATACAAGGTATACAGAGATGGGGTGTGGTGGGGGTGGGGATAGTTCCTAGCTGTTCTTTTCTCCTTCAGAACACTGAATGTCTAAAACATGTTCAATCCTGTTAATGCTTGTCAAATATTTCACAGTTCAGCTTTGTTCAGTTTTTTTTTTTCCTGACTATGAAAAATCAATTTGGTGGGATTCAGATTCAAAGTTGGAAGAGGCCTTAAATAACCCTACTGCACCACGTCTGTAGGTGCACAGCAGAGTCCAGACACTGAGATTACTTGACCATAACCTTACTGCACCACGTCTGTAGGTGCTCAGTAACCCCCAGACACTGAGATGACTTGGCCATAACCTTAACTGCACCATGTCTGTAGGTGCACAGCAGAGCACCAACACTGAGATAACCTGGCCAAGGGTTTGGCAACAAGTACAACTTTAAGCCAACTCTGTGATGTCCCTTCACACTGCTCATTCTATTTTTTCCTTCATAATTAAGCAATTGACATGCACTATACAATGTGATTTTATAATTAAGATCAAGCATCATAGACAGGGTTATTGGGAGCTTCAGTGGCAAAGCATTTCACTTGGTATTTAGTCATTACACTCAAATAGTATCATTATCTTTCAATTACAGAGATCAATTTTAGTTCATTAGCAAAATAAAATGCTTGCAGAAAGTCCACACAAGCTCTTCAAAGCCACGAACTCCTAAATGTCAGGATTGAGCTTCATTTCATTAAAAAAAGAAAGACAAAAAAAAAAAAAAAAACGAAAAAGAAAAGAAGTGACAAAAGAACCCAAGGTCAAAGCACAGCTGTGCAGGACTCGGTGGCCTGCATGACCAAGATCTGAAAAAAAAAAAAAAAAAAAAAAAAGGCAGAATTCAAAGTTCTGTAAAGAACGTCCATGTCATTGCCAACTAATAATTGCCATTTCTCATTTCATGCATTTGGTAGCTTTTCCAGGGGGGTTGGGTCTCAGAGTATCGTGCCACAAATATCACAGCATGTGTGTATTTATTCAAGCTCTGATAGACTTGTGCTGCAGGAAAGGAAGAGTCAATTAAGGTTCAGCCCTAAAGAGGATTACTATCGATGGGCAACACAGCAACCAAACAATACAGCTAAGAGGAATGGTGCCAAAGTCTCTTGGCTCTCCAAACTGAGTGCCAGCTAAGCAGAGCTACAGGCAAAGGGGTCACTGTTTTATCAAGTCTTGGATGATGCTGACGTCCTCTTGATGCAACACTGTTAGTACATCTTGGAAGAAGTTATTGCCCTTAACACATTTAACTATTGTGAGGTTAACATTTAAAGTGTCTAAAGTTATACAAATATGTCAGTGTTAAATTTTTAGAGTATGCCAGGAGGTAGTGGTGCAAGCTTTTAATCTCAGCGCTTGGGAGCAAGAGACAGGTGGATCTCTGTGAGTTTAAGGCCAGCCTGATCTTCAGAGTGAGTTCCAGCACAGGCTTCAAAATTACAGAGAAACACTGTCTTGAAAGACCGAGGTGGGAGAAAGCAATATGGTCTATAGGTTTTCAACATGCTTTTACAAATATTTAAGTTATTTATTGTCATTAAACTGTAGCACCTCGATGTACTCAAAAATCCTATTTTGAATTGTAGTCACACTTTTTCTAAAGAGGACAGAAGTAGTCTTCTTATACCGGATATGACCATACTGGTCCTACTAGCTTTTGGTAAAGCAGGTGAAATTAGCTTTGGATAAAGTAGGGTTTTACCGATATGGTTCAATATGTAAACTAGAACAGATGGCAAGCTTTGAACTGTGATTGTACATGTAAACCCTTTTCAGTATAATAAACTTTAATGTGTAATCAATCTTCTTCATGATTTTTTTCCCTTAGGACACAATTCTTGAAGTGATCAATTGCTAGAAATTCAGAAAGTTTGCTTCTACAACAGAAAGACTAGATTCTTCTGCCTCATGTCAGACAAATGGTGGCTGTAGCAGAAAGTCTGGACAAAAAAAAAATGAAGCAGTCAAAATATAGGGACTATACGTGTTGTTAACTTGAAGGGAACAGCCCTGCCTGAAGTGAAGCAGCCCAGTCTGTAGTGGAGCAGCACTGTCTGTAGTGGAGCAGCCCTGTGTAGTGGAGCAGCACTGTGTAGTGGAGCAGCCCTGTCTAGTGGAGCAGCACTGTCTGTAGTGGAGCAGCCCTGTCTGTAGTGGAGTAACCCTGTCTGTAGTGGAGCAGCCCTGTCTGTAGTGGAGTAGCACTGTCGGAAAGGAAGACACTGAAACAACTGTGGGTTCCACCAAGGAGGCTTCAAAGAGAACTGTGGCAGCCATTTAAAAGACCTGGTACTGTGGAATACCAGAACCCAGCCCTACCTCTAACAGCCTGGCTCTAACAGTCTTTCCTTTACAGCACTATTTGAATAAGCAAGGCCACCGCTGTCTGGACTGGCAGATGAAGCCACAGCCCAACAGCAAAGGGACCCATCAAATGGAAAGCAAGCTAGCAGTAGCAAGGGCCGAAACTGATGCATGAATTCTTGCCTGGAGGGCTGGAGCAGAGCTTCCCTGGTAGGCTGCACAATCCCTACAGTTCCTGGGCCATCTAGGAAACTGCTCGACTCTCTGGTATGCAACACTGTACTTGTCACCAAGCGGCTTCGTGGAATCGTGAGCGAGTCTAATGTACCCAATAGAGAAGAAGTTAGTGACAGCCCTTGCAGGCAGAGCCAAAAAGCTGGTTATCCCAGTTACATAAATACAGGATTGTCTCGCTGGTGTTTCTGTTTTAAAAATGCCCAAAGGGAGGTGACAGCTACACATGCAGGTAAAGCCTGAAGCCCCCAAGTACGACTCAGTCCATTTTGTGTCTCTGACTGCAGACTTCATCGGTTAGATTGTGGCATTTGCCTTATACAGCAGAAAGGTAGTATTGTTCATACTGATAACCTGATACTTTATTCCTTAAATGAATCCATGTTATGAGGGATTTTTATGGTCGAACAACCCTGGACGCTGCTCTTGCATGTTGGACATCTTCAGGAACGTCCTTTTGCTTCCCAACCCTGCCCAACGTTTTTTCATTTATGTTCATATTTCACAAAGAAAGCAGGAAAAGTCTTAGAGATATTTATGTTTTCTTTATTTAGCTTAGAGATAAAAGGGAAGATGCAGACTTTGTGGGGGGGTGTGTTCTAGAGTGATTAGGAATAAGTTCTCCATCAACAAAATCAATGAGAGGAAAAATAACAGGGCATCCAGAATAACTTTAACATTCTGTTTAAGGGCAAGGGGCCAGAAAAGGTAACTTCTTTTGCAAGTTATTCTAATTTCCAATTTCTCACATGCCACATTTATGCATTCACATTAAATGACAAACATTAAAAATAACTCCTCTCAGTTGATCATCACCCCAGTCCAAACCCAAATCTGCTCTGAGCAGACAAGCCCTGTTGCCAGGGACGAGCTCATTTTTCGAAACCAGTCCTCCTGTGTCTACAAAGATACAAGGGGTGCATATATACAGTCAGTGCATCAGAATACCAGAAGAGAGGATAACTGCAATTTGTTTCTTTTCCATGATCATCTAAAATATAACTTTTAATTCTAGGAGGGCATAATTTCACTGTTCTGAGCAGAATAAAACATTGTTTAGAATTATTAGCCTTAACCCTAGCATTGAGTTTTGCTTTAGAAACAACGGACAGAACACACTGATCTTAGGGCTAGTCTGAAACAAAAATTCACATTATTTACACTCAGACTCATTATAGATGTGTAGCTGATGAACCTCAAGTTGAGTACACATGAGCCTTGAAAGGGTTGAATCCTGTAAGTTTCCCCCAGGGCTTGCTAAGAAGAGAGCTGCCATCAGTGGACATTCGCTGTTCACTGCACTTTTTAGGTGACTTTGTGTTGTAGCTCTGACTATGAATCCCTTTGGAGGTCCTTGATGGAGGTGTGGTCCATGGAAACTTTCAAACTTCAAAAAATGGTCAGTCACTTGAAGACTACCTCAATCTTGACCTTTGTTCAACTTCAAATATTTAGGGAGCACTCAGGGTGATGGTTAGATTTGAAATGAAAAGGTTTAACGGAATGTTGGAAAGGAGAGTGGATGGCTGTGTGTAGCAATCTTGTTTTCTTTACATAATGTAACACACTAATAGACGACATTTTTCTTTGCTTTCTGCTGTTATCTTTGAAAATAAGCAAGTTACTGTCCAAATCAGAGCCAAAAACACCACAGGATTTCTGGCGGGGAAAGGACACTTCGTGCACAAATGTGGGAAAGGAAAAAGTTGATAAACAGCCAGTTGGGAAGTGTGAAGAGATTATTTTTATTTCATGGTGTTTTCAGTGTATAGTAGCTCAGATGTTCAAAAATGCATCAGTGTGCCTGCGAGTTTACAGTTCCTGTAGTGGATACAATCCAGCGTAGTAGAACGTAAAATGTTCATCATGGAAGCACCTCCACCTCCCCGCCCCCCCTCACCTCCCCCACCCCCATCACCTTCTTTGATCCTAACCTAATTGGCTTAAAACCATCCAGCTTGGACGGGTTGGGTTTTAATGAGAGTCTATGACACGTGGTAACTAAAAAGCAAGACACATGCTGGACCTCCATTGCTGTCTCTCTTTCTGGTTATTTTTATTTCTTCTCTAGTCAAAAGGGACCGGCAGGGTTATGTTTCCCTTGCTGACCATTCTCCTTCCCACAATGGACACCAAAGTATTACATTCAGACCTTGAGGTTTGCAATGATAGTGTTTGCACAGAACAGAGGGGAAAAACTGAACAAATTACAACTGATCTGCATTCCAATGTTGATTCTGTTATTTTAAAAAGAAAAGTTGATATAAATGCACTCACACATTCTAATTTAAGTCAGACTGGATCTCTAGAACAATAAAATACAAGGATTGGCCTGAAAACTTGAGCTGTAACTTCTTTGCAAGTATTTTTGTATATTGCAGACAGTATTTTAGAGGAACCTGACCTGCATCCGTCTGGATCACTCATTCTTTCTTTTTTCGTCATCTCTCTAATTACTTTATTAATTAGAATATTGACTTTAGTACTAGTTACAGTCTGATGGTTTCACAAAACAGAAAGCTTTGAAAATTAATGAAGGAAAATTATGATTGCCTTGAATAGTAAAGGTGTGTTACTTGTCAACCTAAATGGGAAATAAATATTCTTACAAAACAAATGCCACAATAATAGAAAACTATTGGAAATACCTAAAATTTCCTTTGTAAAAGACAGTAAGTTTTCTTCTGATGTCCCATAATGAAGGTCTGTAGCAATATAATAAATAGAACTTAATATAATCATGATCACAGATTGCACATCTTATGTGTTCCAATATTTTTGTATATCCAACACCACTAACTCCTCCCCAAAATTGCTTTAAGATAAGCAAAGAGAGGCTCACAGCTGATGTCAAAGGCATTCAAGATCTGTAGAATATGAGTGTATATTCTGAAAGATATGGAGACCTTTGTAAAGCTAGAAAACAATTTTAAACCACTAAGTATGGATAAGAGTTGTGGGACAGCTCCTATAGGTAGTCCATTATTGCCCATTAGGTGACAAGCAAGAAAATTCATCTGTTTATTGGACCCTCACTGAAAAGAACCTAAACAAATTACAGAATTCCCAGTTTTAATTCTTTAAACCCCTTGCACTTCCTCCCAGCTCTCAAATTGGTGACCTCATTTTCTTTATTATTGACACTATTTAAATCAGCAAGTTCACTGGTGCAGTAAGGACTGGATGTCAGCCTGTGTTCTAGGCTGTGCTTCACTTAGAAACAGGCAAATCTCGCCTCCTCTCCTGCTAGAGTGGCAGCCGCTTGAGGAAATGGTTCTTTATGTAGAGACCCATGCTTACACTCTTCCTTCATGACCTGCCTGAGAATATCATTAATGCTATTGTGAGGGTTCTGTGTGCTTTCACAATCTCTGAGTTCACAGTCTCTGAGTTCATACATGTATCAGTCTTCTTGTGTCTGGAAGATACTGTTTTCTGGGAGCCATTCACCAATTCTGTCTCTGAAAATCTTATTTCCATTTCCTCTTCCATATAGATCCCTGGACCTTGTGGAGTAAGATGTGACAAAAGTATCTCATTTAGGGCTGAGTGCTCCAAAGTCTCTCACGCTCTGAGCATTGTGCAGTCATGGTTCTCTGTGTTAGTACCCATTAACTGGAAAAGTTTTTCCAACAAAGCTGGGGTGAGGCACTGTTCTGTGTGTGTGTCAGTATGTCGTTAGGAGTCATCTTATTCGTTTTATGAATATGAATGTTTTGTTGGTGTGTATGTCTGTGTAGCATATATGTGCCTGGTGCATTTAGAGGTAAGAAGAGGGCAACAAAGCCCCTGGGACTGGGGGATGGACCCCTGTGAACTACCATGTGGGTGTTGGAAATCAAACGTGAGTCCTTCTGCAAGAGCAACTGAGCCTTCTCCCCATGCCTTGGATAAACAATCTTACTCTTAGGTATATAGCTCCCAAAGCTAAAAATGTAATCAAAGAAAGTTTTGACATACAAAACTTTCATAACCAACATACTCAAAATGTCAAGTGATGGAAACAAACTAGAAGTTGTTTGTTCATCGGCAACACAGGGACAGGGAAGACATGGTGGCATGTTATTCACCCATGAAGCAGAGTGGAGTGTGGTGCCCCCTGAAAACAGGATGCTGAGGGTCAGGCGGGCATGCCTAGTCACATGGCATATGTACCGTTACTACACAGGATAGGAAAATACACACAAAAGCAGCCTAGTCATCATCAGTAGCTAAGTAGCATGAGATACAAATGATCGTTTCCCACTGCTTTAAGGTGATGAAGATGTCTTGTAACAACTGCACTGGAGCTGATGGGTTCTCAGTGTTGAAGAAGTCACTAAAAGCCACTGAAGATTATTAAAGTGGTGAGAATTTTGCCTCAACAAGACAAAATGGGAAGGAAGGAAGGAAGGAAGGAAGGAAGGAAGGAAGGAAGGAAGGAAGAAAGAAAGAAAGAAAGAAAGAAAGAAAGAAAGAAAGAAAGAAAGAAAGAAAGAAAGAAAGACTCATAATCTGGCCCAGACTGAAGAGTACCTGGGTCCTGGCATTGGAAATGTCTTGCATACCCTAAGAGGTATCCTTCCAGACCTGCTATAGCCCCTGCAGAGGGATTGCAGTGCCAAAGTCCACTGCTTTAAAGGTCTTCCATCCATCATGGTCTTAGACATAAACACCCTGTTATGTGGACTTTTATTAAATAAAGGGGAGGATTTTAGAATATTCCATCCAAATTCGGAACAGCCTTTTAGCTGTTTGCTCAATGTTCAAAGCAAATACAGAATGGCTTCCTTTTAAGGTAACAAAGGCTTCCAGTTTCCTGCAGACTTCCAGTTTACATCCACCTACCTCATGTTGTCGCCAGTTTCTGCGTCACCCTCATTAATGTCCCCATATGAACCAAAAGTGGCCCTGCCTCTCTTTAAGGTGAATATTGTCACTCTCCCTTCCTCATCTGTCTCCCAGGCATCTTGTCCATGCAGGCTGTAATCCCACTCCCTGGCCTGTTATCCGCAACCCATCTATGTGTTCTCTGTGCAGTCCCCATAGACCCTGTCCCTAGCCTCACTGTAAGCTTCGCTCTTGACTCTCCCCAATCCCAAGGTAGAGCTAGTCACTTGTAAGAAACAAAACGTCAGAAATAGGTAACATACTAGGCAATGGGGGAAAGTAGGCTTTGCTTTCCCATATACACTTAACACAATTCGATCCAGACATTATCTTCAGCTTATTTTAGGCGAACTGTGACATTGTAACAGTAGTTAATTTGTAAAGCAAATCAAAGTGAAAATTTCACTCACATCTATGGGCTGCAATGAGAATTTCATAGCTGCCTCCTGCGTGCAAGAACTTTGTTCTGGGTAAATAGCAGTCATCCTTTTTTTTTTTTTTCTGCCTGTGTGCAGTGGCAGGTCTCATCTTTATAAAGAACGGATGAAAGAAAACTGAGCTAAGAAGGCTGAAATGACCTGAGAGGTTTCAAAGGAGATTGCCACCAACTGTATACCAAATTAACACATTCCTTTTAAGTAGGAATGTGCTGCTTGCTTCTTCCATCTGCCTTCTTCCTCCTGCCATGAATCTCTATGTATTTAGAAGTAGAATGATGGCAAGGGTCCATATTTGACCATCAAGTAATCCTAAGCAAAAACTAACAGTCAGTGTTTGAGCTGGACGCCTTTAGCTGCGGTCGAGGTTTACACAGGCTGTGGTAAGACAAGAAGAAGTTTGCTATGAGATTACCCACCGCCCAGAGATGAGCTCCCTCTGCTAGCCTCCCCGAAGTAGGTGGTCTCAATCACTGCCCTCTTGAACTTATTGAAAATGTAGGAGCCTTCCAGCTTTGGTTTTCATCCAGCGCACCCTTGGGCCATCCTTTCACCATAGCTTCCTATTGCTTTCTACTATCATAATTCAAATTACTGGAAAGGTCATCAAATGGGTCCCACTTGTCAACATTACTGTGTTTGGTGGTACCGAGTCATGGCATCACCATGGAACAGCTGCCATTGTTTCAGATTCACTGCTCTTTTTCAACAGCCCGGGTTAATATAAGATACATTATCTGCTCGGGGCAGGGGAGGCTGGAGGAGGTATTAATCCTACAGTACAATGGAAATTCCTACCAGTCTCTGCCTTTTAAACAAGGGAATCTTCCTCAGAATGTGAGATATGATACCCAGTTAGTGCCGTGTGTGTGTGTGTGTTTGTGTGTGTGTGTGTGTGTTTTCTTCTCATCCATTCAGATCACTTCCATGAGAATACTGTTACTATTTCCGCTATAACCTACGTTAAACCAGTTTATGACTAACTCTTATTTTCAGCTACATAAAAAAGTATTTGAGAGATTCTCATTAATTGTCAACTGGATTCTATCCCCAACAGATTACATTTAAATTAGCTATAGCTCATAGCTGATGGAATCCTATCTGGCCTATGAGAAACAAGAGTGTCTTTCAAGCACTCTCCCATCCCTGATTACAGCCTATTTCTCTTCTCTTGACCACCTCATGATCCCCATTCTCCCCATGCAGCTCAAATGAACACCCAAACACAATACATCTTGTATTTATGCTTCCATAACAAGCAGTAATGTTTACAAACGAATCTGGCGTTCTGACATTCAAAAGTGTTGGTTTGGGCTTACCTTTATGCTTTTTTACTTGTTTGTTTTTGTGGGGGGTGTATTTTTGTTGGCACTTGGAAATAATTCTGTGTGGAAGATACACAGGCCATGAATGGTTCCCAAGTTTATAATGAATTAAATTCTTGAAAAACTAGCTATCAATTCAAATGATATAATTGAACTGAGATTTTTTTCATGAAATGACTGTGATGGAGGTGTGCAGTGTCTTCTCTGAAGGCTGACAGTAAGCATTTTGGAGTCAAAGCAAAACAGTCTAATCCACCTTTACACATACACACACACACACACACACACACACACACACACCACAATCTGTTTTATATTTTTACAGGTTAAAGGCTTCTAAAGCAGGTTGGATTTCACCAGTATCAAGTCTAACTGCCGGATTTAGATGCTCCCAATATGTGACATCAATCACTTATCCTCTCACCGTTTTCCCATGTCTAGAAAAATGAAGTAATGACGCTTTTCTCCAGGAATATCATAAGAATTGAACGAGACAGTCCATGGAAAGCACTCGGCTTCAGCGAAAGCTGTGGTTACCTCTATCATGGGTCAATAGTAATAACCAGGTTTCCACCGCCCCTTCCTCTGGTCTGCAGGCATCTCTGAGTCATCACTTCGCATTCTGTATGTCCCAAACATAAACATCCAATGCCATTCGACACTTCTTCCTGCCAGCGTGTCAGTTCCGTTATTTCTCTGCTTCCCAAAACCCAAAGTTCCTCCTCTGACTCCAGCCTTTATTCTTACCCTGTCATTACCTGGGCTCTGAAGAAAAAGAAGAAAAGAAGAAAACAGCCGTGTCCTTTACACCATACTTGCCAGCTCAGTGAACGGATGGGACTGCCATAATCCATCACCTAAATTACACTTAGTGTAACATTAGGATGGAATGGCTTCATAATTTTCCATGTATTTAATTCAATACTAATTCTTGGTTATTGTCTCCTACCAAAACCTATTCCTAAGGCCTCCCTCGCCTTTGGTAAAATTATCCCTGTTCCTTACCCCAAACTCTGTGTATGAACCTCTTTCTTTTTCAGTCCCCAAAATTGAATCCGTTATTGACAGGACCTTATCACTTCAACTTCAAAATACATGCAAATATTTCCCTTTTTACTCCATTATGACCCTCTTTGACCTTTGTGGAGTCATCATCAGCATGACCTCCGGACTTGCCCTTGTTCTAGATATCAGGAACCCACTAGAAGAGAGCAGTTGAGGGGCACCTGTCTGTATCCTAACAGGTCCGTGGATATAGTCTAAACATTTCGGCCTAAGACCCACTGCGCCACTCAAACTTTCTCTTCACCTGGACTAGCATAATATTTGACCCATCTGCCTGGCTCTCCCTTGCTCCCTATATCCCATTTCCATACTGAAGTGGGGATATTTATTTTATTTCAGCTACCCCAGTGGCTTCCCACATCCATTAAACTAAACTAATTTCTTATCTACATACAAATACCTCCACTTGTCTTTGTTCTTCGACTTTACAGTTAGTGACACTGGTCTTCTTGTTCTATCACTAGAAAAGGTCATGTTGGTGTCGACCCCTGGGACCTCACATTCTGTTACTCAGTAAGATGCTCCTGAGCTCTGTCGACACTACAGTAGCATCCTAAATCGCCTACTGGAAAGGCCAGACAGCAAGTACACTTTGAGTCATGTGTACCCTAAAACCAGAACAATCACTAGCAGATAGCTACACATTTATGGGCATGGCTAGTTAAGTGTTGCAGCTGCAGAAGAAATAGCTTTCAGTGGTGTCAAGACATTTAGAAAATCTTCCTTGAAGAGACTGTGTCAAGTTACTCTGAAAGGAGCAGAGTAAGACAACAGGTCAAATATATACTTGAAATCAGATTCAGCAGCCTTCAAATCCCAGCACTGCCTCTCTCAAACTACCAAACTGTCCATTTCTCCCTTCTTCCCTCCGCCTCTCCCCTCCCTCCCTTTCTCCTTTTCTCCTCCCTGCCCCTGTTCTCTCTCTCTCCCTCTCTCTCTCTCTCTCCCTCTCTCTCTCTTTCCTCTCCCTCTCTCTTTCTCTCTCTCTCTCCCTCTTTCTCTCTTTCCTCTCCCCCTCACACACACGCACACGTTCTCTCTCATCTGTCTCTGACTCTGTTTCTCTGTCTGTGTATGTATGTGTGTGATCTCTGTGTGTGTTATTCAACTTATTAATCAAATTTCTATCTTTTGTTATTAAGTGACCGTTATTGTTTAAACAGGAAGTGTCCCCCACTTGGTGCCAGCTGGTGGCACTGTTTCAAAAGGTGAAGCTTATCTGGAAGACTCTGGTCAAAGTGAGGTGAATCTGTCCCTGATTCCAGTAGGAGGTGTTTATTCCCTGGTCCATGAAAATGCAAGTAAGCATGAGCCAAGCTCCTGCCATGCCTTCCCACCTTGCTCAATGGTCTTCCTGAGCCAAAAACCAAAATGAACCTCTCTTTCCTTTTCCTTTTGGGCACTTGGTCACAGGGAGGAGAATGTGGTTCAGTAATTGTTATCTTCCCCTCAGAACTGTTGTTGAATTGGGTGACAAAAAAGGAATTTCCTCCATAGTAAACATGCATTGGAAATTATATCTTGTAGCTTCATAGACTATTTGACATTTTCTAAAAGGCAAGTTTTATATAACCCATGACAATACAATTGTAAATCCAAACAAAATAAAGAAAAACTCATTGTAATTGTGCTACCTCAAAACAACAACAAAAGTCTACTATGTCTTATCATTTTTCTTTTATATTTGTAAATTCGCTTTGTATTATAAAATCCCAAAGGAGATTGAATTTTGTAATTTCTTGCCTCCTTTGAGAATCTACCTCAGAAAAGTCCTGTGTCTTGTTTTCTGTTTCCCTTTTTAATTTTCCACAAGCAGAGAAGTGATCACAAGTGATCTGGGCCCCCTTGTTTTTGAAACTTGGCTTATATTACCAAACTTTACTGCAGCCCTCACACAAGCAGTTCATCTCCCATTGCGAGATTATGGAAGTCAAGTTTTTAAAATGCATGAACCAACGATTAGAATAGTGGTCATCTCAAAGGCTCACATATCCATGGTTCATAAGACGTCTACAGAATACCAAAATTCTTTGCTTTCCTTTGGGCAGAAATTGCTTGTAGCAGGGACAGGAGTGAATCCTGAAGAAAAATGGAAGCTGGAACACTTAGTAATGTGACAGCTGTTGAGCTGCATGTACTGATAAACTCTGGGATGGTTTCTTTCAGTTATTACCCTGACTGGATCCGGGATCAGCTGAGAAACAGGCTTCTGGATATGCTTGAGTGAGAGCGTTTCCTAAAGGGTCAGGTGAGTGAGGAGAGGCAAACCCTCTCCAAGAAAGGGCAGTGACCCAAACAGGAAAAGGTTTGAGGAAGACGCACTGATGTCTTCTTTTCGCCACTCTAACTCCCTGCTAGTGAATGCATCTACTCTGTTGCTGCTTCTGCTGTTGCCGTCCTTCAGTGACACTGGAACCTAGCTTGTTCAGCCTTCAGTGATCTTCTCAGCAGCTCTCCAGGAGTCCTCCTGGCCTTCGGCACCAGATTGGAACTGTTGCGTTATCCAGCCTTGTGAACTGGGCAACCATAAGGCTCTCAACCTCACTAGCATGTAGATCGCCATTTTTTTTTTTGCATACTCAGGTCTTATTGTGTAAAGAATCTAATAAATCTCCTTTGTAATATCTATTCAATAAGTTCTCTTTCCTTCAAGAATGTTGGCTAATATAAAGGGCTGAGTGCTTGCAGTGACAATGTAGATGAAGGAAGAGATGCATTATAAACAGACTGTGAAGAGTAAATTATTATAAACCTGCAAGTTTACAATACATACAAACACCAAAAATTGATTGCTTACTGTACAACACACAACATGCTAGATACTTGGGTCATAGCAGTAACCTAAAATAAATATGCAAATGGAGGCCTGGGTATGACTCAGTCTCCACTAAATTTATGATAGAAGATAGTAGCAAATTAAATAAGTGCACACATATACATGTAAATTCATAACCAAAATTTTCATTAGGGAGAAAGACCAAAGTAGCATAAAGTTATAAAATATCTAGACTTTGTCTGAATTTAGGAATCAGAGAAGGTCTGAGAGAGAAGTCACTGAAGTTGGACACATTAACTCACACCTGCAATCACAGCCCTTGGACATGGAAGCAGGAAGACCAAGAGGTGTAGGCTAGGAGGAGGGGAAGAGAAATGAGAGGCGGGGAGGAGGCAGAAATTTTTTCAATAAAAAAAAGAAAAAAAAAGATTTAACAGAGAATTAAGTATCATCCAGAGTAATTAGCTAATTACGCTAACTAAGACACACCAAACTGGTAAGTCTGCAATGCACCAAGAGCTGCACTGACAGAAGAAAACAAGACCTCACCTGCCTCACTGAAGACCATGGAGATGCCAGCCGGAACCATGGGCCATTTCACTGAAGACCATGGAGATGCTAGCTGGAACCATGGGCCATTTCAAAGCAGCAAGTTGCACAAAAGTCAAGGCTCTCCCTTTCCTCTGGGTTTGGAACTCCAAACCAGGAGAATCTCTTCTTCTCAGATCCAAGACCTCAACCTCTTCCTCAACAGGGTGAGAGGTGAGGAGAAAATACAAGCAGACAATAAAAAGAAATTCTGGTTAATAACTCTTAAACGTCTTCCCTATTTGGTTCACAACTTTCTCCTGGATATTCTGCAGAAAAAAAGGGACTCTAGAGGGACGAGGCTCCCAAGTCATGAGAAGAGCATATATGATGGGGTCAGCACCTGGCTCTACAGTCCCCCTCATTGCTCACTGCCTCAGAAGAAAATACAAACCATTCATTCAGCATTTTGCATGGGATCTCCATGGTTCAGACCTTCCCTAAATCCTGCAACCTCGTCGCTCATTGAAACTTTTACTTTTTTTATTTTTTTCTAGACAGGTTTCTCTGTATAACTTTGAAGTTTGTCCCAAAACTTTCCCTATAGACCAGGCTGGCCTCAAACTTCCAGAGATCCACCTGTCTCTGCTCCCAAGTGCTGGAATTAAAGGGTGCACCACCACCATCCTGTGAAACTTTTATTCAATCAGCACTCCAAACAAATTTTAACCACAGTCAGTGAAATTTCATGAGTGCTCAGTTTGTCTTTGAGCCTTCCCTGCAATTTCCTTTCCCGTAGAGTTTTTTTCCATGCAGTGCCCTTTCCCATAGAGTTCCCTTCCATGCAGTGCCCTTTCCCGTAGAGTTTCCTTCCATGCAGTGCCATTTCCTATAGAGTTTCTTTTATCCCCATTGCAAACTCAATTTAGAAATTACCTTTCTAAAATCCCCTATCCTAAATGCTATAGCCTGGGTTCTGTGTCCCTACCTGACCTCTGTGATTGTCACATTGAGCCACTGTCTGCTTAGTTTTTTCCCTCCGAGCTAGATTATGATCTTTCTGAAGGAAAAGACAAAGAGGAAAGTTTTCACAAATTTCTTTTTGATACATTCACCACACTAAGGTTCTTCTTTATGCTAATGAGAAGTAAAGTCCCTCTCCTCATGAAGCTTACAGAGCTTAGGTCTGTCAATGCATGAGTGATGTGGTTGTCCCCTCTGTGTGCTGTGATTACCATTAATAAATAAAGAAACTGCCATGGCCTGTTGGTAGGGCAGAACTTAGGTAGGAGGGGAAATTGACTGAATGCTGAGAGAAGGAAGAAGAGAGAGAGATGCCATGAATCTGCCACCAGAGTAAGACATGCTGAAAATTTGCCGGTAGGCCACTACCATGTGGCAATACACATATTAATGGAGATGGGTTAAATTAAGATGTAAGAGTTAGCCAATAAGAAGTTAGAGCTAATGGGCCAAGCAGTGTTTTAATTAATCTAGTTTCTGTGTGGTTATTTCTGTTCTGGGCAGCCATGAATGAACAAGCAACCTCCTCCTACACACAAGGAGGAATTTAAGTTAGTAGCTATTATTTTTCCTTTCGTTGACTGAAAAACCACTATTTACAGCTGTACCCAGGAAATTCCAGTTAAAAACTTATTTTAATCATAATACTTATTCATTTATTTATTTGTCTGATCAGTGAAAGGAATACTCAGAATAGAAAAAATATTAAAAACAATGAGATGAGTATTTAGTCAAATGTATTTACTGTATGTATAATCTTATCACGCAAAAAAACTAGCCTGGGAAGATTGCTGTGTTTTGAGGACATCTTGGGCTACACAGTGAGGATAAGGACAGACTGGGCTACACAGTGAGGATGAGGACAGTCTGGGCTATAAAGATTCTGGTTGAAAGATCAAAAAAACCCATGTGAGTAGCAGATCATCTGTAAATGTAACACTTTTATTAATGCTTTAATACATATTTTGTAGTAAGTTACTGTGCATGTGTACATGTAAAGATTCACATACTTTCTATGGACTTTAAGAATGCCCCTAGACTGAAGAATGGATAAGGAAAATGTGGTACATTTACACAATGGAGTACTACACAGCAGAAAAAAATAACGACATTTTGAATTTTGCAGGAAAATGGATAGAGCTAGAAAACATTATTTTGAGTGAGGTAACCCGGACACAGAAAGACAATTATCACATTTACTCACTCATAGGTAGTTTTTAAACATAAAGCAAAGAAAATAAGCCTACAAACCATAATCCCAGAGAACTTGGACAACAATGAGGACACTAAGAGAGACTTACATAGATATAATCTACATGGGAAGTAGAAAAAGACAAGATCTCCTGAGTAAATTGGGAGCATGGGGACCTTGGGAGAGGATTGAAGGGGAGGGGAGAGGAGGGAGGGGAACAGAGAAAAATGTAGAGCTCAATAAAAATCAATAAAAATTTAAAAAGATAGAATTTGTGTACCATAAAATTTATTCACTCAGTGTGTATAATATATGTCTAGTAGCGTGCCCACAAAGTGACTCAGCCATCTTTGCACTCTGATTCAGAATGGTTTCAGCCTCACAGAAGGACTCTCCACAGCATCCTATTTGATCAGTAAGTCCTCCCAATCCACAACAGCCCATCTACAAACCCACTACATTCTATGAAATAATGCTGCAACTGCCAAGTATGGTAGGTAGCACATGCCTTTAATCCATGAATTTGGGAGGCAGAGGCAGAAGGATCTCTGTGATTTCAAGGCCAGACTTGTCTACAGAGTGAGTTCCAAAATAGTCAGGGCTACGTAGAAAAAATTTGTTTCAAATAGAAAAAAGAAAGAAAGAAAAGAGAACAAAAGAAATAATGCTGCTAGGAAAATTCATGTACAAACGAGTATACATTTCTATATTTCTTGAGTAAATTCAAAGAATATAAATGCTAAGTCTTTTGTCAACTCAATGCTTAAGAATTTGATCATAGGCTAAGCAATTGTTGTGTTATTCATTTTTTGTATCAGCAATGTTTGAAAGTTTTGGTTTCTTTGCTACCTTTTAAATTAAATATTTATTAAACAGGTTTTTTTTTTGTCTTGCTCTGTAAACTATACAAGTGCTTTTCTTCTTAGCAGACTCATTTCATGGCTGTCTTGGTCTGTTCAAGCTGCCGCAGCAAAACACTGCCTAGTACAAGGCTTCAACAGCAGAACTGGGCTCTCTCGAAGCTCTGAAAACCAGAGGCTCTGGAATCGAGGTTCCAGCAGGCTTTCTGGCTTGCAGATGTGTGCCCTGTCCTTAAATGCCTTTTTGTGACCATGCTCCAAGAGAGGGAAAAGCTCTAGTTTCTCCTGATCTCATAAAGTCTCCAATCTCCACTAATTAGCATCCCACCTCCTTAGGTGCGATAATATTCATTACCAACTTACTGACGTTGTGATCAAATGAAAGTCACATTTGGGTTAGGGCTCCAGTATACAAATCTAGGGAGTACAGGATGCAATCCAGTTGATAGTGGCAAATAAATGGTGATCTATTGCAAAATCCTGTACAAAAATAATGCTCTAAAAGCAAAATTATAAAGTTAAACTTTTTTCCTTAAAATACATTATTTGCAAATTTCCTTTAAAATTCATTTTGTTGTGTTAGCTACATACCCTTCACGTCCAAGTGTGGATATAACTGTCTTTCTGAAATTTCTCACCTGCATCTACTTGCAATCTGGAAGAACAGACTTCACACTCTTTCAAAAGATATTTAAATTTTCTGTGTAGCTCAACTGTTGTTGTCTCTAACTCCATTTCTCTGCTAGAGAAAATGATGCCTTTTACACCACTGAGAGCTGTGTAATCTTGAAAGTTTTCGTTTGAACTGATGAAGGAAAAGAGGCCATCCTAGAGGGAGACTTATTGGAAGCTTCTACTAAGAAAAAAAAACTTTAAATTTCCAAAGAAAACTAATTGGAACCCTGAAGCAGATGGGAAAAGCAGAAATTTTGGAACACCTCGGTGACCTCATTACAAGCATAATGAAGAAGGCAACGATGGAGTTAATTAGAAGAGAGGCAAGAAAAAAGATTAAATGAGAATACAAAAACAACAAATGTAACTCAGAGAAAGAGAAGCATTCAGCAAGAAATAGAATATGCTGATCTCTGCAGAACTATTCAGAATGGAGGGAGATGGGAGCTAGACTCAAACAAAGGAGTATAAACCAGGTGGCCACTGGGATGATAAGCCTGCAGAACACAGAGCAGGCACCTGGAAGGAGTTACTAGATAGCCACATCAAGCAGAAAATGTAGTCCTGTAGGCAGAGGAATTTAGCTGCTTATGCATGAGGAGCCGTTCTTTGTAAGTTGACAAAAATGAAATACCTCTGTATGTGACAGATAAAACCTCGAGAATGTAATGGACTCAAGAACTGTCCAAATTTGTCCTTTGCCACTTAAGAGTACCTTACGCGGTTCACCTCTTCTGTTTGTTTTTCTGTTTCTTTGAGACCAACTCTCACTCTGTAGCCCAAGCTAAGCTTATGTTTACTATGTAGCCTAGGCTGGCATCACATCCATGGCAATCTTTCTATAGCTAGGCTAATACTCACTATATAGCCCAGGCTAGTACCAAATTCATGGCAATCCTTCTGTGGCTAGGCTTATACTCACTATGTAGCCCAGGCTGGCATCAAATTCATGGCAATCCTTCTATTTAAACTTTGCCAGTGCTGGTAAGCACCAGCATGGAACACTATGCCTGGTTGTTTACCTCTTGGCCAGTTTCCCCCAGTCAGAGACCAAAAGCTATTTAGTAGGATTGTGATTTCCATAAGCAGCATTTGCTCTTCCATCATAAGCTAGAAATTGTAAATTTTAAAATTGTTCATAAAAATACATTTAAGCTTGCATTTTGCCCATTTATCTACAACTCATGTTTATTTTGAAAACAGGAAGACGTGTTTATAACCCAAAAATTTCTGGCAAAAGTTTATAAGAAAGAGGATCATTTTTTCCTTAAAATATGATGTCCACTGAATAGAGCAATAACTTTAAAATGTGTGCAATAATTAGAGATATGATTAAAAAATGATTCAGTGGACACAAACCAACTTTTAACAAGACCATCCCCAAATATTATTTCTGAATTACATAACTTGACTAGTACAATGAGCTCACAGACTAGAAATTTCTCATATATATTCTTTGTTTATATTTGAAATAATATTATCTGCATGCTACAGTTAAATTGAACATGAAACCATAAAATATGATTTGATAGGCCTCTTCTTAATGTCCCGATAGTGTTCACTCTAAAGGTTCATAGTCTCACTCACACATCCCTTAAGGACGTAACTCAGCTAGCATCAAATTGTACTGACCAGTCTTTTTTGCTAGAGTCAAACAGAGCTCTGTGTCAAGAATATATAAAAATTCTCCAATCCCATGATTATTTCATGAATAATGCAGAAAGAACATTTTCTGCACATGCCATCTTTAAATCTCTTACAGAATTCATAGTACATTAAAAGGGTAAATTAAATGTTAATGTTACCCAGTACCTTTATGAGTTAAAGACAATGAAAGTAATGTAAGTGGAGAGAAGGGTCAAATTATTTTAAATATCATTTTTGGAGAGTGGATTCTAAGCAAAAAGAAGGCAATGCTGCATCAGTACTTACTTAAGAATCTGCTATTTGGCTTGTGGATGCTGTTCAATCAGAAAGTGGTCACTATGTAAGTGTAAAGACCTGCACTCAGTTCTCAGACCCAAGTGAAAGGACCTGGCAAGGTTGTGGTCCCAATAATGGGGAGGCAGAGACAGTGGCTCCTGCACAGACCAAACTTCAGCCAGGCTGTGCAGCTGGGATGACTAGCTCTATCTTCAGTGAGAGGTTGGGTTTCAAATGTAAGACAGAGAACAACTGAGGAAGACATCCAGCCATTGCCTCACCTCTGGGGGGCATCTGCACATACGTGAACACATGTGATACACATATACAAGCATATACAAATTAAAATAAAAAGTAAAAACCCTATACTATAATAACTTACATAATTTATCTCCCTAGTGACAATTATTCCCTAGCAATTAGTCTCTTCTGCTAAATCAGAACCTCATTTCTTCAGCCCTTCTCTTTCTAGTTCACTAATTCCCTTAATCGCTCCAACTCAGTCACTTCAATTATCTGCCAAGCCAGTCCTTAAATCTAAACCTGCTAATTGTTTGCTAGTCTCCTGTTTCTTCTGCCCTGAGATTGTTAAAGATTTCTGAACTTAAGTCAGATAGCCATGTGGATTTGCCGCTACAAATCTCTATCATATGTCTTTCTCCCAATTGCTTTTAACTCCAAGACTCTAGTCAACACCAACAGCTGTCCACTTCTCAGCTCTGGAGTCTTCCTGCCTCGTTTCTTTAGAACTGTTCCTCTCCTCTTCCGGCATCACGATTTTTGTTGATTAGTGACCATGGCTCGCTGTGCAGATCCCTCTTTTCCTGGGCCCCTGGACTTGAGCTGTGTGCTAAATTGTTATCTGTGCTTTGCATCTTGGATGAAATTCATGTTTTACCGTGTAAGGCCAAGTCTCAGTCACTTTTGGTGCTCACTCAATGAACTCAATTGTAATCACTCAAAGGTGTTTTGTACTTTTCACCAACTGGTAAGTTGCTGCCTGGTCAGGTGTACCTTTTTTGTGCCTGTCTTTAAATCTCAAACATGATTCAATATAAGCCTTCAAAACTCAGGTGAAAACTTCTACCAATTTCTGTTAGAATTTTACTAAGGTCCATCTATATTCTCCCCCAAAGAAATCATTCTCTGGACATCTTCCAAACACTCTCTCACCTCTCATTTGCAGTAGATGATCTAATTTATCAGTCGGTCGAAAGTCATTTCCCAATAGTAAGTCTTTCACCTTCTTCATACGACATAGCACTTTCTCTGCATTTGGGTAGGCACAAGCACTGTGCTGTACCCATGCACAGGCATAGCACTCGAAACTATCACAGGTCTTTGGGATTATGGCAGAAACAAGATTGGTTCCGAACCTCAGCCATTCATCTGGTGGTTTAAAAACACCTAATGAAGGAAAGCCTACGAAAAATCGAAGACATCAAGGAAGGGAGATTCAGGACACCAAGTTGAGCTCATACGAATTCCGTAAAACTTTTCAAATACCAATCAAGGTGTGAAAGCCACAATCAGTCACTTGGAAAGATCAGGGCGGACAAGCAACAGTGAGCAGAGCACAGATACTGAGGAGGGTGACAAAGCAAACAGAGGGTGGGAATGAAGGCATTCCTCTCCTTATATGGGGCTCTCTTGCAGGCAGAGCAAAGCCTGTGATGACAGGGGTAGAATGGATGGCACTGACTGCGCCAGGAAGCCAGAGCCGAGGCCTTTGCTCTCAAAAGAAGAAAGGAAATACAGCCACTTCGTTAATAGGGTGTCTCTCTTTCAAAAATAAATCTAGAATCCCATTGTCACATGCACACTTTTACACGGTTCTTGCTCTGTTTTAATTCGGTGGTGCATGCATGTAGGAATATATATTTATGTTATCTAGGAAAGTTCCTCTACAGTAGGTACATTTGATAACATGTGGGACAGATACGGGTAATAGTACAAGAATAAACTACTATTATAACCACCATTTCATCGTAATGCTTTTTGAGAAAATAGTGTTTAATTGTATAATGAGAACAGTTGTGGTATATAGTGTTTTACTATTACATAGCACAATATTGAAAACTGAAAAACGCATTGTAACCTAATGTGACAGTCAATATTATAAAATATATTTCCTGAGCTGGTCAGAAAATTACTTGCATTCTCTTCAGTCCAAATTAGCGACTAAGGTTGTACATTGTTTGCTTTCCTCCTTGTGTCTAGCTAAATTATACCTAACCTACTTTCTTTAAGAATCCTTGTCCCTCTGCCTTTGGCAATCTTGTATTCTTTCAAATTTTCCAATCTTAACAATTACAAAGCAACCACATAAACAGAGACTATGGAATCTTAATCCTCTCATTCAGCTTCCCCAGAGCCCCTAAAGGAAGACAGGCTGCCATGTCAGCAGCACAGGAGTTCACTGTGCGCATGACGCTAAGATGACCAGGAAAGGCCAAAGCACAGCCTACTGGAATTGTCTTCAGGCTAAAACATGTGGAAGAAACACAATTACAACAACAGGGATGTTGGCATAAAAAAGGGGGAGGGAGGTAAAAGGAAAGGGAAAACCAAATGGTATTTTAGTTTGGAAACACAAAGTGGTTTCTACAATTTAAAATATTTAAAAGGATTCTGAGTCAGGTACTTGCCAAGTAACTTCTTCATTCGCATTGTCTTCATTTTCTTTTTTATTTTATTTTATTGAGCTCTACATTTTCTCTGCTCCCCTCCCTGCCTCTCCCCTCCCTTTCAATCCTCTCCCATAGTCCCAATGCTCCCAATTTACTGAGGAGATCTTGTCTTTTTCTACTTCCCATGTAGATTAGGTACATGTATGTCTCTCTTAGAGTCCTCATTGTTGTCTAGGTTCTCTGTGATTGTGGTTTGTAGGCCGGTTTTCTTTGCTTTATGTTTAAAAAATGCTTATGAGTGAGTACATGTGATAATTGTCTTTCTGTGTCTGGGTTACCTCACTCAATATGATGTTTTCTAGCTCTATCCATTTGCCTGCAAATTTCAAGATGTCATATTTTTCTGCTGTGTAGTACTCCATTGTGTAAATGTACCACATTTTCCTTGTCCATTCTTTGATGTTGGCTGTTGGCTTGCTGTATATTGCCTTTATTATGTTTAGGTATGTTCCTTGTATCCCTGTTCTCTCCAAGACCTTTATCATGAAGGGATGTTGTATTTTGCCGAAAGCTTTTTCAGCGTCTAATGAGATGACCATGTGGTTTTTATTTTTCTGTTTGTTTATATAGTGGATTGCGTTGACAGATTTTCATATGTTGAAGCATACTTGAATCTCTGAGATGAAGCCGATAGTCTTCATTTTCAACTGAGCTATAAAGATCTAAGTTGTGAAACTAATACCATGAACTTACCAGATGCCGTGGAAGCTTTGAGTCATGGACATACACTGTGTTCTATTTTTCAAGGCTCTGGGGTTTAGTCAAGCAATAGATATCTAACACAGGAAAGTATCTGATGACTGCTCAAACACTGCACAACTACTCATCTTTTCACATATAATATAGCAGAACTGTGACTTGATTAGTGACCCTATACCCTTTAGAATATAATCTACCCTCTAAAATGTCTCATATGTATATAAATGTGTATTGTAGATACATAAAAAATATGTGGTCTGTCTTCAAAAATATTACTGCTTGGTATTTTGAATTTAATAATAGTAGGCATGAATTGTATATCAACAGGACAGTTCTTTTACCTTAATTAATCTTTTATTTCTGTCTTTAAAACCTGTGGTGGTTTGAATGAGAATGGCCCCATTAGCTTATATGTTTAAATTCTTGGTCTCTAATTAGTAAAACTATTAGTAGTAGTAAAATTATTATTAGTAAAAGGATTAGGAGGTATGGTCTTGTTGAAGGAAGTGTGATATTATTGGATGAGATATGTCACTGGTGGTGAGATTTGAGGTTTAAAAGCCAACATCAGGCCCTGTCTCTCTGCCTGCAACTTACAGATCTGACATGAGCTGCCAGCAACTGCTCCATCACCAAGCTTGCCTGCCGCCAAGCTCTCCATCATAATGCTCATAGACTAATACTCTGAAAATGTAAGCAAGCCCACAATTAAGTATTTCCTTTTATACGTTTCTCTTGACACAGTGTTTTATTGCATAGTAGGAGAGTAACTAAGATACTACCTTACTACCACGTGATAAGTCCAATTAAAACTGGATAGCTCTAATTAAGGAAAAATGGTACACTTCAAGAATAGTTAACATGGGGCTATGACATCAGTATCTTTGAAAGTGCTAACATGCTCCAGAAATATCAAGGCAGAAACCATGGGAAAGCAGCATAGAAATGGCTTCAATACAATATTGACTTGTGGGATTGTTAAGTTCGGAGTGAGAGTTTCCCTCTTTGTCTATAGAACCAATCTCCATCTTCCTGGAACAGATATACATAGTTTAAGAAGAGTTCACCGGAGATCTAATATCACACCTTTTAACCTTAATACAGAAGGGTGCATTCCATGTAGGTCCGCCACCGATGGCAAGACTGAACTCATGGGTGTCTGTAGACCACCTCACTATAAAGCAGCTGTACCTGCTCCAACAGTCAGGAAGCCAGATGCCTATAATAAAAGCAAGTCAAATTTAATGCTGCCTTTCAATACCTTTCACTAATACAGCAACAGTGACTGATTTTCAAAAACAAGCCTCAGTTTGCATTTGCTATAGCCAGTCTCTTCCTATCACCAAGGCAATGCCCCCTCAATGCTGCCCTTGTGAGGTGAGCAATACCCCTCAATACTGCCCCTGTGAGGTGAGCAATTCCCCTCTATGCTGCCCCCCCGTGAGGTGAGCTATGCCCCCTCAATGCTGCCCTGTGAGGTGATCAATGCCCCTCAATGCTGCCCCTGTGATGTGTTGCTCCCTTGGGTTTTCTGAGCAGAGCTTGGGTCTGATTAATTTTGAATTCAATATATTCTAGAGGCTCATGCTTCCAAAGCACTCCAGTTAGAAGTGAAATTGAGGCAAAACCTGTATCTCTCAGAATGTTTTGTCTTAAACAGTTTCCATATATTTTATTCTTGATAAAACTGCTTTGTCAAGCAGTAAAACTTTTAAATAAAAATTGCAGATGAGTGTAAATAAATAAGCACCAATAGAAACAAATCCTTCCTCCAAATTAGCACACTTTGTGTTCCGTTCCATCGGTTTAGTCCAAGCAGCCATGAAAACAATAAGCATTCAATCTAAAAGTGAAGCATTTTATTGGCTATTTAGGGCTTTTCATTTCTTCTGGCTAATAAAATGAAATTCAAATATTACATTTGAAGCTAAATCATAAAGCCATCAGAGAACTTATTTCCCCAAATTCTAACTTCCAAAATATATGGGAAATTGCCTAAAGGTGGAGAAAGTTGTTGCTTTTATCACACTGAGTGTCTGAATCCCCAAGATGATTGATTTAACGAGGTTTGCACATTAGAGGCTTTTCCTCTGTTACAATAAGAGGAAATCATAGGAAAGATTAATGCACTCTGCATGGCGCCACTGTATTAAAATGTCTTTGAAATGTCTTCACTCCAGGAGCACTTCATGCCCATGCCAGCAGTTAGAGAAGTTGTTCTCGGGGTAAAAAATTTATTAGCAATGGCCGATGAGGATGTCGTGTAGGAAATGAATACCTGAGATCCACTGAATTTCCAAAAGACATATAAGGCAATGAGTTTCCAAACAAAGCTTGATTTCATAACTTGTCGCAAAGAGAGCTATCTTTTGAGATCCTTTCAAGTGAGGACACCTACAGCCTCCCACAGTGTCTAGGGTCTTGTCATCAACCACAGTGTTAGCAACTCGATTCAAAAGTCCTACCTCTCACGCTTGGATCCTTGTGGGTTCTGTCACTGCAATGCCCCTTTTGTGGCCTTAAACTCCCTCTTCGCATACAGAGAAAAAACCATCTCAACACCTTATTTTAATAGCTGGGATGGTAACATATGCTGATTATATACCTCATTATCTATACCTCATTATGCCTGGACCTGTTCTTTCCCATAGCAGTCTGATTATATAAAAGAGGCAACTCAGAATATTTTATTAGCATACATTAGTTGTAACAAAATAATGGGCTTCACTTTGACATCTTCCTGCATGGATTTCACATACTCTGATCATATTCAAACTATCATTATCTTCTTTTATCTCTCCTATCTCTGGCTCTCTTACTCTCTCAAATAACCATCTTCTACTTTCTTTTTTATTTCCTAGATTTTCCTCATGAGAGAAAACACATAGTATTTGTTCTTCTGGGCCTTGCTTATTTGCTTAACATGCTGATCTCCAATCATGTCCCTGCAAATAATATGATTTTGCTCTTGAAGCCTAAAAATTTCTCTCTCTGTGTCTCTCTGTCCTCTCTCTTTAGTTTGTGTCAACTTGACATAAGCCAGAGTCATCTGGGAAAAGGCAACCTCAAATGAAAACGTGCTTGTATCAGATTAACCTGTGTAGTCAAATCTTGGAGGCATGTTCCCAAATAATTAATGAGGAAGGACCAAGTCCATTGTGGACAATGATATCCCTGGGCTGCTTTTAAAAACAATGGGAATAAGCCATGGAGAACAGGTCAGTATAGAACAGTGTCCCACTGTGCTGGAAAGTTGTTTGTTGTTGTTGCTGCTGCTGCTGTTGCTGCTGCTAACTTGAAACAAGCTGGATTATCTGAGAAGAAACCTCAATTGAGAAAACGCTGTCCCTATCAGATTAGCCTTAGCAAATCTGCAGAACATATTCTTGATTGATGGTTGATGTAGAAGAATCACCTACCGTAGACAGTGCCAGCCCTGGGCAGGTGGCCTTGGGTTGCATAACAAAGCAAACTGTGCAAAGCAGGCAGGAAAAGCAATGCAGGAAGCAGCCTTCCTCCACAGCCTCTACTTCGGTTCCAGCTTTCATCATCCTGTCTTGGCTCCCTCTCCTGAATTCCCTCAAAGATAGACCAGAACCTGAAATCTGTAAAAAATCTTCCCCATTTCCTTTGATCATAGTGTGTTTATCACAATAATAGAAAAGAAGATAGATAATATCATGCATATATATATATATGTTTTATATATCTGTGTTATCTATCTATAATTTTACTTACATACCTCATATAAATCACATTTTGCACATTCCTTCATTAATGAGCACTAGGCCAATTGTATAACTTAGCTATAGTTGAGTGAAAAAAAATTACCAAAATAGCCGGGCGGTGGTGGCGCACGCCTTTAATCCCAGCACTCGGGAGGCAGAGGCAGGCGGATCTCTGTGAGTTCGAGACCAGCCTGGTCTACAAGAGCTAGTTCCAGGACAGGCTCCAAAGCCACAGAGAAACCCTGTCTCGAAAAACCAAAAAAAAAAAAAAAAAAAAATACCAAAATAAACAAGGATATTCAAGCAACTTTATTGTGTGATAATGCTCATTTCTTCAATTATGTACCTAGAAGTATTGTATCTGGATAATATTATAGGGCAATTTTTAGTTTGTGAGAAGCCGCCGTAGTAAATTCTGTGGTAGCTTCTCTAATTGTATTGCCACCAACAATGTGGAAAGTGTGGAAAATTCTGTCCCATTTTCTACTTTCCTACTTCCCACACCACCATATCTCCACCATGCCACCCCCATGCCCATTTTATGCCACAGCCTCAGAAGAATTTGTTGCTGTTTGTTTTCCTAAATGTAGCTACTCTAGCCTGGGACAGTTGGAATGTCAATGTAGATTTGATTTCCATTTTCCTGGCGCCTAAAGGTGCTAGCCATTTTTACACATTTATTTCCTATTGTGTGTCTCTTGAAAGTTGTCTAATTTGACCATCTAACAAAAACCCCGACACCATGCCTGAGAAATCTTATTTTGAGTCGATGGTCACAGTTTTCCAAGAGACTCCCAAAACATTGCAGTCTATAGTCCTGAGTTGCCCCCCAAGACATGGGAGGTCAGTCACTATTGCTCAAGGCATGGTGCACTTCAGACACAGGAACCTGGGGCCTTTGAACAGTATGGGTTTTTTTCAATCTGTAAGGAAATGCCATGGGAGCACATAGTAATGTATGGTGATTAACCCAAAAATAAGCAGCTGCAGAGATTGCTCAGTGGTTGAGTGATCGCATGTGTGTAGGCACATGTATGTATAATACAAGGGATCTGTGTACATACATATGGAGACCTGAGGCTGCTATAAGGAGTCTTAATCACTCCCTACATTATTCATTAAAGCAGTGTCTCTTGATTACATCCTGAGCTCATGGATAAGACTAGCTAACTAACTAGCCATTTTGCTCCAGATATTCCCTACCCACACACACCTTCTAGGTGTCACACCTACCAGACATTTACTTGGGTGAAAGGAATCCAATCTTTGGCCCCCATACTTGCTACTTATGCAACAAGTAATTTAACCCTGAACCCATAACCCAGCCCCATATGCAAGTTTTTAACCACTTTCAGAGAAAAATAGCTACATCACAGACAAAACTAGTGTATTAACAGAGAAAGGCCATGTGAGACATGGAGATCCTGAAATCCCCGCATTTCCTCTTTCTCCATATAGCATGCCACCCTGTCCCTTTATACAGTTATTTCTTCAAGTTTTGCTATTGCTTTACTACAGTGTTCTACCTCTAAGTATCATTTTCATGTACCCTTCTGTGCTCATAGTAAGCATGCGAAATACACATATTTATTTATATTTAGCTGTAGTGTGTATTACATGTATGACTCATAGTATATTTCTGTTTACCTTAGAATATTATAGATGTCTTTTAACCTTTTTTTGTTTTGAACTTTGGGGCTTCTTTTTGGCATCATTGGAAAGCCAAGTTCAAAGAGTCTGGAAATTTCCAAAAGAACCATAAAAGCGAATGGATGTGTGGCTATGCAATTAGACCTCTGAAGCTGAGATCATGGAAGACGGCTCCAGCAACCTCAAACAGAAGAAACAGCCTCCCGTAACTGGAGAGATGCTCAGTGTTTAAGTGCTTGCTGCACGAACACATGGAGCAGAGTTCTAGTCCCCAATACCGTGTTGAGACCACAGCACTAGGTAGCTTGGTGCAGAGAACATTCCAGTCATATAAACTCACAAAAAGAAGTAATTCATCTAAAGATTATTATAAAGCTTTTTAAAAAAAAATCTGAACAATTAGGTCTTTAAAAAAGCAATAAGACAACTTCAAGATCTCATGAACAATTTGGCATCCTTATAGGGCCCCCAATCATAGTAAATCCTTCATTCCCCTTTATGATTGGAAGTTCAGACAACCTGACTAGCCTAGTTTAGCTTGGGGTTCCATGATACTCCATGGTCTTCAGCTCAAGAGGCTGGATACCTAGTCGATCTATAACTGAACCAATGTGAACGATGCCCTAGATTTGAAAGCTGTGATCTGCTATTGGAGCCTGTGGCCTGTTCCAGCAGGAAGAAAGGATGAGGTGAGGGTTCCCTCCAAAAGCTGGAGGCAGAAGCAAGAAAGCATGCCAGTATAGTGGGAACGGCGGGCTGCGTCCCGCCACCCGGCTAGCTTTACCCAAAATAATTACAGGGAAACTGTATTCTTTTAAACACTGCTTGGCCCATTAGCTCTAGCCTCTTACTGGCTAGCTCTCACATCTAGATTAACCCATTTCTAATAATCTGTGTACCACCATGAGGTGGTAGTTTACCGGTAAGATCCTAACCTGTGTCTGCCTCGGAGAGGAGAATCATGGCGACTGCCTGACTCGGCTTTTTTCTCCCAGCATTCTGTTCTATTTACTCCGCCTACCTAATTTTCTGTCCTATCAAAGGCCAAGTAGTTTCTTTATTAATTAACCAATAAAAACAACAGATAGACAAATGACCCTCCTCCATCATGCCAGAGCGTGCATCTGTGTCTTGTGCTCAGGTGATCACAAGGAGATTTTGATGAGTAAAACTAATCAGGGAGACACCTATATTCTTCACACTTATGTTTTTTTTGGTCTTTGTGAGTTCCACAAGAGAACATGCTCATAAGGTTGCTTCAGAGAAGATTCTCAGAAATTTTGTTCAGCTAAACCACGGTATGACTACTAACCATCAGTTTATGGCACTATTGACTATTTATGAGAAGAATTATTCTCAGTGCTGAAAGGCAGCTCACAAGCTTCTGTAGAAAAGCACTGGTCATATCCCCACTGTACCACATCCATTTATCAGTCGCCAAGCCTCTCCCAGTCATGTATGTAGAACGTGTACACTGTAAGCCTAAACTGCTGTAGAAAACCTACACTTCAAGTGGATGGCGCTTGTCAGGGCAAAGTAACTTTTATGATGCTTCCATGCCTCCATGAGCACAAGTTTTATCAAACCACTTGACAATGGTAAGGGACTTGGTTTCCTGAACTTTCAGGTTTGCCCATCACTAGCCCACAGTTTGTGAATGCAGCTAAAATAGTGACTTAACTCCAGACTATGATTTTGCCTCTGCCATTTGATTACTACTTTTATGACCCTAAATATGTCATTTTCCCATTCGAATATTGAAATTCACTTATATGAAGAAGTGATGGGAATAATAATTTTATCTCTCAGATTTATATGGTTAAATAAGTTAATATATACACACAGTAGTAAACCTCAGCTAGATATTTTCCTAGCTTCCCTGGTATACAACAATGATGTGTATACCAGTATTAGTCTTGATCCTTACCACATGTGTACATATGCATGTGTGTATTATGTACATATATGAATATAGGTTCCTCAGGACTTGGATTTTGTCTTTCCCCAAAATTTGTATGTTTACTGTCTTCTCCCATATAACACACTCCTTTTCTTCGCATCCAATTTTTCTCTTCCTCACAGACTTGTTCCACAGTCACTCAGTTGATCTTTTATAAGCACAAATATGTGAACAAACCAATGAAGAATCTGGCCCTAGGCTCTCAAGACATAACTCTTACATTGTGGCAGACAGAACATCAAAGCAATAATATCGTATGAAGTTGGGACCAAACTCACTCACCCTTTGAAGCTGTATATAACTAACTTGGGATTTAAAAAAAAAATTTCTTATTCTGGAAAAATGATTTATCTATGCTAAATTTACTTTTATGTATTCTTCTATGCTTACATCATATTACCACAAAGAAATTTATTATAGAAAAGATGACTTTGGTGTCAAGAGCTCTTCCCAACATTCAGATGGGTCCTGGGGACAGTGTCATGAAAGGCCATTGAAACAAAAGATGCCAGTAGCATTCCGAGGTCATATACAAGTTATAATGGACTTATACAAGATGTAAAAATATAGACTTAAAGAAACTAAAAAGTGGTCAGAGTGCCAGAGAACCTTAAAGTTTATGTGAATAAAGTGAAATAACTAATTAATGATCACAAATTAATTAAATAACAGTGACATCACCATGTGGAGAGTCATACATTTTGATTGTCTACTTGCTAAAGATGTCCCTGCTCCTTCAGTACAAAGAACTTTTGAATTCATAAAAAATTAGTTTTAACAATATAAATGAGAAGAGATTGTCATTTAAAAGCTATTTCAACAAATGTAGCAAGCAGAAATATTGCACTAACTGTGTCTTAGTTATTGTTCTATCGCTGTGAAGAGATACCCTGACTAAAGGAATTTGTAAAAAGAAGCATTCAAGAGGGAGCTTGTTTATAGTTTCAGAGTTAAGTCTATGGTCATCTTGGCAGGCAGTAGGCTGGCAGGTGTGGCACTGGATCTGTAGCTGAGAGCTTACACCCTGATTAACAGCAGGAGACAGAGAGACAGGGCCCGGCATGCGCATTAGAACCTCACAGAAGCCCAACCCCAACGAGGCATCTAATCCATCATGGTCACACCTTTCCAAACAGACCCACTAAACTGGAGACCAAGCATTCAAACGTATGAGCCTATGACAGTCATTCTCATTCAAACCACCAGAGACTGAAACACTCTCCTTTAGCTAGTTAATGAAAATTGATCACATATTACTTCACAAGTAAGTCTAAGAAGCTGTATTTAACATGTGACAATAGTACTATAGCTTTCCCTAGAGGATAAAACAGTCAGTTATAAAATCCTATAAATATTATAAAATATGATGCCTGCTTTAAATCATCCTGCAAAATAAAATTATAGTGAAAGAATAAATAAAACAGATTGGTAAAATACTTGTTGAAGCTTGGTGGTAGAGACATGCTCAAACTTTTCAATTGGGAAGACTTTAAAGACGTGAAGAACAACTGAGATGAGAAATAATGTTTTCTCTTCCCATTTCACATCACAGGCATTGCTGAAAGTGTGACCAATGGCGTCTTAGGGTAGAGCAGAGAGTGGGAAAGCACAAGTGAATGATCCAGCTAGGCACTGCTTTCACAAGTATGGAAAACTCTGCTCAGGATTTCATCATGTCTAGTAGCAAATGCCTTATCAGTTCCTCTAATTTTAACATAGACATTCTATCACGGGCAGTTGCTACTGATACTGAGTTACATAAAATTATTTTATTGCCCTTAAATTATTTGTTTTTAATTAAACAAGCAATCATATGCCCATTGCAAAAACAAAAACAAACAAAAAAATCACCGTGTGTTTGCTGAAAAACAAACATTGGAGAGGAATAAAGGGCCCAGCTTACGCTTTTCTTTCGTGTCCACCTCTCCCTTCTCTTCTCATACGCTAATGGTATTAACATATATTTTTAATTGTTTGGGTTGAAGTGTTTCTTGAACAGCTCCGTCTTAGATGGTATTATTTGTGAGGACTGCTTAGTGAATTTATGTGATGATGTATCTATTTGTACCTTCGTGTGGGACATAATCCTTTTGGGACAAGGAATTTTCTTTTTCTTTCCTCTGTTTCACCAGATACGCTGTAAGCACTTATTTGAAAGTGACATTGATATTGATAAGAACAGCTGGACTCACACAAACTTTCCTTAATGGTAAAAGCTAAACACCAAGTCTGCAAATGTAATATTTTACCTTCCCCGCCCCCACCGAAAAATAACAATAGAGTACAACCAGCGATAGCAGCAGGTGTGTGACATGCACATGGCAAGCGTGGAAGCTGACGTGACTGACATTCTGAAGACATTTTCCAGCAAGATAAATTGTCAAAGCTGAGAACGTTTGAACAGCAGGGCACAGCAAAGAGGCATTACATCTTCACATTTCAAGTCATTTGGCTGTGCTCGGCAGAGTTCCTTATAAAACTTAGTAGAGAGAAATCTACATTAACTGTTGAGCCATCCATAGGGCTGCATGTGGTAAGGAGAGAGGGCATATGTGCCCATCTGTTCCGGATCTAGCTACCTTCCCAACCTTGCCTCTCTTGTCATTTTTAGAATGTAAACAATTTGAATGTGGGGAGGAACGGGGTTCTGTGGTGCGTTCTGAACGGTTTCCAGCACTTAGAACATTTTTAAGGAATAACAACATTTTGCATTGGACTGGAGGGAATAGAACTTCCCCTTCATTTGCTAAAATGAGAATATCTTTTATTCACCAAAAGCTGTTCTTTGGCTGACCAATTTAGCAAAAGAATAAAGAGCTCCCCCTCTCATGCTTAGAAAGGACCTGTTCTTAAACAATGAAATGATAATTCAAGGAGACATGTAGTAGCAGGGAGCCAGTTTGTAAAACTACTTTTCTGGACAAGAAAGATGGTTTCAGAATGTAGGGGCTCAATTGGAAGCAGCCCTGATGCACGTTCAGTGGGAAATGTGTGCAGTTGGGCCAGGCATGGATAAAAGGAACAGAAAATGTTCTGGTTCCATATGCCGAAGTTTAAAAGTGGGCCGAGGTGTCGGTGCTGTCTCCTGCAGTCTTTAAGAAAGAGTTATAGTCTGCTTCATTAAAAGAAAGTCAAGGTTTGTAAAATCTCACTTAGCATTTACCCTTTAGTTCTTGTCATTCAGATGTAAAGAAAGATGCAACAAATAAAACAAGCTGTCCACGCTTACAGAGAAGGACTGGGAACAATTCAAGTGGTCCCCAAAAGGGGACCAAAAGAAGAGTAGCCTCGTCAGAGCAATAGAGTATCATGCAGTGGCAAAGGAGGGGGAGGTCCCTTCATAAGCCCAGGGCAAGCCAGGGAGGGTGTTGCTAAGCTTACAAAATGCTGTGTAGTGGGATACTGGTTTCAGAGCAAAGAAATAGAAACCTATTTGGGCATTTGAAAGCTCTTCAGTAGCTACCCATGCAGGGTGAGAACTGGGGGACTGATCTTCAGGATGTAGTTACTCAGAGTTTCTCATTTGAATTATATTACTGCTAAAGTGTCTTTAAGTAAGTCCCTTTTAAGCATTTATTAAAACTTGAGGTTCATTAAACAGGTAAAATGTCACCTTCAGAGTGCCCTCTTCCAATTCTGGTAGTGCTGTTTAGGTGGATTGTCCCTAAATAAACAAATTAAATAAAGCAAGTTCAAAATGTTCATGTACAATACACTACACTTCCGTAGACAGCCAATAGCCTGAATATATAAATATTTGAAATGGTGAGTTGCTAACGTAAAACGAAAGCTGTAACCTCAGGACTAGAGCTGAGTCCACAGGGAATGACTACAATTTAGAGCAATACAGTCAAACTAACCGGAGAAAATATGTATCTCCGATTGTGCCCACAGAGGCTAAAACAAGAAGTCTAGTCAAATGACAAACATTATAAGCCGTCCACAGTGAAGGCTGGTTTACATGCTACACTTCATTTGTGTCAGTAACCGTCATATGCACACAACATATGGATGCGTCACCCAAGAGCCCATTTTCATAGAAGATAAAAGAGTAGGAAGAAGGAAAAATATGCCAACTGCCACTGGTTAAGTAATAATAAAACTGTTGGGAATTATGATCCAGTCTAAGAACGAATACTACAGGCCTCCAGGGGAAGCTTAAGCCAATCCCTAAAACCATTTGTTGTCCTGCTTTCTGTTACTTCTTCTCAATCACTCTGAAAGTACATGCCTGCAGTATGCTGGAGAAGCCATGATATATGAAGACAAAGCCAGTTCTCTTCCTCAGTAATGTAATCCTCATGTTTCCTCTTTACCCTATTCTTTTAATAAAGTAAGGAAAGGACACTGCCTTTTAATATCAATTTTAAAAAATCCAATATTGTGCAAGAAAAGTAATAGAAAAATGATAAAGAAAAGTAATAGACAGCATGATCCTGCTGGCTACTTAATTTGTAGATGTTAGTCATGAATGTAAATCAGTGTAATATAGGCACTGCATTGGAGAACAATGAGTAATTCCATATGGTGGCCCACATAAAGCCCTTTCAGTTAGAAATAGCCACTTTTAAAAATCAGGCAAAAATACTACTCGGAAGGTTGGAGTCTCTCCAAATAACTCAAAGAAACATAAACATGTGATAATAATCTATGTGTCACTTCAGCTCAGTGTCTGTGAAGTAGAAAACTCTATAGTAAAAGCAAGCAAAAAATGTGCTTTAACAAAGCATTGTAAAATATCTTATTTTCTATGCAAAACTTTTAGGCTTATCTTCAATTGGTCATTTTTTTATGTCTCCTGGCTGAAGCTCAGTACAGATGAGGATAGTACATTGTGACATCATTATGTTTCATATCAAAGTGCCCATCAGTAGCTACAGATTAAAAACTAAACCATCGTGGTCTGGAGAGATGGCTCGGCAGTTAAAAGCACTGGCTGCTCTTTTAGAGGACCCCAGTTCAATTCCCAGCACCGACATGGCAGTTCACAGCCATCTATAATAACTGTACTCCCAGGGGACCCAACACCATCTTCTGGCCTCCTTGGGCACTGCACACATATGGTCTACCAATGTACATGCAAGCAAAACACCCATAGACATAAAATGATAAAAATAAAGATAATAATTTTTAATCATCAAAGACATTTTGTAATAATTTTGATTATACTGTAAGTGACCAAAAAATCCAAATAAAAAAGCCAAAGAACAATCATACATCTTAATAGTTTGTTAGGACAACACAAAATCTAGACCAGTAATTCTGGAAGTGATTTCTCCTTCAGCACTTACCAAATTACGTGCAATCTGAAACAGGAAAGCTCTGTCAGTGTAGGGGCGCTAACAAGTCCTCTTTGTTGAGAGGTCCTAATTACCATTAGTATTACTATTACTACTATTACTATTACTATTGCAGTGAGTTCCTGCTTTTTACAGTAAGCCCCAAGCCACTAACAAATGTTCCAAGGGGATGGGGAACCAACTTTCCCAATATGACAGCCTTCAAAATATCCAAACCCTGCTGCCACAGGTCAGGACTTAGGGGTTCCGAATCATCCACCACACCACTTGGGAGGATTTTCTCACAATGTACGTGACAGACGCCACACACTCTCGAGTGTTTTTCAACTCGGTGTCCCGGTTAGGTTGAGACATTAAGACCTCAATACCAGTGTGGATAATGTCCCGCTTCCATTAAAAGCCTGAATTTATATACTTTGCAGTCATGTGACTTTTCCCCATGTTTAATTTGTGATTAGACATAGTGCATTTCTTTTTGTTTTTATTATTACTTACCTCTCATGGCAATTTTTACATTAACACTGAAAATTTTACTTGATTGTTTTTGATCTTTTTTTAATTAGCATTTATTCTTTTTTAGTAGAATTAGAAATTCATAAAGATATAGTAGATTATATTTATGATGTGAGGTACTGATTCCACAATAATAAAAATAATGTATTACAGAGTAAATGGAGTATTCGGGACATTCACTAGTATTCTGAAAATTGACATTGTGCATTAATCAACCAATAATTCTCTGTGTTAAGCTTTTCAGTCAAATATAATTACAATTGTTCATCACCAATTTCATATTTTATCCTTTTATTTATTTGCTTTTTGAGACACAGTCTAATTCAGTAGTACTAAGCTGGCCTGAAACTCACTATATAGCTCAGTCTGGCCTGAAGCTCACAGTAATCTTCATGGCTCAGCCTTCTGAATACTGGCGTTTACAGGAGTGAGCCACCAGTCTCAATTTATCATGTTTTTAAACACATGGAGGGTTATAACTAGCACTCGCTCTCCACTGAACAATTATTCCCCCGCCCTCCATGTAGTAATCCATGAAAGAAACAGAAACATTTTTAGTTAGTAAGGGCCTTCTGTTAAAGACATGTCACTACCTGGAATCTACATTCTGTCTTGCTATGTCGTGCCATGGACCATCTTCGCCTTTGATGAAAGAAAAATAATTTTCTTCTCCACACATGTGAACTTGGAATCTGGAATCCAACTGTTCTAAAATACAACGTTTTTAAAATGCTGAACATTGTTAAAGTTACAAAGGGTGGCCATGAGCTCACAGACACCTGGAATAGTGGTGGAATTCCAGAGAGTATCTTCCAAAGTCGTTTTTTCAATGATCTTTCTCATTTTATGTTTTTTTTTTTCTTTTTTGGCTCTCCCCCCTCAACCCCTGGTTTTTAGAAGATCACTAGACTTTTTTCCCACTGTCCTTGAGTGGCAGTTTTTCCAGTCCTGCCTCCTCCTACTCAATATTGGGAGCATCACCGAGCTGCATTGCTGTTCCTGTTTTGAGTCACATTTTGAAAAAATATACAGGACATTCAACAGAGAGGAGTCATTTCTTGTCCGAACTCTCTTGTTCTGTGAATAAATGTGACGTTCGTAGTCCACAAGGGCCAGGATGAGAGGTGTTTGGGCATCGGAGCTCCAGTGGCTCCGAGTTTTTTGGATCTTTGAGGGTTCCACTTCTGTTGTAATACAAGCGGCAGGGCTGAGTCCCCAGCACCCGGCCGCCCACATGGTTAGCTTATGCCCCGAAATAATTACATGGAAACTGTATTCTTTTAATCACTGCCTGGCCCATTAGTTCCAGCCTCTTATTGGCTAGCTCTTACATATTGATCTAACCCATTTCTAATATTCTGTGTAGCACCATGAGCTAGCTTACCAGGAAAGATCTTAACCTGCGTCTGTCTCTGGTGGGCGAATCATGGCGACTCCCCGACTCAGCTCCTTTCTCCCAGCATTCTGTTCTGTCTACTCCACCCACCTAAGGGCTGGCCTATAAATGGGCCAAGGCAGTTTCTTTATTATTTAACCAATGACTTTCCTCCATCATTTCCCCTTTTTCTGTTTAAACAAAAAAAGGCTTTCATTTTAACATAGTAAGATTACATATAGCAAAACAGTTATCAAGCAAGAATTACAGTTACAATATTTATATCTATTTTATCTTTTATCATAACTAAGGAAAACTATAACTATAACTAACCATTCTTCAACTCCATCAAAGACTCCAGAAGGATACAATATTACCTAAGTAAACAAGAAATAAGAAACTTCAAACTCTAGAAATGACAGAGACATCTCACTGCTTGGACAGTCACCCAAAGTTCTTTTGTACTGTTAGGGCATCCATCTTCAGCCTTCAGGCCCATAGTATCCAGCAGACATTTTCATCAAGCAGGAAATTCCAAAGACAGTTCAGTCACTTTTTGCTGTATCCTGCAGAATGTCTCGCAGACTCTTTCATGAATCAGGAACCCCGAAAGACCATCTCACCTTTAGGCAAGTTCAGCAGTCCTTTTTCTGCGGGTTCTCTGTGTCCAGTTTATGCAACAGTCTAGGCAAGAGCAGTTTCTTGCCCAAATGGCTATCAAACTCCTTAAGGAGCCTCTTCGATGCCCATCTTCCTCTTGAAGTAGATTGGTGCTGTCAGGAGCAGATGTGTCTCATTGTCATAAAAAGCCCTAAATTATTAAAACATTAAATGCCATATTCTGCAGTCTTTGAAAGATATGAAGAATGCCTATCTAACTGAAATATATCTATGCACATCTAGAAAATCTAACTAACATGACTAAAAGCTTGACAATTATCGATGATTATCCATTAACAACCTATATACATTATATTTTTAAATGAACTATACAATCACAATACCTTAATCAAGATTAGAAATACATATACATATAACAAAATTGACCTTAAAATCTATACCAATGCAAATTATTCATATCTATATCATATCCCCCTTTAAATGTAAAAGAACATTTATAAACCATATTTGGGAACATGGGCGCAGTTTTTCTCTCCAAACTGCTTCCTGCTGAATGGGGGCGCTGTTATTCAGATCTTTTATGGTGTAACCTGTGTGTCAGGGTCATCTCAGTCGGCAGTTGAATGAAGTAATTTTCTGAAGGTGTTCACAGCAACCTTTCAGGAGGGCGTGGTCTATCATACCATATTGGAATAGAAGAAATCCACAGAGTCTCATCCTCTGTGAAAACAAAAGACCCTCTCCAAAGCATCATATCCTTAGACCCATATTCTGAAATCATAATACCCTTATATCCATTCTGGTTTAGCTTAGCAGCCCATATAATGAAATGTCTCTCTGTACTTAGCTCCTTTACAGTCAAAAATTTTAAAGAAAACACAATAATACAAATAATCCAGACTCTCTGTGAATTTTCCATTTTTACGTGGCTTATTTTTCTTTATTTCTTTTAATCTATAACTATCTGTACTCTGTCTCTTTAAAGACTTTATCCCCCTTTTTTAAGGGCATTAACTTTATTCTCTCTATATATATTTTTTTTCTCTCTCAAGCCTACGTACATTCATCCTACACTGTGACCCATAGAGGTCTTTTATGTCTGAATCTGTTTTATTGTGAATCTGTAATTTTTTTTTTCAGGAGCATTTCTTAAAATGTTAAGCAGTTCTTAAAAACTTAAGTTGCACCATGTAGGGGTAATATGGTACCACCTGTGTCCAGCTCAGTTTAAACCTTAAGTGCACTGTTATTACAGTAATTACGGTAGTTCCTGCCTGAGACCAGCACAGTTCAACATGGTGGAGCTGAGCCCTCCTGCCTCAGAGCCATTTGGTGCCCCTGAGCCACACACAGTTCCAGACACACAGCAGTCCACATTGCCATCAAGCAAGCCATAGCACTTTACTCCAAATGCTCCATTCAAAAGCTCTGTCTCCAGCAGGAGCCAGACAGAGATCGTGATGGCAGCACAGCCCAGAAAGCCGGCATTTTAAAACAGCCAGTTTTTTTCCTGCTGCTGAGTCAGGACAATTTCTTTGCCGCACGCAACCCACAAACAGCAAAAAGCTGTCTTAAATTCTCTTTGTGTCCTTTTTAAGCCCTCTCAGGTTTTACGTGGAGTTCATTAGCACGTTGGGTGCCACTCTGTTGTAATACGAGCGGCGGGGCTGCGTCCCCGGCACCCGGCCACCCACATGGCTAGCTTATGCCCCGAAATAATTACACGGAAACTGTATTCTTTTAATCACTACCTGGCCCATTAGTTCCAGCCTCTTATTGGCTAGCTCTTACATATTGATCTAACCCATTTCTAATATTCTGTGTAGCACCATGAGCTAGCTTACCAGGAAAGATCTTAACCTGCGTCTGTCTCTGGTGGGCGAATCATGGCGACTCCCCGACTTGGCTTCTTTCTCCCAGCATTCTGTTCTGTCTACTCCACCCACCTAAGGGCTGGCCTATAAATGGGCCAAGGCAGTTTCTTTATTATTTAACCAATGACTTTCCTCCATCACACTTCAATACCTTAAGCGGCTCTACGAACCCCCACAATATCAAAGTCATACACCACTTCTACATTTGTCCTTGGGAAAACAACCAAAGAAGCATACTTGTTATGGAAACATTAAGGAGTGATACTTAAGAAGCTTCCTCTCTGTTGACGAAAACTGCTCGTTCGTTTCTCGGCTGCCCAAACCCGTGCTGGTTCACTCCCAGCTGCCCAGACGGAAAATAATCACACAGACTGTATTAATTACAACAATGCTTTGCCAATCACTTATGCGTATTTCTAGCTAGCTCTTATATCTTCCATTAACCCATTTCTGTTATTTTACATTTTACCACAAGGCTCATGGTTTACAGATAACGTTCCCGGGCATCTGTCTCCTCCAGCAGCTCCATGGCTTCTCACTGACTCCACCTACTTTCTCCTCTATGCCTGATTGGAATTCCTGTCTTATTCTCTTCTGCCCTGCCATAGGCCAAAAGAAGCTTTTTTATTAACCAGTGGTCTACAAAGAGGATTCCCACATTACCTCTCCAAAGATCTAGAATGTCCCGTGAAATAATGTGACGACAGAGTGCGGCATCTTCGGAGTTTGTCCTCTTAAAGGAAGGTTCCCTTTTCAGCTCTCCGTTTTTACTGCAGCATACCTGCGTTCCATGTGGATGAGGGTGTGTGCTAAGTCTAATTATTGCTCAAAGAAGAGCCAGAAGATAGAACTACCAAAAATACTGCTACTGTACCAGCTTCAAATATGTGAACATGAACTGGACTTATGTCTGGGGATGCAGCCTGCGAAAAACAAAAATATTTTTAGAAAGTCCTGTGCATGCTTCTGAACACGGCCAGATTTGGAAAGTCTTTTACTACAGTGTTACAATTAACTCCCTTATAATATCATCTAACAGTATTTAACAGTAAATACCGCTTTAAACATAATCTACATGTTCTGATATGATCATCTGTAGTAAAACCTCCAAGAATATTCTCAGACTTTCATTTCCCTAAAAATGAATAAAAAGAGGACGATATGGGGACAGGAAAAGCTGAAGGAGGGAGCACCCATGTCCTGAAATGGAGCTACCATCTCTGCTCACTTTGGGTCTTAGAGTACAGACTACAGGGCCTTGGGCATCAAGATCTACCCAGAAGGGGATTCTGGCTGTAGGGGAGGCTGAAGTATGTCAACACACTGGGAGCCAGGCTATTGAGCATACAGGATGGGCTGGGCCATGCAGAGATGGCAGGGCTCTGAGCTTTAACGCCTCTCAGCAAATGGGTTATATGTCATGCCGTGTGCACTGAATTGCCAAGCTTCCCTTGGGCATGTGCATGCATGTGTGCATGCATGTATACATGTGTATGTGTCGTGTGTGCATGGGTGTTTGTGTGTGTGCATGTGTGTTTGTGTGCGTGTGTGTGTGCATGTTACAGTTTGATGACTCTGGTTCTGTACCGCAGTGCAATGATCACTCCATATAAGACTGCGTATCTCCACCTTCTCCAAGCATCTTTGTTTCTGGTACAGGCAAATGGCACAGAAAGGGCACATCCAGCATCTCTTTAGCTTCATACATTCCCTGTTAGCTGCTCACCGTAAGCCAAGTGCCTTACGATGTCCCCAGCACTGACAGAGGGGAATAGCTGAGACAATCATTGCTGCTGTTTCCAGATAGGGGTGTGTGTGTGTGTGTGTGTGTGTGTGTGTGTGTGTGCACGCGCGCGCGCGCGTGTTTAGACATGTGGGAGCTTGAAAAAGAGCAACTTGAAAGCAAGGAAAGGTGTACCATAGCCACAAGATTTAATCGCCTATGAAAGGAGACAGAGACCCACATCGGAGCACCGGACTGAAATCCCAAGGTCCAAATCAGGAGCAGAAGGAGAGAGAACACGAGCAAGGAACTCAGGACCATGAGGGGTGCACCCACGTATTGAGACAATGGGGATGATCTATCGGGAACTCACCAAGGCCAGCTGGACTGGGTCTAAAAAAGCATGGGATAAAACCGGGCTCGCTGAACATAGCAGACAATGAGGACTACTGAGAAGTCAAGAACAATGGCAATGGGTTTTTGATCCTACTGTACGTACTGGCTTTGTGGGAGCCTAGGCAGTTTGGATGCTCACCTTAATAGACCTGGATGGAGGTGGGTGGTCCTTGGACTTCCCACAGGGCAGGGAACCCTGATTGCTCTTCGGGCCGATGAGGGAGGGGGACTTGATTGGGGGAGGGGGAGGGAAATGGGAGGCGATGGCGGGGAGGAGGCAGAAATCTTTAATAAATAAATAAATAAATAAATAAATAAATAAATAAATAAATAAATAAATAAAAAGATTTAATCGCCTTTGTGCCATATCACGAATCTGAGTTTCCTAAATCACTGGACTCCCCTATAAGTACAAAAACGCATTCTAATGGTTTGTAAACATTTACCTTTCTATCACTGTCGTAAAAAGGATCTAGTCTTCATATCCATCTTCTATTTAGTTGACATGATTTATTTGTGTGTATTAATTTAATAATCTAATACCTTTCTGAATTTTCAAATTATTTTTTAGTAGATTCTTTTGGAATTTTCCAGTTTCTGTGAGTGTGTGTTTGTGTCTGTGCATTTCTCTGTGTGTAGATGTGTGTGTGTGCATACATGTGGAGAGCAGCATACAACCTTGGGTGTCATTTCTCAGGACCTTCCTTCCCTCCTTCCTTCCTTTCTTAGTCTTTTTTTTGGGGGGTGGGGAGGCAGAGAGGGAGGCAGGGAGGTGGGTGGCACCGGCCAGGAATGGAACTCACCAAATAAGCTCAACTGATTGGCCAGCAAACCCCATGAGGCAAGACTGCTCCCCATCCCAAGATATTGTCTTGGACACCAGAAGGAAAGATCATCGCACCCTATAGTGGACAAAATCAGAGGGCAGAGGCAGACTCCCTATTGCAAACACTTTTGTGAGGGAACTTAATCTCATTTTTGAGACTTGACTCAGTCTGCTCCCAAAAACCACACTCTAACTGTTCCATTAGGGCCTGTGTCCAGGCATGAGTTTGGGTAGGGCCTGAGACACTCCAATGCAGCCTTTTCCTTCCCAATGTCTTAGTTCAAGGAGTCTGCCTTCTGTTGAGACTGTGCCTGGTCTACTTTTTACTTACACTTCTGAACCAAATACATGGAGCTTTTCCTCACACAAACTGAAACCCAACTCTCAGGACACCAAGTGGTGGATGACCCACAATTTAACTCCTCTCTGACACAAGCCACCAATTTTTGCATAAATCTCAAAGGTGAAGGAGCCCAGTGCCATTAAGACTGCCCACATTGTAAAAATCCTACATTCCCAGAACCCCATCTCAGCTTTATTCATTTGCTAGAATTGCTCACAGAATTCATAAAAATCCTTTTGTTCACACTTACTGCTTCATTATAAATGATATGACTTCCAAAGAGCGGAATGAGAAGGATGCATGGGAGCCAGGGACGAGGGTTGAAGATCACACTGCCCTTTTGTGCCCCTTCTGTGCAGCCCACCCACACAGCACTTTAAAGTATTCGCCAGCAGAAGCTCTATGGTGCTATCTACAAAACGATATAATGGTCTCGTCAGGAAGCTGCGAGCAGTCTAATCCTCATCCACTAGTGATTGGCTCACACACCAGCTCCTGTCCCCTCCCCACAGATGGATTAGTGGCTGGAGCTAAAAGTTCCAAACCACTAATTATGTCTTAGTCATTCTGCTGGCTACCTACAGTCTCATTGGCTACAAATGACAGTCTAACTAATCAAGAGAATCAAAATACTTTCAGGAAAAAAAAACGTGACAGCAATCAGGAAAAATACAAATATGAATTTTTATGACCCCATACTGTGACTGGTTTTATTTCTATTAATCTCTAATACCACTAACGAGTGACGCTCCTCCTTGTGAATGTTTATGGACACACCCACAAAACTTCTCTCATGACTCAGGCTGCTTCCTCTGCAAGGTTAACTGTTTACTGGCTAATCCTTGTGTAAACCTAGCAAACCTCACCCTTACTTCATTCCCGTGGCTGCCACCTTGCAACTGTGACACCCTCTGCCATCACTCTCCAGCTCGGATATCATAGTGTGTGTGAATTATGATCAATCTCTTTATTGAAGACTATAGAAAGTTGTGATTTTCTAGTTGCTTTGAGTGTTTCTATTGGAGTCCAGAATTCTGTTAGTACTAATATCAAGTTAATACCTTCGCTGTTCCCAGTTTGTATAGGCCATGAGCTTTCAGTATAGTTTAATAGGACAAATAGATCTCTGGCAGTTATGAAACGTTAAAGAGGCCTCTGCGACCACCCATGGATTCCATAGAAGATGTGGATGTCCCAGGGCTCCTCTGCGAACATCCAAGGATCCTACAGAAGGCATGGAGGGTTCAGAGCTCCTCTGTAATCATTCATGGATCCTACAGAAAGAATGGATGGCTCAGAGCTGTGACCACCCATGGATCCTACAGAAGGCTTAGAGGTCTCAGGGCTCCTTTGCAATCATCCATGGATCCTATAGAATGCTTAGAGATCTTGGGGCTCCTCTGTGACCATGCATAGATCCCATAGAAGGCATGCAGGGACCCTGGACTGCCTGGGGCAGGTAGGTCACTTCAGAATTTGAGGACAGAGAGAAGAGAGCATCTTCTATTAAAGCCAGATGGGTAAGAACAAAACAGGTACATTAATTAGGAAACTATTGAGGAATGACCAGGAAGGAGAAGAAGGGAAGTTGCAGAAGTGTGGGCATGCTCTGTATCTTGCCGGCGACTGTACTTATTTACATGAACAGAGTTGACAGTTCTCATCTAACTAAACATGACATCTGTGGCTTTTACAGCTTAAGAAACAAGCCTCAATGAAGATTAACAAAAGAGACCTTGGGAGAGAGTCTGAAAGTTTTCTTCCCCTTTGTATCCTATGGAGTACTTCAAGGAATTGGTTTTAATTTGTTTTTAAAGGCCTAGTAGACATCTGTCCTGAGCTTTTCATGTTGTAAATCTCTTTACTATAGCTCTGACTTTGACTCTATATACTTATCTTTCAGTTGTTTATATTTTCTTGATTAAATTTTGGTGAGTCATTTGTGTTTTTTTAATATGTATTCAAAGTATTTCCTAATTATCTCAGAAATTTTATTGGTATTTCCTTAATGTCCTCCTTATCTTTTTTCTTTTTTAAAAATTAATTAATTAGGGGCTGGAGAGATGGCTCAGCAGTTAAGAGCATTGCCTGCTCTTCCAAAGGTCCTGAGTTCAATTCCCAGCAACCACATGGTGGCTCACAACCATCTGTGGTAGGGTCTGGTGCCCTCTTCTGGCCTGCAGGAATACATGTAGACAATATTGTATACATAATAAATAATTAAATATTTTTTTTAAATTAATTAATTAATTAAATTTTTGTGCCAATCCCAGTTCCCCCTCCGTCTCTTCTCCCACTCCCCACTTTCCCCCACTCCCCCACCCGACCCCCATATACTCCTCAAAGAGGTTAAAGCCTCCCCTGGAAAGTCAGCTAAGTTTGTCTCATCATCTCATAGAGGCAGGACCAAAGCCCTCCCACCCTCCCTGTGCCTAGGCTGAGCAAGGTATCTCTCCATAGAGAATGGGCTCCACAAAGTCAGTACATGCATTAGCGTTAGATCCTGGTCCCACTGCCAGTGGCCCCGTATACTGCCGAAGCCACACCACGGTCACCTGTATTCAGGGAGCCTACTTTGGTTCTTCGCGGGTTCCCCAGGTTGTCAATCTGGAGTTAGTGACCTCCCACCATTTTGGGTCAGCTGACTCTGTGGGTATCTCGATCATGGTCTTAATCTCTTTGTTCTTATTATTGCTCCCAGTGGTTAGCTTGTTATCTTTTGCTTTATATTGGATATCCATTTGTGAGTGAATACATACTATATTTGTCTTTCTGGATCTGGTTTACCTCACTCAGGATTTTTTTTTCTAGTTCCATCCATTTGCCTGTAAATTTAAAGATGTCATTGTTTTTTACTGCTGAGTAGTAGTGCTTCATTGTGTAAATGTACCACATTTTCTTTATCCGTTCTTTGGTCAAGGGGCATTTAGGTTGTTTCCAGGTTCTGGTTATGACAAACAATGTTACTATGAACATGGCTGAGCAGATATTCTGTAATATATCTGAGTAGATATATCATAGGTGTGATTGTGCCTCTTTTGGGTACCCAAAAAGTGGTATTGCTGAGTCTTGAAGTAGACTGATTCCTAATTTTCTGAGAAATCCCCATACTGATTTCCACAGTGGCTGTCCAAATTTGCACTCCCACCAGCAATGGAGGAGTGTTCTTCTTACTCCACATCCTCTCCAGAATAAGCTGTCATCAGTGTTTCTGATCATAGTCATTCTTTTATTTTTTTATTTTTTATTTATTTTATTTATTTATTTATTTATTAAAGATTTCTGCCTCCTCCCCGCCACTGCCTCCCATTTTCCTCCCCTTCCCCCAATCAAGTCCCCCTCCCTCGTCAGCCCTAAGAGCAATCAGGGTTCCCTGCCCTGTGGGAAGTCCAAGGACCCCCCACCTCCATCCAGGTCTAGTAAGGTGAGCATCCAAACTGCCTAGGCTCCCACCAAGCCAGTACATGCAGTATGATCAAAAACCCATTGCCATTGTTCTTGAGTTCTCAGTAGTCCTCATTGTCTGCTATGTTCAGCGAGTCCAGTTTTATCCCATGCTTTTTCAGACCCAGGCCAGCTGGCCTTAGTGAGTTCTCAATAGAATATCCCATTGTCTCAGTGTGTGGGTGCACCTCTCACGGTCCTGAGTTCCTTGCTTGTGTTCTCTCTCCTCCTTCTGCTCCTGATTTAGACCTTGAGATTTCAGTCCGGTGCTCCAATGTAGGTCTCTGTCTCTGTCTCCTTTCATCGCCTGATGAAGGTTAATATTCAGGAGGATGCCTTTATATTTTTCTTTGGGTTCACCTTCTTATTTAGTTTCTCTAGGATCACGAATTATAGGCTCAATGTCCTTTATTTATGGCTAGAAACCAAATATGAGTGAGTACATCCCATGTTCCTCTTTTTGGGTCTGGCTTACCTCACTCAGGATAGTGTTTTCTATTTCCATCCATTTGCATGCAAAATTCAAGAAGTCATTGTTTTTTACTGCTGAGTAGTACTCTAATATGTATATATTCCATACTTTCTTCATCCATTCTTCCATTAAAGGGCATCTAGGTTGTTTCCAGGTTCTGGCTATGCTCAACTTCCTTAGCGATCAGGGAAATGCAAATCAAGACAACTTTAAGATACCATCTTACACCTGTCAGAATGGCTAAAATAAAAAAAAAACACCAATGATAGCCTTTGCTGGAGAGGTTGTGGAGAAAGGGGTACACTCATCCATTGCTGGTGGGAATGCAAACTTGTGCAACCACTTTGGGAAGCAGTGTGGCAGTTTCTCAGGAAATTCGGGATCAACCTACCCCTGGACCCAGCAATACCACTCTTGGGAATATACCCAAGAGATGCCCTATCATATAACAAAAGTATATGCTCAATTATGTTCATAGCAGCATTGTTTGTAATAGGCTTAAGTTTTTACATTAGCAAAAGAGACATTTATGTAAGGACTAAAACTAATTGCATTTTCATTTACAAATATACCATAGTAGATTAAAATTAGTTGACCTAAACCCACACACATGGTCTACCAAGATGATATCTAAAATGTTCCCTATTAGTAGTCTATGTTTACAAAAAAACCAACTTGAAAGTGGACTAGATAACTATAATCTTTAAATCTGAACAGAAACATTATGTAAATTGACCAAAAAAGTCATTACTTATTAGAAAACAATGCATTTGTTTTGAGAATTATATTAAAACAAGACTTTATTAATATTTTATATTTTGTTTTTCTTAAGATGTTTAATTTCTCAGAATTTCATATGTGACTACTATATTTACATTATTTCCTCCCTCATTCTTTTCATACTTCCCACTCCCTATTAGATTCATGGCCTTTTAGTCTTTAATTATCGTCATTACAAATATACAAATAAATTTATGGACTCAACTTGCTTAGTTCCTTTCATGTCGCTTGTATGTATTTGTGTTTGGGTCTAACTTGTTTTGGTTAATCTATTGAAAGGTTTATCCCTAGAGAAGACTGATTCTCCTGCTAGCAGTCATTAGTTTCCTATAGCTCTCCATTTGGGGGTAGGGTTTTAGGAGATTTCTTTTATCTACTTTGGTGAGTCAACTGGTACTGTCATTTTTAAGGCCTTTTTAAGGCAGCCATCATGTTGAGATTTCATAAGTGCAGTTTCCCTACCATGCATCAGACTTCCCTGTCCTCTAGCTCATATAATCCTTCCATCTCCTCTTCCTAAATATTCCCTGAGACTTAACTTTAGGGGGCTTATATTGTAGATGTATTAGTTGGGGCCAGGAACCCACAGTGATTTGCTCTCTGCATTTTGCCCACTTGGATCTTCCTGTGATGATCTCTACCTACTGTAAAAGGGAAGTTTATGATGATGGTTGAAAGTCATACTTACCTACGGGTATAAGGAAAATATCTAGAATTCAGTGATAAATTATACTGGTTTAGGAAATTTTCAGTAATGGGTTCCTCTCTAGGGTCCATGATTTTAACAGTTAGGAATAGTGGGCCAAGTTTCCAGTACAGGGCATGAATTACCTCTTATCTAATGGACCTTAAATCAAATTATATGGCTGTTGGGTGTCCCCAGGATGTATGTGCTACTATGGCACCTTTCAAGGTTTCTTGCCATTTTTGTAATTGTTGTAACTCATATACACCAGAGTAAGGCTATTGGCTGCTTATCCCTCATGGTGGCTCTCATAGCTCTTTTCAGTAACATGAAACCTAGTCCACAGGAAGGCAGCTTGCAGATAAGATCCAGCTCAGTTCTTCAAAGTAATGTGGGATTCCCTTCTGTATGCTGTGAATATGTTTTATCACCATTGGTTAATAAAGAAGATGCTTGGGCCTATGACAGTGCAGAATAAACCAAGGAAGGAATTTCAAGCAGAGATAGAGGAGAAAGTAGGAGTAGTCAGAGAGATATCGTGTAGCTGCCAAAGGAGACAGATGCCCCGGAACCTTACCATTAAATCACAAGCCTCGTGATAAAATATAAAATAATAGGAATGGGTTAATTTAAGATGTAAGAGTTAGTTAATAAGAACCAGAGCTGAGCAGTGTTGTAATTAATATAGTTCTGTGTAATTATTTTGGGTAGGGGAAGCCGGGAACAAACAAGTAGTCATCAAAGTTCTGTGTCCAGAGTATGTGGTATCTTCAGCAATGGGCTCCTACGTTCCGTTCCTGGGAATACACCCAAGGGCACCTGTTATAGCCCATATTGTTTTGGAAGTTGCTTTGGACTCCAGTGGCCAGTAACTAAAAATGATATTTTCCATTCCTGGCATTAGGGTTTTGTGAGATATTCCATGACTTTTTTAAGGGGAGCATTGTCGCTTTAAGAGAAGTAACTTCATTTATACTATATAACTGTAGATAGATATAGCTATGAGGAAGAAACCTGAACAGAAGTCCTTATCAGTTTAGACCATGAAACCCAATATGGACAAGTTCAACAGAACCACCATATACAGGCTGCCCATGCATGCTTCAGCATTTCTAGGGCATAAATTTCATTCATTCACTCAGGTATAGATATATATGCAAGTCCACTCATACATTATATGTTCTTTAAGTAAACATAAAGTAACATGACAACCTACGGCTTTTTCAAACATCTTTGTGTTATGTATCCCTCCTCTCACCCTGTCCCTCTATAGCGCCCCCTACCTGCCTTCCTAGTTAAAGCACTCACAGTTTTCCATTTCCTTTTTTGTAGTACCTCTGTCCTACTACCCATTTTTCTAGAGTTCTTCCCCTCTCAGTCCCCTCATAATTTTCTTTTAATGTCCTGGAATCTGGGGTCACTCCAAGATATAACCTAAAGATGTAGATCCACAAATAAGAGAGAACGTGGGGCATGTGTCTTTTTGAGTCTGGGTTACCTCATTCAATATAATCTTTCTTGGTGCATTCATATACATGAAAATTTATTTTCTTTTTATTTAGATCTAAATAGTATTCTGTGGTATATACATCCCATATTTTCTTTATCCATTCATCAGTTGAAGTACATTTATGCTGTTTCCATTTACTAGCAATTACAAGTAGATTAGCAATGAGCATGGCAGAACAAGTGTCTGTGGAGCATGATGTTGATATACTTGGGAAGATGACAGGGAGGGATCTAGTTGGGTCGTGGGGTAGAATTTTGTTTTATTTTTCAGCTCTTTGAGGCAGAGGAACTGCATCAGCTTACAGTCCCATCAACAACACTGAGTGAAGGCCCCTTCCATTCATCTTCACTAGCATTTATTGTCACTTGGTTTCTTGTCCTTAGTTATTCTGATGTGATAAGATGAAATTTCAAAGTAATTCTAATTTGCATTTCCAACGTAGCTAAGGATAGTGAACACTTTTGTGATAATTGGTTAGATGTTTATGTTTCTTCTTTTGAGAACCCTCTGTTCATATCAATTGTCCATTTTTTAATTGGTCCATTTTTTCACTCCAGTTTTTGAGTTCTTTATATATCTGAATAATAATCCTCTACCAGTTGTCGCCGGGTCTGTGGGCTTCCTCTTCACTCGATTGCTTCCTTTTGCTGTTCAGCAGTTTTTTACTTTTATGAGGTCCTCCTTGTCAGTTGTTGGCCTAAATTCCTGGGCTAAATATTACCGACCACAGCCACACGTCATCCTGAACGGCATGCTCTGGTGTAGAAGCTACATGAACTTCTTACTATCATAGGACAAAAGAAAGTCATAAGTCAGTGTGTTTAGCAAACGCTCTGGCGAGGACAGCAGGTAGCTGGGGTAACAGCAGGGTAGAGAAATCTCTACTACAGCTTCTCATGCAGTCTGACAACATGCTAGCCTTGGGGATGGTGAAAGTTCGGTATCTGCTAAATGAATACATTCAAAAAGGGTGCGCTGGGAGTTGAGAGGATGCTGTGTCGGATACAGAGGTAGGTAATAAGCAACTACAAGAGGGAGGAGACAGAATCCAGGGTGAGTTTGGCACTTAATCTGCAACATTCCAACTTGCCATAATTGTCAAGTTCTAATTCGCCTTCTAGGATCTTCAGCTTAGGTCCTAGCATTTTTTTTTCTTGAGAAAAGCTTCAGCTCACTGTATCAAGCACCAGTATGACCAGCCCTGCCGAGAGAAAGAGGAGAGAGAAGGAAAGAATGCCACCAACAACGAAAGCAGGTGGTTGAGGACGATTTTGGGACGAGCTCAATGATCTCAGGGGGAGAAAGGAATATCGGCAGGGATTCCAGCTTTTTTTTACTAAAATCTGATATTCCAGGCCTCCAGATAAACCAGGGAGGAAAACAGGACAAGAAAGAGGAGTTTTTGGTGAAAAAGAGACAAAGAAATGAGCCTCACCCTGAGAAGTTTCCCTTCCCGGTCATTTCCCTTTAGGGGGTTCACGGTTGACTCCTATGAAGCGATTATTCTCATCTCTCTGCTTTTTCCCTGATCCCGCTCAGCCAGGCGCCTTCTGTTTGTTGACAGCTCTGGGTTTAAAGTTAGTACTACCACCAGGCACTCCTGCTAATGGAAGAAGTCCAAACTCTATTTGGCCACGAACACAATTACACCCACAGAAGTGTATTTTTACTCGCAGCTTTACTCTTTAGTTTTGCCAGGTAGGTAATTTATACAGAGCTAGAAAAAGATTGTTTGGGGCCAGGAGACAGCACATTGCCACTGAGAGACAGCCTCTGGGTCTGAGTTCAAGACAATGAGCAGTTGTGGAATTGTTCCGCTCTCCATTGTCTTTGAAATTTTCATGAAACTGATGCTCCTTGTCACCTGCAAAGGCAAGAAAGGTGTCATGGGGAAACTTTTTCCTCCCCCACCCCCCCACCCCCCCACCCCCCGGTTTTCGAGACAGGGTTTCACTGTAGTTTGGGAGGAGGAAACTCTTAAAGTTATCTCAGACATCGAAGTCAAAGATGTGTGTGGGTATTATGTGAAGTTCTCCATGAAACCTATTGTGTGTGTTTCTTATTTTCAAAAAACGTAACCTTGAAGTGCAGCCTCGGTCAGGGTCAGCTCGCACGGCCCTTGCGAACTAGGGTTGCTCCCTCAGAGGACTCATCCTCATTGGCTGAAGTCCACCAAACAGACCCGATACTCCCCCTGACTGTTTCTTTTATTTTTTTCTGCTTTAGTTGCAGACAAATTAAACTATCTCTCAGATGTTATCAGCAGCTGTCAAAAAGTATATTATACTCAGATTTCTATTTTGCTTTCAGAAAACATAGAAACATATAACACAGTCGCTCCAACAGCAACTTCGGGCGTTTCTTATGCTGTTTGCATGCATGTAAACAGGCAACTACACAATCGTCAATTTTTCAGACTCTGTCTGAGGGTATTCTAGAAGTGGGTAACCCTAGGGTGACTCGCAGAATTTCAAGGGCTCTCACCAATTCCCCTTTCCCTAGTTGTATTTTCTTAAATGAATTCCCCAAACATGGGAAAGGGCCCACTAAGCAGCAGAAACACAATGATGCTCCCTGATGGAGCTAGATGTGAGGTTAAGGAGGAAACTCAGCGTGAAACCAAAGACAAAGAGACTTAAACTCAGGGACAGACTAAAATGCCGTGAGTTACCACCTGACGAGGAAGCAAAAGATGAAAAATAGAAACATTAGTTCCGGGGTCATTTAAGAATGTTTGCCCCTGCCCTATTCACGCCCAGCTGCCCCTAGCCGGACCTTCTGACCCGGTGAATGTGTGTTCTTCAAAAACTGAGAATCTGTGCTCAGTGTGCCAAGCGGGGTTTCCTGGTTCTTAAATTCTGTGCTTTCCTTTCTTTTTCTTTTCTGGTTTTTTTTTTTTTTCCTCTTTGAAAGAAGGGAAGAGGAGACAAATGTTTTATATTTTACTGGAAACCGCATAGGGAAATGAAAAAAAGTTTGAGTTTCCGAACCTGGTTTTCATTTAGCTTTATTCTGTCTTGAGTTCCTAATCAGTAAAAATGTTCTATTTCCAGTCTTCCTTCATAGCAGACTTACTCAACCACATGAGATAATGTACACAAAATACTCTGAAAATTATAATACCATGCAAACACTGAGTGAATATTAGTATTTTCTATTTTTGCTATTGTTGTTTTTCCCCGTGTCCATGAAAGTTGCCTTGAACAGACTTGGAGACCAGTGTTTTGCATTTGTTTATACAGTTGCACAGTGCCGTTTCCATAGGTGAATATATTCACCAGCCTCTGGCGAAACATCACTCCGCCTCATGTGGCCAGAGGGAAAGACTAGTTCTGAATAAAAAATAAGGGTCAAGCATCCAGTTGACATCCATCCCTCCTGCTCCAGTCATCTGTCTATCATAAGGCTCCAACTATACTTGGTAGGAAGTACAAAGAAAAATAAACATTCAAGAGAAGAAAAACCATAGCAATCATTGCAGTTTTTTGCTTTTTTTTTCTCTTTCTTTCTTTCTTTTTTTTTTTTTTTTTCTGTGAGGGAACATACCTCAGTCTGTGTTTCAAGAAGGTATTTTTGTTAAGGATTTTTTTTCTGTAGCTTTCCCAATATACAACCTTTTGGTGATGTAACCTGCATCTCTATAAATTATATACCATGTGTCAGAATCAAATGTTCTTAAAATATTATCAACCATTGCTAAATATATTTTTGCACATTCCATCCTAATTCTATGTTATATAGTAATTGATACACAGCCCACAAAACATCTAAAAATACTTTTTACAGCAAAATAAATGCCTCCAATTCCTTTCTACTCTATGGTAAATGTAAGCCACAGAAACCAATGCAAAAATTTGTAACTACAGTTCAGGAAGGAAAGAGAGGAAATTATGAAGTAATGGTTTCCACAGCTCAGCATTGCCTTCATTTCCCCCTAATTACCAATCCACACACAGTTTGGTGGGTTAGAATCCACTAAGACCATGCCCTCTATGCCCCAGATGATGAAACATCCCTTCTCTAGGTCAAGATACTACTTTTCACTTGGAATGAACGAGCAAGAAGAAGCAGGCCGGTGTTGGAGCACGCCGTTGTCTGCCTGTTCAGTATTCGCTCCTCTCTATCTGTACAAGTTGGCATCTACGCTGCCTTTCCGAGCTCATCACTTCTTTGACATGACTTTCTCACTTAGCAAGAAACATTATTTAAGTCTTACCTTTGGTCCTGAGTACAGCACACCAATCTTAAGTTATACAGATCAAGCTGAGGGGATGAACTGGTTCTTCGTTGTCACAGAGATTCCCATTCTCTCCTGAAGAATATGAAAAAGGAACCCACATTATCTCAACTATGTGTGGAACCTTCAAAAGTCAAATCAATGAAATAGAGAACAGGTTGATGTTATCAGGGCATGAGAATGAGATGTACATAGAAAAAGGAGATATTGATAAAATAATGCAGTTTCTTCAGGACCTCACAGTTGGTTGTCAATTGAATTCAATCATCTTCTATAGCTCTGTAATTTTCATGGAGCCTCAGAGTAAAGAATTCTCTTGAGTATTTTGGATATGGATAAATTTATTTACTGTTTCATGGTCAAGACTTCATTGCACAGAGATATCAATTTTCATTGTACATGAAACTTTCAATAATAATAATAATTACCTTTTTGATGTTATATTGTCCTGGATTACAGACCATACCAGAGGTTGATTATTTAAAACAGAACAAGAGATTACAAAAATAATATCATTACACCATGATTTTTGCATCAATAATAATCCCCAAAATTCAATCACCTTTTAAAATGCTGCTCTAATATAAGACTTTTTAAAAATAAAATTTCTTGTATGCCATTAGGAAATGTCAAAATTTTAATAATATAAATTGTAACAGAAGGATTTCATTTTGCCTAATTAAAGCAAAGAAGTTTTTGTTTTGCTTTTAATGTAATATTTTTATCCATGAATACCAACACCCAAAAGAGGCAATAAAGGGTGTGAAGAGCAGACTTGGTGAGATAAGGCAGAGCACTTGTACCACATCTCCAACATATTCCTGTGTCATTTGTTACTTGATGCTTATTTTTACTCATGTCTATCTAGTTTTCTAGTGATAACAAGAGTTTCCCATTTTGCTTCTGCCGAGAGATAATTATTGCTGTCACAAATTGCAACATAACACTTACAGAAGTTTTAAAGGCCACTCAAGGTGTCCTGAAATAAAGACTCTCCAAGTGGAATTTATTAAAATAGCAGGCAAGCGAACAAGGCAGGTGGACTTCGCTTCTCCTGCACACTACTATTCCAGCTTGTTCAGAGCCTGTTGAAGTCATCACTCTGTCCCTGAAGAAGACCAAAGAAGCAATAATTTGGCTCTCATCTGGTATCCTAGCATCTGGGGTACCAATGGAAAGAAAGTTCAAAAAGTTATAAGATGGAGAGATACAACGTTAGTAGCTAAGACTGACTTTATATAAGCCAGGATTATCTGGATGGCCTCATAATTACTGGAAACAGTTTTGAGTCACATTTTAAAAGATTTATTTCTATTGATTTTAATGATAGGAGGCGACCTGAGTACAGGTGCCTGAGGTTCATAAGCTGGTATTGGATCTCCTGCAGTTGGAGATGTAGTTGCCCATGAGCCACAGAAGTTAGGTGCTTGAACCAAACTTGGGTCCTTTCCAAGAGCAGTACTTCTCTTATCCACTGAACCATCTCTCCAGACTTCTTGTTGTTGTTGTTGTTGCTGTTTATGCATATGTTACATGGCAGTGAGCTGCCCACAGAGAAGAAGGCATTAGATACCTAATGAAGCTGAAGTTACAAAGACTGTAACCCATCCATTGTGAGGGCTTGGAGCCAAATCCAGTTCACTAGAAGAACAGCAATTAGCCACTGAGTCACAGCTGGGAATACGTGTTGTTTTTATTGGTTGATTAATAAAGCTGCTTTGGCCTATGGCAGGGAAAAATATAGCTAAGTGGGATATTCAAGCAGTGATTCAGGTGAAGAAGGGTGGGGTCAAGAGAGACATCAGCAGCCGCCAGAGGAGTAAGATGCCAGAGCATTACCAGTGAGTCACAGTCACGTGGTGATATACAGATTAATAGAAATGGGATAATTTGGAAGTAAGAGCTAACTAGTAATAAGCCTGAACCACCAGCCAAACAATTATAATTAATCTTAAACCTCTAAATTATTTTATAAGTGGCTAGGGGACCAGCCTGTGGGAGAGAATCCAATCTAGCAGGACTGGGTAAGACAGAGAAAAGTGTTTGGCTATAATCCCCACCCCCAGTATTAAGCATGTATGCACTGAAATCTTCCTTAACTGGGGTAGCCTATGCTATCATTGGATACATATATCTGTGGATTGACTCCTTCAATTGTCTGATGGTTAAATCACTAGCTTACCTATTTCCTATCCATTGTGAATACAGCCAGCTTGGTGTTCTAATACTCCTAAAATAAATATTATGGCAGGATCTCTGAGCCTGGCAAATAGAGCAAATCTCTGGACTGGATGGGGAGAGCTACACAGAGAGAGACTCCATCTCAAAATAAAATAGAATAACACATGTTATATATAAATATATGCCTCAGAGTTATAGTTTCCCAATTCATTTTAAAAGATGAATGGATAGAAGAGAAATGTAAAAGTAGTCACTAGGTTATTCCTGTATAACAGAATAAGAAGGGGCTTCAAGATCACCCAGCTGACCAATCTGAGAATGGTATCTGGGGCCTAAATGTCTAGGAGACTAATTTCATGTGCACCACATAAACCAAAAAGGTCATGCAAAGGAGAAAGAATGGAAATATTAGAAAGCTGACCTTTAAAAATGAGAAAGACAAATTCTGGTTATAATTCAGAGGTTAAATGTGAGGGTGCCACTAAAATGAGTGGGAAAGGAAGCTGAGATTAAGTGCTGTAAGCCCCCATCACTGCTGCGAAAGACAGATATTGTGCAAGCAGGTGCTAAGATGGAGCCAAAGTAGAAGAGCTGATTTAAAGATAAGCAATGCCATCATGAAGCATGAAAAGAACAATACAGGCAAAAGTTAGGATGCTGAAAGCATAAATTATAGAACTGAGTCTATGAAAGGTGGGCATATAATGAACAGTTGTGCATCTGCTGGAGTGTTTTGTAGGAAAGGACGTGTGGAAGAAGAGCTTTGCCTCTGGGCCTTGTCAGTGAGTATAGTGAGACCTAGAGCCAAGCCTCGCTATGCTTGCTAGTACATTCATGTCAGAACCTAATATTGATATTAAATAAGTCACCAAATCTTTGCTAAAGTCTGTAATCCATAAGTAGAAATAATTCCGTAGAAAAGTGTGGATGAACGTGAATACTCATAACAGTATGCCGTGAGCACCGCTGTAAGCACTCCGCTTTTGATATTTCAATATCCAGCAGAGTATAATTACATAATGTCAACCTGTTATGTTTGGAAATAATACCCCCACAGGGGTTGGCTTATATCACAAGATCTTTGAACATGAATGTAGTTACAAAATTTTCCTTTTGATTATACCTGTGTTGAGGTAGTATATTGCTATAGGGTGTTGTAATAACCTTGCAGATTCTATGGCCCTTTCATCCAGGGACTTGGGGGTATGTTACTAAAAACAAGAGAGCTGAAATTCAACAACTCAAAATCACAAAGCTGTGAGTCTTTCTTTACTTATTTTGAAGCATATTAGGGATAAGAACTTTTTGTTATTATTTTTCTTTCCCAATTTTGTCTTTGGTAACATAGAGAATTATGATAATATGAATATAATAACAATTACTTGAAGCATACAATTACATAATGAAGTAGAGTATATATAATAAGAAAAATGCATATCTAGAACAAAGGACAGTAAAATTGTTTTGAATTCTAGCAAAAACCCATTGCATTTTATATGTGACAAAAGTGTGCTTTTTTTCTTAATTGCTTTCTCAGTATATAACTAGACTTAGAGTTGGAGAACAGTAAGTTAGGTCTGAGGACTAGGTGAACTCACACGACTGGATGAATCTACAACTAGTTTGTCAACATCCGCCCACTTACAGATCCATACTCTACAAAGGCAGCACATTAACACATTTTCAAGGCAAGAGACAAACAGAGCTTTAGAAAGAGAGCAGAGAAGGAATGTGATCTAGCCCGCCAGAGAACAAATCTACTGGGCAGCTTGGATCCGTGTATTTATTGACTATAGTGATAATCATAGAGTATTATCTATAAATAGAGTATTACAATTGTTTCAAGAAAGAAAATACAATGCTATTTAATATCAACATTGATGCATCATAACTTGAAACTGATTGTGTTATTACTTGTCAACCTAAAATCCTGTAGGCTAAAAACTCACCTTTGTATAATGTTTAGTTTTAATAATTCATTCAAATAGAAGAAAATTCAGAGTACCTCCAGGCAAATAATTTCTTATTTATTCTATAAATTTTTGACAAGACCTAATGTGGTCCAGGTATCAGAATAAGGACTGGAGTGCACACTGGTGAGCTAGGCAGATAATCCTAAGATTCCCATCCTGATGATGCGGAAAACAATGTACTCATGAGCTCATATAACAGGATAGATGGAAAGGGTGCTTTGAAAAATTAATCCTGAAAAAGCAGTAGTAAGTGGGGTTCAATTAGGGAAAGAACCTTCCCAAGAGGAACACTGGCATATTCCAGAGTCCAAAGGTGAGAAGTGGAATGTCAGATTTACTGTGTGTTGTTGGGGTGGGGTTTCTTTCGAGCGGTGAGTACAATGAGCACAGAATCTACACTGATTTGGGGCATCCTTGAACCTGGCACACAGTGGGTACCCAGGAATTAGTCACTAGATAAACGAATATGAAAGGCAGCTCGCTGGGTATGAAGCACAAAATGTTTCTTTAGCAGTAAGCAAAGAGCAGAAGATTCAGGAAGATGATACAGAACATGTTCAGATGGTTCCGTTTTGTTCTTAAAACATGGGACATTGTTAAGGTTTTAATGCTTGGCATCAGCACATCCATCCAGAAAGATGATTTTCCTGCTATCCTATTTCATATCTATCTTATTTACTACAAAATGCACTGCCACATGCAACATTAAAAACAAATGTCATTCAAACTGTATTTGAAAATGGATTATAAAGTTGTAAGGGTTGACACAGAGGATAAAGGACTTGTGTAAGCATACAGATCTGAGTTTGGGTCCCCAACCCGGGTCCAGTGTGGTACCACACTAGGTAATCCCAGCATACCAAGAGAGACCAAGTTTACCAGTCCATCCCGGGCTCTGAGGGCCAGCTAGCCTGTCCTAGTCAGTGAAGAACAACAGAAGATCCGGTCTCAAATATGGTAGCAAGCAAAGACCAATACGGAGGTTGTTTTCTGACTTCCACATATACATCTTGGTATAACATGCCCACACTAACACACATACACACGAGAGAGAGAGAGAGAGAGAGAGAGAGAGAGAGAGAGAGAGAAAGAGAGAGAGAGAGAGAGACTTTAATTATTTTTAAAGGACTGAGCTATAGCTTATTTGGTAGTATGTTTTGCCAGCATGTATGAGTCCCTCAGTGCAATTCTCAGTGGTGATGGCTATAAAAGGGGGAGGGGAACTACTATAGAAAATATATTCTTATTTCAGAGATATTAAAATGCAAGAAAAGGTATAAAATCTTGAAAAGTGGAGATATATAGAAAGATAACCTATTAGAAGTAGAAAACAGAGGGGCACAGAGTGGCTAGTTAGAGGGCAACCCTTAAGACTGCCTTGGTGTTTCAATCTGTTGAAAAGTAGGAGACAGCCAGGTTAGCACCTGTTAGAATGAAAGCAATGGACAGAAGTGAGGACTGCCTAGGAAGGGTGGAGAAAAGTGAGGAGATGGAGACACTGTAGAGCTACTGGTGGCATTTACTGAGCTGCAAACAGCGTGGAAACTACGAATCCAGCTGCAGACTGAAATTTGCAATTTATCAGGATTGAAGTGGTGAATGGGTTTGTGGGAGCAACGCTGTTTCTTTTCCCCTAGGGCAGCAGTTTTTCAGTCAAGGGTGATGATTCCAGCTGCACTGCTGAGCTTTAGTTGGGGAGAGATGCCAGTGACGGGAGATGGAGACAAACTGAAAGTACCAGAAAGAAAAATGAGGGTCAGACACGGACATCTTCAGCAGTAGCAAGAACAAAGTTCAGAGTAAATCTGAACACCCAGGACCCAATGATTCAGTTAAAAGTGGAGACTGAGACAGAATTACAGGTTCAGGAGACCATAGTGCCACGGAGGGCAGAGAAGTAGCAGAAAGAACTGATGGACACAGAAGAAAATGACCTGGGGTCCAGTCTTTTTTGTCTTGGATCATGCACGGGCTGTAAAATGTGCAGATAAACTTGTCTATGAAGCAGACAAAACATGGACATCAACTGTGAACCCTCCCTACAGGAACCTAGTACCTGCTATATACAAGTGGGTGGATGGACATCCTGACCTTATTGTGTTGTTCAGGGGAAGAGGAGCAGCTTGCTACCCAACAACAGAGGTCTAAAGACAGACCTGAATTTCAGCTTTTGCTCACTGGTTACTTAAAGATCTTGGACAAGAATATACATATGCATATGCATAAATACATATATTACCATTATGTGAATGACAATAAGTATTAATATATTTTTAAATATCTTGGATGAGACGTTTAATAGCTCTCTGCCTTGGACTTCCTTATAGGTAAACTGAGGGAACTATCTAGTTTCTAAAGGTGTTTTATGAATTGGACTGGTGACAAGGGTTTGATAGAGGCTGGATATTTTTATAACTATTTCTTCCAGCACTCCTAATTGTATTTTTTCCCTCTTCCATGGAGTATTTATTGGACCCTGCTATGTGGGAGGTACTTCCAGCCATCTGCTTACACACTGTATCTTTCCATGTCTTATTCTAGTCATCTGAGCTACACGTTTCTTGCTGTTTCCTCAATGTTTCTGTTTCCTGTAGTGTTTAATGGCTTCTCCCAATGGAAGTTCTGCTACAAGAAATCTTCACAAGCTTTTCATCAGAGGGTCACTGTGGTGGTTTGAAGGAAAATGGTCCCCAAAGGGAGTGGCACTATTAGGAGATGTGGCCTGCTGGAGGAACTGTGTCACTGCATGGGTAGGCTTTGAAGTCTCTTTTGTTCAAGCTTCCTTCTGGGTTACAGTAAGTCAACTTCCTGTTGCCTGCAAGCTGTAGAACTCTTAGTTCCAGCACCACATCTGCCTGCATGCTGCCATCCTAACTGGCATACTGACAATGTACTAAACCCCTGAACTGTAAACTGTTTTCCTTTATAAAAGTTGCCATGGTCATGGTGTCTTTTCTCAGCAATAGAAAACCCTAACTAATACAGAAGTTGGTACCAGAAGTCGGGTAGAGATGTGGTGCATCTGACCATGTATTTGTTTGGAGAAATTTGGACTTTGGTACTTTGGGTTATGAAAGCAGTGGAATGCTTTAAACACTGCTTAATGGATCATACTAGTAGGAGCATGAAAGACAGAGGTGCTAAGTGTTATTTTAACTTTTAGGGGTTTACCCAAAAGATTTCAGAGGAGGAGAATTTTAGTATGTTCCCTAGAAATTGTTCTTATGATATTTTGGTGACAAAAAAAATGGCTGCTTTTGCCTTTGTGTGGAGAGTCTTGCCTGAGGCTAAAGGGAAAAATTTGGATTAATTCTGTTGACAGAGGAAATTTCAAAACAGTCCAGTAGAGACTCTGTCATGTGGTTTTTAGCAATAACTCTAATGAAGATTTATAATGAAAAGGATCAAGTTGATCTGGAAAAGTCACAAAATGAAAATTTTGAGGAGGAGTACCAGAAAGTAGAATAGAGCTAAATCTTATGTTCAAGGAGATAAATAGATTAAGAAATAGTATAAAGGGAGTGTTGACCTCAGGGCAAGATCATAGTTTAGTTTCCAACTTGTGAAAGAAGCTAAAGAAAACTTAGAGCCAGGTGTGGTAGGGCACACCTTTAATCTCAGCACCGGGAAGGCAGAGGCTGGTGGATCTCTGAGTTTGATGCCAACCTGATCTACAGATCAACTTTCAGGACAGCCAACTTAGGCAGTGGAGAACTGAAAGCTGTCGAAGATGTAATTGAATGAGGGGGTCATGTTCCAATCACAGCAAGCAGCAGGACTAACTGCTCACCCACATGGCTCCAGTCTTAGAGTTAAAGACACAAGAAAGGAGTTTGGAATAAAGCCACTGAGGCCAGACACGTGTCAGGGGTGTCTCTGCGTGAAGACTAAGTGGTAAGGTCTTTGCATGCAGTTGAAGCTTGGATTGCCTTGAAGAGCCAAAGGTGTTAGAGATGCCAGAGTCATGGGATACCTGCTAAGGAAAACTGCTAACAGGGAGTGGAACCAGTCTAAGATAAAGAAGTGTGTTGCAATCAACAAAGCTGCATGGGGGTGGAGATTTGAAGAGCATTTTGGCATCAGAAATGGAGATGCAGAGCTTGCAATTTGCCTAGGTAGTTTTCAGTCTTGCTTTGGTTTAGTATTTCCTTGCTATGCTCCCTTCCCTGCATTTTGGAATGGTAATGTATATCCTGTCCCATTTTAGGTTGGAAGTATGTGATCTGCTTTTTGATATCGATTTTTACAGGTGATTACACTTAAGAGATTGCCATGTGTCTCAGAAGAGACTTTGACTTTAGAATTTGAAACAAACTTGAGATTGTTATAACCTTGGGACTTTTGAAGTTGAACTGAATACATGTTTTCTATTATGATATAGCTATAAGTCTATGGTGTCCAGTTGAAAGTGGTGGTTTAAAATAAAATGGCCCCCAAAGGGAGGGGCACCATCAGGAGGTGTAGTCTGTTGGAGGAAGTATATCACTGTGGGAGCAGACTTTGAGGTCTCTTTTGTTTAAGCTTCCCTCAGTGTGACTTTTAGTCTATTTCCTGTTGCCTGCAAGATGTGGGACTCTCATCTCCAGCAAACATCCGCCATGCTCTCCACCATAAAGATGATGGACTGAACCCCTGAAATTGTAAGCCACCACTTCAATTCAATGTTTTCCTTTATAAGAGTTGCTGTGGTCATGGTGTCTCTTCACAGCAAGAAAAACCCTAAGACAGTCACACACTGTTTCCTGTTAGACTAAATGCAGAGGCCTGAGGAAGACAACTGTGAGGCAAGAGAGAGAAGACCCAAGTTTGAACTTGTGTTCAACAGAACTTGTGTATTTAAAAAGAGGAAAATAATGTATATATCAGGGACAATGGCCCTTCAAAGTGACTGGATTTCCTTTCTTTCCTACATTTCATAGGGAAATCATATCAGTAGCTTCCAGTTCTTTTTCTAGTATTTGTAGTTTTAATCCTTACTGGACCCTTCTTTGGGGACAGACAGATTTCATTCCTCTTTACCACTACTTTTTAACATTAAAAGCCTTGAACACAAAGTCATTTTGAAGCTACTTTTCCTTATGCTTTTATTTACTTCCTTTTGTTTTTTAACAGAAATTTCTAAATTCTTAGCCAGCACTGATGGTTGGAAATTGCCCTTGCTAGAGAAGAGGTCACTGTGATTTATAATATATCTGCATGTGCATTCTTTCATGCTTTAAAGATTTCTCTTTGCTTCCTTGTTTTTAGAAATGCCCTCAGTCTGTTCTTTCTGCTAATTACTCCCTCGGCTGGTATTTCACTATTTTTCCTTTGAATCAGTTGCCTTTTTAAGACCTTTTGTTTTCTGATGTTCACACAATAGGATATTTACAGAGACTGTCCCAAGTTTCCTTGCTTGGAGATACCACAACAGAACCACCTGCTGTTTCAGGCTCTGGACTGGCCACCAGGGTCTCATTCAGTCCAAATGCTTTTTCATCTGCTTTTTTGCTAAAGAATATATATTGTAAAAATAAAATATTAATATATATTCTATTTTCAGGAAAATGACATTTGGTGTATTTTTACATAAAGTCAACATTGTGCTCTTTCCCTGCAATAAAGCTGGGAGAAAGGGAGCAAGAAGGAGCTATTCACAGATATTCTATATATCACCACAGAGAGGAAGAGAGAGAGAGAGAGAGAACAGAGTATAAGTATATAATAAAGTCAAGCAAAATGAATATACAAAATATTGAGAGGAAATAGAGTGAATGAATGCTTCTGATTTGATGGAGTGAAAGAAAATTCCTGGGGCTAAACATTTGGAAAGTAAGTACATATAACAAAACTCTTGTATACTGCTAGCAAAATAAAATTTATTTAGCTCTTTAAGCAAGTAATAATGCAGAGTTTTAAGAGAAGTGAGATACCGAATTAAACAAGTGGACTAGGCTTTACTTCATTCTCAATTTAAACATTATATACTATCCATTTCTACATTGGTCTCTGATTATCTGGGCATTTTTCTTGTAATGTTAATCCCAAAGATTCAAGGAGAAAGACCACTGACTCAAATCATCACAGTGAAATTAATTAAAGGAAACTTTTTTATTTGTGTAAATAGGCTGGCTGTCTCTCCATAAAAGTGGATTTTATGAGATCAACGTTGGACATGAGGAAGATGAAGTTTTTATAGCTTATGGGTATGGGGTTCCAAATGAGAGATTTGGCAAGCAAAATAGGCAGGGTTACTGGGGCAGAATATCAGCATAACAAATTAGTCATACCCACCTCCTGAAACAAAGACACAATTGCAAGGTTGTCATGAAACAAAGGTCATGTTACAAGAGGGTTTAAAAACAAAGAAGTGGTTGCCATTTCTTAAAGCATGCAGTACAGAACCAAAGTAGTTAAGATTACAGGTAGAACATAGGTCAATTTTTGAGAAACAGAGGTTTAATCATAAACAGAAATGAAACTAATTTTTCTTTGCTATAATATGACTTTTAAGTCTAAGATGGAGGCATACTGGTTCATCAGTAATGTCTAGCAGATACAAACTATCCTGCCTCTTGAAAGTAGGAACAAACAGAGAAGCTCTTGCCTGAAATTAGACAATAGCTCAAAAGATCACACACTCCTTTGCAATCTCCTGGGATGAAATGTTTGGTATGATTGTGAAAAATCCTGACTCCCCTTCCCTGCGCAAATGTCTTCTAGGTGGGACCTTCCCCTTCCTTTAATGCACAAGATGCTACGTGTTTGAGGCGTAAACTCCCCCAGGCATTAAACATCCTATTTGTGGCGAACATGTAAGTTGTCTTTTGCAACAGCTCTCACTGCTTCACAGGCCCTTGCTTGACCCTGTGCTAAAGACTGAATCACTGTGTGGGATGCTTCATCAAGGGTGTCCAAACACTGGGCTGATGGTCTGCCAACAGGAAGCAGAAAGTAATTCTGGAGAGCCCAGAGAGAAACACAATAAGAAACTTTCTGTACATCTTCAGATTCTAGCATCAAATAACTCATGGCTTAAATAAGAAATTTCATTCTCTTCGAAATAAGAAAGGAAGAAAGAAAGGAAGAAAGAAAGAAAGAAAGAAAGAAAGAAAGAAAGAAAGAAAGAAGAAAGAAAGAAAGAAAGAAAGAAAGAAAGAAAGAAAGAAAGAAAGAAAGAAAGAAAATATAACTGCAATGTCTTGAGAGTGTAGTCCTAACTTAGAGAAAAATTTCAATTAGAACAAAAATTTCCAGGCCAAGCTTCATAATTTTAAATACAAAACAGAAAGGTATAATAAAAAAGTAGTAAAATTAAAATGGTCTTTTAAAAATTATAATGTACTTTTGTAGGACAAGCACAAACGAATTAATGGCCAAACAGAGAGAGCGAATGGATGTATATTGTGAGTTTTTTAATTTCATGAATTACTTGGCTTTGAAAAAAAGTGGAGACAAAACTTTGATATTTTAAATTAAAAAAAAATAAAAAGATGTTTTCCAAAATGAAGGTCTTTGTGACAGATAGGATGAATTTTAATTCTAACTCTTGTCGTTTCCTGTTACTTCCACATTCCCCTCATCTATATTAACACCTGCTGTGGAAGGTTTTCTTGATGAACACAAAGCTCCTGAAGATTCCAGTGTGCTATGGCAAGCTGCACACACCTACTCTATATTTCTTTCCCGACAACTTGTGCTAAGAGGATGTGGGGATAAAGGGAACACTTCTAGGTTTGCTTTAAGATCAAAAGTAAGTAAATCCACGAAGACAGAAAAAATGGGGGAAAAAACTGTAAGAGACAAGCGCTGAAGACATGATTTGGAGCCAAGAGGAGCAGTGTATGGATTGTCTCGACATCTCAAAGAAAGATAAAAGATAGATCTACATCCAGCTGCTCCAAAGGCTTGAATGGAAGCATCCCAAACACATAGGACCAAGCCTTGTGAATGTTGGTCTGTAGTGAGGCAACATCAGGATGTCTTATTCCTCCAACCACAGTGCTTTCTGGAAATGGAGAACTCATGAAGTTCTATAGTTAGAGTAGAAGAAAAGGCTGCAGTGTGGACACGGCACCAAGATGAGGACAGGAACATTGCAAAGAAACTACAGTCTGAACAGCCCCCCTCCCCCATGCTGAAACACACACACAAACACATAAAAACACACATAAACACATACACAAACACACACACACACCTTTCCTCATTTGACTGTAAGAAAATCAGCATCTACACTGTGGCCTCAGAACCAGAGTGGAAGATTCTTCTCTGAATAAAATGAACCAGCTGGCCTAGGGGAAAGACACAGGCATGGAGATGAGAGAGGACAATGGTAAAAATCAAGAGATCCATTCAGAAGGTCCCAATGTCAAAATATTGAGAGTTGCAAAAAAGAAAAAAAATGCAGGGAAACTTCCTGAACCATGAAACTTAGGAGCTTCTGAATTATGTCATGAAGGAGAAACTATAAAGTTTGCCACCATGAAAACTTAGCATACCCAACCATCAAGACAAGAAGATACAACTGGCTTCAAAAGAAAAGAAAAACACGTATAAAGTAACTATTAGTGTCCACTGCTATGAACACATCTTTCTGTCTTAAGCATTCCACCTGGGACAGCTGAAAGCTGGATGATAACAGCTGTTTCGCATCACTGGACACAGTCAAGGCAGCCTGGGTTTGACCGTCATGCACAAAGGGAAATGCTTGGAAACAAGCTATACCTCCACCAAACCTTGTACTCCCAGAACCTCTGCCAATTTGTATTGTGGGGCATCAAAACTCTCTAAAGGGGAGGTCCACAGATTGTGTTAAACTTTCTGGTTCAGGAAAGTCAAAATAGGGTTGAAAAGCAGCCCTGTATTTTCAGCTGAGAGTTACCTAAGGGTAAAAAAAGCATGGAAATAGACCACTACCAAATAGATAGGGAATCTATTTCTATATGCCTACTGCAGTATGGAGAGGAATCTCTCTGGGAAAAAAAAAAAAACAAAAAAAACAAAAAAAAAAAAACATAAAATCATTCAGAACTTCTTTTTTTTAATTTACAATGTCCAGCATTCAATAAAATATTTTCAGATAAGCCAAGAAATGGACTTACCAAAAGCAGAAAAATGCACACAGAAAATAGAAACACATTCATATTAGTATTGTCAAAGTTTTTTTAAATATCTATAATTACATATTCAAGAAAAGGGATGGCAAGATGAAGAGTTTCATCTAAACTGGCTTCTATATTTTCAAACACATCAAACGGATATTCTAGAGTTAACCAAACAACTGAGTTTAAGAAATCAGTAAATGAGTATAATAATAGATCAGATAAGTGTAGGAAAGGATTAATGAACAGGAAAATGACTCATTTGAGAAAATAATCAAAACTGAAACACAAGGTTGGAGAGATGGTTCGGCAGGGATGAGCACTTGCTACTCTGGCAAAGTACCCGGGTTCAGTTCCCAGCACCCACATGGCGGCTCACAACAAGCTACGACTCCAGTTCCAGAGAATCTGAAATTCTCTTCTGCCCTCAACAGACACTTCACAAAGGTGGTGCCCATAGTTAACTTTTAGTAAAACACACACACAAAATAAAAATAAGTGCACTTGGAAGATAAAAACTAAAAAAGCAGAAAAAGCACAAGTATAAAGGGACACAGGAGGGAGGTGTGACAGAGACTTGGCAGGTGAGTGACTGCGCCCAGGAGAAGCCCTAGCCAGGCAGGAGGGAAAGAGGACAGGCCTCACAGGCCTTGGATGTCAGAGTAACAACTCTCAGAGGATTGCAGTGATTGAATAATGTACGTGTAGAAAAGTAAGAACCAATAAAAAATAGGATGTTTTTTCACTGTTGGGAATAGAACTCTAGGGCTTATACTCTGAAGAAATTTTTAATTTCAGAGAAAACATTTATATTAGAAATTTAATGAAACATAAGATAATTTGTGATTCATTTACCTATGCTAAATAGGTATGTGTTGTAAAAATGTAAACAAACATTGATTTTAAAGGATTATATAAATTTCACTAGAAAGATGAGCAAGGATAACATTTCTTTGTTAAAGAAACAAGGAAAGCAGAGAACTTTACTATGATTTTTTTTCCATTAAGAAGTAGGAATGAATATTATTTAGAACTTGACAAGTCAAGTAACTAGAAGTTGTTACTTAGATAAAGCAAGTATTAGAGTAAATAGTTAAAAATAGAAAATAGAGTAGATATCTCCAGAAAGAAGGAGGTAGACAAGAAATCAAGCAGATCCGGCTACTGTCTAATGAGTGTGGAAGCTGTGTGTGTGACTTATTTATCGTATGCAAGGAAGACTTTAATAAGAAAAATTCATGCTAAATTTTAGTTGCGAAAATAATCCCTAGCAGCGATGGGCACATGCCATGTTTAGTGGAGAGACTGTGGGATCTCAGAGTATGTGGTGGAAGGGAGGTGAGCTCTAAGGTGGACTAGGGCCATTCAGGAAGAATGAAGCTCATGGTGGACTAGGATCATTCAACAGAAACAAAGTTCATGGTGGACTAGGGCCATTCAAGGGTAACGAAGCTCATGGTTGACTAGGGCCATTCAAGAGAAACGAAGCTCGTGGTGGACTAGGGCCATTCAGGAGAAACGAAGGTCATGGTGGACTAGGGCCATTCAGGAAGAATGAAGCTCATGGTGTGTTGTATGAAGGTGGCTTTTTTGTTCCCAGCTGCCCAGAATTGAAATAATCACACACAAACTATATTATTTACAACACTGCTTGGCATATTAGTTTATGCATATTTCTAGCTCACTCTTATCTCTTAGATTAACCCATTCCAATTATTTTATATTTTACCATGAGGTTCATGGCCTACCAGCAAGGTTTCAGCTGGTGGCTTGTGTCTTTCTCTGGCAGTTCCATGACATCTCTCTGACTCTGCCTTCATTCTCCCAACATTCAGTTCAGTTTTCCCCACCTAGCTCTACTTTACCCTATCATAGGCCAAAGCAGTTTCTTTATTCATTAACCAATAAAAGCAACACATATATAGGACTTCCCACACTATTTCCTTTTTTCTGTTTAAATAAAAAGGAAGGTTTTAACTTTAACATAGTAAAATTACATATAACAAGACAGATATCAAGCAAGAATTACAGTTATAACATTTATATCTTATCTTTTATTATAATTAAGGAAAACTATAATTATAACTACCTATTCTTCAACTCCATCAAAGAGGCCAGAAGGATATAATATTACCTAAGTTAACAGGAAGTGCATTGTAAGCAACTTCCAAAACTCTAGAATTGACAGAGACATCTCACTGCCTGGACAGTCACTCAAAGTCCTTCTGTTACATTGCAGGGACCCATCATCAGCTGACACACCCATGGTAACCAGAAGACTTTTCCAAAGCAGGAAATTTGATCTATTCTGTCATGTAATAGGAAAGTCCATCAGTTGCTTTCTTCTGTATCCTACAGAATGTCTGGCAGATTCTTTCATGAAGCAGGAACCCCAAAGGATCATCTCACCTTTAAATAAGTTCAGCAGTCATTTCTCTGTGAGTCCTGCATGTCCAGTTCAGCATACCATCAAGCAGTCCAGGCAAGAGCAGTTTCTTGCCCAATTAGCTAACCAATACCGTAAGGAGCCTGTTCAGTGCCCATCATCCTTTTGAAGTAGCTTGATGCTACCAGGAGCAGATGTGCCTCACTGTCATGAAAAATCCTAAATTCTTAAACATTTTAAATGCCATATTCTGTAGTCTTTGAAAGGTTTGAAGAATGCCTATCCATCTGAAATGCATCTCTGTACATCTAGAAAATCTAACTAACATGACTACAAGCTTGACTATTATAGATGATTATCTATTAACCTATATTTCTTAATTATACATTACATTTTTAAATGAGCTGGACAAGCACAATACCTTAATCAAGATCAGAAATACATATACACAGTATAACAAAATTGACCTTAAATTTGTATCAATAAACCAAGACCAATAACAATGCAAATCTCTGTAGCATATCCCCCTTTAAATGTAAACAAACATTTATAGACAATATTTGGGGATATGGGCATAATTCTTTCCAAACTGCTTCTGCTTTTTGTTGGACAAAGAATTTTTGGAGGTGTTCATGACAACCTTTTGGGGGTTCTTGGTGAATCAAACCATATAAGTCTGGAATGAATCCACAGGTTTTCCTCTTCTGTGGAAACAAAAGAAGAACCTCTATTTCAAAGCAACATATTCTTAGACCCATATTTTGAAATCAAGACACCTTTCAGATATATATGTTGGTTTAGTTTAGCAACCTGCACAATGAAATAGAAATGAGTCTCATTACGTAGTCCTTTAACAGTCAAAAAATTCAAAGAAAGCACAATAATATACAAAATCCACATTTACTGTCTCTTCTTTTTCTTCTCTCTCCCAAGCCTATGTACATTTTTAAACACACTGTGACTTGCTTAGTTTTTTATGTCTAAATCTGTCATATTGTGTATCTATAACCCTTTTCTGTCCTAGAAAGTTTTTATAATGGTAAGCAGCTTGATTGCAGTAGCTCTAAGTGCTGGCTCCACATCTCTCCATTTTTGAAAATGATGGAGGTACCGTTACTACCAGCTCTGGGACCACCAGCTCTGGGACCGCCAGCTCTGGAACCACCAGCTTTGGGATCACCAGCTTTGGGATCACCAACTTTGGGACTGCCAGGTAGAAGCCCTGCTCACCACTTTAACTCTGAGAAGGAGTGTACAGCACATAAACCTTTTTTATTTGAGTAATAGCTAAATCTGCCATGCAGTGCAATGTGTGGCCTGGAAATATCTCTGTGTATGGAGGCAGGAATCTGCCATGCTCTCCTGCTTGTGCATGCCTAGTAGACCTGATTCTGCTGCCTGTCCAGGTAGGGAGCACTGAGCCAGGGGCATGGTCTCAGCCACTTTCTTTCTGACCACCGAGTGGGCATCCTGTTAGGAATATTTCCTCACGCGAGCTCCCTGACGATGTAAAAATTCCCAATCAAGCCAAATCAAAACAAGCCAAATTAAGAAATATCCAGGTTTAATGGGAGATCTGTGCTCTCGGGTGACCCCAAGAGGAAAACCGGAAGCCACAGAAAAGCGACTATCAGGAGGAAGAAAGGGAGACCACGTGTTCTTCTTTTGGGGGATCACTTAAATACCCTGGGGAGTGGGTCAGGACCTGGCCTGCTGAGATTTGAAGTTCAGACCAGGCATGGCAGCTGGGATAGATGCAAGGGACTGGGGCCTACGCTCCCAACCTAACAATACAAGCACCTGGGCCCAAAACACTCTTCAGGTGCTCAGCCTCCTGAAAGTGCCAGAGCTGTTTGTGCTGCTGTTTTGAAACAGCGCAGGGTTTTGTTTTTGTTTTTTGCTACTGCTGAATCAGAAAAACCTTTCTTAAAGGAGCTGTTACATGCCGCCAGCAAGCAGAGCCCCCCCCAAAAAAAGAGGTGTGACTAAACTTTGTATTTTAGTGTCTGGAATTCCTTTCCAAGTCCTCTCAGGTTTAATGTGGATTTAGCTAGCACACAGTGGAGTGCCAATTTGTTGTATGAAGGGTGCTTGTTTATTCCCGGCTGCCCAGAACCAAAATAATCACACAGAAACTGTATTATTTACAACACTGCTTGACATATTAGTTTATGCATATTTCTAGCTCACTCTTATCTCTTTGATTAACCCATTTCCATTATTTTATATTTTACCATGAGGCTCGTGGCCTACCAGCAAGGTTCCAGCTGGTGGCTTGCATCTTTCTCCTCTGGCAGTTCCATGACATCTCTCTGACTCTGTCTTCTTTCTCCCAGCATTCAGTTCAGTTTTCCCCACTTAGCTCTACTCTACTTTATCATAGGCCAGGCAATTTCTTTATTCATTAACCAATAAAAGCAACACATATACAGAAGGACTTCCCACACTAATGGTGGACTAGGGTCATTAAGAAGGAATGAAGCTCCTGGTGGACTAGCATCATTCAGGAGGAAAGAAGCTCATGGTGGACTAGGACCATTCAGGAGGAACAAAGCTTGGCTGAAACTGCGCTCTTTTACTTTTCCCCCCATTTATTCCAGGCTCATAATAGTCTCGCTCCTAGACAATTTGCAGGCCCATATTTCTACATGGTGTGACAGCCAAGTTCTCGGGCCATGCTAGGTATCCAGAGCAGTCACATATCCTGCCAGACAGGCTGCCTCTACCCTAACAAAAGCTCAGGATGTACTGCTCCTTCTCTTTTGTAATTATGTAGATCGCCTGAGAAGAGGTATGAATTCCAAGCTAGTGACTAAGCTGTGGATGTGACTGTAGTCCTGCTACCCCCCCCCCCCGCAACAAAATGTTAATGAACTTCTACCTTAGTTTACCTAGGGGGTGGAGATAAAAGGTGTTTGGATAATAAACGTGGGTGATCTTCAGAAATGAATTAAGTCTGAAGCTCCCTTCCCATATTGCTGTGTGAACTGTGTCTCAATTATTCCAGCATCTCCATGCTGGTCCAGAGAGGAAAAAATGGTTTATGCTGGGGCATCGAACCTGACAACAATTGGTGAAGTTCCTTGGCTTTTCAATGTTCCAGAAACTTCAAACATTGTGATCCAGGTTGTGATCAAAGGTAAGTAATCCTCTGTCAAGAAGCTGGGAAAGTTTCTCCAAAAGGAACAAAACAACTATAGTTCTCATATCTCTCCTCAGAGTCACAGTCCAGTCTGCTTAGGGGATTACATATCTGAAAGCATCTATTCGTAGGCAATTTATAGTGTCAAATGCACACCAGCCCTGATAAGAACACTTAGAAACAATGGCAGCACACAGAAAACTTTATAGTTCACTGCCAGGGTGCATGACGTGATGGGGTGGGGGAAGTGGCCAACTAGATGGATGGATCTATAAAAATGCTTATTTGTTCAGGGGACAATAGATTGATTATCACACAAAGAGCAACTTAAACATAGACGTGCAAACTGCCAGGTCTTGACAGCAACACGACACCCTGTGTGCTCCTTCCTCTCCTTATGGGGTATAATTGGACCCAAATTAGAGTCACCTTAGATAGTCTCTGATCTTAGAAACAGCAGTTGGAGATGATTCAATTGTCTTTAATCGATAAGAACATGAAAGTGTTAAGTGAAGATAGGTAGATGATGGGGAGACAGTAATAACAGATATGAGATGTGAACCTCCATCCCTATCCCCACTGCCGACGTCCAACATAACAACAGTGAAGAAAGTTACAGAGAACCGCCAACCCCACAGACGAGGTCTACCACACACGGTGAGAAGTTAACCCACTGAAGGCTCAGCTTAAACAAATAGGGACGAAGTTTCCACAGCTCCAAGGCTGCGTGTATATAAAAGGGTTGAAGTTGTCTGTTAAACCTGAGGGAAGGGTTACAGGCTAGAACAAGGCTTCCCGATGAAAACCAAGTGCTGCTTTGACGATCTTTGTAGGTGTCCTTCACAGCACAAAAGATGGGTGAGCTGTGCTTAGGAAGACTGGGTCACAAGAGCACCGGCTAGAGGTAGGTCGAAAGTTCCAACGCTCCATTAAGTTGGCGGTATCTCAAAATTTAGTCATAACAATAAAGGAATATGAGTGCATATATGTAACCTTGTCTACATCAGTCATCCAATCTTTGAAACTGCTTCCACACCTTTTTTCACAAAACACAGTGAGTCAAGAAAACCACTATATTGTAACTTTAAAATTGACAGCTGGCCTCTCAATGCAAGCACTCAGCTCAATTCTCAAGTGCCCTTGGGACATCAGGAATATTCTCTCATCTTGGGAATATCAAAACTGCTGCTTTCCCCCCTCAAAATGCATTAGAAGACCCTCTAGTGTACATTGATATGGTGCCCCGAGGATGTCTCTATTTATAATGTAAAACATCTCATGCACAATTCTGGTTCCAGGCAGTTGTGCTCAAGGCAGAACAGAGTGAGTGGTCTGTCCCCTGTGAGTTCCTCAGGTGCCCCCTTACAATGCAAATTACACTGCCCTCAAGGTACCCTATAAATTAATTATAAAAATCTAAAATAAATAACAACATGACAAAAAAGTTTCTTACTAAACTCAAATCTATTCCCCTCACTCAATGTAACTTTTATATAGAGCAGAGCAACGGTCTCCAGAAGAAACAATGAGATAGCCCACCTGGTAAGGCCCTTGCCACCAAGCCTGACGACAGGAGTTTCATCCCTGGAACCACATGCTGGAAGTAAGTTGGCCTCTGAACTCCAGATGCACGGAGCTGCCCGCGTACATGTACACGCATGCACACACGCACATGCGCACACACAGCATGCATGCAAAAATTATTTTTAAAATATGGAAAAGGTGGACTCTAGCATGCTGAAAAAAACTTTCTTGTATACATCTCTGAATTATACATCAAGATGTTAGCAGAGCGATGGAACCGTGTAAGGATGGGTGTTTCAGGTGAAGCCCTGTTATTAGGGTACACTTCACTATAGTCACAGAGAATCTCAAACCACCTTTTAAATTCCATTTCTTTGAGACTTTGCTTCTGGCTTTCACATTAATAATGAAAGAACATGAGAACAGACTAAGAAGGATTTTTTTCATATATTCCACAGCATGAAAGCATGATCCTTAGGAAGAAGTATGACCTCCAACATTCACCCAGCTTACTACCTGGCCAGATAAAAAAGAAAGCAGCAGCCCCCTCCACCATCCCACAGCTCCTATCAGGCTGCAGTTGGGATGCTGGGATGTATCACCAGCAGCCAAGGAAAAAGATATGGTAATATGGGAACTAAGATGTCTCCAGGCAGGAGCCTCAGTGCTTGTCTGTCTGCTTCTCTATCCAGCAACAAGAGGCGACATTACTAAGAGAAATGCCCGTCTGGAACCCAAACACAACTACAATATCAAGTATTCAGTCTCCAGCTGTAGGCACAGAAGGATGAAGAGAACGGAAGTAAACGAATTAGTCAGGTGAGTGTGAAGAAGAGAAAAACTGGCCAGTGTTTTCAAAATTGAACTTGGCTCTGAAAAAAAAAAAGCTCCTAAAATCTAGTGGATGGGCCTACAAGCAGAGTAGATACCACATACAAGACTTTTTGAAGGAACATGTGTGATAGCGACCAAACAAGTAAAAGATAGAGGGGAAATGACCGGGAAAGCTTGTACTACCTCTGAGACCCTCAAATTGTCCAACCAGCGGATATGGACCTGAAATCCATGGGAAGAGAAAAGATACTGAAGAAATGAGGGCTTGAAAAATCTCCAAACCTGAATATTTGTTGTTGTCGTTGTTTGTTGGTTTGCTTGCTTGTTTATTTGAAGTATCTCCAAAAACATCTCGGTCTTGTCCTCGGTGAACCTAACCCTTGCGGGCAGACTAAAAGCCAAAACTCAAAGGCAGCGCTGGAAAATTCACATGGCATCTGAATATTTTACCCAAAAAAAGAGAAAGAAAACGAACAGAAATAACAATGTTTAACTCACAGAAGTGAATTAAGGCTGAAATGTCATGTGGTATTTTAACCTTATTCTGAATTTTCTTGTTCTAATCAATCTAAATCAGGCCTTAATGATATTTAAATGTAGCTACTTGTAATTCCCATAATAGGCAAACAAAAGAGAGGTTAAAATAATTCTATTATTTCACAATGATGAAACAGACTGAATATTTCAATTATTCTACTTATTATAGTACACAGAGAACAACACTCTGTAATCTGCTTCGATATATATATAGGCTCTTTAACCACACCGCAGTGGGACTTATACAGTCACTTTGGTTGAGCTGCGCTCGCTGATTCAGTGTTGGAATAAAGTACTTCACAGATTAGCTTAGTCTGCAGCGCTTAAAGGTCAGGATTTATTGTAATGTAAATCACAAAGCAATTTTATCTTGACAGAGATTACATACTGTTACAATATTTCTCGCTGAATCTAGTGATGCGTTTGCTTTTTCTTTGCAACTGCTGTGCAAATTGGACCGTAGCCCAGAAAAGAAAGAGAGATGGCAGGCTGGTTTGGCTTTTTAGAAACAACTTAATTCTCTCCATTTTTCAAAGTTCCACAAGGAAAAAAAAAATCTGAAAATACACATAAAATTCCACAGAAATACTTGTAAACCTTTACAGAGCCAGAGCTCTACCACACATTAGTGGGCATCTCTCAAACGTTTCGGTGTGTTTTAGGAAGGAAGCAATTGATAATGACTGATTTCTTGCCATACTGTCTAAATCATCTCCATTTTCAGCAAACAAACAAAAACAATAGAAAGAGCTCTGCTTTCCATCGAAGAGATTACAAACAAAAGAAAAAGGCCAGGGTCTAAACAAAAGAAGGCGAGGATCTGGGAGGGCAATGCGGTCTCCAGGCCAGTGAAGGAGAGGGAGACACTAGAATGTTGCTCTGCTTCCCTGCTGAGATTCGCCCTTAGCACGGAGGGGCTGGACCAGGTATCAGCAAGAAATTTGGTTTCCAGGGACTAGAACAATTCCGTGTGAGGACTACTTAGTGCCCAGATCCTCAGGAGCCTCTCACTGTGGGCACTGGGTCGGTCAGTCCAGTCATCCATTAGAACAAGTCCCTCACTGATTACCCACTAGGGACACACTTTTGCTAGATGGGAACTCTGTTAACATCTTTGCCCTTTCTTACAATGAAGTCCCTTTCCCAAAACTCACCGTTCCACTGTCCATGAACTTCACTTCTGAAATTCCTAAGCCAACGGGGCCAGAAAGCAAAGGCCCAAGGTGGCTTTGGTGGTTGTTGAGTGTCCAGAACCCAAGCTCCACCAGTCATGTTATCTGAGGAGGGTTCACCTCTGCCCCCTATTCCAGTTAGTCCTTTGTTCTTATCACCAACAGGCAACTGCCGTTCACTTGTGAGATGTCTTTGTGTGTGCTGAACATGTTTGATTTGCTAGAAAAGTTCTAGTTCTGTCCTCCAGTAATCATCAATTACTCCTTTGTCGCCGTCAAAAGTATCCCGGTTTGGATGCTACTCTAAAGTAGTATCGGGTCGTTAAAGCTCCAGGAAACTGGACAGTAGACTTGATTTTGACTAGCCTTATTCTTGTCTGCTAGAGAGCTCTTCAGCAGAGAAAAATAATGTGTTTTCTTTGGCACTTTAGATTTTATAACATGCATTATCTTATTTATTCTTCTAAATAACTCTGTCTCTAAACTCAGAACTCTAAATTAGAAATGAGGAAATACAGTGAGTCAGGGAGACTCACATGGGCCTCCTACAGCTACTGCCAAATACATTAGAACTCCATCTAAACCACTGTTCCATATCACCTTCTTAAGGAAAATTGGGGGAAATGGAGGTCTTGAAAGGAAAAGAAAAGGGTTAGAGACAAAGAATGGTCTGATTGTTTGGGGTTTCGCTTTGTTTTGAGAGAGGATCTCGCTATGATGCTCACACCATCCTTAAACAATGGACCCTCTGTCTCAGAATCAGGGTCCTAGAACTACAGATATGAACCTGCCAAGAAACATTCTAAGAAACCTTTCCCTTCCACTGAAGATACTGAGAAACTGTAACAAGAAACGGAGATGTATGAAACACTGTTGCCAGAAACATTGGGGAGTCCCACATTGGATGTCATATGCTACCAGGGAAATTATGGATTTTCCCTTTGGGTTTTTCATTTTGTTAATATAAATGGGCTCAGTGGGAAGGTCCAAGACATTTTTATCAGTGTTTGAGAGAAAACAACTGGGAAAGCAGGCTACAAGTCTCTGGAGCTGCTGAACAAAGGTAGACGGCAATGAGAAAGACAGTCATGTCTTCTGGCTTAGACTGGCATGCTCAGTAACGAAGGTCAGCAAACCACCACGTGGCAACAAGCTGCTACATGGCAGAAAGGGAGTAGCTTCCGAGGAGTGAGAAAGCCCAAAGTGCCAAAGACAACATGGTTAGATTTTGGCCAGCATCTGAAGAAAAAACTAGAAATGGAAAAGTTATGTTTTTTGAGTTAGGATTTAGATAGGCAGGCAGAATGAAAGAAAACTCATGAAATCTCTGTAAACCCGAGAAGGAGAGTGCAATATCCCATTAGAGGAGAACTGTTCCTCCTACAGTTTTAGTGTAGCTTTAGGTGAATCAGCCTGCATGAGGGGTTATCTCTTGGGCAAGTGATTGACAGGTCCAGCTAGATTAACTCTGAAGGAAGGAGACAATGATATGTAATGTTCCAATCTTTAGAGCATATAAGAATGTCATGTCTCCACCTAGGGCCAAAGGGATTCAATTAGGGAGGGGCCCATCTTCCATGGCCTCTAAAGATCCTGCCACATTCTCCGTCAAGAGCGGAGATCCTGAAATAATGTAGAAGTGCTGAAATTTGGGGGTAGTTGTGGCTGATTTACACCATCAAAGCACAGAGGTCCAGCTCCAAAGCTATTTGCCAGCAGGGATTAATGCCTAGACTGGTGTCTCTGTCATATTCGTGGGTATAGCTTCCACCCAGAGATGCTGCTACAGGAGACAAGCAAACAAGGAACCAGAAACCAGACAGAATCCTCTCCTGCCAAGCCTGGCCTTGCTCAAGGATATTTCTAAAACCAAAGCTCTTGAGGTCCCTGTGCTAAGTTAACTGTTTTCTACCCTGTCCTTGTCATCACTACCCTCCCAGGTCATGAAAAGACACATCTTCTACTAAGTCTGTTATAAATACCACTTTAATTGCCAGAATTAGTCAACAGCCCTGTGAGATAAATCAGCTTTTTGTTTAGCCCTGAAAATATAAACAGATTCTTCATTAGAAATGAAATTTGCATCTCGGCCTTCTCTGCAGATGAAAAGGAAAGGATGGGGAAGTGCAGGCAGCACCCCTGTGTAGTCTGGGAGACAGGAAGAGAAGGGAGGAGGACAGAGAATAAAATAGCTTGCCTCTGCACGCCCCTCCTTCCCTCCTGCGCCACCACCACCGCCACCGTGAGTGCTATGCCAAGCATATCTACCCTCCCTGCTCACATGGGGGAGGGCCAAAAGCTTTACATTACACCACTGGTTTACACCCTGAGAAACGTCTTGTGAGCTGCAAAATACACTTCGAAACAACTTTCTAAAAGGCACGTCTATATTTACCAATGTGTTCCACATGATTAAACTGTGAAATTTGTCTCCAGTTTGGCAATACCTTAGAGAGATGTTGTGAGGTTTAGAAAGAAAAGGCCTGTGAAGTGCCTTCAGTTCCACCGAGGGGAAGCACGGTAGACTTCCAAGGTGCTGTTACACTCCCTGAGGCTCCGTTGGTGCAACAGCAAGCAAAAGCTCCTAAGTTATGATGTCACAATGTTGTCATGAGGCATCATCCACAGGGAGACCAAGAAAAAGCTGGGTTTTTTAAGAGCCTCTCTCCCCTCCTCGGCTTGCTAAAGCATATGGTCTTCAAAACTAGTTCACAGTGAACTTCATCTCTGCCGCTGCTGTAAATGAAGTTTCTTCTCAGGCAGATGTCAGTGCTAAAAGTTTGGTACTCATAAATACCAAATTTACATAAAATCTATATAGCTTTTTGCGAAAGTCTTTTTGGTGGGCGTAGGCTTGTCGGCTGGGAAGCGTAGTGCACATTCTTCTTCCTGTAGTCATAATACATCTCACTAATTGGAAAAGCAATGATTCTGACTGATCCATAGATGGTACTCCGAAAGCCCTCTCTGGCTTTAATGCCATCTGTCACACTGAAAGAAATTACAAAGTGTACAGAAAGAGATTCTTGGACTATGAAGTTAGACCTGTGGTTTCAAACTATGGATCACTATTTATGAAAAATGCACTACAGAATTCAGTGAGAATTGACCGCATAGGTATTTTACTCCCACAAAAACAACTTCTTGATTAAGTAAACCCGAATTAGCTGCTTGCCGAAGCAGGGGTAGTCACCAACTTACCTAGAGGTGCTGTCTCAGAAAAGAAAAGAAAACACCAGGTACTTATGGAACTGGGAATCTGACGGGCTGTATATTGGGTGGGGATTATAGGAAAGGATTTCAAACCAATTTTTGAAGAATAAACAGTTATTTGGTGTTACCTTAATTGGCATAGTCTGGTGTAGGAGGTTCTTCTGTCTATGTGTTGCTTTCATTGGTTGAATAAAGAAACTACCTTGGCCTTTTGATAGGGCAGCACTTAGGTAGGCGGAGTAGACAGAACTGAATGCTGGGAAGAAGGTCAGACAGAGAGCCGCCATGGAGCTTCCAGAGACAGACATACCGAATCTTTGCTGGTAGGCCAAAACCACGTAGTAATATACAGATTATCAGAAATGGCTTAAATCAAGATGTGTGAGTTAGCCAATAAGAGACTAGAGATAATGGGCCAGGCAGTGATTTAATTAATACAATTTCTGTGTGATTATTTCGGGTGTATTTCGGGTGTAAGCTAGCCAGGTGGGATGAACAAAGGGACCGCACTTATAGCCAGACAGGATGACAAGCAGCCCACTCCTCCTGTTACAATAGTCTGGCCCCAGGCAGGGTGGTGTAACCTGCAATTTCAGAACTCTGGAGGTAGAGACAGGAGGATCATGACTTCAAATCCAGCCTGGACTTCACAGTTGAAAGCATACAGTGTTGTCTAATATTTATGCAATCTGACTTTCACAAACTTTCTGAAATGAACAAAAATATTACTGAAAACTTCTAACCTCCTGGGCCATAATTTTCTGTATTAATAAAATGAAGCTGAAGAACAGGTGGGATGATGAAGTGTCCTTAGTGAAGCAGCTAAATGACTGCTCACGCAGCTGTGTGGACGGAATGGCTGCGGGCTGCAGCACGGGTCTACTAGGACTCTCCAAATCTGGAAAAGCGAGGGCATCGGGAGCCGCACAAAAGGATTCTTCTCTGGTTACAATCTGCAGACTGCCTTCTGGGGCCCTGCCCTCTGGGGCCCTGCCCTCCTTTCCAGCTTGTTGATTTGGTTGCCTACCTGGAGATCACAGTCGGTTCTTGGCCTGGTGACTGCTCCTCTTTTTACTTTATGTAGCAAATCTTTATATGTACAATATGGTCTGACACTTTTAGGGAAAACCTCAAGTTGTTTGGAAACATTCCAGGGTCATTCCTACAACAAAATGGGATTAGAACACCACTCTGCTTAAAACTTAGGAATGCCTCTTTGGACTTCTGGTTCAAGTTTAAACTTGCAAATGTCCTTCTTGAACAGTATTTCCAACTTCCACTCTGCTGGGTGAACACATGGAAGCTCCACATCAATCGGCCACAGGCTCCTCGATTCCAGATCCTTGGCTTCCTCTCCCTGCATATCAGGCTTGAGCTTGCAAAGCAGTGTAGTGTCTATATGGACATGTCTTTCTTTTTTCACCAATTAGAAAGTTTAGAAGCTAAAGAGTCACTTACTCTATGAGGCACCTTACTATATTGGAAAAAAACCCACTTTTGTCCATATATAAATTAACAAGAAGATGTGTTTGCTCTAAGCAGTAGCTCATGATTTGAGGTAAAATAAGAAGGCTGGATGGGTGAGTGTACCAATTCCATGTAAATGAGAAGTTCTTGTGACAATCTTCAAGGGTTACTTGAAGATAATCTTCAAGGGTTACTTGTGATAATCTTCAAGGGTTACTCTGTCTAGGGTCTGTAACCCGCCTGGCTGGTCAGTTATTCCAGGGTCACGGAGAGGTACCACCTGAAAGACATGGGCTGATGAGAGGAAGGAGGCTAGGCAAATTTGTCAAAGCCTCCGTTTATTAGAGTCATTGTTACAGCTTATATAGCCCCTGGATGAGGAGCTTGGGGGGCTGGGGCACAGGATCTTGCCACGTGGTCCACGCCGGTCACGTAGGCCAAGAGGTTACGATCGGTTACGATTCCTCTGCCAGGAGTTCACAAGTTGACACACCTAGTTCTCTAGATAGTTAGAGTGTGAGGCGGGTTCCGCTAACAGATAGCTCTCTATTAACAGTTAATTTGGGTGTGGGATAGGCTTTGTCAATAAAACAATTCTCAAAACAATTGGGAAGTGGAGCCCTCTGCAAACTTCTCAGGCAATGCTCCCTATAATAATTTTGGGGGGACATGGCTCCTGACAGCTTCCAATGTCTTCTCCCAAACCTTGAACAACCCCTAAAGGGTCAGGGAGACTCTAGGAAAAATGACTCCTTTGAAAAATCTCCTGTTCATTTAATGAGATTGTTTCTGTCTTATGTCTCCTTTCTTTTGTTTTTACTATTATTTTCCTAAATACAATGGACTATAGCATACATTTAACAAGAGGTATACACATAGAGACACACACTCTCTCTCACAAGTATGCAGACACACTCCTTTACTCCCTGCACTAAGAGCCCGACTGATCTCTCTGTATATTACAGGCCAGCCTGGTCTACAAATGGAGTTCACAGAGACACCAGGGTTACATAATAAGACCCGTCTTTAAAACAAGAAACCATGTCTCTTTCCTATCATTCCCTTATAAATCACACCCCCTTGTGGTAATAAATGCTTATAACTTAACCCTTCATGTTTCTCTGTCAGAGAGTTTCTACAACACAGCCTACAAATCACATAAAAACCCAAATAAACTAAAGAAGGTAGAAAACATGTGAAATTTTAAGTGTTCTTGTGGCAAGAAAAAGAGGAAAGGAAAAACAACTGGCAAATTCAAACCAATGTAAGTTAAGTAAGTCACCCTTTGCTCATGATCAAATGATATTCTAAAGAGCACAGTGTTAGGTGAGGTCTCCCACTGTGTGGACAGCCTAGAGTGTACTCATGCAGCCCTCGCTGCTGCAACAAACCAACAATCAGCACAGCAGCCCATGTGAGTATTCATGGCATAGCCTCTTGTTCCTGCGATGACAATGAACTTAAGTCAAGTACAGGAAAAACCCATGCATTCAGGAAACAAAGAAAGCACCGATGTATGGAGCTGTTACATGTGTGTTACAACATATCCACACAAACACACAAAAAGGTTAGCAAGTAGAGCTAACCTTTTGAACTTTGGAAAAATGATAAAAATACATTAGGAAACAAAGTAGCTTACCAAGTATTGCTGTGGGACATTCGATCACACTGTGTGAAGATGTGTCTCTGTCCTTCCTTGCCTGCCTAAGGCACCTTTTGATTGGCTGGTTTAATAAAAAGTTATGTGGCCAATAGCTAGACAGGAGAGGATAGGCAGGACTTCAGGGCAGAGACAGGAACTCTGGGAAGGAATCTAATCTCACCAGGAGATGCAGAAGAAGTTAGACATACAGTACTTAGGAGAGCTAGTAAGCCATGTTGCAAAAGGTAGATTAATAGAAATGGGTTAATTTAAGTTTTAAGAGCTAGTTGGGAACAAGCCAACTAAAGCCAAGCTTTCATAATTAATAAGAAGTCTCTGGGTCATTACTCGGCAGCTGGCAGTCCAAAGAAAGTCCAACTACAAAGTATCTGCTGGTCATGCACAACTGTGTGCAGTGTACTTTTTCAGGACAGTGGGTGGCAGGCTTTGTTTTCACAGCAGTCAGCACCGTGAGGGTGCTCTGTCTGTGTCCTCATGGTAAGGAAAGGACTTTTCAGCTCAGTTACAATCTTATGAGACCATTGTCATGTATGTAGCCTGCCACTGATCAATATTATCTTCATGCATTTTAAGGCTAAAAGTTAACTTATTCTTGAATTTTTAAAATCACTATATTATCAAATAACTCATACCACCAATTTTCTTTGAAATTTTATTTTACTATTCTTAATAAAACCCATCCAACAAGCTCTGAGTGACAAATTAGAACAAATGCAGAAATAGTTACTTTGTAAGATGTGATCTAATACCATGTGGTAAAGAGGAAACATGATTCCTAATGGTATTCTGCTAGACTCATAGATAAGTGCATTGTCAAGTTGTCAGCAGAGAGGCTTCCTCCATCAGCAGATGGCAGTGTGCTGAGAGAGAGTTTAAATTGGAGGTCTCCATCAGGTCGTCCCCTCAGAGATAGAAGAACCCTGCAGAAGAGGGAGAGGAAAGACTGCATGAGTCAGAGGGGATGGAGGAGACCAGAATATGGCCCACCAAATAAACAGAGCAGGGCTCTCACTGGCTCCACAGAGACTCAAGTAGCAAGTGTGGGGCCTGCATGGGTCTGCACCGGGTCCGCTGCATCTGTTATAGCTGGTACCTTGTTTTGTGAGACGCCTGGCAGTGGGAGCAAGGAGACCCTGACTCCTTTGCCTGCTCTGGAGACTCTTTACATCCTGTTGGATTGCCTTGACCAGCCTCCGCATGAGGGCTTTCACCTTCTCTTACTATATCTTGTTTTTCCCTGTATGACTGTTGGCCTGTTCTTTTCTGAAGAAGAAACAGAGGGGGAAGTAGATCATAGGGATAGGGGAAGTGGGGGGAGCGTTAAGAGGAGTAGAGAGAGTGCAGAATCTATTTTCAATTAAAAAGAAAAGAAGAGAAAACAGTTCATCAATTTCATAATTTTTAAACATTGACTTTATTTTATGTGTATGAGTGTTTGCCTATATGTATATGAGTACCCACAGAGTCCAGAAGAAAGTGCTGGATCCCCTAGAACTCAAGTTACAAATGAATATGTGTCACAATGTGGATGCTGGAAACCAAATTAAAGTCCTTTGCAAAAGCAGCAAGTGCTCACAACCGCTGAGAAATCCCTCCAGTCCAATTTCATAATTTTAACCAACCTTCTGTTTTCCTATTATAATGATTACAAATTAACACTGAGTACTGTATCCTCCAATTCACAGGAATAATTTCCCATAGCAGAAAGGAAGGTGCCCGTGTTACTTTCTCTACTATTGTTATGAAAACCAGGAGAACAACTTCATGAGAAAGCTTGATCTCATAACTCCTTGCCTTTGGGAAGAAACCATATGGTGGGAACATGGGCTGGAGTACTTTCTTCAGTTCTTGGTCAATAGGAAGCAGAAATTAGAACATACAAGAGGAAGAGTTCAAAGCAAAATATGGTCCAAGAGTATGCCCACCCCCCAGTGACTGACTTCAGTGCCCAAGTCCTACTCCCCTTCAATAATGTCACCATATTATGAATGCCTTAAATGATTAATCCATTGACTTGGTCAGAGCTCTCATGATCTCACTGTCTCAGGTATATTCAAGAAACACCCTGCTATGCCTTATTAATCTTCTGGGACTGTCTCAGTACAATGGAGTTGACAAGACTGATCATCACTGTCTACTTGACAGCCTATGACTTTGCAGTAGAGACTCATAAATCTCTAGGAAAAACAACATTCTTTCACCTATTGCCTTGGACACAGGAGCACGTTGTGCTATCTGGCTCTGATCCTGATGGAAACCTTTGTTTCAATAAAAACTGGCCATTCTCCATTGAGTTGAATTAACACGTATTCCTGGCCTGGCAATCTCAAGGTATACCTGCAGCAACTCTTCTAAAGTTGTTTTGAATGCTAATAAATCTTCTGTTTGTATTTACCTCTCCACTTGACAATGTCTTCCCACTGAGCAATCTAAGATGCCTGAGGGTAAAGACCATGTCTGCTCTAACTGGGGACTAGACTGAAACATTTGTTTGAAGACAATGATTCGAGCAAGAGTATTTCTTAGCTTACTACTTTGATGTATGTGTCCTTACCTAGAGAGATAGATTAATACTATGTACTATGAATAGAAAGAACAAAGAATTAAGCAGAAAAACACCTTGACTCTTCGCCAACCTACCTGTTAGAAAAATGTAAACACAAATGGGAATTTGAATATGACAAATGTCTGTAATCAAGTTCAATCCATCTCAAACAAAAATTAGCTACAAATTGTAAAAGAAAAAATGGAAAAAGGACTGTAAGCCTCTATGTGCTGCATCTTAACAAAAACCTCATAGTTCAGGCATTATCTGCATTTAACAGCTGAGGAGCTTGAGAATTATCACACAGTTTACTGAATTTGCTGTCATCATACACCTATTGTGACAAAAATGGAATGCAAGTTGATTTCAAAGCCAATGCTTTTTTACTACCACAAGAAAGACACCTAATAAAATCTCAAAGTACAAAAATCAAAGTTAGATGAAGTTTTAATTATATTAGAACTAAAAGCAGAACATAAAGATCAAAAAAAACCTAATAGGTAAAGGCAAAACCAACATTGCTAACAGCGCTGAAATGGGAGACGTGAGTTTTAGAGTGTGTTGCAATTCCTCATTCCTAATCATGAATGAGTCAATTCTTTTGGCTAAATTTGCCGCTGAAAATCTTTCCCAATTCTACTTTAATAAGCATAGATAACTTTATTGTATACAAACATCACTTTAGGGAACTTGCTACATTGTAGATTCTTGAACTCTACCTCAAGATATTCCATGCCAATTTAGTAAGTATGCCCAAGAGTATACCTCCAAGGCTACTCTGTTTCAAAATATCCTAAAACAATCCAGAAAAACAGGAGTAAAAGAACTCATACTACCATGCTTTATTTGTTACCTCAGCATACATACCATGGAGTATGTGCATTCTTCTTTGAGAAAAACCATTCCATCCACTGAAAGAAGGATCAAGGAGGTAGAGTGATGTACAGTGACCTGGCACCATATCCTAGAGTTAATCAAGTAATGGATAGATGGTAGATGAATAGTTTTCTAATAAGATTCTCTTTCCGGGAATGTATATTTAAGATTATGTAATTTTAATTTATTTGTAATGTTGGTGAAAACAGAGGTTATTGGCAAAATGCTGGTAGATATGACAGTGAGATTTTATGGAATTTCTCTTTAATTTTTTTATAAGCTAGCTATAGAGGTTATTAGGGGTGAAAACAAATGCAAAGAATTTAAATTTAATTTATATGAAAGGGAAAGTACAAAAAATAATCATCAATTTACTCTCTCACTTTCTAGATTAGATAGATACAGCTATCATGTGTATCATCAGATCCTATAAGACGTTTGTGGTCTTGGGTCCCAAAGAAAACTAATCAGCTAGGTTGGGTATTTTTCACTAACCACATTCAGCTTCACAGTTACAGGCCCATAATAAACAACTGGAAGGTATATAGTTTTGACTCAGTAAGGGCAATGAATCAAAGAGAAAAAGGAACCCTATGAAGGAATTTTATAGGAAGGATTATTCTGGAATATTATTTTAAGATGCATTACATTTGTTATGCTGTGGAACATTTGTTTCAATGTTGCAAAGGTGCGCTGTAGTCTTTTATGTTGCATTTGTTTAACTCTGGAAAACTGTATTACTTTGCCTGTCTAAAACACAGGATTGGTCTAACAAAGAGCTGAACAGTCAATAGCAAGGCAGGAGAAAGGATAGGCAGGGTTGGCAGGCAGAGAGAATAAATGAAGGAGAAAAAGAAGGGTTGGGAAACAAGAAAGATCAAGGAGTGAGATAAGAATAGGCCAGCCACCCAGCCACACAGTCACACAGTCATAGTCAGATACAAGTAAAAGCAAAAAGAGAGAGAGACAGAGACAGAGACAGAGATTACAAAAGAAAAGGGGAAAAGTCCAGAGGATAGATGGAATAATTTAAGAAAAGATGGAAAGCTGGCTAGAAATAAGCGAAGCTAAGGTCAGGCATTCATAAGAAAGAATAAGCCTCCATGTGTATTTATTTGGGAGCTGGCTGGCAGGCCCCCCAAAGAGTACAAGACTATAAAAACAACCAACAACAGATTAGGATGAATCTAAGTAAATTAACTAAAGGAGGAAGAATGGCTGCCAAAATGGTTTGACCTGGTGGGAGAGCCAATGTCTTAGTGATGTTAAAGGACTATTGCAGTTATAAAGAAAAAAAGAAAATAGAAAAAGGATGGCAAATGATGGTCAGAGAATGGAATTCATGGAAGTGTTTTGCAATTATTAGTCAAGATCTAAGCTGTAACTATGAAAATTTTCTGACCTTTGTCTTCAGTTCCTAGAGGGTGGTCCTGAAAATCTCCTAAGTGGCAGGAAGAACCTTGCAATCGCCCATGAGTCTCATGGTTTATACTAACCACGTGTGGCCGTTTCAATAAAAATTGCCCCCATAGGTCCATAAGGAGTGGCATTATAAGGAGGTGTGGCCTTTTGGTAGTAGGTGTGGCTTTGTTGAAGGAAGTGTGTCACACCGTCCCTGATGCTCAAGCCATGCCCATTGTGTCACTCTGAAGATCCAGATGCAGAACTCTCAGTTCCTTCTCCAGCACCACGTCCACCACATCTGCTCTTACACCTAACCCATTAAGCACCATGAGGAGGGCGGGAGACAACACTTATGGTCCCAAAGATTTTAATAATTCACCACATAAGCCATCAATGATGGATCAGGGCTGCAGGACAAGGACTTGTGAGCCGTGTTTCTCCTGACAGCCCGAGCAGGGACAGAAGTGTGGTTTATAAACACAAAACTCACGAACATTTGTTGCCAAGTTCCAGTTCAAGTTTTCACCAATCAGGATTTAGAGATCAGGGCTTCTTTGAGTATTCCATCATTGTTAACTGACAAACAATGTAAGCCTTTCAGTCCAACCAACCAGACTCATTTGGTCCTTCTGTTGTTGGGAACGACCATGTTTCTAGAGAACTAAAGATGTGTAATGACAATTTCTATGGTTTAAGGAGGAGGTTGGTCAGCCATTGGAAAGGTCTCAGCTCCCCTAGGTCTTGGGAACCTGAAGTTTATTTCATCCTGAAGTCAAAATGGCAGTACTCAGGCCAAGGTGCTTTTGCCTGCCCCCTTCACCACCATGCTTCCTGCTATGTTAATAATGAACTAAACTTCTGAAATTGTTAGCCAACTCCAATTAATGGTTTTCCTTTGAAAGAGTTACTATGGTCATACTGTCTCTTACTACAATAGAAACTCTAACTAGACACTAAGAGATTAATAATCTATATGAAATGATACAGGATGGGGGCCTGGCTACTCCTAAAAAATTAATCCTGTAACTAAAGAGTTGGGGTTTTGAGACATGTGGTATTACCTTGATGGAAACAGACCTAGAGACTGAATTCAATTCAGTCAGTGACTCAATCACGCTTTCCTATATGATACAATCCTAGTAAATACTTGAACTCAAAAGCTTGGGTGATCTTCCTTGATAGGCAATTTTCTGCATCTGTCATTATACATCACTGCAAAGTTTGGTGTTGCATCTTGACTCCATGGGGTGAACATAAAGAAACTTCCCACATGGAGGCTCCTACTGTGAAGCAGTAAATCCCATGCATTTACTCTTAGCCAACTCTCACTCCTATCTCTTTACTTCATAAGACTGTAATCATAACAAAATCAGAACAAAAAGGACCATAAAAATTCTAGATCTTTGGGATAACTCTTTGCATCAAAATGAAAAAGAATGAAACCAAAGAAAGCAATAAAACTTTAGTGGTACACTATAAAATTGCTGTGGGACAATGGTTTTACCCTGTAATCATTTGTTTCTTATACTTGTTTAATAAAATGCTGATTGGCAGGTACCAGGCAGGAAGTAGAGGCAGGGCAATGAGAACAGGAGAATTCTGGGAAGAAGATTCTGCAGTCTGCAGTTGTGACCCAGCTGCAGAAGAAGCAAGATGTGACTGCCTCACCAAAAAAGGTACTGAGCCACATGGCTAACTCAGACAAGAATTATGGGCTAATGTCGGTTATAAGAATTAGTCCCCTTCCCGCCCTCTCCCCTATTCCCCTCAGTCGACTCGCGCCTCCAGTTTTGGCATTCACTCCCACCCGTGACCAAAGACTTGACCACTCAAAAGTCCAGCTCCCTGTAACTACTAGACATGGACACCGGTGTGATTGAAGGTGGATTAAATGTCACTCTTACTATCAGGCTACTTATGCATGGAAAGGAAGTTGGCAGTATCCTCGGAAAGAAAGGAGAATCTGTTAAGAAGATGCGCGAGGAGAGTGGTGCAGGTATCAACATCTCAGAAGGGAATTGTCCTGAGAGAATTATCACTTTGGGACCGACTAATGCCATCTTCAAAGCCTTTGCTATGATCATTGATAAACTGGAAGAGGACATAAGCAGCTCTGTGACCAATAGCACAGCTGCCAGCAGACCCCCAGTTACCTTACGGCTCGTGGTCCCTGCTAGTCAGTGTGGCTCTCTCATTGGAAAAGGTGGCTGCAAGATCAAGGAAATAAGAGAGAGTACAGGGGCTCAGGTCCAGGTGGCAGGGGATATGCTCCCCAACTCAACTGAGCGGGCAATCACTATTGCTGGCATTCCGCAACCCATCATCGAGTGTGTCAAACAGATCTGCGTGCTCATGTTGGAGTCCCCCCCGAAGGGCGTGACCATCCCGTACCGGCCCAAGCCCTCGAGTTCTCCAGTCATCTTTGCAGGTGGTCAGGCCTATACCATTCAAGGACAGTATGCCATTCCACAGCCAGATTTGACCAAGCTGCACCAATTGGCAATGCAACAGTCTCATTTTCCCAAGACCCATGGCAACACCGGATTCAGTAGCATTGAATCCAGCTCTCCACAGGTGAAAGGCTATTGGGCAGGTTTGGATGCATCTGCTCAAACTACTTCTCATGAACTCACCATTCCAAATGATTTGATTGGCTGCATAATTGGGTGACAGGGCGCCAAAATCAATGAGATCCGTCAGATGTCTGGGGCGCAGATCAAAATTGCAAACCCAGTGGTAGGATCTACTGATAGGCAGGTCACCATCACTGGGTCTGCTGCCAGCATTAGCCTGGCTCAGTATCTAATCAATGTCAGGCTTTCCTTGGAGACAGGTGGCATGGGGAGCAGCTAGAACAGTGCAGATTCACCCATAATCCCTTTCTACTGTGCACCACCACCCATGATCCATCTGTGTAGTTTCTGAACAGTCAGCGATTCCAGGTTTTAAAGAGTTTGTAAATTTTCAGTTTCTACACACTTTATCATCCACTCATGATTTTTTAATTAAAAGCGTTTTAATTCTTTCTCTGTTCAGAAAAAAAAAGAAAGAATTAGTAAATAAGAAGCCTGAGCTAATGGGCCAATTGGTTTATAACTCAGGTAGACCTCTGTGTGATTCTTTGGGACTTAGCAGTTGCAGGACCAGGCAGGACAGAAAACCTCAGTCAACAGAATAATCTCAGGGTTGTGAGTTCATGCCCCACATTGGATGCCAATTTGTAGGAGGGGTCACTTATTTGTCCTGGCAGAACCAAAATAATCACACAGAAACCATATTATTTATATCCCTGTTTGGTCCATTAGCTCTAGCTTCTTATTGGCTAACTCTTACATCCCAATTTAAGCCATCTCCATTAATCTGTGCATCACCACGAGGTCATGGCCTACCAGCAAAGTCTCAGCACATCTATCTCCAGTGGCAGTCCATGACTTCTCCCTGACTCTCCCCTTCTTTCTCCCAGCATTCAGTCCAGTCCTCCATGCCTACCTATCAACAGGCCAAGGCAGTTTCTTTATTTATTAATGGTAATCACAGCACATAGAGGGGATTCCCACATCCAGAAAGCATGTGCAATCATAGGACATCACCCCACAATTACCTTTCCTCTTTAATTTGTATATCGTATTTGTTTATTAATGGTGTATGTATACACCATAGTAAGTACATTATGAAAGGGAAATACCTTAAAGGATTTGGGTTCTTCCCTTTGGCTATGAGTACAAGGATCAAACTCAGATTATTAGGCTTGGTGGCAAGTGCCTTTACCCACTGAGCCATCTTGCCAGCCCTCATAAAAACATCTTTCCTAAGAGTTAGGTGTGTGACATGTTTTTATATATAGGTAAATAAAGCATAGTATCTTCAGTTCATCACAACTTACCTAAAATATAAGGATGGCATAATTTGGTGGGTAAATGAAGATCCATAGACTCATACTTACAAACTGCTAGTTTTAACATGTATTATCTAAGTAAACAAAGACACTAAGAAGTCTCCATTCTCCTTGGTCAAGGTTTGGAAGAATCTTCACATACCTACTTCTTTTGTTTTTTTCATTTATTTTCTATACCAACTGATTTCCCCTCCCTCCTCTCTTCCTGTTCCCTCCCTCCCTCACCATCTATCCCTCCATCCACTGCCCCACGTTCAGAATGAGGCAGGCCTCCCATGGGAGTCAACACAGAAACACACACATCACATACCTACTCCAAAAGCACTGTTTTTACTGAAAGGATAAACTGATTTAGAGATTTTAATCTTTTTTTTAATCTTTTTTAATCTTTTTTTTTTTTTTTTTTTGGTTTTTCGAGACAGGGTTTCTCTGTGGTTTTGGAGCCTGTCCTGGAACTAGCTCTTGTAGGCCAGGCTGGTCTCGAACTCTGATTTAGAGATTTTAAAGACCAATAACTATTTCAGACTCATATAATAACCAGTTGGGTACTTTTTTATTAATTATTATTAAGCCTACTTGAAAAATATTTTTTCAGTAATGATTAGTGAATAAAAATGTGTGCTTTTATAGTTATTTTTAAGATTTATTTATTTATTATGTGTAGTGTTCTGCCTATGTCTTCACCCCTGAAGAGGGTACCAGATCTCATTATAGACGGTTGTGAGCCATCATGTGGGTGCTGGGAATTGAACTCAGGACCTCTAAAAAGCAGGTGCTTTTAACCTCTGAGCCATTTCTCTAGCCCTGCTTTTATAATTATAATTATTAAGAATCAGATTTTTAGCCTTAATTTTTGCATTGGAGTAAATGATAATAAGCTACTTGCAAAATACAGCAGCATAGAGCTGGGTGCACATCTGTAGACCCAGCCCTCAGGAGGCAGAGGCAGGAGAATGGCTGAAAGTGCAAGACCAGTCTGATCTACATGGTGATCTCCAGGCCAGCCAGGACTGCACAGTTAGACCCTGGATAAAGACAAATAAACAACAATAGGAAATAGAGGGTTTTTTTTTTTCTTTGAAAGAGAGAAAAACATGAGTGGGTGGATAGGAAGTTGGGAGGATTTGGGAAGGAAGAGTGGGCCGAAGGCAAAGAATATGATTATAGACTATACTATGTAAAAAAAAAATAGAAAAATTTAAATTGCAATATATTTAATTACTGCTATGATAATTAATACATAAGTTAATTGTGAAACCCTAATGTTTCATTGTTTTTCCCTAGAGACAATGTCTTACTTTCTATAGGTTTGTCTAACCTAGAACTTGCTCATAACCCAGTCTAACCTGTAATATGTGATCCAAAAGTCTCTGCATCTAAGTGTTAGGATTACAGGCATGTGTCACCATAGATGGTCTGGGATTTCAATCTTAAAATTACTAAAATATCCAGGTTTATATGTGTAAGATGTGTCTTCACAAAATGAAGCTTGAGACACGACACTCTTGACCTCCCTCCCCTGGCAGACACGCTGTTCTCTCGGTTTACATTAACTAGGACATAAACTGCAGTCCACTTAATCCAGGGAGTAGAGAGCAGATGACTTGTCCATACACTATGATATAGCTCACATTGGAGCACCTAATCTTTTTCTTAACACAAGGTCTTACTATGCAGCCCTGACTGACCAGGAACTAACTCTCTATGTAGACCAGACTGGCCTTGAACTCAGAAACATTCTCCCGGTCTTGCCTCAAAGTCCTGGGATTAAAGGAGAGAGAGCCGAACCACGCTCATGGGAGCTCAAACTCTACACCTACAAACTCTACAGCTGTGGAGCTTGCATGGGACTGAAGTAGGCTCTCTGCATGTGGGAGACAGTGGAGTAGCTTGGTCTGTGAGGGGCCCCTGGCAGTGGGACCGGGATCTATCCCTGGTACATGAACTGACTTTTGGGAGTTCATTCCCTATGGTGGGATGCCTTGCTCAACCTTGATGTGGGAGGAGGGGGGCTTTCTCCTGCCTCAATTTAATGTGTCAGGCTTTGTTGACACCTCATGGGAGGCTTTACCCTTTAGGAAGAGTGGATGGGGAGTGGGTTGGAGGGTAGGAGGAAGATGGGAGGAAGGATGGGAGGGAGAACTATGGTTGGTAGGTAAAATCAATTTAAAAATTAAAAATAAATAAAGGCATGATCCATGATACCTAGTCTCAGAATTGTTAAGAAACAGGAAAGGATTTCTTCCTTCCCAGTTGTAGCTCAGATATGGCTCAAACATGCAATACCATCTACTCCACATCTCTGTTAATTCAAGTCAGAGACACCAAACAATCCCTAAGGTGTTGAGGCACAAAGGCGGTCTTCCGAAGTCAGGAGGTGAGGGTGTGAGGGAGGAGACAGGCTTGCTTTTCACCAGATCCCTCTATATCCCACCAGTTTTCATGTTTAAGTCAAAAGGGCATGTGTGCTCAGGAATTTCAGAAGGGGATTGGAAGTTTCAAGAAAACTAAAAGTATCCCGGACTTTTCTAGTGAGAGGAGCTTATCTATAGAAAAGTCAAGGTATGTGCCAGGGGCTGAAGGTGAAGGGGTGGAGATGAAGTTCAGCTACAGATCATCTGCTTCATAAGTCCAAAACTTGGGATAAATCTCCATCACTTACACAAAAAAATGTTTAGCACGTAATACTCTCTATTGATGCCCATTTAAGGAGGTCATGGTTTAGAAACATTACAAATAATTGTGCAGAGGCTGGAATGATGGCTTGGCCATTGAGTGCATTTACTGATCTTTCAGAGGACTTGGGTTTGGTTCCCAGCATCCACATGGCAGCTCACAACAGTCCATAACTCCAGCTCCAAGGGAACTGACACACACTGCCCTGACTTCTGTGAGCCCCAGGAATGTATGTGGTGTACATATATACCACATACACACGTGCAGGCCACACATCATACACATAAAAGTCTTTTTATTGAAAAAAATGATGCAATGAAAGTATGCATGTCAATTTTGTGCAAATATTTTAGAATTTATAATAGTAATTTAGTTTTTAAAAAAAACTTAGTAACTACCTCAAAAATTACTAACATTTTTAGCATTCCTTTATATTTTTTGATTTTTTAATATTTATTTTAAGTTATGGGTACAAGTGTGGGGTGTGTGCATCTATGACCATGTGCCCGCAGAGGCTAGAATGGCATTAGCTCCCTTGGGATTGAAGCTGCCTGAACTGGTGATGGCAACCACACCCAGGTCTTCTGCAAGAGCAGTACACAATTTTAACCACCGGGCCATCTCTCTAATCTCCATCTTCCACATTCTTTAACACAAGTTGCTCACTTGTAAAACATACTAGGTCAGCAACTTTTGTCTGTGCATCAAAACCGTGGCTGCATCCAGTATGACTTTGCTGGGAATGTATTGAATGAATGAATGGGTCCATAGCCCAAGCACTTCTCAAAACAAAAGTGTTTTCAAATGCAATTATGTCTATAGGAACCTAAATATATTACATATTGCCATGTCTGTGTGGTTCAATACTTATCTGACTTATTTCTTGGCAATACTAAAAAACTAGATAAGCTTAATAGAAGCCCGTTCCTGGGAAGCAATGTATGGAGAGACACAGACTGGCTTTTCATTTCAGTTCCCCAGAAGCTTTATTGTGGGACATTTGGATTCAATGATCTGATGATCTTGAAGCAAGGAGAAGAAATCCCCTCAACAGTCAACACGATTCTGTTTTCTCAAGTCCTGGCTAGGACACACATGCTGTAAGTGACTGCGAGTGACACGTGTGCACATGTGCGCGAGGACCTCGCCAGCCACAGTGACGTGTCACGTTTTGTCTCAGATTAACAATTTCTCATATTCTCACTACCTCATCCAAAATTCACACTATTTCCCATTTCTATGAATCCCACAATGGCCTTTCACAAAGTCTTTGGTTTTTCTAGCTCCCTTTTCTCTGACAGCCCAAACGCGGTATACATGTAGCAGTTTGATATAAAGCTTCTACGTCCCAGTTCCTAAATAAAGGCCTTTCACAGAGCTTTTAATAATATGGTCCACGCTCCTGGAACTCTAGGCAAAGCTAAAAATCATCTCCCTTTGCCTTTCAACAAATTTCAGTTCTCGCCTCTGACCGGGTGCATGTAAACGTCACTAATGTTAGTGGAGGCAAAGCTGCTGCATGTGGAGTGGAGTGTCTCTGAATCACACTCTAATCTTCAGCTACATAACTCTGGCGTCTGTTCAGATGATACCAGTGCCTTGGAAACATACTGTATGTCTGGTTTTTTGATCTGTATACTAAAATTTATTCATGTATTTTAGTAGCTATTACAACATTTTTGGCCAACATTTCTTAATATTGTTATACATGTATTCAGTTTTAACTGAGTACTACATGGGACCATAAATATTCTTGATTTATAGTGATGAAATTAGAAAATAAATCTGAGCAGATTATATTTGTTTTAAATGGTAGAGATTTTCTGTTGTTTCAACCTGGTTAAATATATATATATAGTAAGGAAAAAACAATGTGAACAAAATAAAAACAGTGGCTCGGTAGATTGTTTCTGTGTGAATAATGGTTATATAATAAATTTTACATAATGAAAATGCATTGTAATGCATGCATCATAAACACTCAGCTAAATGAGTTCATACTTGCCCTTTAGTATACTAAAAAAAAATCACTAAACATTAAACTTGTCAGGAGAAAATTGACTAGCTCAACAACCTTATTTTATTTTTACATACTCCTGATGCTGAGAGCATGTCCATCTAGTTTTTCTTGAAGGTTCCACACCCCTCCATCTTCAAATTTTATTTTCTCCACTTGTCCAGTTATTCCCTCCCCCAATGGGTTAAAAAAATCAGTAAAATACATAAAATATGGATGGTTCAAATATTTTGAAGTAAGGAAAGAAATAGTAAATTCGGTATGTTAGTGACCTCTGACTCTGGAACCCCATCCCAGTAGGACGTATTCATTGGCTAAATGTAACTCAACTTACTTGTGTTTAAAACTCTATATATTCAATCACGGCTAAGTTCAAAGCCTTTGCTTTTCATTTCCCTCCCCAATCTTCCTTTCCTGAGAGAATGGAGTAGAGGAATTTTCATTTGCAATAATGCAAGTAAAAGACCCCATGTGGTCATTGGGGTTCCACATGTTCTGAGGAATCTGTGGGTCTCCACAGTCTGTGTTCTACAGAGTTGGTTACTCCAGACTCCAGGGATCTATAGGATCCATCAGATCCCATCTCTTCCATGACTCAAGCCAGATGGGTTTGGCTCAGTCCAGTTCCCATACTGATGCTGAGCAGTCCCTTCTAGGACTTCAGTGTTCCTCTCACCCCGCCTGACCCTCAACACTCCTCAGGCTTAAAACCAGAGAATGAGAAACTCATTTCTGACTCTGCTCTTCTTCCTCGCCTCCTCCCAGTGAGTGGATTGTTTACTTTCCCTGCTACCTGACCAGAACCATCTCTACAACAGAAATCTCTGCTTTCCCATTTCCTGTAGTCTTCTCCTGGCTTCCTCCCCAACGTGCTCATGATTTTGTCCTGTCTACAGAGGCAAGGTTGTTCAGAGGGACTTGAGATCCTATCCAATTTCAGAGAGTGAAATAGAACTTGGGTTAGACAAACAGGAAAACTGTGTCTTAAGAACAGCATAGAATACCATTATGACCGTAAGAGAAAGCATGTGGGGGAAGTGCTATAGCTTCAGGCAAACTGTTCCTTTCTTTTTGTTTTAATTTGTATGTACTAACTGTAAAAAGTAGTACATTTCATTGTGACATCTTTTTTTCTTTTTTTAAACAAGGTCTCTCTCTCTCTCTCTCTCTCTCTCTCTCTCTCTCTCTCTCTCTCTCTCTCTCTCTCTCTCTCTCTCTCTCTCTCTGTAGCTCTGGCTGGCCTAGAATTCACTATGTAGAATAGGCCTTAAATGATCTGCCTGCCCCAGCATCCTGAGTGCAGGCATTAAAGGCACGCGCCATCCTACCAGCCCTATGATACTTTTATATATGTTGATAACGTTTTTACTTTTATCAAATTTTCTCCCCTTCCTCTTCCCAAATACTTCTCGACTTCCCTGTCTTTCTTTACATCACAGTGCACACAATAAAAGACCTGTAGGGTTTGTCTTCCTGGGTCTACCTTATTTCATGGGACATGATGAACACCAACTCCAACAAGTTTCCTAAAAAATAACATGAGCTTGTGCTTGGTAGATGAATGGCCTCATAAATATTTTATTAATTAATATATGCATCTTTATATCTATTCACTATTAGTAAGCACTTAGGATGTCTTGGCTACTGTGGACAGAGCTGCAAAACAGATGAGTGTGCAGGTACCTCCGATGTATGTTGACTTAGATTCCATCGAGGACACAAAGATGGTGTTCTGTATTGTAAGGGAAAAGACATGGTGGCACAAATGAAAAACCTCAATAGATTGATGAGAAGGTAATGCTGAGATCTCAGGAAGCAGAGAACTAAAATAAAGAAAAGAATCATGTTCCATTCTTTTCTTGTAAATTCTATGAATGATGGCCAGTCCCCCTTTCAACTCTAGTACACACACACACATACACACACACACACACACACACACACACAGTATCTTTCCATACTATTTCAGAATATTTTTTAATTCAATGTTTTGTACATTTTGTCGTGTTTATTACATGTCAAACAATACATGCTTGTGTTGGTGTGGAGGGGAGCAACCTTCAGTTCTTCAGCCTAGCCTGACCATGAAACCCACTCTCCTTGCTCCTGCTTCCTAACTAATTCGGCTCTTGCAGTTTATCTAACTCTGAATACCTGCAGGTCCTTCCTATGACTACTACTATTGTAAGCTTTTGCTATGGCTAACTGTAGGTCCTTCCTGTGACTACTACTATTGTAAGCTTTTGCTATGGCTAACTGCAGGTCCTTCCTGTGACTACTACTATTGTAAGTTTTTGCTCTGGCTACCTGCAGGTCCTTCCTGTGACTACTACTATTGTAAGCTTTTGCTCTGAGGCATCACATCATGACCCGTCATTGGGTCAAGCACTCATCTTGGAAACTTACATTCTCAAGTTCTGGAAATGTTATTTAATTTCCTAAAAAATTGCTTTCCTGCTCATATTCTTCAAGACACCCATTTCTCTGTTCATTTTCAATATCCTTTATACAGATGCCAAACATTTACATCCTAAATGTTTCTTTTGTCCACCTTATCCCACTATTCCCTAAGATTTCCTCAACTTCATTGTCTCCTAATACATATGCTGAGGTCTGTCATTCCTACAACCATTTCTTTTAATTTCTGGACGTTTTTATGTTCTTTGAATGTTGGTTTCTCGTTCTTCACTTTTCTATGATGGATGCAATACAGTCGCTTCTCTAGGGTTCTTAACCTCTTTTTATCCTACACGTTCTCTTTCTTAAGATTGAATTCTCTTGTAGTAGTTGCCTAGGTCCAAATTTTCAGGCAGATGATTAATTGGGGTGTGTCCTTGAAAAAATATCACTTTGTCATTGCAGAATTTTTATGAAATCTGTTCTTAGACAATTTCACACATATACACTGTGCATACTGATCATTCTCAGCTCCCCCTTCCTAGCCCATCATTCACCATCTCTCCACTCCCTAAGTCTCCCTTAAATTCATGCCTAAAGAATATGTGTAAGGAAAGGAGGGAGAGCCAGAGACAAAGACAGACAGACGCTGTGATGCAGCTGCATGGCTGGGAGTGGGGAGGCTTCTGAGCTGGACTTTCAGAATACTCCTTAATTAAGACACACCAGGGCTTGGTGTTCTTGTCTCTGTCCGGCACCTCATTCAAGCAGCTCCTGATGAAAGAAGCAACTTTTAGCCAGGTAGACAATTCACCTGTGAACTCTCAGCTGCCAGCCTCACCCAACAACTTAGTCTAGTCTGGAAGGGCAAATCTTCACGATGCAAAACGTCCTCTATGGTCAGTCTTCTGCATCAGATTAGATCTTTATGTCAATTACTAAGTGACCCTTCGTATTTCATAGTCAAGAAAGACACCCTAAAGCAGTTTAAGAAACATCCAATACAAGCTGGTTTTTTATTACTGGCTACTATGATCTCTATTGTGGGGTGAGCAGAGAACATTTCATTTTATTGCTTCTTAGATTCCTTTTCTCTGGCTAAGCCAGACTCCACGAGGAAGCATCTTCTGCCTGGACTGGCTCACCACCACTCTGGTAGTCAAGCAGGTCTGGATGCTCGGTACACAAATACACAATCCATCACATTGTTTTCAATTCAATTTCAAGTAACTGCCCTTCTTCCCTGCCACCATGCATGTGTGCATGCATGGGGGGGGCATGCATGTGTGCTTCTCAATTCAGAGAGTTTCTGCATTTTAAAAATTTTATCTGCTCTGGAAATTAAACATCTGATATCCTATCAGGTTAAAGAAGAAAGCTGTGTCTATGCCACTGAGTATTTATTTAAATATTTCATAGCTGATTTTCGTCAGTTATCCTATTTTTAGCTCTATCTCCAAACCCATTTCCACACATACCTGGAAATGCCAATTCCTGAACCTCTTGGTTATTTTGCAGTGTGAGAGCATCTCAGATTTTCCCATTGTCAGCAAAGAATTTTGCTTCCTAGGCCTGCTGAGGCCAGTACCATTCATTCAACTGCTTTCTAGCTTCCAAATTTTGCTTCTTTTCCATTCCTTTAGTCCTGTGGGTGTATGCTTTTTTGAAAAATCTAATATTACTTTAGGAAGCAAACATACAATCTTCTACTTTAGAATCAGCAAAACAATGATTTGCGTATTCTCCCCTCAGCTCTCATATTCCCACTTTAAATGAGTAGAATGCTCTCACTGGGCTAAAGAAAGTAATTGTCTCTCAGTTGCCTCTGTCATCCCTCATCTTGACAGGGCCAGTATTCATTAATTCCTTCTCCTTGAAGAGCTTCTTCGAGAAATCAAATACATATCCTACCGCTCTTTTCGTGTGAAAGGCAGCTTACCGTAGGACCACTGTACACATCTCACACTGACACTTGTTACACCTCACCATACAACTCACGCTATTCTTTGTAAGTTTTATGTGGTGTATTGTTTAGGCAATTTTGTATGGCAGGGTACTTGATTTATTTCTAATCTTTGCTCTAACATACCTTTAGTAAACAATCTTGAACAAAACTAATTTGACATATAGACAAAGGCTGCTTCAATAAACATGTCATGTCAAGTGGTCTGTTGGCAATCACTCTGCATGAGGGTTACACTAATTCTTAACCATAACAGTAAAACTGTATCTGGGTTTGGTTTTTGTTTGTTTATCTCATTCCTAGCATCGAACAGAGTTATCTCACAAAAATAAATAAGAAAAACGGGTTTCCAAAACATTTTCACATTCCCTTATGAAATTTTTTATGTCTTAAGATATATTTCAGCCAGGCAATGGTGGTGCACGCCTTTAATCCCAGTACTCAGGAGACAGAGGCAGGCGGATCTCTGTGAGTTCCTGGTCTGTTAACTAGGGCTGTTACACAGAGAAACCCTGTCTCAAAAATCAAACGAACAAAAAAAGATATATTTCATTTTGTTGAGCTTCAGTTGCATTGTGTGCTTATAGTTAAGGTGTATGTTATGTATGTTGTGTGAGTGTAAGCATTAGTTCAAATGTATCATTCCAACACTGTTGAGTCAAATATAGAACTACAGTACATAAAAATATCCCCTCTCCATGTAAACTACATATTTATACTTAGTAAGGACAATGAAAATAATCAGAAATCAATGCCCAGGGCAAGGCTTTCCCACACACAGCACATACACACACTCACACTCTCATTACGCGCTCACTAGTCTAGCTGGTTCAGGAAGCACGTTTGAATCAACAGTTAGCCTATTTCTGGGCTATGTTATTAATCAACTGTGTACTTTAGAAGAATGTTGGCCTTAAAATCACTAGGCAGAAAATGTCACATTAGCCAAAGACTGTGATCATTCTCTGCCCCATTTCCTCGTCTGAAAAGGAGGGAAAGGACACTTCGCTATGCTCACAAACTGTTCACTACTGAGACCACAACATAGAGTGTTTCTACTCAATAGACTCGGGATGGAGCTGGTCAGATGAGTCAGATAAGAACACACGCAATATAAAAATTAGAGGCTTCTCAAGAGCAGTATTTCAACCATAAAAAGAGAATATTCAAAAAAGAAGTATAAACTAATAGAGTACTTGATACTGAGAAATACGTAAAATCTAAAATCACAAAATAAAATGTCCTCATAACCAAAAGTATGGGGGATGTGGATTTACTCATTTTGTGGTTATAGATCTTTCCCATTTTTGTAAGTATAAAAAGTATGAAAATGTTTCAGAAAAAAAAATTTTTACATGTCAGACAAACGGAATAAAATATAGTGAATTAGGAAAAGTTAGAAACTATTTTTAAATATTTTTCTTGTTTTCTACATGTAATTATGTAATATTTTAAATATAAATTATTCTCAAAGACTTACTATACCTTGATCTCATAATTATCCTACTTAAAAAGATTGGCACTAACAAATAACAAAAGCCTCAGATTATTTGTGTATCTAATTACATATTCTGTAGGGTAAAAGAACATGAAATACCATTATGTGGAATATAAAAGTTTTTTTTTTTCAAACAGGTGTATACATTTTTTAAAAATAACATCTGTAGTGCTGGGTATAGCTCAGTGTGTGAGCACTTGCCTAGCATAAACAAGGCTCTTATTTCAATCCCCAACAACACAAAACACAAACAAAATAAAAACTATAATAGCATATAACTGTCTCACAAAATGCCAAGTTCTCCCTCAGATTTTTTTAAATTGCAGCGATAGGTCCCCCTGGTGGAGATTGAGAATATATGTGTCCCATTTTCCTGTGGTTCCAAATAACAGTTCCAGTGTGAGCACTGATAAGGTGCTATTCTTCTTGGAACAACTGTGTAGTCAGTGTTGTAAGAGAAACAATGCCTGATGAAGACAGAGGGCGGGATAAAGGTTGACGTCTCATCTCTACATGTACATTTGTACTTAATGCTCAGAATTGCAGAAATCAAACTGCCTTTACCCTAAGAACTCCCCCAAACATGAAGCTGCAAGGAAGAGTAAACACAATCTACAATGCGCAGAATGTCTTTTAAAGCTAGACTTACAGATATCTAGCAAGATTTGTTGTACTTGGTTTATATTCTTGTCCATATAAGACAAATGATTCTGAAGTGAGACAGAAATGTCATTGTTCACTGAAAACTTCCACGATAACCACCAAGAGATTGTGTGCATTTTTAGGTTACACTAGGCAATATTCTATCCTAAAAATCAGAGCTGAGTTTGCCAACTCCTATGGATGAGGGGAACAGAAGTTCTGGAAGTGAAATCAGAAACACATGTTCCCATTCATTTCATCAGTTATGGGACGCCCACCCAGAAGTTCAACCGCTTCAAAGCACTGTGAAACTCAGGCTTCACTTGGTACCCTTTTGCAAATCAGGTTGTGTTGTCAGCTCAGAGCAACAACAGAAATTCTCAGAAGAATAAACTGCTTCTTCTATCCTAAAAGGTCCTGGAGAACCCAAACAGCCCTTATCTGTGGAAATAAATGCAAATCCCTTGAACTCAGACCAGTCAATACTCGGCAGTCCTTTCTGGGCCATGGGCCTATTGTTGCTCATTATTTGCAGGTGGTTTCTACTACATCATCCTGAATCTGGCTTCCCTTAGTCAGAGAGACAGCCCTGGGGAGTTACTCATACAGTTAATCTGGAGCTTAACTCACCAGAATCCAAGTCATATTTAAAGAGAGTAGGTCAAATAATATAAAATCTTAGCATATTTGGAGAGGATGGGACTGAACTACAGCCAACTCTGTAGCTCAGGTTGGCCTGAAATTCACTATGAGGCACAATCGATCTCAAACTCATAGCAATCCTGCATTGGCCTGAGTACTGGTATCACCAACAAGAACCAACATGTCTGGCTTATGCTTCTGTGGTATATGAAGTATGCCACTGAGCCATGATTATGTGACTGGCACTCTACATACATACTGTAGGTCACATTCTACTCCAAGCTCTATTACCTCGAGGCTCTCAACTTTTCCCTAAATTTGGAGTACTGCAACAAGCTGATGGGAACACTTTGCAGCAGCAGAAAGAGGAGAGGAGCCCTCTGAAGGCCAATAGTTTGATTCTGGAGACCTGAAATCTGGCGGTCTCCACTGTCTAAATGTGGTTGTCTGAAGATTCCTTTACCCAACCTCAAATAATCAAAGTTGTCTGTATTTGTTCTTCTCACTCTAGTTGGCATTTTATTTTTAATAATCCTAATACATCTGTGAAATTTGCCACTAGCCTATTTTTGAAAAAATGAAAGTATACATTATAAAATGGAAAGTAAGTTTTTAAGAATTTTTGTCTTTTATTTTTAATCTCAATTAGCCGTTTAAAAGTGGAGACCTTACTAGATGCTAGGAAGCAAAGGGATCTTGACAACTGAAAAATAAACAAAACGTCTGGACCTTACTAACTACCCAAGTAGCAAAATATACAGATCATCATTTTTAAGCTTATTTCAACCAGCTGTTAATAGTGTATGGTTTATAGAAAACCTCAGATTATAATTCCTCCCAATGAATGGAGGACTTGTGTGAATACTCAAATTAATCGAAACTTAAAATTCTTACCTCAAGTGCATCAGGGACCTCAGACATCCAAGTTCAGATGCAAACCACTTGAGCCCACAGGCCAGTAATGACTTGGCAGTCCTTTCTCTGCCATCAGAGTCCCACCAGGCTTCCTATTTCCCTGTGACTTTCACCAGTCCCCACTCGACCAACCCCACCGACATCTCAGTGGTAGAGGGCCTGCCTAGTGTGCACCAGGTGCTGGGTCTGATCCCTAGGATTAAAAAATAATAATAATAATAATTTACCTCTAAACAATACCCTAGCTATTCTAGGTCTATGTACTTAAAAGGTTCTGAGAGGCCCTGAAGATCCCAGACTTTCTAAGATAATTACAGAAATATAAATAATCACAGAAATATATACAATTGGGCTTATGGGCCAATAATTTAAACTACATAGTAAGTCTAATTTTAACAGTTTACATTTGTCTTTTCAATTCACAAATTATTTTTGACAATACAATTTTAATTTTCTCCAAATGAGAACTAGTTATTTTTCTAGTTAAAAAAAAATCCCCCTCCCTTTTATTAACCTTTTGCACAGTGGTAAAGTCAATTAAATTGGAAATCTTAAAATAAAAATCTTAAATCTTCCCCCCAACTAATCTTAAAGAAGTTACTTTGTTTTTATATTGTTGAAAACTATTCCACTATCCCTTGGGATTTAGGTTCCCAACAATTATCACCCAGCAAGATTGTTACAGAAGAAATCTCCCATAAAGTGTAGTCTGGGCCAGTTACTCAGATTTAATTGAACACTTCATCTTCATAGAAAAGGAAAAGGCAATGGAAATGTAGATCGTGCTTAAACTATGGTTGTATCTACCTCTTGGCAAAGACTGTAAATGCATGAACTTTGAGAATAATCAAAATGCACATTTTATAATGAAAGATTACTTCTCAGTAGGCCAGCCCCAAACCTTTACCCTGCTGTTAAATTTGCAGAGGCTTTCAACAGTAGAAAATGTGCTTTGGAAATATTTTTATCACTCAGCATTTAGTTGATGTACACTGTGTGGTTTTTATTCTAAAGTGCCGTCTATCAGAAGAAGGCTTTCATCAGTATCACGAGAACCCAAGTGCTACAGCGCACGCCTTTCCTTGCTGTCAGGTGTGTACAGACCTTTTGGAAGACCCTGGGGACAGGCAGTCATGGTAATGCCATACAGAGAAAATGGCTGCTTTTTTTAGAGAACACAGTGGTGTGCTGGACAAATGTTACAAGCATATTAAAATCAGAAATGTCGACCTCCAGGGATTCTATTAAGTATCCCTGATTTCTATTATTATGGAATAAGGAAAATATATTCTAAAATATTGTTAATTTATAAAATGAAGGAACCTACTGATCTTCCATTCTGTAAAATGTCATCCTCTTAAAATTCACTGCACAGTGAGAACTGTTTACGTAGTCTCACTATAAAATTTGTAATTTCTTAAGTTCTAATAAAAAGGTAACTTAGATTTTATATACAATTACATAATAACTAATTACACTTTATACTTAGAGTGTTTCTCACTGGGGCAACTTGCACACATACCTCAGATAAAATAAAGCCCAGGCTCTACTTATTTGAATTACGCGAGCAGGCTGAAAGTATTTCAACTATTACAAATTGTATTGACTTTCTTCTTTGTTAAATTTAAAGGAAAGCCACTGAAATTAAAAACTCAACGCTCTTCTTAGGAAAGCTCATATAATCAGAACTGGATTGCTGGAGATGTGCTGGGGTACCATTTCCCATAATCCTTTGCCCCTACCTTCAAGAAGGCAGAATGCCCCATTAATACCTGGAGAGTCTATCTCCACGATTTCTCGATACATCATGGAAAAACAAAGCCCACAGTGTTTTCTGGGGCTAGTGTTTTCTCTTTTCCTTATTGATTTACCACAATAAAATCCAAAATTTACATTTTTCATTTTGCCAAGAAGTTAAATGGTTACAACTCTATTCAAGCTCAACTTGTCATTACAAAATCAGATTTCTAAAACATCGTAGAAAGAAAAGATGGGTCTATATACACAATCCACAGTCCTCCGAACCGAAGGGCAGCACACTTAGGAAGGAGTCAGACATATGAATTATCCTGTACTGACGTAAGAAATGTCAAGCCTGATGAAACCTCAGGGGATGGATAAATGTTCTGTTATCATTTGTATTTTCTGATTTATTTTCAAATACAAGTGAAAGTGTAAGGACTAAAGATTTAAAAATATATTCTACTAAGTGTTAACAGATATCAGAAATCTAAAATAGAAAGTTTACCAAACTTAACATACTAATAAAATAAGGATTTTATTAATAAATGTCAAAAAAACATGTGCATCAAAATAAAAACAAATAGCTAATGCTAAATTTAGAAGCCTCCAAATAATATACACCACATTATTTGATATTTTTAATCTTTATATAGAGCTGTATTATTAATTTGAAGTTAAAACTATCGATGTTAACAACATTGATCATACAGAGAAACTCAACCTCAGTGAAATAAATACAAAGGGTGCTTAGCTTTGGTCCTTGTGGAGAAAGGTAAGTTGGATTTTTTTTTTTTTTTTAAACAGGACTTTAGTCACAAAAAGGAAATACAGATGACAACTGCAACATTTTGGTGGTGATTCTTGCAATCCTTTATATGTCACCGGTCATAATAGCAATGAATTCCTCTTGATTTACTGTGGCAAAAAAGACAATATAACGGTCAGAGACACAGAAACTTTCTTTCCTCAAGGAACCATCACTTCATAATGTATTAAACTTTCCAACATACAAAAATCTTACAAGTCCAAACGTAACTTCTAAATAAGTGAGCATCTTATCACATTAAGTAGGGACAACAAATGATGTATGTTACCATAAAAGTCAGTCACATACATATCATTTGTGCAGAAACAGTTTAAAAAGTGATAGTTCTAATGTAAGTAGTTTGACAGCCATCTTTATAGTCTTTACTAACACGTTTAGTGAGGCTCCTTCATAAGTCAGTCTGCCTATACCATGCATGTGAACCAACAGAATTCTAAAGAAAGAAAATATTTCAAACTAGAAAAAAATGGCAAATTGTTGATTTTAAAGCTTATTTTCAAAAAAGAAATGACTGAAACCAAGTCATGTAACCTTAAAAGCATTAACAGAAATAACTTGATAAAATACAGATTATTATATAGCAGCTATAAAACAAGAATACAGGAAATAGTCACTTATGATAATTATTTGGCACTTTACTAAAATTATAAATAAAATTTAGTAAGAAACTTTAGTGTTTAAAGTATATTTATGACAGCAACCTGTAATAAACAGGACTGAGCAATCTTAAATATGAATCTAAAGATGTATACATACCCTCACATATAGGAATGTTCAGAAAAGAGAGTTTCCTATATAAAGCAAGTGAGTATATGCACGTCAAGACTTAATAAGTCTTTTAAGGCACAAGTTATGGATGGCAATTTTTATTATGGCACAAAACCACCACACTGAAAATAAAGACCTGACTTCTAACCATGGCTCTGTACAGAACAGTTCTGCATGTCATCTCCTTTGTCTAAAAAGTAAACTCGAAGAAGTTGTTTTTAGACTGTTTCTCTTTAAATCCTAGACAGAGATTTACTCAATCAAACATTTGCAGGTGTCTAATAAATGCAAGACCACACATAGTATTGTATAATGCATCAAAACATATAAGGGTTACTATCCTACAATATCTTGAATCAAACAGAAGAAGTGAATAGATGTCACTATAAAATCCTTGCTAATTCAAAGAAACAATGGTATCATAAATTTGAAAGATTTTATTCTTAGTCATTGTTCAAATAGTAGAGAGTCATGTTCTTCATATGTGGATAAAGAAAGTGACCTAGAAAATGTTAAGTTAAAGCATATATATCAGAAATTAGTACATTAATTCCAGAGATAGTTCCATAATTATGTTAGGTCTGAAACAGAGAACAAATGCTTGAAACATAAAATAACTTATTATAAAATATGGATCAAACCGTACTGGAAAATACTTTGTGGAAGAAATCATTCATGAGAAAATTTTAGATATAAGCAAATCACAGATCAGACAGTACATTAAAAATATAGCATTTAGAAGGAAATAGGAAAAAGTCAAGGTAGGGAAATACCATTACAAGCACAGGAAGGGAGCAAATACCTAAAAAAATAAACTATGAATTAAGATGAATGAGATGTTCGGAAGAGGCAGACATCCATGAACTCCTGTTCAGTCCTAAACACTTGCAAGGCATTCTGGGAGACATGGAGGAAATGGGACAAATCTATACTACTCTTAAACTAAGTCAAGGACCTGAGAAATCGGAGCAGTGACTCCTGTGGCTAAGAAACACATCTGAAGAGCTTGAGAAGAAGACCCATTGTCCCCCAACTAAGAATAGAAAAGAGCCCTAACCCAGGGGCCTTAAATAAAACTCTTAATTGAAGCCATCTACACACACCGAGGCTGCCAGACCAATACAACAAGTGTTATCTTCTTGAGAAAACAATAAAAGTAGCCCCAAAGTGATCTGATTATAAATCATATATTATAACAGAATTATGATTAAAATACCCAAAATCTAAGAAGTAATTGCTTTACTCGATTTTTACTTTTCTTAAAATATAAAATTTCAATAATCAAATTTAAAATTAGGCTTCAAATAGAAGTTCCAAAACCACAAATAGTTGTTTTATATTATTTACATATACTTTAAAGTATAAAAGCATTTCGAAAATATTTAAATCTATTTTATGACTTAATGTCTAAAAACAAAAGTTCAAAAACGTAAAAAACAGAAAATAACTAACGGAACTAATCTTAGATACCTGACTACCAGAGAGGCTTCAGATGGTAAGTCATGTCTTGTAGCACAATCTTTCTGGTAATTCAAATGTAACATTAGTTCAAAAATAAAAAACCTGAGTGGTCAAGAAGACAGCTCAGCCTGATGACTCAGAACCAAGGAAAAAGTTGAATGGGATGGGTCTCGGCACTCCTACAGAAATGGGAGACTCCTCACGCAGCCCAGGAACAGGGACAAGACAGTTTGAGAAATGACTCCCAAACACACATACACAGACAATAGTGTGTGTGTGTGTGTGTATGAATATGTGTATGTGTAGATAAATGTGTGTATAAACATGTATATATACACATATATTCATACACATACACAGGATCTGTGATCAAGTTACGTGAGTAAATTCCTCCCACGCTGCTTTTGGTCATGCTGTTTCATCACAGCAAGAGTGACCCTAAGAGAGAAGCTGGTAACAGGAGAGTGGGTTTTACTGTGAGAGACCCGACTGCATTGTTTTGGCAAGGACTGAGGAAGGGCTTTGGAACTCTGGGTTAGAAACGCCAATGAATGTTCAAAGCTTAGTGAGCTGTTCTGTGGGAGAGTGGAAGATAAGCAGGTGACGGAGGTCTGTCTTGTGAACTTCCAGAAGAAAGTTTGAGAATCAAAGACTCTATTGAGGTTGTTGAATATTCCGAGTTAAGCATATGTTCTGGTTAGATGGGGCTGAAGAATGAGCTGTGATCAACAAAATACCAAAACCACTAAGGTGAAACCACTAAAAAGCTTTAGCAAAACCTTCCCTCTGCTGGGACAATGGATGCTGGCCAGCTTGGTGGAGATTAAGAAGCGAGCAGCATCCTGGAGTGAGATCTATGAAGTGTTTCCTCAGAAACTGTGGTTCAGAGGTGCCAAGGTTGTACCTTGTGCTGGCAGGCCAGCTTGGTCTGCTGTAAGATCCCCCAGGTGGCACAGATTTTGAAGGCATGAAAGGACACGGAGAGCAGTTGACAATTGGCACTGTGTGGCAAGGTTGGAGCCCTGAAGACAGAGGCCATTGGTGAAGTGCAGCCCAACTGCAGCAAAAGACCCCAAAAGTCTGAAGAAGCGAGTATCAGGACATGAAAACAAAGAGCAGCAGCAGCCTTGAGCGGCACTGGCTTGAGTTGCAGAGATAATCTGTGGGCTGCAGATGTGACCCAGAGACATAGACCAGGCCTTTGGAGGAACCCAGACGACTCTAAGGGGACGGATCCCAACATTAGATACTGGGTTATTTACAGAGCTGGGAGTTTGGTTTTCCTTTTCAGAATGTGACTGTTCCTGGTTCTTCCCTTTGGAAAGCAATCCTCCATGCCCTCTGTATCAGCTCCTGCCTCCAGGTTCCTTTCTACTTTGAGTTCCTGCCATGGCTTTCCTCAATGGACTATGATTCAAGACATGTAGTTCAAATAAACCCTTTCCTCCTCAAGTTGCTTTTGGCCATGGTGTTTCATCACAGCCACAGTAACCCTAAGACACCAACCATCATTATCATCATTATTTAAAAAGGAATCTACTATGGCTTCTTAAATGTTGCATTCATCTCTATTAAAGTACATACTGCATTTTGTTTTATATTATTTATACTTATATTGACAGACTGGGGTACTATTCCTTCTATATTATCAGATATGCCTATATGTCTATGTCTATTTTGTACTATACATTATTTATCTTTATATCCACATTCACTGTCTTTATTACTTGAACCCCATAAAGTTAAGAAAAATTGTTATTCTTAAAAACTGGATAGCATTAAACATTTATAAGACCAAATGAGTTAGTAAAGGTCACAAAAAGGCAGCAAAGTATTTTTATCCTCAGCAGTTTAAAATGAAAAAAATATAAAACTTGGTTTATAGCCAAGAGGATCCATATTAAATAAAGTTATCAAAGCAGTTTGCTCCTCTGGATGCTATGAGCCTCAGTGGAACCCTCACCAACACAGGTACCCTTTCAGAGACTTCTGAGAGAAAGATGGTGTTCAAATGGACTTGGTTGGGAAAATGTGTAACAGTTCAACAGAAGGCAATCAGCCCTAAGATGAAGAAGCATGATCAAATGCAAACACAAACTGTCTTCAGGACAGTGTTCTGTAAGTTAACGCAGGAAAGAAGAATGCAACAGAACAAATCAGGTACTAAGTGTAGAACTGGCGTAGGGAGATTTGTACTTTACTCTGCAGGTAGTAAAGACTCTCCAGGGTCTGAACAAAGAAATGACAACATTATAGCCTACAGTTTAGAAAAAAAAAATATTATCAATACAATGAAAAGTGGCAATTGGAAGGCTTTAAGAGACACTGCATCTCACAGGCAGTCATGGAAAGAATACTGTAATATTTTAAATAGAAAGCAGGGTCTGAATCAGAGCAGCAGAGGACAATAAAAAGCATAAATAAGTAAAAGTGGTTGAAAGAAAATCAATTTAGTAATAGCTCAGAAGTGCAAGCTTATTTAGAGAGAAAGCACTAAAATCTAAAATTTTGGTTAAGTAGCTAAATTTTGGGGCTATTTTATCTTCAGAGAAGTACGTATATTTCATATTATAAATTACATAGTTGTTTTAAAGATCTGCTTCAGTATAAACAGAAGTTCACAGAGTTTGGCACCCAACTGGACTCCCATCTAGTCTGGTGGCTGAGGCAAAAGGATCATAAGTTCAAGACCAAACTTGAAATAAGCTCAAGGCAACACGTGGCTCATCTTCAAAAATAAAAGAGAAAGAAAAGGTGGAGGGAGAGAAAATTTGTTTGCAGTCTTGAAAAATCAACAGATTTTAGAAAACAAGGAGGCCAGAACTTACTTTCCCCATCACCGTCTTTATCAAATTCTTCTATCATAGCCCGAAGTTCTTCATCACTCATGTTTTCGCCCAGCTCTCTGGCGACACGTCGCAAATTCCTCAAGCTTATTTTACCTGAATCGTCATCATCAAATAGCTTAAATGCTTTCAGTATCTCTTCATGTGGATCTCTTTCCAATATCCAGTCTGTCACTAGAATTAAAAGAAACTTTTTTAACAAAGCCGTTCTGCTACAAGGAAAGGCATTTATTATTTTCATTACACCATCAAAAGTAATTTGGTCCTATTGGAATCTATAGATTCATTTGAAAATTTCAAATGCCTGTGGCCAGAAAGTACCGGAATGTTTAATGAGCCCAAAGTGAAAAATACAATTTAAGTCTTCTACGAGTTGTTGTCTACTGCTATTTCATCTGTATTTGGCTGAGTAAGCACCTAGTCAAGCTAATGGTATATCAACTACACATGAATCCAAAATTATCTTTTAGCCATTAATTTTATCCAAAAAAAGGTTTCCAAGAAACTAATTGAAGTATATTACTATAAGTATGCAAATCAAAGCTCATAAATATTCATAAAAAGAATTGGCATACCTACAGCCATAACACCAAAATAAAATACCACACTTAACTCTATGGCACACACTCAACTTATTTTGAATTCAGTCCCAACAAGAAAGCAGGACAAGAAAAAAGTGTTATGAAATTTCTTCATCGATTAAGCAACATACATGACAGGTAAAGCAGAAAGGCAGACTGCTGAAATCCTAATGCACTTAAAGAACAACAGATGGGAAGCCAAGATGTGCAGTCCCTATCCCACTGACACTCGACTGGTACTGCAGAGATGTGTCTATATATCCACCTGCCAAATCTCTACCAGAGAATGCAGATTTCTTCGGACTTGTAACTGCCCCTAATTCTCAGTAACTAAAGCGTACCCGACACAAAGTGTTTTACAGTGACATTCCTTCACACCTTCGCCTTCCACTTCTGTTCTACAAGTTCTATTTCTTTGCAAGAAATCTTTTTCAATGGAAACAAACCAAGCACAATGGCTCACACCTACATCCAGTAGGAGGATTTACAGTAACACCCACACAGTGAAGGTATCACCTACTTAACAAAACTCCAAATTCTGTCCATTCAACCACTTTGTTTTGATTTTTATATTGTAGTACTGCACTTTATTGACATAAAGCACACTAAAACCAACTACAAAGATACATGATTTAATTACACTGTTGTTATTAGACCTTATAAAAATCAGGTAAGGAAGCAGCTAATTCTGAAGGACTATGTTAAATCAAAAACCATGAAAGACACTGTTAGAAAGTTCCTATCCAAACATACAATCTTTATTTCAAACTCACAAATATCAGACCTTTAAGTTCTTCTACAGCCACCTATCGGCTTTGTTGGCCCGGACCTCCACTGACTGAAGGGTGACTACATCATTTCCTCATTCTGAAATAATGGTGATGCTTTCTATCCCGTTGGGGGTCACTTACACTACAGTTCTAAGGACACCATCTTGTTTCACTCTCATCCTAGCAATCCTGACCATAAAGCCAACCTTCTGTCTTCGCCAGACTCTTGTTGGCTCATCGCCAATCTTCTCATCAGCTACTTTTGGAAAACATGGTATCCCAGTCCTTAAGTTCTGCTGACTAAAGTAAACTTCAGTGCATTACCTAAGATATCAGTATGACCTGAGTCTGCCTTCCCAACGCTCTGATCTTCTATAGCAGAGGAGACTCCATGAGATCAAACGTCTCAAACATGCTGACCATCTAGCACCACTCCGCCTTGTTGTTTTCTCTGCCTGGACTGCAGTTCCTCTACTCCTACAATCTTCCTGGGAATCTAAGATTCCTGAAGATTTAAATTAAAAATCCCCTTTGAAAAGACTTAACTTCTCTAGTTGAAGCCTTGAGAGATATTTCCAGTAAAGGGCCAGATAAAAACATTTTAGGTTTTCAGGGAACTTAAGTCCACAGTCTAAACCACTCACTCAAGCATGGCAGCAGAAAAGCAGCCTAAACAAGCAGAGTATGTAGTTAAATTCAGTCAGGGGCTACAGTCGGACAACTTTGGTCCTCGCTATCAATCTCCTCTATCACACAGAATCACAGTTTGTTGTCTCCTATACCTAAATCCTAAGGTACCAAAAACAATTTCTTGGTAATTTTAACTAATTCCCATTCTTTCCACCAAATGCAAAAATTTCTGTGTTGGATAAATAATCAAAATGAAAACAATATAACATTGTATTTTAGATAGAATTTAAAATGTGAGTAGTACAAGCCAGGAACAGATGAAGTATAAAAACATCTCGCTCCTAATCTTACCTTAAAGGCAGCAATTCCTGAAACACCTGCTGCTCATTACCCAAACGATGCTAACTGCCCTGGCACTGAACTGCCCTGGCACTGAACTGCCCTGGCACTGAATGGACTTTTTTTCTCATAAAGGGGAAAGCCCAGGAAGTGCCAAGCTCATCTGGAATTCTGTGGGACAGTGACCTTAGGCTACAACAAATGGTCCACAAAGAAAAGATCTAGGTAATATGGAACTCTGTTCTTAAATACTAAAATATAAAAATTACAATTCTTAAAATTATATTTATGCAAAAGATGTTTTTACAAAACTATGAATAATAATGCTTTAAGTAGCCTTTAACAATACAAAACAGAAATAAGACAACAAGAATACAGAACAGAATGTCCCAACAACACAAATATATTTCCAACTTCTGAATTCAGAAACAAAGGACTCATTCCCTGACCTTCTCTTTTTCTTGGAGACAGGGTCTCATTATGTAGCCCTGGCTGGCCTGGGACTCCATATGCAGTCCAGGCTAACCACAAATTCAGAGCATGGGCTACCTCTGCCTCCTGAGTGCTGGGATTATTCTTAATCATAATAACAGCATTTGATAGCTCTTCCTATATACGGTAGCGTTTAATATTTCCCATGTTAATAAACTACTTAACCCTGATATATTATTACACTATCCTCATTTTATAGAAGAAAATGACACACAGACAAGTAAACTAATCAAGTTCACTAACACTTGGGAGTCAGAACCAAGATGGGGAATGCAGGGAGGGAATCAGACTCCAAAGCAGCCTATGCTCTGCATGTGCCTTGATTATAGCTTTGTCACAGCCGCATCATGCCAACCACGTCCTGACTAACTCCTGGGTCCTGGAATCCACCTTAGGAGACCACCTATACTGTGAGGGGAAAGGTAGTTCTTGCTCTCTGCTCAAGGGGGAAGTAAATCTGCTTCTAAAACCGACAATCTGCCTCTCTAAACAGTCAACGCTGCCTCCTAAGTTGAGGATCTTCTGGGTTAGGAAAAATGCTGCTTCCTCTTATACTTGTCATTTTACTTCTGCCCCCTGTGTTTTCAGTATGAGCTTTTTAATGAGAGCGAGATAAATCTATGTTCTGTGCCTTTTCATTACCATTTCTTTTTCTTTCCCCTATGACTTCTCTTTTAAGTTTTCAATTTATATATATATATACAAATGACTGCATGGCATGCTTAGCTCATGATCTTTAAAGTTGTGTCTTTGGTTTAGAACAGTAACTTACTAAAACTGAACCTAAATATTTATTCATCTATTTATAACATTGTAGGTAATAAATTTAAGCTACAACAGCCAATTTCCAGCCTTCCAGAATCCTCTACTGAAGTAAGGGGGGGGGGAGATTGTTTGTTTTTGTTTTGGTCAGAATACTCTACTGAAAAAGCTTTATCTGTATATATCATGAGTGACTCATTAAAATCAAATAGCCAAAATTTAAGCCTCACAACACCCTGTCCATGGCCTCAGCTCAGCAACAGACGGCAGGCATCACTAAGGTTAAGAATGCAGAGCCTCACAAACTGCCCACCTAAGGAGAGGAGTCACCGAGTCCTACTACTGCTGTCGTCTCCGACTTCGCCAACAGAAACTGCGCGGGCAGCAATCTTCAGAAAGATTTCCTCAGAATCAGCACACTACTTTTTCTTTTACAGACAAGAGTCATTTTTGGTCACCCTTTAGTGACATAATATAAATAAACCAGAAAAGTAACACAATAATTCCTTGTTAAAAATCATCAAAAGTTAAAACTAATTCTCACAGTATAAGTCAAAGTATTTTTTCTTTGAAAACCAACAAAAATTTCATAATTTCCCAACAACTACCGGTTATGAAGACTACTTTAGTACACACCAACTTCATTAAAATCTTGGAAGGTGATTTTGCCTGTGGCTTCTCTGTCATAATCTTTAAGAATCTTCAGGACATCAGCTTTTTTCACATCAAAACCCAAGGCTCTCATTGCCACCTTTTGGATTAGAAGGGAAAAGCAAATTATAAAACACTCCTTGCAAAACAATCAATCACTGATTTCTAAGAATGTTTTATATCTTAAAAGATGACAATATAATACTAAAGCACAATGATTTTGCATTTTTTATAACTAAAATAAAATGATACTATACTGGTTTTTCATTTTGAAATTAAATAGAAGTTTTTATTGACATTTTCCTTTTTCATATACCCAACTAATTTTTAAAAAGTTTACACAAAATACATAAAATAGTGCACTAAATACAGAGATAATAATTCTTCTGTCACTGAAGGATTAAAAGACGTATCATAAATATTAAAAGGGTAACCAAGAGAATAAAAGCAGCCTGTCTTGGTGGCACATGTCTTTAATCAAGTTCTTGGGAGGCAAAGATAGAGGGATCTCTGTGAGCTGGAGGCCAGTCTGTTCTATAAAGCAAGTTCCAGGACATCCAGAGCTGCTACAGAGAGCAACCATATCCCAGCAAGTAAATAAATAAAAGCAGTAAGACACAAAATTGCATGAACTTCATAATCTTACCACTCAGGAGACTAAGAAAGAAAGAGTGTTGTAAATTGAAACTAGTATGGAATACAAAAATTGGTGCAGGAGAATTATCTGTATTCTGTCAATCATATTTTGAATAAACGCTGATTGGCCAGGCAGGAAGTATAGGGGGGTCAACCAGACAGGAAGTAGAGGCGAGGCGATGAGAACAGAATTCTAGGAAGGAGGAAGCCTATTCCTCCCATTCCTGCCCAGACCACCGAAAGGCAAGATGTAATCTGCCCAGCTGAGAAATGTACTGAGCCATGTGACTAACATAGATAAGAATAATGGGTTAATATAACTTACAAGAGTTAGCAAGAAGCCAGAGCTAATGGGCCAATCAGTTTATAATCTTATGGAATCTTCGGTGTGATTTTCTTTGGGGCTTGCCAGCTGTGGGGAACCAGGCAGGACAGAAACCCCAACAAGCAGGCCCTTCATGTTATAGAAAATCCTTTCTCAAAACCCAACAAACAGCATTTCCATTGAAGCGACTATGATTAGCCACCAGATTCATTTCAGAGTAATTTAAACTGAAGCCATTTTGCTGTTAGTACCAGGAAAGAAGAGATGTGTCACTAGATAGTGAAGTCTTAAGAGAGTCAAATCACTCCTTAATCAACAGTGCGGAGTTGGTAGAAAGGATGTGAGATTACAAAAGATGCTGAGCCAAAACTAGGAAGGAGGAACAAGACAGGGCTGCTTACCTTCTCAAGATGGGAAGAGTTTGGGTAGAAGCAAGTGAGAAAAGTAATGAGAAAAAAATGCATAGCATTTAATAGAAAATACAGGGAGAGGGATCTTTCCTTAGTGTGCAGGGAGCAGCCAGTCAAGGTTTATGAGCAATGACACGGCCAAAGACTTGAAAAAAGACATAAACTTAAGGTTGTGAAAAGGCAAACCAGAAGTGAAGAAGCTCCAGCTATGAAATAAAATCCCAAAGCATGAGAGTCAAAGACAACAAACAGCTAAGACACTGGACAGGCATAACTCATGCTATGTGGCGGGAGAGTGGCAGCAGCAGCAACAGAGTGTGATGGGGAACAAGCTAAAGGAGGAACTCAAGACAGAGGCTAAAGGGCCAGGCCTATCATTACTTTTAGATATTCTATCCTCTCACTATGTAGTTCCTACCCCTACTTGGATTGCTTTAAAAATCCCCTACAATGTTGCCATTAAAACTCCTAAATAAACATTTAGGGCTACTTAATGATTTCAAAATGTTCTTTCTTACTAAGTTGAATGTAAGAAATGTAAGAACCTCATCAACTTCCCCTTCTATCTATACTAGTAATTTTAAGCCTTAAATTTGACATGGTCCTCAACACATTAGGCACTAGACAATTTACATCCTTTGTAGCAAAGAAAAGCACACTAAAAGTGTGTTAGTATTATCTTAAAAATTAAAAGACAGAGCTGGGTGGAGGGGACACACACATTTAATTCCAGCTCTTGGGAGGCAGAGGCAAGCAAATCTCTGTGAGTTCAAGGTCAGCCTGGTCTATGAAGTAAGTTCCAGGATAGCCAAGGCTATTACAAAAATAAAACCTGCATCAAAAAAATAAAAAATAAAAATATAAAAGCTGGAAAGACAACATTTTCTGATGTGAGATGTCTTTATGTATATGTGTTGTTTTATTGGCTAATGAATAAAGCTGTTTTGGCCAATAGCTTAGCAGAGTAAAACCAGGAGGGAAATCTAAACAGAGATATAGAGAGAGTAGGCAAAGTCAAAGAGACACTATGTAGCTACCGAAGGACACCTGGAACCTCACTAGAAGGACACAGCCTCATGGCGATATACAGATTAATAGAGATGGGTTAATTTAAGATGTAAGAGTTAAATTTTCAATCTCATAAATTTTCAATGTCTGAGCAAAGGCAATATTCTGCACACACACACCCCGAGCATAGATTCAAATGTCAATAACCTTTGTTTTCAATTAAAAACACATTATTATCATATACCAAGACCAAGCTGGTGTCACCTCCAGGGACGGAAGGTTGACTCAGCACACACAAATCAACAGATATAATCCAGCACATGAATAGGCTTGAGAACAGAAAGTGTAGAGCCATCTCAACTGATGAAGAAACAGCCTTCAACAAAATCCAGTATCCCTCCATGATAAAAACTTGTGTTTGTCTTTCTGAGTCAACAGGATAGTTTTTTTAATTCCATCCATTTGCCTGCAAATTTCATGATGTCATTGTCTGAGTGGACCACATTTTCTTTATTCATTCATCAGTTGAGGGGCATCTAGGTTGTTTCCAGATTCTGGCTATTATAAATAATGTTGCTATGAATATTGTTGACTAAGTGTCCTTCTGATTGAGCATGCTTTGGGTATATGGGTCTTGGGGTAGACTGATTCCCAATTTTGTAAGAAACCACCATACTGATTTCCAAAGTGGCTGTACAGGCTTGCACTCCCACCAGCAATGGAGGAGTGTTTCCCTAACTCTATATCCTCTCCAACATAAGCTGTCATCAGTATTTTTGATCTTAGCCATTCTGACTATGGTATGAAATGGTGTCTCAGAGTCACTTTGATTTGCATTCCCCTGATGATTAAGGATGTTGAACAATTCCTTAAATGTCTTTCAGCCATTTGCATTTCTTCTGTTGAAAATTCTGTTTAGCTCTCCACCCCACTTTTTAATTGAATTACTTGGTATTTTTTTGTCTAGTTTCTTGCATACTTATATAGTTTAGAGATCAGAGGCGACATTCTCTTAATCTCAAAATTGTCTATGCTGTACCGAAGAAAGAGGGCTTGGCCCTACAGCCATGAGAGGCAGAGATGGAATCCCCACCACCCACATAAAGGACAGGCAGGGCTGCAAGTACACTGAGGTGTGGATACAGGTCCGGTCCCCAGAGTTCACTCTAGCCAACGTAGACGAAGTGATGAGCTTCCAGTTCAGTGAGGTTCCCTGTCTCCAGGCAAGAAGATGAACAATGATGAAAGACACACAAAGCACAGCTCTGCCCTCCACACACAACATAATGTGGTGTACATGCCTGCATAGGACACATACATGGTTTTCCAAAAATCTGAGCGCTATCGTCCTCCAAAGGAAACCAAAAACGGGAAGAGTATGCTAAGAACTGTTCCTTCCTTTCCCACACCGCACCTGGGTGAATGAAAAGCCATCCCTTCCACCAGGATGTCCCTTCACACTTAAAAACAAGCTTCTAAAAGCCACATTAGGGTTCTTATTCAGTTTTAGTGCAGCACCTGTAGGTGGGTGCTGAAAACAGCCTCACAGCTCTAAAACAAGCTTTTAAAATAAACTTTAAAGCAACAGCCAACAAAGAGATTCGTTTAAACAAAAGACATGTGTTATGAAGTACACTGTTACCTTTAATTCGTGATAATCTATCGCGTGGTCTTTGTCGGTATCAAAGAGCTCAAAGGCATCTTTAATTTCTTGCTTCTGTTCTTCAGAGAGCTCTCTTCGCTTTTTCCTCTTTGTTTTATCTACTACAAGATCACTTCTATGACACAGAAAAACGTGTTTAAGTCCACTTCAATTCACCTCACTTAGGACAAAGAATGGTTTTCTAAATTTCAATAAAATAGAGTAGTCTGGAGAATAAAGAAATTGTCCCTAAATCAGCGTCCTGGAGTCTACATGTACTTTTATAAACCAGCATCCAAAGCACTATCGTTATTATTCATGTCACCTACCAAGACCATGAAAACAGAACAGTCCATAGGAAAGTATACTTCATAAATGACAGCTGTGCTGTATTTGGTTTACCTTGGACAGCTTCTAATTCAATTCTCACAATTACTACAACCATAAAGCTTAACAGGTAAGGCACTTTAGCACTGTAAGTTCACAATGCTTTTAGATTATACGTTTCTAACAGTGCTTTGTGTTTTTATTCCACTGATATTAATTAACCAGCCAAAATATAAAAGCACATAAACATACAAATACTAGACGGGCATACGAACAGCAGCTAATGTTCTTGCCTTGGTCTATGTGATGTTTAAAACAGTTGTAACTCTCACTTAACAGATAAAACGATAGGTTAAACGTCTTCATTTAAAAAGTCTGCAGAAGATAATCTAAAAAGGGTATTTAGAGCCGAAAGCGTCTGCCTTAAAGGCTGCCAATGCAAAAGCAGGCCAAATGTTTAAATGAGGGCACTACACGTGTATCCGCACGTTTTTAAAAGAGGGAAGCTTTATAGCCTGAAACCCAGCAGAGTGTACGTGCGAGCGGCTAACAGCTAAGGGGCCGCAGGGATGGAGGTGGCGGCCCTGGATACCCGCCACACCCCGCCCGGGCCACCAGCGTCGCCCTGCGCCGCAGCGCCCAGCCTGCGAGTGTAGATGGACAGGGTGAGGAACCAATGGGGAAGGTGGTGTCCGGACGTGACCGGAGGGAGCGAGGACACCAGACCCACCCGGGTGGGCGAGCGCAGCGCTCGGACCGGGAGGAACCCGGCCGGGCCTCGACTGCCCCAGGAAGGCCAGGTCCGGGCCCCGCTCACGAAGGACGGAAACCTCGCGAGACTTAGCTCCCGGCGCGGCGGTGCAAAGGGCCCCCTGACAGGGCGGCGGCGGCCGGGAGGCGGGGACCGCGGGGTGCTCGGCGCTCCGGTGCCGCTCGGCCCGGCCTCCCTTCCACGCCCCGTGGCCCTCCGCGGAGTGCAGACACGGCCTCCTCGGTACCGACCTCAGAGCTAAACTCATTTTCTCTTCCGACCGAGATGTTCCGCCCAGGGCCTTTTCCAGAAGACCCGCTCAACAGCCGCCAACCTCCACGGCCGCGCGGACCACCCACCAAACAGAAGCCTCTGGCCGCGATTGGCTGGAAATTGCCAATAGTCGGCCCATTAGGGCGGAAGCCTCTCTGTCCTCTGTTTTCATTGGTCATCTCAAGTGTCAATCAAGTACCCCTTTCGGCCCGCTGCCTCTCTGGCCCCTTGGGTTGGCCGGATGCTGTTGGGAGCCCCTTGCTCACGTCAGTCGCCACGCTGGGTTCCAGCGGTCAAGGCCAGGCCCCACGCGTGACACTGGGTGCTAGAGTCGAACACCCTCGAGGGACAGCACAAGAGCCAGCTCTAAAACAGGCAGCAGTCCTTGAGAATCCAGGTCGGCGAAATGATCAGCAATTTTGGGTGGCCCGTGCACCTCAGAAAGTTAAAACGTAAACCTGAAGACTTTGTTCTCCGTTCTTATTTCAGAAACTACCAAGCTGCTTACCGGTTTCCCCCTTACAACTTTTCCAAGTGATTCTAAGAACTCACTCTGTAGAACAGGCTGGCCTCAAACTCGCGGAGATCACTGCCTCCGGCTCTCAAGTGCTGGGATTAAAGACGTGAGCCACCACCTCTCAGCTTCCAAGGTTAACTAGAGACTTGTGCCCCTCTGACCTCCAGGCAAGTTTTATGTGTCAGAATACAAACAGAATATCACAACATTCCCTCCTTTTTACTAAAAAGAAAGTTTTAACTAACATAGAAAAACTAAATATAAAGTACAATATATGTAATTATATACAGGCAATAATTACACTAACAATGTCTAGTCCATTACCATTTGACAAATTCGGAGAAAACATTCCATTATCCTATCTTGGTGAGTCCAAAGTGTACCTAATTTACTTTCTATCCTCACTTGTATCACCAACCCAAAACCATCCTTTTATGTCTCTCAACCTTATAAAATTTATACCTCTTTTGTGCGTTTCTTTTCTGAACTTGTTAACAAGGAAAACTATAACTATCTAGTCTTCAACTCCATCAGAGATCCGAGAAGGAAATAATGTTAACTGAGTAATAAGGAAGTACAATCAAGCAACTTCCAAAAGATCTGAAAAGTGACAGAAACAAGTAGCTGCCTGGACAGTCACCCAAGGTTCCTCTACAACTTTGGGGTATTCATCTTCGGCCTGCAGACCTAGATATCTGACAGGTTTCTGTGAAGCAGGATGTTCTGAAGGACTGTCCTACCTTGTCTTGAAGAAGTTCAGCAGTGATTTTCTTTTGTATTCTGCTTGTCCAATTTGGACAGCATGCTGTCAGTAGTCAAGGCAAGGGCACTTTCTTGCCCAGTGGCTAACTTTTGTCAAAAAGAAAATAAACTTCATATGGAGTTTCATCGATGCCCATCTTCTTTTCTAACGTAGATTGGTACTGCCAGGAGCAGACATGACTCATTGTCATTAAAAAAAATTATGTTATTAAAACATCTTAAATGACATATTCTATGGCTCTCTGGAGTGTTTGAAGACCACCTATCTGCCTAAAATACATTGCTGCTTGACCTTGAAAGCATACCTAATATGACTACAAGTTTGATTATAATAGGTGACTAACTACTAACCTGCATTTCTTTATTATCCTAGTTGTAATAATAACTTTCAAATACTTGAAATTTACATTATGTTCTTAAATAAGTTGTATAGATGCAATACCATAAACAAGAGTAGAAACGTAGGTTCTAATAAAAATAACCTCAAATTTGTATCAATATACAAAAATCCATACCAATATAAAGTATTTAAGACTAGTATTCGCCTTTTAGATTTAAGTGTAAATCTAAAAATGATCTACCCTTTTATCCTATCATCTCTATATCCTCCGATTTTTCTTTTCAGAAAAAGATCCCTGAATCTAACCCCCTTGTTCAGCTTTTTTCCTGACCACTACCAATAACAACTTGTAACCAACAACCCTAAATGATGACAAATATTCATAACTATCTGAACAAGAAAAATTTTAAAGACTCAAAATAAAACCAAAGTATTATGAGATTAGTGGCAATAGAATAGTCCTGATTTTTCTTCTGTCCCATATCAGGTGACTCTTCTGACATGAGACAGATTTTTGATTTTCCTTTAACAAGCATGCTTGAGTTTAGAGAAAGAGAGAGCCACACTCCAACTTCAACCTCAGCTTTAATTTGTAATTGAATTGGGACTATAAAAAGACCATTCACATTATAAGTCTATAAAGAACAGCAAAAATAAACATTTGGGAAGATTTATTTTATCCTGTTGGATATGTGATATACAAATAGGCCAATTTATTCTTTTTCTTTGGACATTTTCTCTGAATTATTTGTCGTTTTTCTTTAGATGTCTCATTTGTTCAGTGGTTTCCGTATTACCTGGATGCCTCTATTCTCCTGAAAAGACAAAGCAAAACCCCGCCACAACCCTTACTTTGGGGAGGTCCCTTTTTGGCAAGTCATATCTGATCTAATGAAAATCATTTGTTGGTCTGATAAATTAGTTTAGAGTGAATGGCCATGTTATTTGAAGAACTATCACCTCTTCTAATGAAGAAGTCTCTCTTGTTCAAATCTAATCTTTATAGTATTTGCTTTATGGTTTCTCCTGAACTTTTGTTTTATCTTCTAAAGTTGTTCTATCATCCAGAGTGGTATGTTTTTTTTATAATATGTATTATATCCTTTAATTACTCCAGGGAGGAGTTCCTCCCAACAGTGAATGACTGAATCAAATTTGATGAATGTTCCACAAGAGGCCTCCCAAGGTGTTTCTATATGGCAAAGGTTACCTTGTCTGTTCCTCTTGATCTGCATTCATTGGTCCATTGTCTGTCATTGCCACACCTTCTGCATACTCCAGAAAGGAGGAGCCTTCTGTTTGGGATATTCTTAGCAAAAACATTGTTTCTACAAACATCCTGCCTACAATTCCTTTTTAGGTGACCTTGTTTGCCACAATTAAAACTCTGGCATTTTTATTTATCTTCAAGCCTCTGTAAATCACTTCTCCTATGCAAGCATCATCATAGTTATGAGATTCAATATTGACTATATCTCAGATCCTTTCCTCTATGGATGCTGTTCTTGCCTTTAAAGGCCTAATTACCATTTTGCACTGTGAATTAACATTTTCAAAAGCAAAAGATTCAACTATTTTTAGTTTATCTTCTGAATTTGATGTTATTCTATTTACAGCTGAAGTCAATCTTTGTGGAAGGAAGGGAGGGAGGGAGGGAGGGAGGGAGGGAGGGAGGGAGGGAGGGAGGGAGGGAGGGAGGGAGGGAGGGGAAGAAAACAGAAAACAGTGGAGATTCTTTTGGTCCCTGTATAACTTTAGTAAATGACTCAGTTCTCTTCCCAACTTCTTCAATTCTATCCCAAACATTCAAAGCTGCTGTACAGCATAGAGCCAAGGAGTGATCATCATATAGAGACTGTTTTTGTACATCAGCATAATCACCTTCCCCAAGAAGTTGGTCTTGGGAGATTTTCATATGTCTAACCCTAGTTCATTGTTCAATGGTCTTAGCCTCATCTTTCTACCAGGTCCTCCTCTGCAATTGACTACTAGTCACCAATACTGCTGTAACCAAGTCTTTCCAGTCTTGTGTGACAATTCCATTACTAGTTGACCATAAATTTATATCTGCTTCCCAAAAGGTAAATGTATACCATATGAGACTATCACTTAAATCTCCTCACATCTATCATTTCCACAAGAACCCAGTCAGCTCTTACACAGCCTTGGAGATGCCTGTCCCTTGGCAGTTCCTGTTGGTGACTGGATAAATTAAGGTCGGTTGTTTGAGAATCTTGGACTGTTCCTCTCTAACCTTATAATGTAATGCTGAGGTTAGTTCTCCTTTAAATTCCTCTGTCTTTATCTGAATATCTCTTAAGTCTTGTAACTTATCAGTCAAATGGCTTTATTTCTTTACTACCTTTTTCTAAGGCCTGTACAAACTCAGTACTTATATCAACCCACTTTTTAGGGATAAAACAAGAATAATCATACCAATAATGTTTATAATTGACATTGTGTAAGTCCCATCTAAGTTAATTATCCCATCATTTAACCTAACTCCCTTCATTGTCATAGTGTTTCCCGTTTTTTAAGGTGGAAAAAACTTTTTTTAAAGACTAATGCCCCAATTGTCTCCGGAAATCTGTTGACAATGATGGTGAAGATAAAGATGATGCCACGTTGGATACTAGAAGATGGAACATGAATCTAATTAATCTTAATCAATAAAAACCAGGAGTTAGATATCCATGTAAAACTTGGAAGATAAGGGAACTGAGAGCAGCCACCAGTTGCTTCCTCCCTGTCTTTGTCCTCAATTCAAAAAGCTGAGAGCCTGTCTCTGCCCTGCCTTATCACTTCCTCTATCTGCCTTCCAAGTGCTGGAATCAAAGGTGTGAGCTACCCCCCCCCCCCCCCCCCCCGCCCAGCTTCTATAGTTAACTAGTGACCAGCTCTGCCCTCTGATTTCCAGGCAAGTTTTATTTGTCAGGACACAAACAAAATATCACACAACAGCTTGTTCTTGCATCACATAAATTTCACAGAATTCTAGGAAGTAAAATAAGAAAGGAACTATTATTATTTAAAATTAGTACTTTAAAAGGGAGGTTTAAATAGGCCAGTAAGATAGTGCATTGGTTAAAAGTACTGCCCATGCAAGCCTGATGACCTCAGTTGGCTTTACACCCTCTGCAACCAACCCCACTAAAAACCCATAGTGGAATGAGAGAGAGAACCAACCCCCCAAAATTGTCTTCTGACCACTAGACAGGTGCCAATGGCTGTGGCACACTTTCACATACACATCTGCACACACACATACACATGCGCACATGCACACACACACACAAACACCAATTATAAACTTGATGCTTCTAATATATATAACCAAAATGAAATCACTTCAAGGAAAACAGCGGCAACTGAAAGTTGGAAAACTGACCTTGGTCAATATAGATAAAATTGAAGAATAAATTTCTGTGTCAACAACTAAAAATTATTTAATCCACATGGTTTTTTCCCGTAAAATTTTTCTTTATTCTTGATCTAATTTCTTGCTTTAAATTCAATGTTGGTAATTATATAATTTTTATTTTGTAGTCAAGGTGGCTAGCAAAAACCTGATGTTTATAGGCAGCGTAGTTTGGATTTTTTTTTTTTTTTTTTTTTTTTTTTTTTTTGCTGCTTCTCCCATCTTCTCTGGGAAGCTAACAAGACTTACAACTTGCCTACCAAGCTGTTTTTCTAACTCACAAAATGGCCTTCAAAAAGAAAAGAGGAGAAATCTCAGTCCTACAAAGGCAAAAAACTGATTCACACTAACAATCAGAACAAGAAAATTTATCCTCAAAAGCCTCCAGAAATAAGTCTAACTTTGCACATGCTTGATGGAGGAAGGTCATTGGTTAATAAAGAAACTGCCTTGGCCCATTTGCTAGGCCAGCCCTTAGGTGGGTGGAGTAAACAGAACAGAATGCTGGGAGGAAGAGGAAGTGAGGCGGATGCCAGACGCCATGCTGCTCCTCTCCAGGGCAGACGCGATGGAGCAAGCTGCCAGGTCAGACATGCTGAATCTTTCCCGGTAAGACTGGTGCTACACAGATTATTAGATATGGGTTAAAGCAAGATATGAGAGTTAGCCAGAAGAGGCTAGATATAATGGACCAAGCAGTGTTTAAAAGAATACAGTTTCCATGTAATTATTTCGGGGCATAAGCTAGCCAGGCAACCAGGAGCCGGGTCGCAGGAACGCAGCCTGCTGCTCCCACTACACATGCTTATGTAGGAAATGCAAGATCCTAAGCAAGCAACTTACTTAACCCAAATATACCTAGTTAGATAGCTAATCCATAGAAATTTGGCATCAGCAATAAGATTGTTTTTAGCCACAAGGCTTGTAGAAATTTGTTCTGGAAGCAATATTAAGTGAAAACACTTCACAAATCAACACAGAAAAAATGAGAATACCAGAAGCCTAAAAAGCTGTTGCCCTAACACAGATTGGTGTTTACTGCGAAGAAAACTTTCAAGGAGACCTGAATGGATTCCAAGCAGTAGAAATGGAGAGATAAAAAAGTAGATGAATTCAGTGGCATGGTAAAGACTACATTTATTTCTCTGCTATTAAAAAAAAAAACTAAAGATAATTAGAAAGTCCTTTAAAATACAATTTAATAAATATGCCATTTCTTTAAAAAGACATAATCAAAAACAATGCCACATCAGTCTATACTAAATGCAATGGAGTACCATCTATTTTCCCTTTTCAGAATCAAAAAACTTATTCCTCCAGGTTCCAAGAGTCCCGGCTACTGAAAACCCACAGTTAAATTCCTCTAGGAAATTCTTTTTTACAAAGTAGCTGCATTAAGAAAGAACATACATCTTCTATGCAGGCAAGATGCATCCAAAGATTTTTTTAATATGAAGGGAAGGAAGGCTACAATTTTTTCTCATATAAAGAAACCAAGTGACTTCTCCAACTTTATGGTTCACTATACAATCCTCTGTAGCATCTGTCTTAATTATTTCATAGTTCAACTTCTCCTGCCCAATCTACTTCTGCCAGTTCCTTACCGAAGTGTTTCTAAGAAGCCTTGTAGTCAACCTCATTTGCATAAATCACTTTGATACTGTCAATGCTAGACAATCTATCTAAGATACAGAAATCTGACAGAATATTTATAAAAAGGAATACAAGAAATACATTGTTCAAGTACAGCAAAGTAGTTCAAGCTTAGTGATTTATATTTAAAAGTGAAATGGTTAACTTACTGTGACGCTTAATTTTAATTGTCAATTTGATGGGATTTAAAGTCACCATGGAAACAAATCTCTGTGTATGTCTGGGGAAAAGTTTTTAGATGGGGTTAACTGAAGTGGGAAGAGTGACTGTGGTGGTTTGAAAAAAAATGACCCCCAAAGGGAGAGGCACTATTAGGAGCCTTGTTGGAGGAAGTGTGCCAGTGTGGAGGTGAGCTTTGAGGTCTCTTTTACTCAAACGTCCCTCAGTGTGAAAATCAGTTGACTTGCTGTTTCCTGCAAAGTGTAGGACTCTCAACTCCAACACCAAATCAGCCTGCATGCTCCCCTTCATGATGATAATGGACTAAAGCTCTGAAACTATAAGCAAGCCACCCTCAATTAAATGTTTGCTTTATGAGAGTTACTGTGGCCAAAGTGTCTCTTCACAGCAATAAAAAGCAAAACTAAGACAGCAGCCATAAATGTAAATGGCAGCATTCCTTGAATTCAAGTCATATACTGAACAAGAAAGAAAACCAGGAGTTGAGCATTGTTCCTCATCCTCCTTGCATCCTCACTGCAGATGCAATGTCACCAGCTGTCTTTGCCACACTTTCCCTGCATGGTAGAATGTCCCTTCAAACTATGAGCCAAGATAAACCATTCCTCCCAGTCCTAGTCACTGTTCTAATGCTGTGAAGAGACACCATTTCCAAGGTAACACCTTTGAAAGCCACCATACTTCCCTAAGACACTTTGCTCTAGCATTTTGTTCCAATGACAAGAAATGGGACTAATATACTTTAAAGAAAACGTATTATAGGGCTAGAAAGATGGCTTAGTGGTTGAGCTCCTTCTGCTCAAAACTGCTGTGAGATACCACTAAAAAATGAAATGAAACTTCAAAGAGTTAAAATATTTAAGTCTAGCAAATTCTATAATAAGTTTACTGTATAGAGACAGAGAATAGAACACAGTAGTGCTACCAGAGATTCTGAAGGTTGCTGGGTGGAACAAACAGAGACTGGTCAATAGGCACAAAGTCACAATTACAGGGGAAGAGGGATTTCTGGTAATTATTGCACCGAAGTAGATAGAAACGGGGGGACTTCAGTATGATACAAAAGGAAATAAGCATTTGGAATGATGGAGTTGGTCAAAATACTGTACATATGAACAAAACATCAAATTGTATCCTTTTCATTTGTAAAATAATCATGTCAATTAAAACAGTATAATTAGTCAATTAATAACAGTATGAAACAAATAAAATAGCAACTGTTGATATCAATGTGAGATCACAGGGAAGTTAAAGGATATAGGTAGACAAGGAAAGCCAAAGAGGCCCTACTCCCTGAGATGCTGGCTCTTTGGTCACAGAAGACATTATGAGGAGAAACAATAGGAAGGCACAAGGGCAGTTGTTTGAACTCTGAGCATTGGACTCATACCAACCTGAAGGGATAAAGCTCTACCTTCTCTTTCTCATAGGTGGTCTTCTGTTTTTCCCAGGTGCTCAGTTATTTGTCCATTCCAGGGAACAAATGGAGTGATCCCTCTAGATAGGCACCAGCACCCTCTCGTAGGATTGCAGGTGAGAATATAAAAGATTACTGTGGGAAACCATGGTGGTTCTTAATAAATAGATAAATCTTTATGACATGCCTCAAGGCTTATGCCCAAAAGAATTGAAATCAGAAATTTGAACATCCACATTCATTATTCACTGTATTATTCACGTTAATCAAAATGTGGACACATGAAAACGTATTGGGAACCCTAAAGGTCCAGCCTCTAAGGATTCCTCTCAGGGTTCAAAGGAAAGACACCACAATAAGCAAAGGAATTAAAGCCTGAGGGTTAAGAAGTCTGCTCATAACATGTTCTCTCTATCCATGTCTCTTTATTAGTTTTCTCTTCCAATTCTTCTGTCCTAACTGTCTATAATTTCTGAGCTCTAACTCTGTCTCAATCCTCTGCTATATTTTTTTTCTTCTTTTTTCATTTTCCTATCTAATTTCTGGAACACTGTGACTTCTGTTAACTCTCTTTGTTCTTATCCAGCTATAAAGACCCACAAAACCTTGCAGGCATATGTAGCCAGGCAACCTATGTAAACAGACAAGGGAAGTTTATGATCCTTGTCCATTAGCACTTTTGCCAAATGTTTGTAAGCTCTAAAGGCCTTTTGGATCTGAAGTTTACATCTTTGCTCTAAGATCAGATCCAGGGAGGACGGGGGAGGGGGGGGCGGGGGGGAGGGGGGGGTGTCTATTAGAGGTGCCAGTGGAGGTTTGTCTTCCTCCAGGCTGTGGGCAAATGGTTAATTATTTTTCCTAAGAGTAAGTAAACTGGGGTGAAGGTGAGGTGAGGAGTCAGGAATCTTTTAATGCAAGGTTAGTTTTAGGTCATCACTTTTCTTACCTATAAGTGAGGTAAAACCTGGCATGCTTATTTTTTTCTATCTATGTGAGCAACTATGAATTAACAGCTTTGAGCATGTAGTAACTCTATGCCTTTGGATATCTGGGAATGTCTTAAATGGAATGCTTTTGCCTGGACCCTAAATGTTGATCAAATGCCTGTCAACAAAGATAATTGCAGGAAGGCAGATCTCTATGTTTACATAGGAGAGAGGAGCAAGACCCTGACAATGGAAACTGTTCTCACGTGCAGCTAGGGGAATGCACTCAGTAAACTCCAAAAGTATAGGGAAGAGAGTACTCAGTGGATGACTAAACAGTGCTGAACTGTGAGAATTATTTCCAAATGTGTAACAGAAGGGTGGTCAGTCACAACAAAAAAAATCTACAGCAAAAAACAGCCACTTTATTCACAAGGCAATAATTCCAGTATGTCCTGCATCTTGGTTTAAACCTCCAATAAAGCTTTTGGCTCTGATTAGTCACCTTGTGAAATGAGACTGATCTTAATTACTGAATGATTCTTCCGTTCATAGAAAATAAGTAAATAAATTATGGCATATATGTATAATCAAATATCATTTGGCTTTAAGAAATGAAATACAATATGTCTAGAACATGATTGATTCTTAAAATATTGTGTTGTGTGAAATAAACCATGTACACAAAAAATACATTTTATAATATTCTGCTTATATGAGTTACCTAGAAGTAACTCATAGAGGCAGCAGATGGGAGAAGTTAGTTATTTTACAGGTATAGATTTTCAGTTTAAAATTAATGATAGAATATGATGGTTTGAAAAAAAATGCCCGTAGGCATTTGAAAAAAGGCTCACAGGGAGTGCACTACTAGGGAGTTTTGCCTTGCTGGAGTCAGTGTGGCTTTGTTGGAGGAAGTGTGTAACTGGAGGCAGGGCTTGAAGTCTCAGATGCTCAAACAGGCCAGGGGGTTATCGTCTCTTCCTGCCATCTGCAACTCTCAGCTCCTTCTCCAGCACCATGTCTGCCTACATGCCACCATGCTTCCCACTATTAGGAGAACAGACTAAACCTCTGAATTGCAGCCAATGAAATGTTTTCCTTTATAAGTGTTGCTGTGGTCTTAGTGTCTCTCCACAGCAATAGAAACCCTAAGACATAGAGACACTAGTTTTAAGGCATTATGAGGAAACAATCAGTCAAATAAAAAACTTAAAGTGTCCTTTAGGACAGCTGTCCTTTCCTCTCGTCAAATCAGAATAGGACAAAGGGATTGACTTAGATTTTAGAAGAGTTAGGGACTCTTACAACTCGATAAAATGCCTTGTCCTGGCTTAGATGCGAGTTTTGACAAAGCAGCTGTAAAAGGCATTATGGAGATAATTGAAGAAATTTGTATATGAATGGGGAATTCAATTATACAAAGAAATTATTAATTCTGTCAAGCATCCTAATAATATTTTTGCCCACTTATGAAAATGTTCTTTTTAGAGATGCAAACTGAGGTTTTTCAAGGTAAAAATGTTCAGAATGTCTGTGATTCATTTTAAAATAGCACACAACAAAGAGTTTAAGAATTAAAAGATACAACAACAATATATGAAAACAAAATGAGAGAAGAAATGGAGATACTTGGGGCCTGGGTGCTATGAATCTGTAAAGGTATCTGGCAAAGTGGTACCTGAGCTGAAAGATTAAATTATCGCCATGCATGTCACATTCAGCCTCTGCCCCCAAGGGCTATGAAAGAAGCCAAGAGCTACCTCTGAGAGGGAAAGATAGAGCAAAGAAAAGGCTACATGGGCCAGACACAAGGCTATGCTGAGACATGTGGAAAAGGAAATCAGGAAGGGATATTGGACTGGAACTTTGATGAGTACCGGGAATAAAGAAAATAGAAAGTCTCAGTCCACAGCCAAACATTAGGTGGAGAATGAATGCAAATTAGAGGTCTCCACCAGGTCCCTCCCTCGGAGCTCATGGAACCCCGTGGGAGAGTGGGAGGGAAAAAGTGTAGGAGCCAGAAGAATAAAGGACACCAGGAGGACATGGCCCACAGAATTGACTAAGCAGGGCTCGTAGGGGCAGTCATGGCCCTGCATGGGTCTGTGCTAGGATCTCTGCATATGTTATGGCTGTTAGCTGGCTGCTTTTCTGGGACTCCTACAGCAGAGGGGGCTGTCTCTGACTCCTTAGTCTGCCCTAGGTACCCCTTTTCTCCTATTGGTTTGCCTTGCCCAATCCTGATATGAGGGTATGTGTTTGGTATTATTGCTTCTTGTTGTGCCGTGTTTGGTTGATGTCCCTGGAAGGCCTGTTCTTTTCTGAAGGGAAATGGGTGAGGAAAGGGAGGACTGGGAGGAGGGAAGGGAACTTCAGTCAGGAGGTACTGTATGAGAAAAGAATAAAAAATATATATAATAGGCAAAGTTTTAAAGTTTTATAGCATATGTTTTGGTATTATTCTAATATTCTAAAAATATTCTAATTGTTTGGCTTCAATTAATAATACTATATTGTTATAAATTAATGACAGTTAACCTAATATCATTATAGAATAAAGATTATCATGAAGTTTTAAAACAGAAGAAAGAAGTCTAAGTTCAGAAGGTACCCCCAAAGAAAAGTTACCCCTTGGAGGAGACATACACAGGACCCATTGTGTTTGACATCCCAGATGACCACTGAAGCATTTATTTATATTGTTCTATTATTAAATAAAACATGAGAATCAGATATCAGGATAAAAACCTGATTGATCAGAGAAGTGGCAGAGAAGTGACCAATGACTCTCTCTCTCTGTGTCTCTCTCTCTCCCTCCCTCCCTCCCTCTGTCCCTTCCTCCCTTCTCCTTTCCCAATCCAAAAGGACCACAAATGTTTTTAAGCCCTCTCCCTACTATTTCCTATGTCTCTCTATATGCATCCTGGGTCCTCCAAAACCTCTACGGCTAAATATGGTCAGCTAGTTGCTAACTCCGCCCCTGATTCAAGGTTAAACTTTATTGTCAGTCTTGGAGTGTCAGTGCAAACAAATATTCCTGCAACAGGCCTTAACCAATGACTCATATGTCTCTGCAGTCCAGGGTTGAACACAGGGTGTTTGTGACACTATGGATGCTACAAGGCATTTCTGCTCCTCACAGTAGGTTCTCTCAAAGAAAGATGTGAGCAAAATGTCTTCACTGTGTTCCCATTAACCTCTGGAAGACAAAGACAAAGCCCTGAGATAGGAAAAGAAGAAAAAGAAAGAAAAATGTAAAACTTGATGAACATAGTAAATAACATAAGAAATCAAACTGATGGGCACAGTTCTGTTCATCTAGATCATAATTTTTATAATTTTTTAAAAAATGCAGCAAGATCCCTGGCAGCAGTAGGCAGCAGAAATGCTGTAGGTCCCAAATGGTGGTAGCGGGTCATGTGGAGCAGCCAGTCCCAGGCATAGATGGCTGCCGGTCCCTGAGCAGTGGCTGGTCCAGGCAGGGAGACACATGGTGGGCGGGCAGAAGACAGAGACATAGATAGACACGACACGACATGCAGGGTGAGGTTGAATATTTATTCAGGTGGTTATGGGGGCGGAGGAGGAGGGAGAGAGAGAGAGAGAGAGAGAGAGAGAGAGAGAGAGAGAGAGAGAGAGAGAGAGAGAGAGAGAGGAGGAAAAAAGAGACAGAGAAGTGAGGAAGCAGAGAAGTGAGAGGAGGATGGAAAAGAGAGCGAGCTCAGGCCAGAAGCTGAAGATCAGCCTGCCTCAGCGGATGGGGAGGGAGTGGGCGTGGCTTGTCTCTTAAAGGGACCAGGGGCCAAAACCATAACAATAATATACCATGATGATGGACGGAACTTTATTCAAAGTGTAACCAAAGGACTTTAACTGATTTCTACCTATTACTACCCTTTAAATGTAGGTTTTAGACATAAATTTCCTTAAACAGCCATCTGTATCTCCATCACTTTTATTTTCTCCCAACCCATGACAAATCAAGTCTTACTTTTCTCCTAGAAGGTTTGCTAGGTTATGGCTGTGGGGCCCAGTGCAGCTTGGCTATACTACTGTCATGGCAGGCTCAGTAGAAGCCAGTCAAAGAGTAGGCCTAAATTTCAGTTTATCCTAAGGCAAACCTGGTTCCAGGAAAGACCACAAACAGACCACGAAGGCACCACCCCAGAACAGACCAATTAGCATCAAAGGGGAAAATACCTAGCATTCCAAAGAAAATGCCTAATATTCCAACGTTGTAGATAGGATCACCAGATGTCCCTTAGCACAGCACACACCCATCCCCTTCCAACAAGAAACCCTAGACAATCAGGGATTAGCTAATCAGGAGTCCTGAACCTAAAAACTCCTTCACTCTGACCTCTACTATGATAAAAACAATCCCTACCCTGCCTGGACTTGGTGCTCTCCCATCATTTGGCTGCATTGGACAGACACACAGAGGGTCCAAGCTTGAGCTTGAAGAAAAGCTCTTTGCATTTTCATACAAGTTTGAACTCTGTGGGTGGTTTGGGGGGACACCCAGCTATTTGAGTATGTGAACTGCATACTTTTCAGTTGCTAAGTTCAACTGCTCTGTTTCAGTTTGCCCCCCTGGGTCATACCTGGTGGGCTCCTTGAAACTACTCTCCTCGTCACTTCTCATAGCTTCTTCTAGTTTCCTTGAATGTCGATTTTCCCACGTCGGTTCCCCAATGTTTCCTCTTTTCCTTTAAGTATCACCTATGTACTAATGACAAATTTTTTTTTTTAGATTTTTTTATTTGTAACCCTTTAGTTAGTTCACCCTTGAAGTAATTATTTCAGCCGCAATAAGGCTGATACTTCCAGGTTCTAGGCACCATGCATGGGCAGACAAACCCTCAGGCAGAGGTGCCTAATGGCCCCCAGGGATGTTGAAGGGCCCTGCATGAACCATGTGCCACTTGGATTACATCATCCACATATGACTCAGCTAAGCCATTGCACACATGCATGGTTGCACATCTACATATGACTCAGCTAAGCCCTTGTACACTTACATGAGACCCGTCATCTGCGCATGACATAGTCACATCAACCCCTGTGTGCATGCGCTAGGCAGCCTTTAAAAGCTGGACACCCCATCTTCCTCTCTCTGTCTACACACTGACTTCCCCAGGCCTGTGCACACACCATCTAATAAACTGCTAAGTGGGTTTGTTGCATGTTCCATGTTTCCTTCTCACTCATGCCAGGTAATTTCAATGGTGCCATAAGACTCAGGAGGGTCTCCCACCCCAAGTACCTCTCCCAGAGTCAGGATCTGGAACCAGGTATTTTTTCCACAACAACCATGTGTTCCATCTACTTGAGCATGATTTCTATGCACACCACTAGCTTCAGTTGATGAGTTTCCCCCATTCTGGTCAGCTTACCATTTCTCCAAACCCAAAGAATTGACTGTTGAGCTCCCAGAAATCTTCTAGTGTTCCTGGAATGGGGAGACAACCCCCAACCATGGTCTTTATAGCTACAAATGAGCTCTTCACTGACATTCATCTCTGGATTGCTCCCCTTAGCTAAAATCATGTTTGGACGACTCAGGGTTGGTCGTCCCATGACTGGGGGCCCAGCATCCCTCAGGTTTTTCTTTCTCTTTTCTTTTATTTCCCCCACCATGAAAGGCCGCTCAGAGTGGCCTCTGGTCTCTCTGGCTTATGAGTCGCCCCAATCAGATCCAGTCAGGCTTTAGCCCCCACCTGTAGGCAGAGGATGCTTTCATACAGGCCCTATGGTGTTTGCCACCGATTTATGCTCTGCCAATAGAGGGGAGATATCTTCCCATATGCCTTATGGTGTCACCATTTTTGCAGGTTTTTATCATTTCAGTTCTGGAAAACAAGCCATCCAAGGCCATCAATCCAGCCTCCCCCCTGGGATGTCTTTTAGAGGCCCTAAAACCCCAGGCCTTAGCCCTACTTACAGATTCCCATACTTGTCCATCTTTGTCCAAAAAAATGGCCTCTTTACAATTTAGATAACAATCTAAAGTGGCCGCCTAATGGCACCTTTGATCCCAATATTTTATGGGAGCTCTCTAACTACTGTCAGCACACAGGCAGATGGAGTTTCCTTACATCCAAGCCTTTTAGTGTTTAAACTCTAAGACTAATCCCTCTGTCCTGGCTATACCATCTGAGCTGGAAGAACCCTCCACTTCCTCTCTGGACCCAGCTAATGAACCCCCATCTTTTCGACCCAAGTGGTCAGTTATCACCATCCATTCAACTGCTACCCCTGTTCCTTTAGCTCCTACCACCGCCCCTCCATCTCCTACCCCTGTTCCTTCAGCTACTGCTCCGGACCCTACTAAGGAATCCACAACTTCCCAATGGCAACAAACAAACACTTCCTCTCCTTTACTTCCCACTGCCTCACCACCTCCCTCCATTCCCTCGTCAGCTCTCTCTCTCTCTTTCTCTTCCCCAACTAATTACTCCATCAACCCTGCTGGATCATTCTTCTTCTCCAGTGCATGGACACGGCAGATGTCGTGCTCTGGCACCCACCTTTACCCCTCCTCTCACACACTGACATGCTGCTATGGAACCGAACCATGACCAATCCAAGCCAGCTGCAGTTCTTCCATTGTGAGAGGTGACTGGCATAGATGGATTGATTGGAGTACACATACCTTTCTCTCTCTCAGAACTCTCCCATATAGAACAAAAACTGGTGTCCTATATATCTAATTTTATCACTTTCTTTTTTTCCTTTTTTATTTATATTTATTGAGCTCTACATTATTCTCTGCTCCCCTCCCTGCCTCTCCCCTACCCCCTTCAACCCTCCCCCAAGGTCCCCATGCTCCAATTTACTCAGGAGATCTTGTCTTTTTCTACTTTCTACTTCCCATGTAGATTAGATCTATGTAAGTCTCTTTTAGTGTTCTCATTGTTGTTTAAGTTCTCTGGGATTGTGGTTTGTAGGCTGGCTTTCTTTGTTTTATGTTTAAAAACAACCTATGAGTGAGTACATGTGATAATTATCTTTCTGTGTCTGGGTTACCTCACTCAAAAGAATGTTTTCTAGCTCCAAACATTTTTCTGCAAAATTCAAGATGTCATTTTTTTCTGCTGTGCAGTACTCCATTTTGTAAATGTACCACATTTTCCTTATCCATTCTTCAGTTGAGGGGCATTTAGTTTTTTCCAGGTTCTGGCCATGACAAACAAAGCTGCTATAAAATGAACATAGTTGAGCACATGTCCCTCTGGCACAATTGAGCAACCTTTGGATATACACCCAAAAGTGGTATTGATGGGTCTGAGGAAGGTTGTTTCCTAATTTTCTGAGAAATCGCCACACTGACATCCAAAGGTGTTGTACCAGCTTGCATTCTCACCAGCAATGCAGGAATGTTCCCTATTCCCCACAGCCACACCAGCATAAGCTGTCATCAGTGTTTTTGATCTTGGCCATTCTTACAGGTGTAAGATGGAATCTCAGAGTTGTTTTGATTTACATTTCTCTGATGACTAAGGATGTTGAACATTTTCTTAAGCCATTTTAGTTTCCTCTGTTGAGAGTTCTCTGTTTAAGTCTATACTCCATTTTTTTATTGGATTATGTGTTCTTTTGGTATCCAATTTCTTGAGTTCTTTGTATATTTTGGAAATCAGACCTCTGTCTGATGTGGGGCTTAGTGAAGATCTTCTCCTATTCTATAGGCTGTCGTTTTGTCTTGTTGACCATGTCCTTTGCTTTACAAAAGCTTTTTAGTTTCAGGGGGTCCCATTTATTAATTCTTTCTCTTAGTGTCTCTGTTGCTGGGGTTATATTTAGAAAGTGGCTCCCTGTGTCAATGTGTTCAAGTGTACTTTCCACTTTCTTGTCTATAAGGTTCAGTGTAACCGGCTTTTTGTTGAGTTCTTTGATCTATTTGGACTTGAGTTTTGTGCATGGCTATAGATATGGGTCTATTATCATTCTTCTACATGTTGATATCTAGTTATACCAGCACCACTTGTTAAATATGCTTTCTTTTTTTCATTTAATATTTTTTGCTTACTTGTCAAAGATCAGGTGTTCCAAGATGTGCGGATTGATATCCAGGTCTTCTATTCAGTGCCATTGGTCCTCCTATCTGTTCTTATGCCAGTACCAGGCTGTTTTCAGTACTGTAGCTCTGTAGTAGAGTTTGAAGTCAGGGACTGTGATACCTTCAGAAGTTCTTTTATTGTACAGGATTGTTTTGGCTATCCTGGGGTTTTTTGCTTTTCCATATGAAGATGAGTACCTTTCTTTCAGGGTCTTTGAAGAATTTTGCTGGGATTTTGATGGGCATTGCATTGAATCTGTAGATTGCTTTTGTTAAGATTGCCATTTTTACTGTATTAATTCTGCCTACCCAAGAGCATGGGAGGTCTTTCCACTTTCTTGTGTATTCTTCAGTTTCTTTCTTCAAAGATTTAAAGTTTTTATCATACAAGTCTTCCACTTGTTTGGTCAGAGTTACTCTGAGATATTTTATGCTATTTGTGACTATTATGAAGGGTGTTGATTCTCTGATTTCTTCCCCAGCCCTTTTATCTTCTGTGTACAGGAGGGCTACTGATTGTTTTTGAGTTAATATATCCTGCTACATTGCTGAAAGTGTTTATGAGTTGTAGAAGTTCCTTGGTAGAATTTTTTGGATCACTTATGTAAACTATCATATCATCAGCAAACAGCGAGAGTTTGACTTCTTCTTTTCCAATTTGTATCGTCTTGATCTCCCTTTGGTGTCTTATTGCTCTAGCTAGGACCTCAAAAACTATATTGAATAGATTTGGAGAGAGTGGACAACCTTGTCTTGTTCCGGATTTCAGTGGAATTGCTGGGAGTTTCTCTGCATTTAGCTTGATGTTGGCTGTTGGCTTGCTGTATATTACCTTAGCTATGTTTAGGTATGTTCCTTGTATACCTGCTCTCTCCAAGACCTTTGTCATGAAGGGATGTTGTAATTTGTCAAAAGTTTTTTCATCATCTAAGGAGATGATCATGTGGTTTTTATTTTTCAGCTTGTTCATATGGTGGATTATGTTGACAGATTTTCATATGTTGAACCATCCTGCATCTGTGAGATGAAGCCAACTTGATCATGATGGATGATGGTTCTGATGTGTTCTTGGATTCGATTTGCCATTATTTTATTTGGTATTTTTGCATCAATGTTCATGAGTGAGATTGGCTGTAATTCTCTTTCCTAATAATGTCTTTCTGTGGTTTGGGTATCAGGGTAATTATAGCCTCATAAAAAGAGTTTGGCAATGTTTCTTCTATTTCTATTGTGTGGAATAATTTGAGGAGTATTGGTATTAGTTCTTTGAAAATCTTGTAGAATTCTGAGCTGAAACCATCTGGTCCGGGGATTTTTTGGGTTGGGAGACTTTTGATGACTGTTTCTATTTCTTCAGCAGTTATAGGTCTGTTCAATTTGCTTATCTGGACTTGATTTAATTTTGGTAAGTGATATTTATCCAGAAAGTTGTCCCTTTCCTTTAAGTTTTCCAATTTTGTGGAGTACAGATTTTCAAAATATGACCTGGTGATTCTCTATATTTCCTCCATGTCTGTTGTTATGTCCCCTTTTTCATTTCTGATTTTGTTAATTCCGATATTCTCTCTCTGCCTTTTGGTTAGTTTGGATAAAGGTTTGACTATTTTGTGGATTTTCTCGAAGAACCAGCTTTTTGTCTCATTGATTCTATGTATTGTTTTCTTTGTTTCTATTTTGTTGATTTCAGCTCTCACTTTGATTATTTCCTGCTGTCTAGTTCTATTAAGTGAGTTTGCTTCTTTTTGTTCTAAAGTTCAAATGTTCTGTTAATTCTCTAGTGTGGAATTTTTCCAGATTCTTTATGTAGGTGTTTAGTGCTATGAATTTTCCTCTTGACACTGCTTTTATTGTGTCCCATAAATTTGGGTATGTTGTGTGATCATTTTCATTGAATTTTAGGAAGTCTTTAATTTCTCCCTTTATTTCTTCCTTGACCCATTGATGATACAGGTGAGCATTGTTTAATTTCCATGTGTTTGTGGGTTTCCTGGAACTAGTATTGCTGTTGACTTCTAGTTTTAAAGCATGGTGATCTGGTACATTGGGTTATTCCAATTTTTTTGTATTTGTTGAGGTTTGTTTTGTTGCCGAGTATGTGGTCAATTTTTGAGAAGGTTCCATGAGGTGTTGAGAAGAAGGTATATTCTTTTCTGTTTGGGTGGAATAATTCTATAGATGTCTGTTAAATCCATTTGAATCATAACATCTTTTAGTTCTCTTATTTCTCTGTTCATTTTTTGTCTGTTTGTGGTGAGAGGGAAGTGTTGAAGTCTCCCACTATTAGTGTGTGGGGTTTAATGTATGATTTAAGCTTTAGAAGTATTTCTTTCACATATGAAGGTGCCCTTGTATTGGGGGCATAGATGTTCAGTATAGAAATTTTGTCTTGATGGATTTTTCCTGTGACTAATATGAAATGACTTTCTTTGTCTCTTTTGACTGATTTTAGCTTGAAGTCTATTTTGTTAGATATTAGGATAGCTACACCTGCTTGTTTCTTAGGTCCATTGATTGGTATATTTTTTCCCAACCCTTTACTCTGAGATGATGTCTGTCTTTAAGGTTGAGATGTGTTTCATGTATACAGAAGAATGAATTCTGTTTTCTTTTTTTTTTTTTTTAATACAGGGTTTCTCCGTAGCTTTTTTGGTTCCTGTCCTGGAACTAGCTCTTGTATACCAGGCTGGCCTCAAACTCACAGAGATCCGCCTGCCTCTGCCTCCCAAGTGCTGGGATTAAAGGCTTGCGCCACCACCGCCCAGCCCCTGGATTCTGTTTTCTTATCCAAACTGTTAGCCTGTGCCTTTTTATAGGTGAGTTGGGTCCATTTACATTAAGGGATATTAATGACCAGTGATTGGTATCTCCTGTTAATACAGTTTTCATTGTTGCTGATGTTAATTTGTGCATTTTTTCTTCTTTGAAATTTGCTGTTATGAAATCATCAATTGTCTGTGTTTTTGTTGTTGTAGCCATCTTCCTTGGGTTGGAGTTTTCATTCTAGTATTTTGTGAGGGCTGGGTTTGTGACTAGGTATTTGTGAAATCTAGATTTGTCATAGAATATCTTGTTCTGTTTTCCTATGGTGGTTAACAGTTTTGCTTAGTACAATAATCTAGGGTGGCGTCTGTGGTCTCTTAATGTCTGCATAATACTTGACCATGACCTTCTGGCTTTCATCGTCTCCAATAAGAAGTCAGGTGTAATTCTGATAGGGCTACAATTATATGTTACTTGGCCTTTTTCCTTTGCAGCTCTTAATATTCTTTCTTTACTCTGTATGTTTAGTGCTTTGATTATTATGTGGCGATAGGAATTTTTTGGGTTCAGTCTATTTGGTGTTCTGTAAGCTTTTTGTATCTTCATAGACATGTCTTTATTTAGGTATGGAAAGTTTTCTTCTATGATTTTGTTAAATAAATTTCTGTGTCTTTGAGTTGAACTTCTCCTTCCTCTATACCTATTACTCTAAGAATTGGCCTTTTCATGGTGTCCCATATTTCCCAGATATTTTGGGTTATGCTTTTGATAGATTTAATGTTTTCTTTAACTGATGAGTCTATTTCCTCTATTGTATCTTCAGTGCTTGAGATTCTCTCCTCCATCTCTTGCATTCTGCTGTTCATGCTTGCATTTGTAATTCCTGGTCTTTTTCAAATGATTTCTGTTTCTATAATTCCTTTGAATTGTGTTTTCTTTATTATTTCTATTTCAGTTTTCAAGTCCTAAATAGTTTCTTTTATTTATTTGATTCCTTTTTCTTGGTTTTCTTTAAGTGATTTCCTGATATCTTCCAATTTTTTGGTTGTCTTTTCCTCAATTTCTTTAAGGGAATTTCTCATCTCATTTTTAAGAGTTTCTAACATTCTCTTGAAGTTATTTTTTAGTTCATTTTCTTCTGCTTCATCTATATTTGGTTGTTCAGGTCTTGTTCTTGTAGGGTCTTTAGGTTTTACTGGTGTTATGTTGCTCTTTGTGTTGTAGCGTGTGATATTACCTTTTTTTATTCATCTTTTCCTCTAATAGATGTGGTTGGGGCTGTCTGAGATTCTGTTGAATAATCTTTTAGATGCCAGTGAATCCAAAGCTCAGATGGTGGTTCCTTGTGGTATAGTCAGTGTGACAATTTTAGTTACCCCATTGGTAACTCAGTGTTCCTTGAGATAGCTCAGTGCTCCTGTGCCTTTCTCTTGCAGTTTGTTGTCTCAGGCCAACTTTGGCCTTGGTTGCCAGCTTTGCCCTGTTTCTATAAATCCTGGTCTCAATTCTACCACTTTCATAAAGCAAGTCCAATATATTACCCAGTCTTATAATCTCACTTTTCATGATATCTATATGATCCTATCTAACAACCTACTTTCTGAAGAGTTTGGGTGCAGGTCAGACACATGCAGACCATATTCACCAAACACATGCAACACGCCCTCCAGGCCAGAGGCGGTCCTCAAGCAGGAACATAACTGGGACTATAACACTATAGGGTGGGATTTTAGCTAGCGACTGGTTTTTGACTTGCCTTCTGACAGGTCTCCATAAAGCTGCCCTCAAGCTAGTAAACTATAATAAGCTCTCAGAGATCATTCAAGATACAAAGGAAAATCCTTCTTCATATTTGGAACACCTTCCTAAATCTCTGTTACAATATACTAACTTAGTTCCAGAAACCACAAAGGCAGTTACTCATGACTCATTTTTTTCTCAGTGCTACCCTGACATTAAGGCTAAACTTGGACATTTGGAGAAAGGCCCCTTGACCCCATGGGCAGAAATCTTAGAGTTGTCTTTTAAGGTGTACCATGCAAGAAATGACAAAGCCCACAATCATCACTGTCACATGCTAGCCATGGCCCTCTAGCTGGCCAAGGCAACAGACCAATCTGTGCAGTCCATCTTGCTCCCTTGTCCCCCCAGGGCTCAAGAACCACCAAGCCCATGATTCAAATGTGGTCACTGGGCCCAAGCATGCCCTAGTCTTGGTTCTATGAGACCTTGTCCAAGATGCCATAGGGAAGGACATTAGGCAGTCAATTGTTCTTGTTCATATAGTGTCAAGGAGACATCAAACCCAGAAAATTCCCAATTTGACCTTCTGGCTCTGGCCATGGACAAGTGAGGCTGCCCAAACTCCTTTCGACCTGATCACAACTGTCATCTGTAACAGGGAGTCACAGGTAAACATCACAGTATCAGGACAGCCCATCTCCTTTCTCCAGGACACCAGAGCCACATACTCAGCACTGAGGAAATTCTGAGGGCCTACCTCTCCTTCTAGTTTCCCTATTGTTGGGTAGGGTGACAGCCTTATCTACCTCAGCAGATCCCACTACTTAACTCTGTTTTATCTCACTCATTCATTTTTAGTCATGCCAACCTGCCTGGTACCTCTTATGGGAAGAGATTTTTTTTTAGCAAAAGTAGGAGTTTCCATTTTGTTTGCTCCTTCCATTCACCTTACCACAGACTCACCAGCAGCTCCACTCCTCCTCCTTCTAGCCTCCCAACCTCCCAGCTCCAATATGCCTTTTCCTCTACCAGCCTCTCAGGTGAACCTCCAAGTCTAGAACACCCCAAACCCCTCTTGCTGAACACCATTCCCCCATCATATCCAATTACAAGACCTTACTAATTATTCCCCATCTCATTCCTCCATAGAGATCTTAGAGGATCTACTGCCCCACCCCTCACATATACAGGAGGGCAAATTGCCCCAGGACACTTATACCTGGTACACAGATGGCAGCTCCTTTTTGTGTGAAGGGACCCATAGAGCAGGCCATACTATAGTATCTGATACTGGGGTAGTGGAGGAACAGTCACTCCCTGCCCATACGACTAATCAGCAGGCTGAGTTAATAGTCCTTACTTGCGCCCTCCAGTTGGCAAAGTGGCAATCTTTAAATGTTTATACAGACTCCAAATATGCCTTTCATATTCTCCTGTCCCACACAGCTATCTGGAAAGAGTGTGGGCATCTTTTGACAAAAGAAGGATCCATAACTAACTCAGGTTACATTATGGAGTTGTCAAAAGCCTTCCATCTCCACAAAGCTATAGGAACTATTCACTGCCAGTCTTATCAGACCAACAGTTCCATTATTTCCAAGGGAAATAACCAGGCTGACCAAGGAGCTGGAACAGCAGCATTTCAGAGTCCAAACCTACCTCTATCACCTCAGGGGATTCATACAGTACAGCCCACACTCTCACAGATACCCCCTGACACCCAGCAAATTTTGTCCTACCTACATCAGCTCTTCCATCCTAATAGCAAAGCTCTGTTTCATTTTGTCAAGGCTCACCTCCAACCCACCCCTGAGGACTTAGAGTTCTTAAAAGTTATCACTGCCCCTAGTAAAAGTCTGTCAAAAGTCAGATCCCAAGACCAAATATCGTGGCTTCCCTTTCCCCACCCTGCAGGAACTGGCTGGCAGCTTTATTTTACTCAAATTGCCCACAGTCAGATGAGTTAAATATCCCCTGGTTTTGATGAACACCATATCTGGGTATATTGAAGCATTTTCCACCACTAACAAGAGGGCCCAGATAGTTTCCGATGTTCTCTAAGAAATCATACACCATTTTGGAATCCCAACCTCTCTTCAGTCAGGTAATGGCCCAGAGTTTACTTTCCAGATTTCTCAAATTTTGTCTAAGGCTCTTAACATTCCCTGGCATTTTCATATCCCATACTACCCTCAGTCTTTAGGGAAGGTAGAATGAACTAACCATTCCTTAAAAAATATTCTTGTTAAGATGTCACAAGAGCTTCACATTGACTGGGTAAAACTTTTGCCTCTGGCCCTTCTTAGGCTTAGGGCTCTCCCCAAAAGCCCCCTTTCCATCTCGCCCTTTGAACTCATGTGTGGGAGGCTGGTTTTAACCCCCAGTCTCTCACCTAAAACCTCTCCTCTTCCTGATCACCTGCTTACTTCACTGTTATCCCATCTTTGATCCTTATTACAGGATTTTACTGATTACTCATTACCTCAACCATGTGTTAATTCATGCTCACTGCCAATTAAAATAGGGAATCAGGTACTATTCTCTCCTACAGACCAACGCCCCTCACTCCTTTCCCCTAAATGGCAGGGCCCCTTTAATTCTTGTAATTCCCACGGCTGCCAAGCTCAAGGGACTTCCTCATTGGATTCACTGTCCCACGTTAAACCTTTTACTCTTCCAGCTCAAGATAATCCCTCCTATACAGTAACTCAAACAGGACCCTGCTCCCTTAAGTTCCAAGGGGAACCAAGATCAGTCACTCTTTCTCCAGATCCAGAAAAATAAAAGTTTCATCACTGAACTTTTTGAAAGTACTCAACCCTCCTGTGCCAAAAACTCCATATACTCTCCCTCTTCCTCTTTCTCCCATCTGCATTACCAGCTTCTCTATATCTCCAATGTCATGCTTAAATTTCTAGTTAACCACTCAGCTGTTATTACAAGGACCATCATTAAACATAGAGCCAAAGGTACAAGGACTGTCAAAAGTCCAGGTGGTAAGAAACAATAACAAGTTTGGGGACATTCACAGCCCCAAACTCCCAAAACTTAAAAAACAGACTTTAATATATCAGGTTTATCACTGACTGCAGCAGTGTTTCTTGGATGTTGAGGTAATACCATGATGCTAAAGAGAACAAGTGCCTTAATTTTTGTTTCAGGTAAAACATTAAGGGGTCTAATAATTTCCCTTTCTAATAATTTCCCCTTTTTTTCCTTCCTCCTTCCCACCATCTTCCATTCCAACACTATATCATTGTAATCATAAGCTTTTAATATGTCTAAAATTTATTTCGTTTCAAACATTTTTTCATAAGATCCAGGGAACCAATTGTACCTATCTAAACAGACCAGACTTGCCCAGACTAAGTATCATTTAATTCTTCTTATCATTCCTGGTCTCAGGAACCCCTGGGAAATTCCCTCCCCTACTCCTCCCCGGCCAAAAAAATCCTCGATCTTCCATCTTGGTACTTTCCTCCCTTGATCACTGAGATCTCAAATATTTTCCAGACATCATTTTCTGCCTTTCCAGCATCTTGCCAGTTCCAAGCTGCCAGCCAGCCAGTTCCACAGAGCCTGGAAAATACACAAAAGTAATCAGCTACCCCAGGATGTGGTCAAGCATCTCAACTCTCTGACACCCACAAAATTAGCAGGAAGCAGTCACAAGAGACCTTACAGTGCTTCATTCCCACCCATTAAAGACCACAAACACCCCAAATTTTTATAATAAACAAAAGGGTGGAATGTAATGATTTTAGCCACAATAAGGCTGATACTTCTGGGTTCTAGGCGCCATGCATGGGCAGACAAGCCCTCAGGCAGAAGTGCCTAATGGCCCCCGGGGATATTAAAGGGCCCTGATTGAACCATGTGCCGTGTGGATTTCATTATCCACGTATGACTCAGCTAAGCCATTGCACACATGCATGAGCCCTGTCATCTGAGTGTGACGTAGCCACATCAACCCCCTGTGTGCATGTGCTAGGCAGCTTTAAAAGCTGGACGCACCATCTTCCTCTCTCTCTGCACACTGACTTCCCCGGCCTGTGCACACCCCCTCTAATAAACTCCTAAGCGGGTCTGTTGTGTGTTCTGTGTTTTCTTCTCACTCACACCAGATAATTTCACTTGAAGCTTAGATTTCTATCTGTGGATCATGTATTTGTACCTCAATAGAACCGAATATACCAAAACAAAGCCTGTCATTTCCTAAAATTCCTCATAATTTAATTCTCTCTTCTTTTTTCCTCTGTCATGAATAACAGCAACACCAGTCACCCAATTCATGTAACCCCTTAGAATGAGGTTAAGTTCTCATAATTGTCAAAATACAATTTTCAAAATTTAAAGATATGCCAATCATACAAATATAGAATGAATGTTTTCAAGATCTATTTAGCTATCATACAGGGAAACCAGAAAGACAGAGGAGCTGATTCATGGAAAAGGTAGAGTAGCCACAGCTGGTCACTGAAGGACTAAAATAGGTTTAAGCTTTAATGTCCTGTATCTTACCACTGTGTAGTCAAAATGAACGAATATTTAGAGTCACAGGGTGGTTTTTTGTTTTTGTTTTGTTTTGTTCTGTTTTTGCTTTTTTTACAAGACAAAAATCATTTGCAACTCTTGGTCTACAGAGCCAGCTCCAGGACATCCAGGGCTACACAGAGAAACCCTGTCTTGAAAAACATTTATAAGTTACCATTTCAACCGTTTACCTAACAAACAGCAAATAACAAACCAAACCAAGCTGTGCTGACAAATCAAATAATAATGTATTTCCTATAGAATTAATAATAATTGGGTACATATGTTAGGAATTTCTTTATCATTTGGCCTTATTTTCAAGTTTTAAATCAGTTTTCTTCCTTGCTTCTTGAGTGAGAATGATCTTATGAAAATATTTTGCACATTCAAAAAGAGTGGATTTTTTGCTGGACCTCACAGTAACTTAGTAATATACTTTGAGATCATTTAAGACTTGGCCTGATATCCTGTTGTGTACTCATTCTGTTTATTTAACCCTCCTTTAAGAGAATGGTGACACATTCCTCTAATCCCAGAACTAGGGGAACCAGAGCAAGGCAGATCTCTGAGATGGAGGCCAACCTGGGCTACAGAGTGAGTTTCCTGACAGCCAGGGCTACACAGAGAAGCTCTGTCTTGAAAAACTAAAATAAAAATGAAATAAAACAAAAGTGAACAATGTAATAGCCCACCTTGGCTGCTTTGGATTTTTCATGTAATTATTTTTTATAACCTAAGATATGCATACCTTTGATTTTAAATAAGTACACTTGCATGCCTCTGCCTCAAAACAATGTATGTGTGTATATGTGTCCATTATGGTAATCATTTACTTAAAACAGTCAACAGATAGAGAGCAACCGTATGTAACAAATATCCACCATAAATGTTGAATATATCACATGGACATAGTTGAAAACAGTATGTTTATAATACAAAGCTTTTGGGTCAGTGGACTCAATAACTTAATCTTTTGTAAAACTCTGTTAAATATTTCTGTAAAATATCCCACATTTTTTCCCTATGCCAAGCTTTCTGTGCTTCTCAATAAATACAGAACAAAGCCCCTGGTGAAGCACACAGATGACAGGGACAGATCACATTTAGAGACAGACTACAGACAAAACCTGTTACCAAAAACTGCAGACAGATGGAAATACAGGAAGAAAGGAAAGAAATCAAATTTGAACTTGCTCTTTTTCAAATTTACCCAAGGGGAAGTGCTGAGCTTTTTTCTTTCTTTTCTTTCCTTCCTTCCTTCCTTCCTTCTTTCTTTTTTAACGTAGCATCAATGTATTTGGGTGCCTCTGAGGTTATCTTCAATGCATTTAACCTATGTTGATTCCATGTCAATATTTACACTGAAAAGTTTGCCCATTGCAATGCCCATGATGTTCTCCACAAGATATGTGAGGAGTTTGCAAGTTCATATAATCCAAAAAAAAATGACTTGAGTTCAGAAACATGATGATAGTTAAGAGAGTATAACATTGGAGAAAGGAAACAAAACCATATCCATCTAATAGATGTGCTTAAAAAAACTAGATACTTTGCTACAAACTCACCAATACAATTCAATAAGAAAAAAATGAAGGCATCAGGTGCTTATGATCTTTAATGTTAATAGCCAACTTGACACAAACTAGGATCGCTTGGGAGAAGATCCTCCATGCATACCTGTCGAGGTTTATCTTTATTTTACTGAGGCATTGTGGGTGACACCATTCCTAGGGCTAGGACCCAGAACTGTATAAAACATAAAAATGGGTTGACTACTTCCAAGCTTTCCTCATCCTTCTGTTCCCTAATCATGTGTGTGCTGTGTGACAGTACTTCCATGGAGGAAAGAACAAGCAGCTGTTCAACCAGATGGGGACCCCTGGTCGGCTCAAAGAGACCATCCAAGTTCAACTTCATGAACCAAAGAGTTTTATTGCAGTTACTCACAGAAGTACAGGTAAGAGGTTACTTAAAGGAGCAGAAATGACTCAAAGACAATTGTATCACCAAAGCCCCCCTCAGCATGGTTGATGACTGTAGAGTATCTCAGCTATCGGAGACCGGCCTTGACAAAAATACCTTTCTCCACAGTAGAGGCGTGGGAATTTAGAAATATAGTAAAGAATATGAAAATAATAAAATGGAGAAATATATAGGATAGTATCAGGAGGGAATTCCAGTGAGTACTTAAAATTCATCTGTGTTTAATTTCCAACTGCTTAAAATACCCCCGACTCCAAAAGGTGGGAATAAGACAAAAGACTATATATAACATATATAACATGATTCAAGGAAAGAAATATACCCATTGAAAGTCATGGGCTACATTTGTAATTAAACATTCTGTTGCTAGAACAAAACACGTCACACTTACACTCTAGACCAAAACATTCTATAGGCAAACCACTCCCTGGGTGGAATCCCAAGTTATCTCCATAAAGGGAACTGGAACTTAGTTGGATCCTTAGGCTCTTGTTTGAGGTTTCTAGAGCACAAAGTCTGGTTATTAACTACAACTGCTGACAACAACCTTGAGAGAGCAGAACTCTCTGACCTACAGCTACCTGGGTCCTTTGTTTGAGGTAGAAGCACAATAACCTTGAAGGAACTAGGAGGGAAGTCCCTACTCTCTGACCTTTGGTCAACTTGGAAACAGGTTCACATTTTTGGGCCTCCACACTTTGCCTTACTGCCTAAATAAGGACAGGGAAGGAGGAGCCCAGTGGTGTTTTACCCGTGGGTTGAGGCCCCTTTGCAGGTTGAGTGACTCTTTCACAGGGACCGCTTATCAGACATCCTGCACATCAGATATTTACATAATAGCAAACCATTTCTTCATTAAGTGGCTCTTGTTGGACTTTCTATATCAAGAGGAAAGGAAACCACAACAGCCCTGAACGCAGGTGATGTGAAGAGAACCCGGTCAACATTACTCTTCTCCTCCTCCTGCCTCTCAGCCATGCTGCAAGGAGCCTCCAGTATGGGAGTTTGACTCTTCATTTTACAAATCCAAGCTCCACCTCACTCTGGTCATTGGGATGCATACCCTTATGGCACGGTCCTTGCCATGTAGAAGTCTGAAAGGTGACTCAGCCATATGGACAGAGGTTCAAGAGTTCAAAGGTAGGAGGGGTGAATTCAGGCTTCGGGTGCCCTCCCTCTTGTGGGAGGGTATGGGGTGGGGAACTCGGGCAAAGCAGTCCTGAACCGAGGGTCACTTGAGATCAGAACTGAGAATAACTTAGCTAGTCACATTTAGGTTTCTGACTGTCAACACTTAATGGCTTCCAACAGTAACCGCAAGTAGACTCTACTAACACTTAGACTAAAAGGAACATACACATCAGAACGAGAATATGCTATAAAATATAGCATGAATTAGAATTCTTATCAAGTCCCACTGGCTGCTCTGAAAAGCCATCTTTGCATTGTTCCCGGTGCTGCTAGGCGCTAGCTGCAGCTGCCTTGGCCGCCCGCCTGCCTCCTCCTCCGCAGCAGCAGACTCCGGCAGCTCTCTCGCCAGAGTCCTCGAACTCGATTCGTCTCGCCCTCGCTGCAGCAGATCGCCAGCGTGCCCCACCATGTCATACACGGCCGTGGACACCAGCTCCGAGATCACCACCAAGGACTTGAAGGACGAGAAGGAAGTTGTGGAGGAGGCTGAGAATGGAAGAGACGCACCTGCCAATGGCAATGCTAATGAGGAAAATGGGGAGTAGGAGGCCGACAATGAGGTAGATGAAGAAGAGGAAGAAGGTGGGGAGGAAGAGGAGGAGGAGGAGGAGGAGGAGGAAGAAGGTGACGGTGAGGAAGAGGATGGAGATGAAGATGAGGAAGCTGAGGCTCCTACGGGCAAGCGGGTAGCTGAAGACGATGAGGATGATGATGTTGACACCGAGAAGCAGAAGACTGACGAGGATGACTAGACAGCAAAGGAAAAGCTAAACTAAGGCCGCTGTGACCTGTTCACCCTCCACTTCCCGTCTCAGAATTTAAACGTGGTCACCTTCGAGTAGAGGAGCAGGCCCCGCCCGCCCAGAGCGGGCAGTGCCACCCACAGATGACACGCGCTCTTCAACCCACCAAAACCACAACATGAATTTGCAACAGGGGAGGAAAAACCAAAACTTCCAAGGCCCTGCTTTCTTTTAAAAAAAAAAAAATACTTTAAAAGGAAAATTTGTTTGTATTTTTTATTTACATTTTATATTTTTGTACATATTGTTAGGGGTCAGCCATTTTTGATGAAAAAAAAAAACGACAACAAAAAACAATCTTATTCCGAGCATTCCAGTAACTTTTTTTGTGTATGTACCTAGCTGTACTATAAGTAGTTGGTTTGTATGAGATGGTTAAAAAGGTCAAAGATAAAAGGTTTCATTTTTTTCTTCCTTTTTTTTGTCTATGAAGTTGCTGTTTATTTTATTTATTTATTTATTTATTTATTTATTTATTTATTTATTTATTTTGGCCTGTTTGATGTATGTGTGAAACAATGTCCAACAATAAACCGGAATTTTATTTTGCAGCTGGCCTGGGTCTGAAAAAGCATGGGAAAAAATCGGACTCGCCGAACATAGTGGACAATGAGGACTGCTGAGAAGTCAAGAACAATGGCAATGGGTTTTTGATCCTACTGCACGTACTGGCTTTGTGGGAGCCTAGGCAGTTTGGATGCTCACCTTACTAGACCAGGATGGAGGTGGGGGGGTCCTTGGACTTCCCATAGGGCAGGGAACCCTGATTGCTCTTCGGGCTGACGAGGGAGAGGGATTTGATTGGGGGAGGGGGAGGGAAATGGGAGACGGTGGCGGGGAGGAGGCAGAAATCTTTAATTAATTAATTAATTAATTAAAAGTAAATAAATAAATAAATTCTTATCGGGGGGCTGTTTTTTAATGTTTAAAGAAGCATTTAACTGTTTGATTTTTAATTTACTTATTTGCTTTTGAAAGACCTGGATAAATCCAGGCCCATCTAGCAGGAAAAATAGAGCCAAAAATCTAGGTTCAGTGACTCTGTTTCAGGAACTAGCTGAAGATAAAGTTAGATTATAATCTTGAGAATAATCTAGAGAAACAGGGAGTTTCCCCCTTGTGATTATCACTGGTATTTTTGGAATACTCTGTTTCAGGAAATAGCTGATTATAATCTTGAGAAACAGGGAGTTGCCCCCTTGTGATCATCACTGGTATTTTCGGAATTTTCTATGATGGGCATCTACCTACCCCTTTGGATTACTAGGTTATGGTTTCTTCCCTTAAAAACCCCTTCTCCCAGTTACTCGGGGTTGAACTCCTCCCCTGCGTGGGTTATGAGTCTCGGCTCCAGAGCACTGGTTCCTGTCCTTTCAAATAAACCTCATGTGATTGCAGCAAGGACGGTCTCTCGTGAGTTACTGGGGGGGGGGGGGGGTGTTATCCCAAGACTTGAATGAGAGTCTCCCCACACCAGCAGTCTTTCACTTTCTGTGTATGTGTGTGTGTGTGTGTGTGTGTATAATGTGTACTGCTTAAATCAGGTTAAATGTGTCTGTCTCTTTGAATATTTGTTTTCTTTATAGTGAAAAATTTCAAAATATTTCCCCCATCTTTTGAAATATAGAGAATATTCTTAATGCCCTACTGTGTGAGATGTATTGCATAAAACAGAAAATGTATTAATCTCAGCTCTATTCTTCAAATAAGACCATTCTGTAGCTAGCATAGGCCTGAAACCAGCATTTGGGACACTTGGATAAGTAAAAATTGTCTTTGTCTGCTTTATATTTCTCATAATCAAGCAAGTTGTATTTAGATATTCATATTTGTAGATTCACAAGATGTCTTTGAACTCAAATTGTGCTCTTATTACAACCATCAGAAACAAAGAATTGTACATTATTTTTTGATGAATTCTCATTAGTAATGAGGCACTAAACATCTAGTGAGTACAACACAGAGGAGAATATTAATAGGGTTATTTTTAGCTGCCACCTACATAATACAACATCAAGACAACATCTAGAGCAGGCAGAAAATAATGGTTCTTTTAGTTTAATAAAACCATAATGTTCCTGAAAAATTTTCCTCTTTCCTCCCCAAATTGGGGCATCTAATTATACAAAGTGATTGCTGTGGCAGCATCTTAAATGAGTCCAAAGTGTGAGGTGTAGGGAAAAAAAAAGAGGGAGGAAGAGAAAATCGGAGTATAGAAAAGAGGCTTCAGCTACTCAACAGAATATCAAACTTAAACTTTTTTCCTATAAAGTATGAAAACTATGAAAGAGAGGAAAGACTCCAAAAATCTGAAAAAAAATCTTTAAGAGTTTAAATCATCAATATTTGAATATCAAACATAAAGTAAATGTACAAAAATGAAGCCAAGAATCATAGAATGAACTTTCATGGCTTATGATGAAAAAAAACACAAAGGCATTTGGAAAGTCATGTGATAAACTCTACAGAAAAGATTCAGTAAAATACAAAGTATATTATTTTATGAGATAAGAGGATATAAAGAGGTTATTACCCACCCTATATAATGTACACATATCATGTATTGTTGTAACACCAGTTTACATATAATGGAAACTAAGCTATCTAAGACTACAGACCACTTAAAGATCTGTTACTAGCTTTTCATGTGACTCACTGAATCCTAAAGATAAGATAAATGCTCAAAATAAAACTACAGGATGCCAGTTTTCAACTGCTAGGTTTGCAAAGATTTCTGAACTTTGCTCATTAAAATGAACTGTGGTAGGGGCCGTAGAATAAGGCTTCCTTGAACACAGTTGACAGATAACTAAGAGAAATTTCTCTGGGAAGCCACGTAGACTGTAAACATCAAAACTGAGTGCACAAATCTTTTGAACCAGGTTTAATTTTTTTTAATTTGAAAGTGTGTGTGTGTGTGTGTGTGTGTGTGTGTGTGACATGCATGCTCGTGTGCGCGTGCACAGCCTGTATGGAAGTGGCCATGGAGGTGAGAGGAGTGTGTCCGATCCCTGAAGCTGCAGTTACAGGCAACTGTGAGCCCAGCGTGGGTGTTGGGAATGAAACATCTAGAAAAACAATAAGCACTCTTAACCTCTGTGCCATCTCTCCAGTCCCTGCCACAGTTTCCTGCTTCTCAGAAACTACCCTTTCCACATGCCTGCATTCGTGCCAGAAGTACACAAGAGGCTATCCATACAGCTTGAGAGCGATCGTGAGCCTCACAAATATCATGGAATGGATATTTAACTATTAAAAAGAACATGAATAAGAAGTTCTATATGAACTAATGTGTAACATCATTATGTGATCATTTCGAGACATATTACATGCTATGCAGCCCAGGTGTGGGAAAGACAACCATGGGGAAGCCTGGGTCCTCACGTTCTGGCCTGCCAGAAGCATCCACAGGCCCTTCGGGTGCCCTGCAGCACTGGGCAGGAGAGTGCCATTATGATGAACAAGTATATGGTAGAGAAAGGGGAGAAGAAGAGAGGCAGGGATAGTTCACACGCTGTGGTAAGAGACATTCTGAAGAAGCAAGGACTGAGGAATGGGCTGATCTTGGCAACCTGATTACCCCCAGGGACCAGGTGACAGCTGGGCCTGGGCTGCTGCTGAGGAGCATGTCTGGGTCTGTGGTCCTGTCACAGCAGGGGTCTGTGTTGCTATCCATGACTCCTGATACCCTAAAGGCTGTAGGGCAGATGGGGATCTGAGGGTCATGCTGCCACCACGGCCATACAGATCTGAGTGGCCTGCACGGCCGCACGGTGCCATGGTAATGTCTGGGCCTGGGCTGCAGCTGAGGGTCATGCATGTCTGGGTCCACAGCCCAACTGTAGCCGAGGTCTGTGTTGATGTCTGTGGCTCCTGATAACCATCGAAGGGCATGCCGATGCCAGTTGTGTAAGCAGCCGCCTGGGGCCATGTTGGTGTCCAAGGGCCATGCTGCCTCTAAAACCATGTCCCTCTGAGTGGCCTGCTCTGCCACCTGAGGCCAAGATAGCATCCAAGCCTGGGCTGCTGATGAGGACGACATCTGGGTCCATGGTCCTACCAACAGACAGGGCCTGTGGTGATGTCCATGGCCCATGGTGCCACCAAAGACCACAAAGATGTCCAGGATCCAGGCCACAACCTACGGTCATGTTGGTGCCTGAGGGCCATACCACTACCAGGGTCACACTGATCTGAGTGGCCTGTGCTGTCAGCTGGGGCCATGGTGTCATCTGGGCCAGAGCTGCTGCCAAGGGCTATGTCTGGTCCATGGCCCTACTGTAGCCAGAGTCTGTGCCCATGTCTGTGACTCCTAACACCATCAAAGGCAATGCAGATGCCAGGGGTCTAAGCTGTCATCCAGAGCCATGTTGATGTCCAATTTCTTTTTTTAAAAAATATTTATTTATTTATTATATATACAATATTCTGTCTGTGTGTATGCCTGCTGGCCAGAAGAGGGCACCAGATGGTTGTGAGCCACCATGTGGTTGCTGGGAATTGAACTCAGGACCTTTGGAAGAGCAGGCAATGCTCTTAACCTCTGAGCCATCTCTCCAGCCCCCTTGATGTCCAATTTCAATGCTGTCATGAGGCTGTGCCAATATGAGTGGCCCGCACTGTCACCTTGGATGTCCATGGTGACATCCAAGCCCAGGCTGCTACCGAGGACCATGCCTGAGTTGATGGTCCTACCATGATTCTGCGGTGATATCCATTGTCCATGGTGCCACCAAAGTACACAAGGATACCCGGGGTCTGGGCCACAACTTGTGGCCATGTTGGTGTTTGAGGGTCATACTGCCACCAAGGCCATGCCTATCTGGGTGACCTGTGCTGCCATATAGGGCCATGGTGTTGTCTGGGCCTGGACTCCTACTATGGGCCTTATCTGAGTCTGTGGCCAGGCAGTAGTCAGGTTGCCATTGGGGGGGTGAGTGTGGAGGCTGAAAAATGCAGGCCTATTTCCACCTTGTCTGATGACCAGAGAGTTTGAGAACTAACAGGCTCAATTGTACCTTCTAACTCCGGAGGTGGTTGCCTGGTCCTTTTGAAGCTAATATAGCTCGGTGCCATCCTGACGGCAGGTAGTCAGGATATACAGGTGTGCTTCTGCTCCTTTCTTTTGTGACTATGAGGTCACCAAGGGAAGGGTGGTCACACACCTAGAGTATGTGACTTGAGGCACCTCTGCCAATGCTAATGATTAGAAGTCTCAGAGTTTGCTGTATGAACTAATCTTTGCATCATATTAATGAAGTCTTTTGATACCTCTCCCACAGTTTACTGTGGTATAAAAGCTATGGAAAACTCAATGCACTGGAGGATTTCAGGATTTCAATCACTGAAAGGCCCTCCCAATACTTTCTATATTTTCTGTCTTATTATTTTTATGGTCTTCATATTCTTTACATTTCTTCAATTCTTACCACGGTAAGAAGTATTTTTCAGAGGCCGGTCCTTGACAGCTGAGCAGATGTCCGGGGTCTGGACAGCCACCTGAGACAATGTTAGTGTTCTAGGGCCTTATTACCACCAAGGTCATACTGATCTGGGTGTCCCAGACTGCTACTGAGGCCATGGTGATAGTCTGGCCCAGTCTGCTGCCGTGGGCATGTCTGGACCCATATTCCTGCTGTAGCTGGAGTCTGTGATGATGTCCACGACGGGACTATCACAAGGGCTGGGCATCATAGGAACCATGCATGTTCAAATCTGAAGGCTGCACGCAGCTGGCCCACACCCTCACTGGCCTTAGGATAGCTGACCCTGCTCCTCTATGAACACTGCAGCAGGAGAGCTGGCCCCACCCCCTCACCACTGGCCTAGGAGAGCTGGCTCTGCTTCTTGCCTGAGGCGGGCAGTCCCAGTGACCCAGACCAACCAGCTCAGTTACCCCCAAACCTACATCCCGGGCTTTGAGTTGGTCCACCTAATATCTACTCTATCTATGACCTGCTGGAGCACATGAAGAGACTGGTCCTATGGGATGATATCTGCAGGATCCTCATGACTGGGGCAACAACAAGATAGTCAAGAGGAGTTTTGATGAGAAACCAATGATAATGGCGTGCCAGAGGCCTTGAACCAGACCAATGAGTCACTGCAAAGAACATTTTTTGGGTGGAGCTGACTGGACAAAAGGGTAGACTGAGTAACACGCCACAGCTCTGATGCCGCTGGGATGGATGGAGAGCTGTTGGGAAGATGGAGGAGAAGGTGGTTTTTGTTTGCTTGTGTTTTGTTTTGTTTCTAATTAATTTGGGACAAGGCATGCTGCGGGGTGAGGGTAGATATAGAGAGACTGGGAGGTGTGCAGTTGCGGTGTGTGGTGTGAAGTTCCAAAAGAATCAATGAAGATTTCTGTTTTTAAGAAGATCATTAAGCAAATAAGAGAAAGTAAAACAAATAGGTAGAATATGCTAATTATATGAGAAAAAATTAATAGTAATAAAAGTTGGTGCCAGTTTATATTGTCAATATTCCTTAGCCAAAGTCCACCAGAATTACTTACAGATGAAGATGTTGGGCATGTATTTTGTTTGTGTTTGTAGGACAAGGGGAAAGCATACCACAGAGTACTTACACAGTGGTTATCTGTAGTAGTATACGACCAAGGAATTTCTAAGGAATTAGCTTTGGTTGGGTGACGGGAGAACGGGTACAATCATGTGATTGGCTATGTATCAAATTTTATCTAAAGGAAGGCAAAGTAGATAAAGCTGCAACTGGGAACTCAAATGTCTTCATTTGGTCCCTCTGGCATGGGTGAGGACGAGGCCATAACTGCTTTGTAACCATCAGTTAGACATTTCCTGAAGTTTTATCTTGTTAGATTACTCTCTCAGTCCTTGGTTCAAGGAAGCTGGCTTTTTAAAAAACACATTTTTGTTCCTATCATTTTGGGTTTTGTTGTGACTGTTGAGCTGTGCCTGCTGCTGATCAGCTCCTCTATCACACATTCCAGAATCTGTGGAAGAAACGAGATACTCGGGGAACTCAAGAGCAAGTCTTCGAATCCATGAGCCCTTAGAGTTCCTGCTGTCTTTGCGCAGGCTTGTGTTATAGATCGGTAGATGCCCAAGGTGTGTCTAGTCCATCCCTCAGAACGTGGAAGTGCCAAGGGGGTGTATTTGTGTGTGTGCATGCACATGTGTGCACGTCTGTGCATGTGTTCACAAAAGCACAAATTCTAATAAGTGACATCATGCTCATGCTCTATAGAGAGAATAACTGAGAGTAACAGACAAAACAAAATGCAAAAATACTCTTCTTCGTGGCACCCCAGTGCTGGAAGCTGGACGTGAGTGATTGGAAGTTGTCACAGAATGTCTACTGCTAACTAAGACTTATGCAGAATGCAGTCTGAAATGCTTTTCTAATAATGAGAACCATAGGCTAGTACACATTTTAAACCATAGATTTACTTGGAAATGTGAGAAATAATTTCCTCCTCTAACTTAACGTCTATCATAGTTCTATCCCTTCCCGTTTTCCGGTTTCTCTTTTCTTTATATAGAGTTGCTGGGCCAGGGTGTGGCTCCATTGTGTAGCACAGAGCTAGCGTATGAGAGGTCTTGGATTCAATTGCCTGCATACACCCACAAAAAGAAGAGAAATTAATCCCCCTTTGTCTAATGTTTTATTGAAACTGCTCAGTATGTCGCACACAAAATGTCTAGTACTGAAAATCCTGGAAAGAAAATATTCTCATCTTTTCAGTCACATGCAACTAGTCTGTCCTTGTTGAGGATGGCTGAGCGCACAAGGGTTGAGAATACTACCTTCACGTGGCCGGAAGTTTCTAGAAGGGACGCCTTTAAACATGTAGCAGAAAGGGGAGGCTGGTGTTTACTATGACAAACTTACAACTTGAGAAGGCATATTTCCGAAGGTGGCCAAGCCTGAGGGCTGAGTGGGAAGCCCTAAGCGTAAGCAGAGAGGGCACACAAAAGTAAGTGTGCCACAAGGGCTCAGGAAATCAGGCTGCCGCCTGCGGGGACCTCCAGGGAATATAGCGAAGCCTCTTGGTTTCGTAGTTGTTTTTCACCTCATGTGTTGCATACACACACATATATATTATTTATCCTGTGAGATTTCTATCATAAGGGAAAGGGAACAGGAAGAAGGGAGGGAAGAAGAAAGAGAAGGAGAGAGAACATGAGATTCTGATTGATATGTGACCCTGTCCAATTCCTTTTCTTGGTCATGAAGCTGGTGTAGGGCACCTCTGGGGAGAATTAGACTCTTTTGGAAAAGTCACTCCACATTGGGCTGAAGAAGAGATGGTCACAGCCGAAGAGACCATCTCCCGCCAAAGAAGACCTTACAGGGGTATTTTTAAATACTTGGCTTTATTGCTAACTTTATAAAATCAGGAACAAAGAACAAAGACTTCCAGTTTTTGGCTTTTGTTAAAGAACTAAGATCAGGCGCACAGACACTGCACCCTCACAGTCGAGGCGCTGCTGCCCCCTGCAGGTGGCAATTATGATTTCCTTTTCGACAGTCCCTTCTCCTACTGCAAAGGTACTGTTCATTTTGTGCATTCCAGAGTAGATGGGTATTTTAATTCATTTATATACTAATTATCCTCAGTCTGCAATATATGGTGTGCTAACATGGGTCTGGTCAGGAAGAAAGGAGCACAGCCTTAGGGTAGTGCTTCTCAATGTGACTTTTCCACCACATGTTGAGAACTACACTCTAAACCACTTCTCCAGCTATTAATACCATAGTCTGTGCCTACTGGAAAGTCTCTCGCAGGCTTCTCTCATGCTGTAAATGCTAATGCCATATGCATGAGTGGAGCGATAATAAATACTTAGGGATTCAGAGGAGGGTCCAATTGTTTCTCTAGTCATTAAGAATTTTAAAGCCCGTTTGAACATTTGTAAGAGAAGGGAAGCATTCTGAACAGCAGGGAAGGCGAAAGCAAATGTGTGAACTCAGGGAGCATGCAGAGTGGGATACTAGAGGTCACACTGGTTCTCCTCCAGCCACGATCCTGGCTATCTCAGGAGTAAGAGACCCACAGAAATACTGGAACGGGAAACAAACCGCATTTGAAACTCTTTTTCCCCCCAGAAGGCAACAGAGACCCCAAGAAGTGAGCTAATTTGCTGAATTTCACACAGTCGCTTGGTGAATCATCTGAGATCAGATCCGCCGTCCAGGGTTTTCCTACACACACGGAGGCATGGGAGTCATTTCCGTCATGGACAAGGAGAGGGAACTGGGAGCTGCCAGCATGTTTTAGATGTAATTCTTCTTCTTTTCAATTTCTTTTCGCCACTCACTTTCACTTTATATTCTTATTCCAAAAAAAAAAAAACAAAAACAAAGTAAGTGAACAAACAAACCCAATAAAGTGCTATGGGAGATGAAATAGTATAGGAACTGCTACAGAACACTTGGGGCCAAACCGCTTTCCAAGTGTGATTGCCGTTGACTGCCCACAAAGTGAGCTGCTCAACTTCTCAATTCTCTGTGACTGTAATTCTCAGCAAAGGAAGAAACTACACGCTGAATTTCCAGCCTTCTAACGTGGACACGAGTTCAGGACCGAGGAGCTAGCAGGAGTGCCTCTGGTGCAGCATTTATAACAATTAGGATCAGATTAGAAAACAATAGCCAGTTTTGTGCTGCCTTTAAACAAACTGACAGACAGACTGCCTCCCACCACATCCTCAAGGCCTACTTTGCATCTTGAAATTTGTTTGGGCCTGGCTTTGTAGCTCCGTGTTAAGAACACTTGATTTGAATTTGAATCTGGACTTTAGCATTTACCAGCTAAGTGATCCAGACAGATGAATTAATCTTTCCAAATATTCTTCTGCACATGTATAAAATGACAAGTTGATTTTTTTTTCTGTTTTCTTTGAGTTGTTAATAGATTTGCTACCTTTATTTGAGTTTGCCCCAAAGCAGATTCCAAGACAACTTTTGAGTACAGGGAGGTTGTTTGACATATGACCCCAGGAAACAGCAAGGTATTGACTGAGTTTCTGTCCTGCCTGGTCTCTGTCCTCCCACCAGGTCCCACAACCATTTAGCCCCAAAGAACTCACACAGAGGTCTATATTAATGATAAATTGATTGGCCTATTAGCTCAGGCTTCTTATTAACTCTTATAACTTATATTAACCCATTATTCTTATCTATGGTAGCAACATTGCTCGGTACCTTTTTCAGCGGGGCAATCACATCTTCCTTCTTCTGTGGTTGGGACAGAACTCGGGAAGAATGGGCTTTCTCCTTCCCCGAATTCTCCTGTTCTCATTGCCCTGCCTCTACTTCCTGTCTGGTTGTCCCACTTATACTTCCTGCCTGACTCCTGGCCAATCAGCGTTTATTTAAAACATAATTGACAGAATACAGAATTGTCCCACACCAGCAAGACCATGTTGAAGTAAGGCAGGGAAGTTCCACTAACAATAACAATTCCAAAAAGCCAATAATAATAATGACTGTATTATCACTGCTTCATTCAAAGGGCTAGGAATCAGTGAAGGGCCAATAGCTCCAAATGCATTCATTGGTTGGACATAGTTCTGTGAGCACTCAGCACCTGGGCACTTCTACCCTACCCTGCCATGCCCTGACCAAATGTTTGGCACATGTTAGAGTGCAAAAAAACCCTCCTACACAAAGACCCAGGGCTTAAGGTCAGATGCTTTGAGTTTCCATGGGAAGTGCCTCTTAAGGCTGCCAACAACTCCTGGAAGGAATCTGGTGGGATGGTGGTGGTCTCTGTCCTAGCAAGAGATGTACTTATTGTAGCAGTGCCTAGAAACTGCAGCACCCAGCAAAGGATGCAGCTCTTTAAGTACAAAGCACTGCGCATGAAGATGGCAGAAGGGGAGAAGGGGCATTCTCCCACAAATGGAAATGCTATTACTGAGACAAGAGGCATCAGATCTGGCAGCCAGGCTTCCATCTGTCATCCTCTTTTCCCTCCTAACCTCTATTTTTCTGCTCACACCTTCACATCTCTCCCTGCTCCTTCTTTAACCTTGTCTCCCTCCTGTCTTCCCCTCGACTCCTAAAATCCAACCTAGAGAGGGCTTGTATGTTCCACATGTTCTCATCATTCAGGGCCATTATCCAACTTTCTTCCAATATTTCCTCAAATAATAGTTTTTATTCAGAAATTCAAGGTGCTGTCAGCTTCTACGAAAAGGGATTCCAGTTGTCTTTCTTTTCTTGTGGTCTGAACCCGAGGTCAAATAGCATCTCAGTAGATGTCTTAAGATTTACCTCTTACTTCAAGCAGGGTGGCACTTCCAACAGCACTGGGAAGCAGAAAATCACTGCACAAATGCCAGCTTGGGCTATGTTGTGAGACACTATTCGCAACAACAGCAGCAGCAGCAGCAACCTTACCACTTATATTCTAAATATGCATTTATAATGTCTAGCTAATTACATCATTGTTCTTTATAATCAGATGCTGAACATTTGCATTCTTGAGAAGTTCACAGGTGATTTGTAGCTATGCTGACACCTAACAGTCATATTTGATGATGCAACGTGTCCCCTAGATCAGAGAACCCCTTTTGTGGAATTCTGGTGCTAGTCACCAATCCTAACATGCACTTGGTGCTCTACGGGTAATGTTTTAGTTCATCCATAAAAATGTGTTTAGAGTATTTGCACTGTTTCACAGTGATTTTTACCAAGTTGCCACCTGCGGCAGTTAAACACATTAAAAGTTCATTTCCCATAGAGGAGATGGGATTGTAGATGTTAAATCTTGTTGGTGATCTGCCAGTTCCGTAACTAAGTGGCCATTAAATTTGACCAGTTGTTCTATTTTTGCACCCTTGACTGCCTTTAAACTTCTTCCAAAATTGTCGTTAGTTTGACTAGTTTATTTACTGGAAGACTACTTCTCGAAATCAGCTGTTAGAACAGCTCAGAGAACTTTTTAAGACAAAGATGGCAGAACGCTAATCCTAACTGTTGAAGAGGGTCCAAACTGGTGGTGTTTGTTTTTGTTTTGCTTCTTTCCTTAGTGGTTTTATGTTCAGAATTGGGCACCTTGCACAAGCATTGCAAGCTTGTCACACTGAGACTCATCCCCAGAGTAACATTTTGTATTTTAGATAAGATCTTCAAGAAAAAAAATTGTGCCTCATGACAAATATCTACATAACATTTAAATAGCCTAGAGAAAGGCCTTCTCCAAATGGATGCCACCCCTTAATGCATTTCTTCTTGACAAGAACGTGACCTGTTTGAAGAGTTATCAGTACATTTCAGAAACAATTTTTTAAGTTTAGGCATATTTCAGCTTTATTAATTTCTAGTAGTTTAGTACATCTAAGTAAAATCTGTTGTCTAATTATCATCATTCTTTTCTTCTTCCTTCTCTTCCTCTACTGCTTTGTTGACAGGAAATAAAATTACATACAGGACCAGCAGCCACTAGTGTGTACCCGTGTGACTTCCATTCTGACTTCATAGTCTTAGCAGAATCTGTGAGGATGTCTAAGAAGCCTGCAGGATAAAGACTGCACACACCTTTCTGCTCCATGGAAGCTATGCAGTAGGGTCGGGCTTCTGCCCTGAACAGTTTGCAGCACAGAAGGTACAGCTATTCCTTAGTGGGTTTGTAAACTGGGCTCTCTTATTCTGTTTAGCTCTTTCTCTCCACACTAGACTCTTAAATATGTCCCAGAAATGTCATTGAAAAGCCAGGATCTTGTCTGTCCCAGGCAGAATGCCAACCAGAGATATTCTGTGACTATGACAGCACATTCTGACTATCACAGTCCTCTATAACTACGACAGTATTCTCTGACTATGACAGTACTCTCTGACTATGCAGTACTCTATAACTACAACAGTATTCTCTGACTATGACAGTACTCTCTGACTATGACAGTACTCTATAACTACAACAGTATTCTCTGACTATGACAGTACTCTCTGACTATGCAGTATTCTTTGACTATGACAGTACTCTATAACTACTACAGTATTCGTTGACTATGACAGTACTCTCTGACTATGACAGTACCCTCTCTGTGACAGTACTCTGTGACTGTGACAGTATCTGTGACTAGGACAGGACTCTGTGACTGTGACAGTATCTGTGACTATGCAGTACTCTCTGACTATGACAGTACTCTGTGACTGTGACAGTATCTGTGACTGTGACAGTATCTGTGACTGTGACAGTACTCTGTGACTGCGACAGTATCTGTGACTGTGACAGTATCTCTGACTGTGACAGTACTCTCTGACTATGACAGTACTCTCTGACTGTGACAGTATCTGTGACTAGGACAGTACTCTGTGACTGTGACAGTATCTGTGACTGTGGCAGTATCTGTGACTGTGACAGTACTCTCTGACTGTGACAGTACTCTCTGACTGTGACAGTATCTGTGACTGTGACAGTACTCTCTGACTATGACAGTATCTGTGACTGTGACAGTATCTGTGACTGTGGCAGTATCTGTGACTGTGACAGTACTCTCTGACTGTGACAGTACTCTCTGACTGTGACAGTATCTGTGACTGTGACAGTATCTGTGACTAGGACAGTACTCTGTGACTGTGACAGTATCTGTGACTGCGACAGTATCTGTGACTGCGACAGTATCTGTGACTGCGACAGTATCTGTGACTGTGACAGTATCTGTGACTGTGACAGTATCTCTGACTGTGACAGTATCTCTGACTGTGACAGTACTCTCTGACTGTGACAGTACTCTCTGACTATGACAGTATCTGTGACTGTGACAGTATCTGTGACTAGGACAGTACTCTGTGACTGTGACAGTACTCTCTGACTGTGACAGTATCTGTGACTGTGACAGTACTCTCTGACTATGACAGTATCTGTGACTGTGACAGTATCTGTGACTAGGACAGTACTCTGTGACTGTGACAGTATCTGTGACTGTGGCAGTACTCTGTGACTGTGGCAGTACTATCTGACTGTGACAGTACTCTCTGACTGTGGCAGTACTCTCTGACTATGACAGTATTCTGTGACTATGACAGTACTATCTGACTGTGACAGTATCTCTGACTGTGACAGTACTCTGTGACTATGACAGTATCTGTGACTGTGACAGTATCTGTGACTGTGACAGACTCTGTGACTATGCAGTACTCTCTGACTATGACAGTATCTGTGACTGTGACAGTACTCTCTGACTGTGACAGTACTCTCTGACTGTGACAGTACTCTCTGACTATGACAGTATTCTGTGACTATGACAGTACTATCTGACTGTGACAGTACTCTCTGACTGTGACAGTACTCTCTGACTGTGACAGTACTCTCTGACTGTGACAGTACTCTCTGACTATGACAGTATCTGTGACTGTGACAGTACTCTCTGACTGTGGCAGTACTCTCTGACTGTGACAGTACTCTCTGACTATGACAGTATTCTGTGACTATGACAGTACTCTCTGACTGTTGCAGTACTCTCTGACTATGACAGACTCTCTGACTGTCTATGAAGAACAGAACTGTATTTTGAGTAATCCTAGGTAAGTCAGTATGCTTCTCAAAGTCTCAAATTTGCTTCAAATATAAAGTCATGGGTTCCAAAAGATTCTCAGTTGTTTAGAGTTTTGGCTACTCCCGTTGATTACCTTGGTGCAGTTCCTAGTGCACATATGGTTACTCCCAACCATGCAGAACATCACATCCTAGCAATATCATGCCATCTTCTGATCTTCTCAGGCACAGACATGCACACATGCATGTAAAACCAGTATACACAGTATACATGTGAAATAAATCTTCAAACTGTTTTTTAAAACAGAAAGTAAAGTGGAGTCAGAATGCTCAGAAAATTGGGGAAAGATCTTCTACTGAGTTATTGATAATTTTTGGCTTTCAAGGGTAGTCTGAGAAATGTCCTTTGTGTATTGTGTGCCTGTGACTCTATCTGTTGGAAATTCTGTCTATCTCCACTCTCCATTAGAAATGAACTAGATCTACAATAGAATGCAATGATTCTCCTTTACAGAGGGAAAAAGTTATATCCGTATGAAAGTAAATAATATTAGCATTGATTTATCTGAACTTACATATTAATATTTTGGGGGCTGAACTCGGGCCATCAAGTTTTACAGTAAGTACCTTATTCTCTGAGCTATATTACCATCCCTAAGGAAGGTCTTTAATAACCTGACTATAGTTATATATAATTATTTAAATATATGTCTATCTATTTTATGTTATAATTTAAAATTTTTGTAACTATTAATTTGACTAATTTAATTTTTGTTTAATTTCTGTCTTAGAATTTCTTCAGTTAAATATTATGCTTTGTTAGTATTTTCTGAAAAAAAGATTCTGTGTGTTTTGAATCATAATCTACTCAATTTCATAGAGAATATGGTCTTAAAATGAAATTAAAGTAATGATTCAAGAGGTGTATTGCTATTTGCTTCTACAAACAAAAATGCTTTCAGATTCAGGTCCACCTTGAGGAAAATAAGCCAAATTTGAGGATGGGAAAAAAAAATCGCTTGACTGAATTCTTCAATTAAACCACTAGATGGCGCTATCTTCGTTTCTTTCTAAACCCACTCGCTAACAGGCTCCTATGGAAACAATTGTATTTCAAAGGCTGTCAAATGATTTGGTTCTATCTAAGAAGGAAAGCTACGATAAGGAGATTCCAAACACTAAGAGGGGAATTGTATTGTGTTCAGGCTGTGGAACATTAGCACTCTTTCTGATAGAGAAGCCACTAGTCACCGTGAGGAGAAGAAAATATTATCTCCCCAGAAGCCATGAACAGTCTAAGGAGACCTCGCCCAAGAAGACACGGATGGCCGTTGCTCTCAGATCTGTCATTTCTTTACGGCCTGATTTCACCCTCTCAAAAACCTTAATCAGGATTTGCCATGGTAGTAAACACCTATGATTTCAGTGTCCAGAATCTGAGGTAGGAGTTCAAAGCACACATTCGGCATTTCACACATTGCACACAGAAGTTAAAGGGCTCTTTCTCTCCCAGACCACATCACTCATTGTTGTCCAATTTAAACTTTAAGACTTGACGGTCTACCTGGGTTTTTTTTTTTTTTTTTAATGAAAAATATTTAAGTATAAAAATAAAAGTACCAAACAGTGTTAAATTGCATTTTTTTAAATGTATATGTGCATGTATGTCTGTGCACCATGTTCGTACCTATTGCCCTCAGAGGCCAGAAAAGGGCATCGGATCCCTTTAGACTAGACTTCGAAAGGATTGTGAGCTGTTGTATGTACTGGGGATGGAACCCAACCTCTGCAAGAGGTGCTAGTCTCTCTAGCCCTATATTGCAGTAAAGTGAAAACAGAATGTAACCTTTATTCTCGTGCAAATATAAAGAGAACATAACATAAGTGACAGCTTTTATTCACGTCTGCTTAAAGAGACCCACCGGCCTAGCACAGGGCAGGTGGCTGAGCTACTACAAATCTACAAATGAGTGAAGGAGCAGGGGAAGAGATGGAAGAGGAGTGAATGCGCCGTGGAGAGAGGCAGAACTGGAGACAAGACGGCAGTGATGGGGTGAGAGACTGAGCGGATGGTGGAATTGGGATCGGAGGGGTGGTGTGCAGCAGCCTGGGGCTTATGCAGACACAGACCCAGCCTGCCCCAGCCAGCCAACACACTGCGCATGCCTAGGCAGTGACTGAGACACTAGATGAGGAATGGTTCGCTTTTCTGACTGGACCTCCTCAAAGGACAAACATGGTCCTTGATGCCACTGGAGGCCTCCGGCCATGATGAAGCCACAGAGCCAGTGTGGACATATGTGGTCTGAGCAGCTGTCTGATTCCGTGGTGATGTCCTTGGGTTTTTCAGCCTTGGCCGTGCTGAGGCCTGTGCTCTGTGCTGCTGCTGGAGGCCACGAGTGGGTTTGTGATCTGTTCTTTCTCACCAGGAACCACGATCCATGCTCCCACTGAGCAAGGAAAGCTACTTTTGCTGTGATATCGATGACTTAGATGCTTAACTAAGAAAGAGGGACGTGGGGGTTGGAGAGATGGCTCAGTGGTTAAGAGCATTGCCTGCTCTTCCAAAGGTCCTGAGTTCAATCCCGGCAACCACATGGTGGCTCACAACCATCTGTAATGAGGTCTGGTGTCCTCTTCTGACCTGCAGACATACACACAGACAGAATATTGTATGCATAATAAATAAATAAATATTTAAAAAAAAAAAAAAAGAAAGAGGGACGTGGAAAGCTTCTGTGACAGCCCCTAGGCCCCGCTCCAAAGGTAATAGCCTAAACAGGAAGCCATAAAAGAGAGCTCCTAAAAATTGTGATAAGGATGTTGAAGTGTACCTTTCCACAGTTGATGGCCTTTGGCAAGGGTGGGGGAGGGAAGGACCCAATACTATTTAAGGGACAGGCCACTGAGACTTTGACAATGCTCCAAATTGAACTTGCTTTATTTTTTTAATTTTGTTTTTGGGGAGCCATCAGTGGGGAAACATTCAAAAACTTATATACATATAAACATAACCAAAGATGCTGAAACAAACTTTCTGATAGCTGTTTACTATCCTACAAAGCAATGTAAATGTAATACATGGTAATCTTTTCTCAAGTGTATCTCTAGCGGATAAAATTAATTGATTTGAAACACTATGTATAAATTTTATGTAAATTAAATTCTACCCATACCGAAAAGCAAAATAACATCCTACCCATTCAAGTCCATGAGGTCAGAACTAAGCAATAATCTGTTCAGCCCAGCAATCTCCAGAAAGTCTGCTAAACTCGAGAGCCTCTCTCTTTCCAATTTCCAAATATCAGACAAGGTTCCTCACAACGCTGTTTTTCAAAAATAATAGCCACATTGCTGTGAGGAACAGCATCACTGGAAAGAGCTTGGTTCTGTTGACTGCAGTGCCAGGAAACCACAGGGAAGCACTATTTGCAATAGATTTTCTACGTATGGGTGAGTAGGCTCTGTCATTAAATTGAGGATGTTGTCATAAAGTTTGATCACAAAGCATATAAACAGTAGATTACTTTAACTTTGGCAGTAACTGTCATAGAAAATACACAAAGAAATTCAAAGAAAATTAAAAATGGCTCCATTCTGACTTGGCTTGCAATTTAAGTGCAATGTGATATCACTCAGTCGTCTCAAACTGGGTTGGGAGAGTGTGTGTGTGTGGGGGGGTGTTCAATGCTGTAACATTTGCCTAGCATATGGGTGGTAGTTTGAATACAACTGGTCCCCATAATCTTATAAGGAGTGGCACTATTAGGAAGTGTGGCTTTGTTGGAGTAGGTATGGTCTTCTTGGAGGAAGTGTGTCACTGTGGGGGTGGGCTTTGAGGTTTCATATACTCAGGATGCCACCCACTGTGTCAGTTGACTTCCTGTATGATGCTTGGCTATTTCTCCAGCCCCATACCTTCCTGCGTACTGCCATGCTTCCTGCCATGATGGACTGAACCTCTGAACTGTAAGCGAACCACCACAAGTAAATGTGCTCACGGTTTCTCTTTACAGCAACAATAAGCCTAACTCAGAGAGAAGTTGGTGCCAGGGACTGGGGTATTGCTGTGATTGGCCCAACATTTTTGTTTAGAGGAATTTGGACTTTGGTACTTTGGGTTATGAAAGTAGTGGAATGATTTAAACACTGTTTATTGGACCATACTAGTAGGAACATGGAAGACAGTGTGCTAAGAGTTATTTGAACTGTATGTTGCCTAGAGATGATTCTTATATTTTGGTGAAGGAAGTGGCTGCATTTTGTCCTTGTCCAATGAGTCTGTGTGAGGCTAAAGTGAAGAGTTTTGGATTAATTCTGTTGGCAGAAGAAATCTCAAGACAGCCCAGACTAGATTCTGCCATGCTGTCGGAGCCGGCTTGCTTGCTTCCTGGCCACCCAGACCCAAAATAATCACACTGGAACTATATTAATTGCTACATTGCTTGACCTATTAGCTCACATTTCTTATTGACTAGCTTTTATATCTTAAATTAACCCATTTCTATTCATCTGTGTATGGCCACATGGTTGTAGCCCACTGGTAAGATTCCATCGGCATCCAGGGTCTGTCTCCTGCGGCTTCCCTTTAACTTTGCCTACTCTCTCTTCCTCTATCTGCTTGGAATTCCTGCCTTGCCCTTTTCTGCGCTGCAATAGGCCCAAATCAGCTTCTTTATTAACCAATGGTGTTCACAGCATACAGAGGGGAATCCCCCATCACTGCCATGTGGATATCAGTGGTAACTCTAGTGACGATTTACAATGAAAGGAGAAAACTGAGCAAGGAAAAACATTGGAGGAGAAAGAGGAATGGAGCTAAGTCCTCTGTTTTCAAGGAAATAAATGGATTAAGAAATGGAATAAAGGGAGTGGGGACCTCAGGCAACAGTGACACATGCCTTTAAACCTAGCACTCCAGAGGCAGAGGCAGAGGCAGAGAGATCTCTGTGAGTTCAAGGCCAGCCTGGTCTACAGAGCAAGTTTCAGGACAGTCAAACTTAAGCAGTGAAAGAAAACTGATAAAGATGTAATTAAACAAGGGGCTCATTTCCAGCCCCAGCAAGGAGCAGACCTCAGCAACTTTGACCATGTGATTCTGTCTTTAGAGTTAAGGATAGTAGAAAAGAGTTAAGATCCTGTGGTTCCGGTTAGTTGGGACTGAAGAATCAGCTGTGATTAACAAAATACCAAAACTACTAAGGCAAAATCTTGCTTTGTGGGGTACTCGATGCTGGTTAGCTGAAGCTAAGAAATAATAGTGATTAAGAAGAGACCAGCATCGCTGAAGTGAAATCTTCTGGGAAGTGTTTTCTGAGACCACTGTGTTTCAGAGGTGGCCAAGGTTGTACCTTGTGCTGGCAGTCAGACTTGGTTATGTGTAACTGTCACCCAGGTAGTCCTGGTTTTGAAGGGGTCGTGGAGAGCAGCTGAGGCATGGCACTGTGAGAGGCCAGGAAAGGCCATTGGTAAAGGTGTAGCCTCAGGGGCAGTTGAAGGCCCAGGACTGAAGCTAAGGGTTGGCTCCAGAAGAGAGCCTATGAGAGGCTATCCGTGAAAGTGCAGCCCACTCACAACAGAAGACTCGGTGTTTGCAGATGTCAATGCAGGAGTAGGGCAAAATCCATTTTGAGAAAGAACTCCATTTTAAACTGTACTTGACCATGGGCTGACTCAGCTCCAGCTAAAGCTGTAAACATTTTTTTCTTTAATATTTGTTTATTCATTATGTATACAATATTCTGTCTGTGTGTATGCCTGAAGGCCAGAAGAGGGCGCCAGACCTCTTTACAGATGGTTGTGAGCCACCATGTGGTTGCTGGGAATTGAATTCAGGACCTTTGGAAGAGCAGGCAATGCTCTTAACCACTGAGCCATCTCTCCAGCCCAGCTGTAAACATTTTTAAGAAAAACCACAATCTGTGCCTGCCTGGAACAAAGTGACCCCACCCAGGTGGCCAGTCAGTGATAAACTTTAGTAAACAATATCTGCTTGCTTCAGAAGTCTTTGTGGGTATCTGTTAACTGCTGTTTGGAGATTCCCCTAGGCCCAGCCAATGAATTCAAAGGTCACCTACCCTTACCTAATGTGTACCCAATCCTGAAACGCCAAGGCTTGTACCACCCTGCTTGTAGTCTATCCATTTAAAATCCCTCTACCCCAGAGTCTCAGGGCTCTTCTCCACCCGCTGCATTGGGGTGTTGGATGACAGTCCAGGCTCGAGCTTGTAATCAATAAATCCCTGTGCGTTTGCATCAGATACCAGCTCTGTGGTGGTCTTGTTTGGGGGTCCCACAACATGGGTACAACAATACTATGGAATCACCACCAAGAACAGCAATAGTAGTGGAGTGAAGCCAGCCAGAGCTCAGAAGATGAGCTGTGTGTACTGCAGAGGGCAGAGTCAGAGAAGTGACCCCAGCCCTGTAGAGGAGTCCAGAAGATCATTAATGGATCCCAGGTATTGGATGGTTTGAATTCTGTAATTGGCCAAGATGTTAGAGATGCCAGAGTCATGGGATACCTGCCGAGGGGAGCTGCTAACAAGTAGAACTGGCCCAAGAGGAAGAACTTTGTTGCAGTTAACAAAGCTGAATGGAATTGGAGATGTGGAGATGTGTGACATCAGACATGGAGATACAGAGTTTGGAGTTTGCCCAGCTGGTTTTCCATCTTACTTTGGTCTGGTATTTCCTTACTATGCTCCCCCACCTGCATTTTGGAATGGTAATGTATATCCTGTGCCATTATATGTTGGAAGTATATGATCTGGTTTTTGATTTTGATTTTTTACAGGTGATTACAGTTAAGGGATTGTCTCCGGTGAGATCTTGGATTTTAAAACATTGTTGAGACTGTGATAGACTATAGGGACTTTTGGAGTTGAACTAGGTGCATTTTTGCATTATGATATTGTTATAAGATTATGGGGTCAGGGAGTAGAATGTGGTATTTTGAAGGTAACTGACCCTCATAATCCCATGATCTCAAGCGGAGTAGCATCACATGGAGATGTGGCTTTGTTGGAGTGGGTATGGCCTTGTTGGAAGAAGTGTGTCACTGCAGAGGTGGGCTTTGAGGTTTCATATACTCAGGATGCCACCCAGTGTGTCAGTTGACTTGCTGCTGCCTCCAAGAAGTAGGATACTTGACTATTTCCTGGGCACCATACCTGCCTGCACGCTGCCATGCTCCCTGCCATGATTCACTGAACCTCTGAACTGTAAGCGAACCACCACAAGTAAATGTTTCCTTTGTAAGAGTTGCTCTGGCCATGGTGTCTCTTTACAGCAACAGCATCCCTTAGACAGTATGTAAGACTCTGGGTTTTATCTCCATTTTTAGGTCATTTAATTGAATAAAGTTATTTTTAAGGTCACTTTCTTCTGTTTTATCTGTGTTAGAATGTTCAGGTCTTGCTGTTGTAGAATCTCTCGGTTCTGGTGGTGGTATAGTGCTCTTTATATAGTTTGCTCTCAATGAGTGGATAGGACATTGTCCTTTGCAATAGGACCCATTGCCATCCCATCTACCTTCTAGGTTTGGGGTAATTATAGGTACAGGTAATGGCGGCAGATAGTGCCTGTGCCTACAAGAGTTGCTGAAGACACGGGGGATGGTTGACTGGAGGAGGGGTGTTCCATGGGTTTGGGGGCAAAGTGGGACTTGGAGGTTACAGGGTCCAATGGGAGGCAGGGGTAGTGGAGCAGCCTGGCCACAGGAGTCTTGCTTGCTGACCAGTTGCTGGGGCTGCAATGGATGGGAGAGGGGCACAGCTAGAGCCCAGAGATGGGGCTGTCCAGCCAGGAGACCAGTCACTTACCTCTTCTGTCAGTGCAGGTGGTGTCTTGCCTCCATTGGCCTCTGGTGGTGGGGATGTTTCGGGGGGAGGATGATGGGTTCCATGTGTTTGGGAGGTTGAGTGGACTTGTAGGTTACAGGGTCCAATGGGAGGCAGTGGTGGTGGAGCTGTCTGCCCACAGGATTCTTACCTGCTGACTGGCTGCCAGGGCTGTTATAGATGGGGGAGGGGCACAGGATGTGATCCAGAGCTTAGAGCCTAGAGACCTGGCAGTCCAGCTAGGGGACCAGTTGTTCATCTCTTCCTTCAGTTGGTGCAGATGGAGCCTGTGTCTCTGTGGGCCTCTGATGCTGTGGGGACGGTTGCCCGGGGGAATCAAGAAATTTCTAGATAGATACCACTTACGAAAATTAAAAAAAGATCAGATAAGCAATTTAAATAAACTTATAACCCCTAATGAAATAGAAGAAGTTGGGGCTGGAGAGATGGCTCAGTGATTAAGAGCACTGACTGTTCTTCCAGAGGTCCTGAGTTCAATTCCCAGCAACCACATGGTGGCTCACAGCCATCTATAATGAGACCTGGCGCCCCCTTCTGGAAATGCGGGCACACATGGAAGGAAAGCTGTACATATAATAAATAAATAAATCTTAAAAAATAAATCTCTCCATACCTCTTTAATATAGTGCTTGAAATTCTAGCAATAGCAATAAGACAACATAAGGGGATCAAAGGGATTCAAATTGGAAAGGAAGAAGTTAAACTTTCATTATTTGCAGACGATATGATAGTGTACATAAGCGACCCCAAAAACTCCAGCAAAGAGCTCCTTCAGCTGATAAACACCTTTAGTAGCGTTGCAGGATACAAGATCAATTCCAAAAAATCAGTTGCCCTCCTATACACAAAGGATAAGGAAGCAGAGATGGAAATCAGAGAAGCATCACCCTTCACGATAGCCACAAATAGCATAAAATATCTTGGGATAACTCTAACCAAGGAAGTAAAGGATCTATTTGACAAGAACTTTAAGTCAATGAAGAAAGAAATTGAGGAGGATACCAGAAAATGGAAGGACCTCCCTTGCTCTTGGATTGGGAGGATCAACATAGTAAAAATGGCAATTCTACCAAGGGCAATTTATAGATTCAATGCAATCCCCATTAAAATCCCACCAAAATTCTTCACAGATCTTGAGAGGACAATAATCAACTTTATATGGAGAAACAAAAAACCCAGGATAGCCAAAACAATCTTATATAATAAAGGATCGTCTGGAGGCATTACCATCCCTGACCTCAAACTCTATTACAGAGCCTCAGTATTGAAAACAGCTTGGTATTGACATAAAAACAGAGAAGTCGATCAATGGAACCGAGTAGAAGACCCTGATTTTAACCCACAAACTTATGAACACCTAATTTTTGATAAAGGAGCTAAAAGTATTCAATGGAAAAAAGAGAGCATCTTCAACAAATGGTGCTGGAAAAACTGGTTGTCAACATGTAGAAGAATGAAAATAGATCCATATCTATCACCATGCACAAAACTCAAGTCCAAATGGATTAAAGACCTCAATATTAGTCTGAACACACTGAACCTGATAGAAGAAAAAGTGGGAAGTACTCTACAACATATGGGTACAGGAGATCACTTCCTACGTTTATCCCCAGCAGCACAGACATTAAGGACAACATTGAATAAATGGGACCTCCTGAAACTGAGTAGCTTCTGTAAAGCAAAGGACACTGTCACTAAGACAAAAAGGCAACCCACTGACTGGGAGAAGATCTTCACCAACCCTGCAACAGACAAAGGTCTGATCTCCAAAATATATAAAGAACTCAAGAAACTAGACTTTAAAATGCTAATGAACCCAATAAAAAAATGGGGCACTGAACTGAACAGAGAATTCTCAACAGAAGAAATTCAAATGGCCAAAAGACACTTAAGGTCATGCTCAACCTCCTTAGCGATAAGGGAAATGCAAATTAAAACAACTTTGAGATACCATCTTACACCTGTCAGAATGGCTAAAATCAAAAACACCAATGATAGCCTTTGCTGGCGAGGTTGTGGAGAAAGAGGCACACTCATTCATTGCTGGTGGGAATGCAAACTTGTGCAACCACTTTGGAAATCAGTGTGGCGATTTCTCAGGAAATTTGGGATCAACCTACCCCAAGATCCAGTAATACCACTATTGGGAATATACCCAAGAGATACCCCATCAAATGACAAAAGTATCTGTTCAACTATGTTCATAGCAGCATTGTTTGTAATAGCCAAAACCTGGAAACAACCTAGATGCCCTTCAATGGAGGAATGGATGAAGAAAATGTGGAATATATACATATTAGAGTACTACTCAGCAGTAAAAAACAATGTCTTCTCGAATTTTGCGTGCAAATGGATGGAAATAGAAAACACTATCCTGAGTGAGGTATCCCAGACCCAAAAAGAGGAACATGGGATGTACTCACTCATAATCGGTTTCTAGCCATAAATAAAAGACATTAAGCATATAATTTGTGATCCTAGAGAAGTTAAATAAGAAAGTGAACCCAAAGAAAATCATATAGTCATCCGCATGGAGAGAGGAAGTAGACAAGATTGCAGGGCAAAAACTGGGAACTTGCGGGTGAGGTGGCATGGGGCAAAGGGGAAATGGGATGAGAAACATGAGAAGGGGAGGATGGGAGGAGCTCGGGGGATTGGGATGTTTGGGATATAGGAAGGGAGGATACGGGAACAGCGAAGTATATATCCTATCTAAGGGAGCCATCTTAGGGTTGGCAAGAGACTTGACTCTAGAGGGGTTCGCAGGTGTCCAGGAATATGTCCCCAGCTGGTACCTTGGGCAACTAAGGAGAGGGAACCTGAAATGACCCTATCCTATACTGATGAATATCTTGCATATCACCTTAGAACCTTCATCTGGCGATGGATCGAGGTAGAGACAGAGTCTCAATTTGGAGCAACGGTCTGAGCTCTTAAGGTCCAAATGAGGAGCAGAAGGAGGGAGAACATGAGCAAGGAAATCAGGACCACGAGGGATGCACCCACCCACTATGACAGTGGAACTGATTTATTGGGAGCCCACCAAGGCCAGCTGGTCTGGGACTGAATAAGCATGGGTTGATTCTGGACTCTCTGAGCATGGCGGACAATGAAGGCAGATGAGAAGCCAAGGACAATGGCACTAGGTTTCGATCCTAATACATGAACTGGCTTTGTGGGAGCTTAGCCTGTTTAGACGCTCACCTTCCTGGACATAGATAGAAGACCTTCATCTTCCCGCAGGGCAGAGAATTTGGACTGCTCTTCAGTATCGAGAGGGAGGGGGAATGGTGTGGGGGGAGGAGAAGAGGAGTGGGGATAGGGGGAGGGGAGTGGGGGGAGGGGGCAATATTTGGGAGGAGGGGAGGGAAATGGGAAACGGGGAGCAGGTGGAAATTTTAACTAAAAAAGAATAAAAAATAAATAAAAAGGGAAAAAAAAAACAAGGCTAGACAGTTCCAATACAGAATTCTACCAGACTTTCAAAGAAGAGTTAATACTAACACTCTTCAAATTATTCCACAATAGAAATAGAAGGAACTCTGCCAAATTCTTTCTATGAGACCATAGTCACCCTGGTACCCAAATCACACAAAGACTCAACAAAGAAAGTTACAGAGCAATTCCACTCATGAGCACTGATGCAAAAATACTCAATAAAATACTCAAAAAACTGAATACAAGAACACATCAAAAATATCATCCACCATGACCAAGTAGGCTTCATCCCAGAAATGCAGGGATGGTTCAACATAGGAAAGTCTGTCAATGTAACCCACCATAGAAATAAACTAAAAAAAAAAAAAAAAAAAATCACATGATCACCTAATTAGATGCAGGGGAAAAAAGTCTATGACAAAACCCAATACCCCTTCATGATAAAAGTCCGATAGTTTAGGGATACAAGGGACATACCTAAACATAATATAGGCAACTTACAGCAAGCCTATAAATAACATCAAATTAAATGGACAGAAACTCAAAGTAATTTTACTAAAGTCAAGAACAAGACAGAGTTGTACCACTCTCTCCATATCTATTCAATTTACTACTTGAAGTTTTAGCTAGAGCATTAAGACAACTGAAGGGGATTCAGGGTATACAAATTGGAAAGGAAGAAGTCAAATTATCTTTATTTGCAAATGGTGAGATAGTATATACAAGTAACTCCAAAAGCTCTATCAGGGAACTTCCATAACTGATAAACACTTTCAGCAAAGTTGCTGGACACCAGACTACCTCAAAGAAATCAGTAGGCCTCCTATATGCAAATGACAAATAGACTGAGAAAGAAACCATGAAAACAATACCTTTCACAATAGCCTCAAATAATCAAAAATATCTTGAAGTAACTCTAACTAAGCGAATGAGAGACTTGTATGATTAAAAACTTCAAGTCTTTGAAGAAAAAAATTGAAGGAGTTATCAGAAGATGGCAAGATCTCCATGCTTATGATTAATAAAGTAAAAATGGCTATCTTACCAAAAGCAATCTAAAGATTCAACTCAAGCCCCATCAAAATTCCAACACAATTCTTTACAAACCTTGAAAGGACAAGTTTCAACTTCATATAAAAAAAAAAAAACCCAAAATAGCTAAAACAATTCTGAGCAATAAAAGAACTGTGGGAAGTTTCACGTCCCTGATTGCAACTTATACTACAGACCTATACAAACACTGCATAGTATTGCATAAAAACAGACACATTGACCAATGGAATTTAATTAAAGACCCAGACATAAATTCACACACCTATAGATAACTGATTTTGATTTAAAAAAACAAACAAACAGAAATACACTCTGGAAAAAAGAAAGCATCTTCAACAAACAATGCTTGTCAAACTGTATGCCTGCATGTTGAAGAATGAAAATAGATCCATATCTATCACCTTGAACAAAACTCAAGTCCAAGTGGATCAATGACCTTAACATAAAACCAGACATTCTACGCCTGATAGAATAGAGTACGAACACATTGACACAGAAGACAACTTTCTGTTCTGTTCAGAATACTGATAGCACAAGCAAGAAATTAAAAATTAATAAATCTGTCCTCAGGAACCTGAAAAGCTTCTGAATGGCCAAAGACATCATCAATTGGACAAAGAGGCAGCCTAAAGAATGGGGAAAGTCTTTTGCCAACTCCACATCTGATAACTATGGTCTACTATTAATAACATATAAAGAACTGAAGAAACTAGATTTTAAGACCAAATAATCCATTTATAAAGTGGTATTCATATCTAAACAGAATTTACAACAGAGGAACCTCAAATGACTGAGAAACACTTGAAGAAATGTTTAAATGGCTAAAGGGATCTAAACGGCTCTGAGATTCCATATTACACCTTTCAGAATGGCTAAGATCAGTAACACAAGTGACAGCTCATACTGGGGAGGATGCTGAGCAAAGTAACACTCTTCCATTGCAGGCAGGAGTAAAAACCTGTACAGCCACTATGGAAATCAATATGATGTTTCTACACAAAACTGAGAATCGATCTATCTAGAGATGCAGCTATACCATTCTTGGGCATATACCCAAAGGATGCTCCGTTCTACTACAAAGACAGTGGCTTATCTATGTTTATTGAGGTTTTATTCATAATAGTCAGAAACTGGAAACAACCTAGATGGCTCTAAACTGAAGAATGGATAAAGAAAACACACAATGGAGTATTACTCAACTGTTTCAAAAAATGAGATCATGAAATTTGCAGGCAAGTGGATGGAGCTCGAAAAACTCATCCTGAATAAAGTAACCCAGACCTAGAAAGACAAACATGGTATGTATTCACTTATAAGTGGAAATTAGCTGTTAAGTAAATGATAATCATGCTACAATCCACAGACACAGAGAGGTTAGCTAAAGAAGAGGGCTGTGGGAGGGAAGCATGGATTTCCCTGGGAGGAAGAAATAGATTCTGTGCTGGACTGCCAGTGGGTGGGAATGGAAGCAAGAGGGATGAGGTTGTCAAGGATAGAGTGTAGGGAGAGACAGCTGGAATGGGGAGGGCTATATTCTGCTATACACATAGATATTCTGCTAGTTTGGAGGGTTGACATGGAAACATATTGCCATGGAAACCACCAGGATTCTGTGAGGGTGATCCTAGTGAGGACTCCTAGTAACAGAGGATAGAGTCTGAATTGGCCATCTTCTGTAGCCAGTCAAAGCTTCCAGTGATGGGCTGGGTTACATTCAGTTGAGTTGCTGGTCCTGTGTAGTTTTTTAAATAACTCAGACTGATGCTAGGAGAGAAAGTCACCCTCTGAAAACAGATAGTGGGCCCTATTGCAAGGGACAATGTCCTATCAGCTCATTGAAAGCAAAGAGGTTGAGCTGGTGGGGGCAAGGAGCCTTCACCCGTTCTAGTCTCTTTGGCATGAAAAGGTGCTCTGCAGGCTACAGAAAGAAAAACCTGTCCATCAACCCAGCCACAAACCCCTCCACTTACAACCTGTCCTGCCTGCTAGAGGTGCTGGGGCAATGGTAGTGCAGAATATATAGGAGTGGCCGACCAATGTTTTGTTTAACTTGAGGCCCATGCCATGAGAGGAAGTCCATTTCCTACAATTGCTGGATGGTCAGAAACTGGATAGCCCAGAGACTTAGGGCAGAACCAAACACAACTGGCAAAAAAAAGAAAGAGTAAAATTAATAAAATGTTCCTAATGATATTCTGCTATACACATGGATGCCTCTGCCACCTATGAAGTTATCCAGTTCTGGCAGCAGATGGGAGCTGGTGCAGAAATCCACAGCCAGGTATTATGCAGATCTAAACTGGAGAGTTCTATCAGGTCCCTTCCCTCGGAGACTGGGGAACTCTGCAGAAGAAGGGATGGAAACCCCTGAGAGAACATGGCCCACTGGAACAACTCAGCAGGGCTCACAGACACGGATGTGGCGAGCACTGGGCCTGAATGAGTCTGCACCAGGTCCTCTGTGTTAAGCTTATGACCATCACTCCTGTCTGTGCTAGGACGGCGCGTGGTCCACGCCGAGCGACCGAGAAGCCCGGTCTGCGCCCTCAGTATGACTGAGTGGGAGACAGCCACACCTGCCGTGGCAGAGACCCCAGACATCAAGCTCTTCGGGAAATGGAGCACTGATGATGTGCAAATCAACGATATTTCTCTGCAGGATTACATTGCTGTGAAGGAGAAGTATGCCAAGTACCTGCCCCACAGTGCCAGGCGGTATGCTGCCAAGCGCTTCCACAAAGCCCAGTGCCCCATTGTGGAGCGCCTAACTCCATGATGATGCACGGCCGCAACAACGGCAAGAAGCTCATGACTGTACGAATTGTGAAGCATGCCTTTGAGATCATCCACCTGCTCACTGGTGAGAACCCTCTGCAGGTCCTAGTGAATGTCATCATCAACAGTGGCCCCCGGGAAGACTCAACACGCATTGGGTGAGCCGGGACAGTGAGACGGCAGGCTGTGGATGTGTCGCCACTGCGCAGAGTGAATCAGGCCATCTGGCTGCTGTGCACAGGAGCTCGTGAGGCTGCTTTCCGCAACATCAAGACCATTGCTGAGTGCCTTGCAGATGAGCTCATCAATGCTGCCAAGGGCTCCTCCAACTCCTATGCCATCAAGAAGAAGGATGAACTAGAGCGTGTGGCCAAGTCTAACCGCTGATTTCCCAGCTGCTGCCTAATAAACTGTGTGCCCTTTGGGAAAGGTTCAAAAAAAAAAAAAAGATTATGACCATCGGTTTGGTGTTATGTGGGACTCCTAATAGTGGGAACAGCTGTATCTCTGACTCTTTTGCCTTTTGGGTTGCCTTGTCCAGCCCCAATGTGAGGGCTTTTGCCTGTCTTGTCTGATGTAGGTGGGTCTTCTATGTGTTGCTTTCATTGGTTAATTAATAAAGAAACTGCTTGGCCTGATAGGTCAGAACACAGGTGAGTGGAGTAGATAGAACAGAATGCTGGGAAGAAGGGAAGTGAGTCACATGCCATAGCTCTCCTCTCCAAGATGGATGCAGGTTAGAATCTTCTCAGTAAGCCACCACCTCGTGGTGCTACACACATTAATAGAAATGGGTTAATCAAGATGTGAGAGTTAGCCAATAAGAAGTTAGAACTAAGCCGGGCGGTGGTGGCGCACGCCTTTAATCCCAGCACTCGGGAGGCAGAGGCAGGTGGATCTCTGTGAGTTCGAGACCAGCCTGGTCTACAAGAGCTAGTTCCAGGACAGGCTCCAAAACCACAGAGAAACCCTGTCTCGAAAAACCAAAAAAAAAAAAAAAAAAAAAGAAGTTAGAACTAACGGGCCAGGCAGTGTTTAAATGAATACAATTTGTGTGTTGTTATTTCAGGTGTAAAGCTAGCCATGCAGGATCCAGGTGGGATGAAAGGAAGGCCTGCTCGTCACATGTCTTGTTTTATCTTATTTGGCTGTCATCTCTTGGAAGCCTATTCTTTTCCAAAGAGGAAACGGGAAGTGGATCTGAAGGAGAAGGGAGGTGGGAGGTAGTAGGAGTGGGAACATGGAGAAACTGTGGTTGAGATATATTGTATAAGAAGAATCTGTTTTCCATTTTTTAAAAAAAAAAACAGCTATTACCTGTTTGCTTCTTGGGTCCATTTGTTTGGAAATCCCTTTTCTACCCTTTTACCCTGAAGTGATGTCTGTTCTTGAGGAGTGTTTCTAAGACGCAGCAGAAATTAGAGCCTGTTTTCTCATCCACTTTGTTAGTCTGTCTTTTCATTGGGGGTTGAGATAATTAACATAGTGAACAGTGAACAGTTTTTATTGATTCTTTTTATTTTGTGGTTGTGTTGTGGGTATTTCCCCACCTCTTTTTGTTTACTATTCCTGGATTATTTATTCACTGTGTCCTTTGGGTGCAGTTAACCTCTTCAAACTGAAGTTTTCCTTCCAGTATCACCCCTAAAGCTGGGTTGGCTTATAGAACTTGCTTAAATTTGGTTTTGGAGTGGAACTGTTTTGTTGTTTTTTTTAATCCATTGGTTATGATTGACAGTTTTGTTTACTATAGTAGCCTGGGCTAATATTTGTGATCTCTCAGAGCTTGTGTGATACGTGTTGAGGCCTTTCTGGCTTTCAGAGTCTTTACTGAAAATTTGGGTGTTATGATCACGGACTGCCTTTGTGTGTGACTTGGTTTATTCTCATGGCCTGTCTTTGTGTGTCATCTGGTCTTTTTCCCTTGTAGCTTTTTTGTTTCCTTCCTTTGTTCTATATACTCAGTGTTTTGATTATTATTGTGGGGAATTTCTTTTCTGATCCTGTCTATTTGCTGTTCTACAGACTTCTTGTACTCTCATAAGTATATTTGTTTGGAATGGAAATGTTTTCTTCAATGATTTTTGTTAAAACTATTTTTCTGTGTTTTTATACCTATTATTAATAATTTTGGTCTTTTCATAGTGTCCCAGATTTTCGAGATATTTTGTGCCTGGAGTTTGTTTGTTTTTAGATTTAACATTTTCTTTGCCCAAAATGTATATTTCTTTTACTTTGTCTTCAAGGCCTGAAATTCTCTCTTCCATGTCTTTGGATCTTCGAGTGAGGCTCATCTCTGACATTTTTGTTTTCATTCTAAGTTTTTTTATTTCCACTTTTTTTTCTGTTTTTCTTTAGTGGTTTTCTTTATTTTTAAATTCTATTTCCATGTCTTGTAATGTTTTCATTATTTTTCCAAGATGAATTTATTTTATTGTATGGGTATTTTGCCTACATGTAGAGATATGTGCAGCACATGAATGCTTGGTGATATGGATTATTTTTAACTGAAGTTACACGTGGGTGCCATGTGGGTGCATGGGATTGAACACTTGTCTTCTAAAGATCAGCCAGTGTCCTTAATCACTGGGCCATTGTTCGAGCCCCTGGCATTGTTATTTTACTAAACTGTTTGTGTTTTCACAGTCTTCATTAAGACATTTATTCATATCCGCTTTAAGGTCTGTCTGAGGGTTTCTATTGCTGTGAAAAATATACTATAGCCATATCAACTCTTACAATAGAAAAGAGTTAATTGAGGTGGCAACTTATAGTTCCAGAGGTTTAGTAAATTATCATCATGGCAGAGAACATGGCATATGCAGGGAGATATGGTGCTAGAGAAGGAGCTTCTATATCTTGATCCTGCAAGTAACAGGAAGTGATTTGTCTCACTGGAAGTAGCTTGAGCATATATTAGACCTCAAAGTCCACCTACACAGTTACACATTTCCTCCAACAAAGCCACACTTCCTCCAACAAAGCCATACCTCTAAATAGTGCTATTCCCTGTGAGCTTATGGGGACCAATTACATCCAAACTACCACAAGATCCTTGAACATATTCACAATTGTTATCCTGAAGTCCTTCTCTTGTGCTTCAGCCTAATAGTTTTTCTCTGTGCCCAATGTAATACAGTTGGTGGCTTCTGGAGTAAATATAATATTTTAGCTATTCATGTTTTCTTTTTGCATGGGATCTAGGCATCTGGAGTTATTATGTTTATATTGTTTCTTTGTGTACATATCTTGTCTTGTCTTTGTTGCATGGGTGTTCTATTCTTTGGTTGCTGTTGTTCACTCTGGATCCAAAGTCAGGGTGGTGGCTGTGGGGTCCCAGATAGATAGTGTTTCTGCATGTCAATAACACAAAGAATGGAGATAAGTTAGTAGTAGGAAGGCTCAGAAAGGCAGCAGGAAAGAGGAGGACCCTGAGTCTGCACCAAGAGGCAAAGTTCCCAAAAAAATGGAACAGACAGAACATCTTTATAGTTGAGAATGTATTCTGAGTCTATCCCAATATTCTAGAGTAAATTAACAGGCTCTCTTATTAGAAAATACTTCTATCTGCCTCTGGGCCAGATCTGTATCTTCAGTCTTCATTTCCAACAGTGCAGGATATCTGTTTTATATATCGGTGGCCTTCAAATCGGAATTGATTCGACAAACCCTGCTTCACTGACAAACTCTATCATAATAGATTTTCACTAGTTTACTAAGTAGGATCTGCCTCTTAATCTTAAACTTCTCCCAGAAACATCCCACCCTAAGACTTTCAAATATGTAGCACTTTTGTTCTCAGTCTCCCCTTCTCCCTTGGATTTTGCTTCGCCACAAAGAGTGGTGGTGGATCCATAGCTGCTGATTCTCCAAAGACCTACCTATTCTGCAATGAATGCTCACAAAGGCAGGGCCAGAAGCCAAAAAAGGAGGTGGCTGTAGTGGATTAGGAATCACACACATGTACAACTTGTAATATCTTCTTACACCTTTGATCAATGATTCGCTTGCCTTTTTTCCTCTGTGTCTCATTTTCCCACATAGCTTTCTAGGATCCCACTATAATTTATAAATACAGAGTACATTTTCAACTATTCTTTATAAAAATGCTATAATTGTGACTTTATTGTTTCATTCAGTGATGGGTAGCTTGTGAGTTTTATCTTCTATAATTTCATTTCTGATGTGGGATTCCCCTCTGTCTGCTGTGAATAGCACTGGTTAATAAAGAATATGTCTTGGGCCTGGCAGGGCAAAATAGAGGTAGGCGTGGAAAACTAAACTGAATGCTGGGAGGAAGAAGGCAAAGTCAGAGAGATGCCATGTAGCCACTGCTGGGAACCTACAGCCACATGGCGATACACAGATTAATAGAAACAGGTTAAATTAAGATGTAAGAGCTAGTTAATAAGAAGTTAGAGCTAATAGATCAAGCAGTGATTTAATTAATATAGTTTCTGTGTGGTTATTTCAAGTCTAGGCAGCTATGAACCAACAAGGGGGCTCCTACAACACATTTCTATTTCTATGTATAATACATAGTAATGACTGATACATAGCAACAATTTATATGTATACTATGTATCAGTCTTTACTATGTAGAAGTATTTACTATGCATAAATTTTTATTAGGAATAAGTCTTTACTATGTGTCCATTTTTACTATGTATAAGTCTTTTTTTTTAATATTTATTTATTATTTATTATGTATACAATATTCTCTGTGTGTATGCCTGCAGGCCAGAAGAGGGCACCAGACCTCGCTTCAGATGGTTGTGAGCCACCATGTGGTTGCTGGGAATTGAACTCAGGACCTTTGGAAGACCAGGCAACACTCTTAACCACTGAGCCATCTCTCCAGCCCCTATGTATAAGTCTTTACTGTGCATCAGTCTTCACTATGAAGAAGTATTTACCGTGAATCTGTCCTTACTGTGTATCTGTCTTTACCGTGTATTCATCTTTACTGTGTATACACAAGCACTGAAAGATACTGAGCCACATAGTATCTATTGAAACTACTGTCACAGTTACTTTTCTATTTGTGTGACAAAACTCCATGGTTCAAGCAACTTAAGAAAGAGTAATTAATTTAAGACTTGCAGTTCTAGAGGGTAAGTCCTACATCAACATGACAGAAATCAGGGCAAAAGACAGGTAGGCATGGTGCTGGAGCAGGAGCTGAGAGCTTACACCTTCATCCACAAGTACCAGGCAGAGAGAGCTAAGTGGGAAATGGTATGGACTTTTGAAAACTCAAAGTCTTCCCTGAGTGACACATCTCCTCTAGCAAGACTGTATCTCCTAATCTTCTCAAACAGTTCTGCCAACTGGGGACCAAGTATTCAAACATATTAGCCTATGGTGTCATTCTCTAAACCACCGTATTCCATTTCCTCAGACCCTGGAGGTGTATGCCTATATCATAATGCAAAAAAGCATTTAGTTCAACTTCAAAAGTTCCCCAAATCTTTCACAGTCTCCACACTGGTTAAAAGTACAAAAAGTCTCACCTGAGGCTCAAGGCCATCTCTTCATTCTAATCCCCTCTAAACTAAAAAGGCATACTTCCAGCATATAATGACACAATACACATTCCTTTTCCAAGAGGGAACAGTGAAGAAAAGATGGATCAAAGCAAGCCTGAAACCACACAGGCAAACTCCAAATTGTGCAGTTCAATGCATTATGATATCAAACACTTTAGATGGCTCTACTTTTTCAGCTTTACTGGCAGCAACACATTTTTCTCTGGTTCCATGTTGTCTGCAGCCCACTTTGGCAGATATCCCATAGCTCTGGTACCTCCAACATCCTGGGGTTTCCAACACAACCCAGAATTTGCTTTCACAACTTCATAAAATGTACTCTCAGGGACTTCATTCCAAATTGCCTGGCCTCAGTGACTCTCCTCAACTGCAGAGAAAGATTCCACAATGCCTTACTTGTATACCCTGTATAACTCTAAAGCCAGAACTATTTGGCCAATGTTACCAGTTGGGATGGAACCTGGCCCCCTCCTTGAATTACATTTTCATAAACTTTGATCCATTGCTTCTTACGAACACATTCCTTAGGCCCTTTACCTTCATACATTGCAGGGATAGCTGGGTGGGGTTGTCCTGAGGGTACACCTCCTTTATTCCATTTTGCATCTGGCCTCTCCTTAGAGCTTTCAGCACAAGCTTTAACTCCAACGTTAGATTCCATGATGATATTTTTCTTCTCAAACTGCATATTTTGCATTTCTTTTTGCCTTGCTTGCTCTTTTTCATTGTAGGATGGCCTAAAAGTATCACTAATAAGCATACAACAGAGTCAGTATCAGGCTGTCTGTTGGAAACTCCTCCACTTAGTCACAGACAGATTCTTAGGACAAGGGCAGAAAGCAAACATATTCTTTGCCAAAATACCACAAGAATGGTCTCTAGCTCAACTGCTAACAAGGGAAACCTCTTGAGCTGGGCTCCCACAGTCCACATTGCTCTCAGTATTATTGTCTTTCTACTTGGAAGTTCATTTACAGTGTTCAACTATTTTCTTTGTCTGAAGTTCCAACATCTTCCATATTCCTCTAAAAACAAAATAAAACACCATATGATCAGGCCTAAGAGAGCAGTAGCCCCGTTCCTGGTACTAACTTCTGTCTTAGATGCTTTTCTATCACTGTAACAAAACATCATGGCCAAGGCAACTTATAAAAGAAAGCATTTGATTTGGGGCTCATGATTCCAGAGGATTAGAGTACCATAAGGTGGGGAGCATGGCAGCAAGCAAGCAGGCAGGCATAATGCTGAGGCAGGGGTCGAAAGCTTATATCTTGATCCACAAACAGAAGGCAGAGGAAGCTAACTGGGGATGCAAAGGGCTTTTGAAATCTCAAAGCCTTCCTTCAGTGACATACCTCCTTCAACATGGCCACACCTCCTAATCCTTCCCAAACAGTTCCACCAACTGGGAGCCAAGCATTCAAATACATGAGCCTTTGAGGGACACTGTCATCCAAAATACCACAATTAATGTGTTGAGAGAGAGAGAAAAAAAATTTTAGTAGTTGATATGATAGAACCAGGTGAAACAGATTGAAGTTAGAAATATGAAGTCAGAAGATTGAGTCACAGCATGAATATGTTAGCATTTTTAAAGGAAAATCAGAATATTTTCTGTGTTTGATTCTGCATACCTGTGAGAGAAATGGGAAAGCCAAGAGAGGTGTGCTGCAGATGAAATGTTTGTGTGTTCCTCAGTTCATGTTGAAACATACCACACAATATGGGGACACCCGCAAGTACATACAGCCTTTATAGCTGATTCTATGAATGATTCCTTCATTAAAGGGACAACAGAGAGCCCTCTCCTCTTATGCCTTCTGATCTTTAGCATCACAGCAAGGTGGCAGCACTGTAGGAACTATGAAATGAGCCCTCCCCGAATTTGTTGGCATCTTGACTATGGAATTGCAACCAAAAAGTTTTACTGGAGATTTCAACCAAAAACTTGAAAAAGAACCCAAATTCAAAACTTGTCCCCCAAAATTGGAGAGAAGGGACTAGTAGATTTAACCAGAGCAATTTATGCAATAAAATGAAGTAAAAGGCATCAAAATATGAAGAAAGATAATCCATTTGAAGATACATCACCTTATAGAATGTGTAAGGGTTCACCAAAAATTTCACGTAGCATCTTTTCTCTAAGATATTAAAAAGAAATTTGTTAATGGTATATAAAAAGCACCACTTGTACACTGAAATAAATGGCCACTTTAATAGTTACCACACCAAGGTTCACATACACTTATTGGAAAATTATAGGATAGTTTGTGCATGTCACATTCATATTACTATCCATATAAGAACAAACACCTAAACATTTATTCAACTACATCGGCATAGCACACAAGGTTTCAGTTTGTTTTAACTTTTCAGTTCAAAGGAGACATTAAATAAAAAAGTAAAAGTTCACGAGTTCATTATTAGCAATATAAATAAAAAAAATTATTTTGAAATGTCTAACATTTTGACAACTTTGAGTTACATTTACAATATTCTATTTCCAAAAATCATAAATCAAGGGTCACTGTCAGGGTGAAAATATATTTTTTATTTTCTAAAAATGCTATTAGAATTTGATATTACTTGATTTATTCTTCATATATGTGACGTGTTGGAAAGTAAAAATATGTGGCCAATTCTATGGGTTGTGCATGTTTAAGAGAGGGTACAGTTTGGGAGCAGACAAACCTGTGTTAAGTTACTAGCTTCATTCCTAGTCCATGTTGTATGACACGGTCAATTATGTCTCGGTGCTGGAACTAGGATACAAATTTAAAATGCATCATGAATACTAAATGAGTATGAATTTACTTCCATATGTTTTACATGGTAGCAATACTGACATATCACCATCTTACACTGCAATATAACTGGAAAACTGAAAGATTGGGGAAATCAACAAAAATATCAGCTTATACTGAGAATTGCACTTTTAACAAATAGGGAGACATCTTATCAGGAATAAATTTTTCCTAATAAAACTTAATGCCTACTTTATCCTGATTTTAAATAAGTAACTAAATTATGATAAAACAGTCAATGATTAAGGACTTTTGGCTTTATTTTGTGCTGCTGATACAAAAATAATGGCTCTATTTAAGGCTTATAAGTGATTGTAGCTGCCCTGAACCAACCTCTCCTCTCAGTACTGTGTCATCAGTTGAAACAGACCCACTATCTTGAAGGACCAGGACAGAGTACTCATGATACTCCATATCTGAGCTTCCTTTCTGACTCTAATCCAAGGTTTCCATGGTTGCATATGACCGCTCAGTTCATCTGCCTTTAGGAATATATACATATACAACCACATATACAATCACAAATCCATCTTCTTCATGATAAATACATGGTACTTAGAAGGAACGACATTCCAGAAAATTAAATTTATATGGTCACAAGGAATAGGCTAGTCCACCCAGCAACTCTTGAAACCCAAGGTTCACATCTTTCCCAGCCTCCCTCCAACTCTGCTTGAAAAATCCCCTTTTCAAGGGTCTCCCCTTACCCTACTTCACCTCCTCTATATCCTTTATATTAAAACATAATTTATATTAACTTCAACATGCCTATATTAGTTTTGGGGTTTTGTGGCCCTTAACATCCAGCTATAATGTGCGTGTGGTTTTTTCACTTTCAAACCTCCTAGCATTGTTTAGGACAGTGGTGTGTGTGTGTGACCGTGTATGACTGTATGTCTGTGTATGTATGTGTGTGACTGTGTGTGCGTCTGCACGGTGCTGCATATGTATGTGTGTAATTGTATCTGTCTGTATGCCTGCATGTGTGTGTAATTACATGTCTCTGTGCGTGTGTGTTCTCACACTTGTGCGTGTGTGCCTACTGAAAGAATAAAACAACTAAAGAACCTGGGTGTGTGCAGGATAAAAAAGTTGAATAACCTGGCAGAAACAAGAACTGCTGTTTTTTCCTAATATTAAATGATCTGATTTCCAAAAGTTGATCCATTTGGTCTAGAATATCAACAATAAAATGTTAATAATAAAAAATGTAGTGGGAAACTGTTTTAAAAACTTTTATGAAATACTCCAAAAGGCTTTTTGATAGTTTATTATTAAAAGCACCAATCCCAAACATTTCATCTAGTGTTGCTGAATAGTGGTTTCGTGTTTTCTATGACATATGAACATAGACTTGTTTTCATTCAGGACAAAGAATACTGAGCAGGGACAGGTGTTGTGAATCAGGATAAGAAGGCCATTTGCTCTTGTCAATACAGAATATATACACTGCAACTAATTTAGGAATTCTTCTGTGGTACGTAAACATGTTACATCAATCAAAAGAATGGTTTACATTAAGATGTCATAGATATCAGGAAATATTTTAGTACTGTAAAACATGACACAATACTGAAGCTGCTATTTAGCCAGAAAAATTTTGTTTATAATAGATATTAATACTAAAATAGGATATAATAAAAAATTATTCTCAATGTGTATATTTTCAAATTTGCCTGACAGTGTCCTTTCAGAAACTTGACAATCTGAAGTTAGGTTACATACATTGAATTCCACTTTCATGACAGAAAATATTACTTACACAATAACAAACAACAAACAGTAGTGTTTTACTGAAGCACTCTGCAATTTATATTTAAAGCTTTGCAATACAACAAAAATTCATTGTACTGTTCATAAGTTAAATTATAGAGCATATTATGTCTTATACAAAGAAAAGGAAAAATAAACAAGGAAGCATAAAATTCAGGATCACAAACATGGGATGTTTTAGCTGTCATTCTAAATGCTAATTTATATTGAGTTCTACTTTATTTTTGAACTCAAGAAACTTTATCTTTAAATAAAATACGGAAATAAAACCAAGCATGAAGTGCAAGCATAGAACTGCATTTGATTCCTCTAGGCACCTGGGAAGTGCACTGAGGTGGAGCAAGGGCAAGCCTGGTGCTGCCATGAGGGAGTGCATCCTTGCAGCCCACATCACTCCCCAGCATTCCCAGAGCAAACACTCTGAAACAGCAGCACTGGCCAATCACAAGCTCATGTAAGCGGCTTTTTCCTTGGAAAAAAGAAAAGTATATAAAGCGAAGACTGCTTTTCTTTTTGTTTCCTCATTTTTAATCCTCTTTTTCTCTAATATACAACATGGTTATATAAAAGCACTTCTTGAAATGCTCACTAGTAACCATTTTAAACAACACAAGGGAACCGGGTTAATTTACACAGTTAATGCAAACAAAATAAATCAGTACAGATACTAAGGTGAGGTCCTAGAATTTGTTACGCGGAGGGCTAAACTTGCAAGCGACCTCATGGCAAAAGTAGACACTTTGTGGCATATTCCAGCTTTTGAAATATAGTTAGAAGCTAAACGGAAAAGCCTTTCAGCACCAAAGGTGTTGAAGTGCCCAGGAAGCACCTTCTCCACAAGACCTGAGTCCACTAACTCTATGAGACGTTCACAAGTTCCAACATAGTCACTTATCCTGCTGTATGGGAGCCAGTCAATCAGAGATCCATCATACACCACATCGCCACTGAAGAGAACCTTCCGGTCTTTGTCATGTAAGCAAATACTGCCTCTGGAGTGGCCGGGCATGTGCATAACCGTGAGCTGTCTGTCACCAAGGTTGATTACATCCCCTATAACGAGAAATAGACGTTACCAATAAATATATCACACGATAGTTGACTTGAATCATTGAAAAAAAAAACAGAAGAGCATTAAGTAGGTTTCAAGGAAATTGATGACATTGGCTTTACTTTCCTTCCACAAAGACTGTTACTGCATGCACGCACACACAGCTTGTGTGTGTGCGTGTGTGTGTGTGTGTGTGTGTGTGGTGTGTGCACATGTGTGGTGGTACATGGATGTGTCTATGTTCATGCCTGCAAATGTGTGTGGAGGCCAGAGGTAGATATATCTTTATTGTATATTTATTTCACTCTTATTTTTGAGACTGAACCTGGAGCTCATTAATTGGACAAGACTAGCAGGCAGTGCACTCCAGAGATCCCGTTGTTTCCGCCTCTTATATTATGTCAGGTTTATTCCACAGGTGTTAGGAATCAAACACAGGTCTCCATGCTTGCATGGCAAGCCCTTTACTGAGTGGGCCACTCTCTGGCCCCGATACAGTGCTTCTTAATGCTAATTTAAAATAGGTAGCCTTGGGGCTGGAGCAACAGCTCAGAGGTTAAGAACACTTGCTGCTCTTCCTTCCGGGTGACTCAGGTTCAGTTCTCAGCAACCATGCCAGTCAGTTCCAGCTACAATGAGATCCCCACCTCCAGCCTCCATGAGCATCTGCGCTCACATGAACATACCCACATGTAGACACCTACACATAATTTAAAAAGATAAAACAAACTCTTAAAGTATAAGTGGTCTTTATTTCACTTCTGTTGTTTTATAGACCAGTATTTGACAGATTAGCTATTGCCCAAGTAACTAATATTAGATGCTACCTCTACAAGTTATTAAAACAAAATTTTAAAAATGATTATCCTGTGGTCAAACATTTTTGAGGATTCTTGCTTTGAAGAAAATTAATCACATTTCTTTTGTGTAAGGTTCAAAGAGCTATTAGCATGCCAACAATATTGCAGATCTCAATAAACACAGCTGTAGAATTTTCCAAACTCACTGGACTAGCACTGGTGTGGTAGACTACCCTGGAGGCACAGTCTGTGAATGAGGTTTTAGTGAAATGCACCATATTTTGCCTCTCATGTTGTCCTCTGGGGTCTGGGGCTTGAGGGAAAAGTGCACATGGAGATGCTCTGGGTAATGCTATTTCTGTGAACAATGAAAGTTCATCCTCATATGTCACCCAGGAACACACACCCCCACCTTCTGTCACTCCAGTTAAACTTCTTCAGGCTTCCCTGCTACCATCCAAATTGGGTATACTCTCGGATTCCTCACAATGACTGACAGACGGGGAAATGGAGGCATACAGGGGAAGGAAAATTGCAGTTTAACTTGGATTAAATCAAGTACTAACCCAAAGTAAATCATTATCTACTTATAAAGATTCTTACTGTAATCTCTAGTGCAAATAAAACATCAGAAGACAATGAACTAAAACGTTAACAAAGGAATTAAGTGGTATAAAAATCAAGAAAAACAATAAATAAGTGAAAGAAGACTAAAAATAAATAACATACAACCATGAAAAGAACAAACATAAAGCCAACTGTATCATTACATATGAATGGAAAACCCTCTAACTATGATCAGAGGTGGATTAAAAGTAAGATGTACAAAGATGCCAAGAGAAGATCTTATAAAGTCAATGGATCATAAAAAATATATGCCACATAAACATTAATGGTATTAGAATTAGAGTGTCTTTTTTTTTTCTTTCCCAAAACAGGGTCTCTCAGTAGCTACAAAGCTAGTACTGGAACTTGCTCTGTAGACCAGGCTGGACTTGAACTTACAGAGATCCACTTGCATCTGCCTCCCAAATTCTGGAATTAAAGGCATACACTGCCCAGCTAACATGGCTATCTTAATGCAAGACAAAAATAAATTTTTGTCTAGGAAATATAACCAAAGTGAAGAAATAGATTTTATGAGGCTATATTAGGTCAATACACTAAAATAAAAAATTATATATGTATACTGACCTAAAACCAATACTAAAAGTACATGATAGGAAAACTAAAAATTCAGCCATGAGTGGTGTGTCCAACCTAAAATCTCAGCACTTGAGAAAATGAGGCAGGAGTTCTGCCATAACTCAAGGTTAGCTTGGCAAACAATGATTTCCAAGCCATCCTGAGCTACAAAGTGAAAACCTATCTCAAAAAGACCAACTTAGATCAACAAGTAACTTTATCTTTAACTTCAACAGAATTAAAAGTCCCTCTCTGAATAATTCAAAAACAAGAGAGTTAAGACTTAACTAATTGATCAGAGTACAGAAGAAATAACCTAACTAGGAATAATGAAAATTTATAGTGCATCTTAAATAATCAAAGACAGTAATAAATTAAGGAAACAGCAAAAATAAATATGGGAAATATCCACAGATGTAACCACCACACTTCTACACAGCTTATGAACCCAGAAAGAATTAGGTATCCTGGGTTGAAGTAAGTTGGATGGAATCAGAATATACCTAAATTTGTGGAAACTGGTAGTTTTTAAAATTGTTTTAAATGCCTACTTTATAAATTATTAAGTATTGAGCTCAGTTCTAAAGATGCTATCATAAGAAGATAAAGGCAAATCAAATGCAAATGTGTACTAAGAAAGAAGCAATAGCTGGCTGGGGAGTTGAACTAGTCACAATGCCTGCCACAAAATTATGAGGAGAGGAGGCTGGATCATCAGCACCCATGTGATAGCTGGGTATGGTTACGTGCATTGGTAACAGCACAGGATGAGTGGAGACAGGAAGGTTCCTGGAGTTTTCCGGCCAGCCAATCTAGCCAATCCGGTTCAGTAAAAGATTCTGTCTCAAAAAACAAGGTATGGAGACAGACTGAAGAATATACTTAATGCAGACAAATTAAGAGAAGCGCTGCTCTCATGGAGGACCTGGGAGAGTTTCCCAGTGGCAGCTGGAACTTTGGTTCCAGGGCACTGACAGGCCTCCTCAGCACTAGGCATGTAGTACACATGTAGAAATGCAGAAAACATTCATACACATAAAATGCAAAATAATAAATCTTGCTTTTATAAAAAGAGCATCAAAAAATAAAATAGCAAACAAACATCATTAGAGAAAAATCAGGGACAAACTGATTTTTGAAAAATGCAACAAAATTAATATAACCTTATCTAGGGAAATCAAAACAAAAATTGAAAAAAAAAAGACACATTGCCAAAATGAAGGGTGAAAGAAGGGAAGGGAAGGTCTAAAGACAGGAAGAGGGGAGCTGAAATTACCAGTTAAGACAGCTTGTTAGAAGCTAAGGCCACACAACCAGACAAAGGTGAACACTCAGCAGGAGGAAAACCCACTCTCTTCCTCCCAGAGAAGGAGGAAGTGCATCAAAATAACAAAAGGAGTGACGGGAGCAGAGAAGCAGGGTAAACCAAAGCAGCAGCACCATTAAGAAGCGGGGCTGAGTGATCTGCTGGACCTGCTCTGCCTGCGCCCTACTTCCATTAGTCCCTGGCTCATTGGGGCATCCAGGAGTTCCTGTGTAGGTGCCGAGAAGTTTCATCGGGACGGGCTACCAACCCAGAGCAGTGAGTCCCTGACCAGAGGGCAGGCCTCAAGGTCCCCGCCAGGGAAAGCGGGCCCCTGCTGCTGGGGCTGCAGTCTCTGCTGTGATCTGCTGGACCTGCTCTGCCTGCGCCCTACTTCCATTAGTCCCTGGCTCATTGGGGCATCCAGGAGTTCCTGTGTAGGTGCCGAGAAGTTTCATCGGGACGGGTGAGTGTGTGCTATCCTGGGGCGGACTGTCCCGGTAGAGAGCACAAACACCCCTCCCCCAGCTCCTGCTGCAGGGCTTGCTCTCCTACACACCCGCCCCCACCCCCACCCCCAAACCTGCCTTGTCTGCAAGGTCCTTAGCTGTGGAACAGTTTCCTGCCATTTCACTAAGGCTACCAACCCAGAGCAGTGAGTCCCTGACCAGAGGGCAGGCCTCAAGGTCCCCGCCAGGGAAAGCTGGCCCTTGCTGCTGGGGCTGCAGTCTCTGCTGTGATCTGCTGGACCTGCTCTGCCTGTGCCCTACTTCCCTTAGTCCCTGGCTCATTGGGGCATCCAGGAGTTCCTGTGTAGGTGCCGAGAAGTTTCATCGGGACGGGTGAGTGTGTGCTATCCTGGGGCGGACTGTCCAGGTAGAGAGCACAAACACCCCTCCCCCAGCTCCTGCTGCAGGGCTTGCTCTCCTACACACCCGCCCCCACCCCCACCCCCAAACCTGCCTTGTATGCAAGGTCCTTAGCTGTGGAACAGTTTCCTGCCATTTCACTAAGGCTACCAACCCAGAGCAGTGAGTCCCTGACTAGAGGGCAGGCCTCAAGGTCCCCGCCAGGGAAAGCGGGCCCCTGCTGCTGGGGCTGCAGTCTCTGCTGTGATCTGCTGGACCTGCTCTGCCTGCGCCCTACTTCCATTAGTCCCTGGCTCATTGGGGCATCCAGGAGTTCCTGTGTAGGTGCCAAGAAGTTTCATCGGGACGGGTGAGTGTGTACTATCCTGTGGCGGACGGTCCCGGTAGAGAGCACAAACGCCCCTACACTAAGGCTACCCAACCAGAGCAGCGGGCAGGCCTCAGCAACCCCCGAAAGGGAGCGCAGGCACCTCCAGCTTGTACTGCAGTGTCGCCTGTGTTCTACTGGACCCCGCCCGACCCCTTGCATTCGGCCTTCTTTACGCGGGTCATTGGAATACCACGCATCCATGTTTTGGTGTTGAGGAGTTCACCTGGAAGGGAACGGTTCCTGCCCCTACACTGAGGAGATACACCTAGAGAGTTAGTCACAGCAAAGACTGGTCCAAGACATCAGGCCTCTCCTGGCTCCATTTGAAGGAAAAGATGGGCAGGCGCCAATGCAAGAATTCCCCCAACAACTTGAAAGGCAACGTGACATCACCAGGATCCAGGAATCCCGAAATGAGAAGTCTAAACCCTAATACAGAAGAATTAGAAGAATTCGACTCAAAAGTGGATTTTATGAAAATAATAGAGGACCTTAAACAGGAGGTGAAAAACTGCCACAACCAATTAGAGATTACAAACAAAAAGGTAGAGGAAATGAATAAATATCTCAAAGATACCCAAGAAAACCAAGAGAAACAAGAAAAAGTAATCAAACAGGTAAGGGAAACGGTTCAAGACTTGAAGAACGAAGTGGAAGTAATAAAGAAAACACAAACCGAGGGAAGGATGGAGATGGAAAATTTGAATAAACGAACAGGAACTACAGAGACAAGTACCACCAACAGATTACAAGAGATAGAAGAAAGAATCTCAGACACTGAAGATACCATAGAGAAAATAAACACTCTCATCAAAGAAAACAGCATAACCAACAAATTCTCATCACAAAACATTCAGGAAATCTGGGACACAATAAAAAGACCAAACCTAAGAATAATAGGGATAGAAGAAGGAGAAGAAGTACAGCTCAATGGTCCAGAAAATATATTTAATAAAATTATAGAAGAAAACTTTCCCAACCTTAAGAAAGATATTCCTTTGAAGGTCCAAGAAGCATACAGAACACCAAATCGACTGGATCAAAAAAAAACATCTCCTCGTCATATAATAATCAAAACACAAAACATACAGAATAAAGAAAGAATATTAAGAGCTGCAAAGGAAAAAGGTCAAGTTACCTATAAAGGTAAACCTATCAGACTTACACCTGATTTCTCTATGGAAACCATGAAAGCCAGAAGGTCCTGGATAGATATACTGCAGAAACTACGAGACCATGGATGCAAGCCCAGACTACTATACCCAGCCAAGCTTTCGTTCACTATAAATGGAGAAAACAAAGTTTTCCAGGATAAAAACAAATTTAAACAATACGTAGCCACAAATCCAGCCCTTCAGAAAGTAATTGAAGGAAAATCACAAACCAAGGAGTCCAACAATGCCCACAATAACTCAGACATCTAAAGACCCTTCACCAGCACAACTTGAAGAAGGGAAACACACAAACTCTACTACCAAAGAAAAGAAAGAAAGAAAGGAAAAATGACCGGAGTTAACAACCACTGGTCATTAATATCACTTAATATCAATGGACTCAACTCACCTATAAAGAGGCACAGGCTAAGAGATTGGATACGAAAACAGGATCCAACATTCTGCTGCTTACAAGAAACACACCTCAACCACAAAGACAGACATCTACTCAGAGTAAAGGGCTGGGAAAAGGTTTATCAAGCAAACGGACCTAAGAAACAAGCAGGTGTGGCCATACTAATTTCTAAGAAAGTTGACTTCAAACTAAAATCAATCAAAAGAGATGGAGATGGACATTTTTTACTCATAACAGGAACAATTCACCAGGATGAAATCTCAATCCTGAATATATATGCCCCTAATATAAAAGCACCCACTTATGTAAAAGAAACGTTACTAAAACTCAAGGCAGTCATCAAACCACACACACTAATAGTAGGAGATTTCAACACTCCTCTCTCACCAATGGACAGGTCAATCAAACAGAAACCTAACAGAGAAATAAGAGGATTAAGGGAGGTAATGAATCAAATGGACTTAACAGACATCTATAGAACATTCCACCCAAATAGGAAAGAATATACCTTCTTCTCTGCAGCTCATGGAACCTTCTCGAAAATAGACCACATACTCGGTAACAAAGCAAACTTACACAGTTACAAAAAGATATCGGTAACCACCTGTGTCTTATCAGATCACCATGGATTAAAGTTAGAATTCAACAACAATGCTATCCCCAGAAAGCCTATGAACTCATGGAAACTGGACAGTCAACTACTGAACCTCACCTGGATCAAGGAAGAAATAAAGAAAGAAATTAAAGTCTTTCTTGAATTCAATGAAAACGAAGACTCAACATACTCAAACCTATGGGACACTATGAAAGCAGTGTTAAGAGGAAAATTCATAGCATTAAGTGCCCACTTAAAGAAAACGGAGAAAGCACACATTGGAGACTTAATAGCCCACCTGAAAGCTTTAGAAAAAAAAGAAGCAGACTCACCTAGGAGAAGTAGAAGACTGGAAATAATCAAATTGAGGGCTGAAATCAACAAAATAGAAACACAGAAAACAATCCAAAGAATCAATGAAACAAAAAGCTGGTTCATGGAGAAAATCAATAAGATTGATAAACCCCTATCCAAACTAATCAAACGGCGGAGAGAGAATACGCAAATTAACAAAATCAGAAACGAAAAGGGAGACATAACCACAGACTCAGAGGAAATTCAGAGAATCATTAGATCTTACTACAAAAATCTGTATGCCACAAAATTGGAAAATGTTATAGAAATGGACACTTTTTTAGATAAGTACCATATACCAAAGTTAAACCAGGACCAGGTGAACAATCTAAATAGACCTGTTAGTCGCGAAGAATTAGAAGTTGTTATAAAAAACCTCCCCACCAAAAAAAGCCCAGGTCCAGATGGCTTCAATGCAGAATTCTACCAGAACTTCCAAGAAGACCTAATACCTATACTCCTTAATGTATTTCACAATATTGAAACAGAGAAGTCATTGCCAAATTCCTTTTATGAAGCTGAAGTTACTCTGATACCAAAACCACACAAAGACACAACCAAGAAAGAGAACTACAGGCCAATCTCACTCATGAACATCGACGCAAAAATACTCAATAAAATACTGGCAAACCGAATCCAAGAACACATCAGAAAAATTATCCATTATGATCAAGTAGGCTTCATCCCAGAGATGCAGGGCTGGTTCAACATACGAAAATCTATCAATGTAAAACATCATATAAATAAACTGAAAGAAAAAAACCATATGATCATTTCATTAGATGCTGAAAAAGCATTTGACAAAATTCAACATCCCTTTATGATAAAGGTCTTAGAGAGATTAGGAATACAAGGGTCGTTCCTAACTATAATAAAAGCTATTTATAGCAAGCCGTCAGCTAACATCAAATTAAATGGAGAGAAACTCAAAGCTATTCCACTAAAATCAGGAACACGACAAGGTTGTCCACTCTCTCCATACCTCTTTAATATAGTGCTTGAAATTCTAGCAATAGCAATAAGACAACATAAGGGGATCAAAGGGATTCAAATCGGAAAGGAAGAAGTTAAACTTTCATTATTTGCAGACGATATGATAGTGTACATAAGCGACCCCAAAAACTCCAGCAAAGAACTCCTTCAGCTGATAAACACCTTTAGTAGCGTTGCAGGATACAAGATCAATTCCAAAAAATCAGTTGCCCTCCTATACACAAAGGATAAGGAAGCAGAGATGGAAATCAGAGAAGCATCACCCTTCACGATAGCCACAAATAGCATAAAATATCTTGGGGTAACCCTAACCAAGGAAGTAAAGGATCTATTTGACAAGAACTTTAAGTCAATGAAGAAAGAAATTGAGGAGGATACCAGAAAATGGAAGGATCTCCCTTGCTCTTGGATAGGGAGGATCAACATAGTAAAAATGGCAATTCTACCAAGGGCACTTTATAGATTCAATGCAATCCCCATCAAAATCCCATCAAAATTCTTCACAGATCTTGAGAGGACAATAATCAACTTTATATGGAGAAACAAAAAACCCAGGATAGCCAAAACAATCTTATATAATAAAGGATCGTCTGGAGGCATTACCATCCCGGACCTCAAACTCTATTACAGAGCCTCAGTATTGAAAACAGTTTGGTATTGGCATAAAAACAGAGAAGTCGACCAATGGAACCGAGTAGAAGACCCTGATTTTAACCCACAAACTTATGAACACCTAATTTTTGATAAAGGAGCTAAAAGTATTCAATGGAAAAAAGAGAGCATCTTCAACAAATGGTGCTGGCAGAACTGGTTGTCAACGTGTAGAAGAATGAAAATAGATCCATATCTATCACCATGCACAAAACTCAAGTCCAAATGGATTAAAGACCTCAATATTAGTCTGAACACACTGAACCTGATAGAAGAAAAAGTTGGAAGTACTCTACAACATATGGGTACAGGAGATCACTTCCTACGTTTATCCCCAGCAGCACAGACATTAAGGGCAACATTGAATAAATGGGACCTCCTGAAACTGAGTAGCTTCTGTAAAGCAAAGGACACTGTCACTAAGACAAAAAGGCAACCCACTGACTGGGAGAAGATCTTCATCAACCCTGCAACAGACAAAGGTCTGATCACCAAAATATATAAAGAACTCAAGAAACTAAACTTTAAAATGCTAATGAACCCAATAAAAAAATGGGGCACTGATCTGAACAGAGAATTCTCAACAGAAGAAATTCAAATGGCCAAAAGACACCTAAGGTCATGCTCAACCTCCTTAGCGATAAGGGAAATGCAAATTAAAACAACTTTGAGATACCATCTTACACCTGTCAGAATGGCAAAAATCAAGAACACCAATGATAGCCTTTGCTGGAGAGGTTGTGGAGAAAGAGGCACACTCATTCATTGCTGGTGGGAATGCAGACTTGTGCAACCACTTTGGAAATCAGTGTGGCGATTTCTCAGGAAATTTGGGATCAACCTATCCCAAGATCCAGTAATACCACTATTGGGAATATACCCAAGAGATGCCACATCAAATGACAAAAGTATCTGTTCAACTATGTTCATAGCAGCATTGTTTGTAATAGCCAAACCTGGAAACAACCTAGATGCCCTTCAATGGAGGAATGGATGAAGAAAGTGTGGAATATATACATATTAGAGTACTACTCAGCGGTAAAAAACAATGACTTCTCGAATTTTGCGTGCAAATGGATGGAAATAGAAAACACTATCCTGAGTGAGGTATCCCAGACTCAAAAAGAGGAACATGGGATGTACTCACTCATAATCGGTTTCTAGCCATAAAATAAAAGACATTAAGCATATAAGGTGTGATCCTATAGAAGCTAAATAAGAAAGTGAACTCAAAGAAAATCATATAGTCATCCGCATGGAGAGGGGGAAGTAGACAAGATTCCAGGGCAAAAACTGGGAACTTGCGGGTGAGGTGGCATGGGGCAAAGGGGAAATGGGATGAGAAATATGAGAAGGGGAGGATGGGAAGAGCTCGGAGGATTGGGATGGTTGGGATATAGGAAGGATGGATACGGGAGCAGCGAAGTATATATCCTATCTAAGGGAGCCATCTTAGGGTTGGCAAGAGACTTGACTCTTGAGGGGTTTGCAGGTGTCCAGGAATATGTCCCCAGCTGGTACCTTGGGCAACTAAGGAGAGGGAACCTGAAATGACCCTATCCTATACTGATGAATATCTTGCATATCACCTTAGAACCTTCATCTGGCGATGGATCGAGGTAGAGACAGAGTCTCAATTTGGAGCAACGGTCTGAGCTCTTAAGGTCCAAATGAGGAGCAGAAGGAGGGAGAACATGAGCAAGGAAATCAGGACCACGAGGGATGCACCCACCCACTGTGACAGTGGAACTGATTTATTGGGAGCCCACCAAGGCCAGCTGGTCTGGGACTGAATAAGCATGGGTTGATTCCGGACTCTCTGAGCATGGCGGTCAATGAAGACTGATGAGAAGCCAAGGACAATGGCACTAGGTTTCGATCCTAATACATGAACTGGCTTTGTGGGAGCTTAGCCTGTTTGGACGCTCACCTTTCTGGACGTAGATGGAAGGACCTTGGTCTTCCCGCAGGGCAGGGAATTTGGACTGCTCTTCAGTATCGAGAGGGAGGGGGAATGGAGTGGGGGGAGGAGAAGAGGAGTGGGGATAGGGGGAGGGAAGTGGGGGGAGGGCAATATTTGGGAGGAGGGGAGGGAAATGGGAAATGGGGAGCAGGTGGAAATTTTAATTAAAAAAGAATAAAAATAAATAAATAAGTAAAAAAAAAAAAAAAAGAAAACCACAGAACAAGAAACAATATTAGAGCTGTAAGAAAAAGATACCAACTGACATTCAAAAGCAAACACAGAATAACATCAGACCTCTCAAAAGAATGAAGTCATGAAAATGTGAATGATATATTTCAAGTCTAAAGGTAAATAATGTCTAAACAAGCTATATTGCAAGGCTATCTTTTAAGATCAACAGATAAAGATATTTCAAGACCTATACAAGGTAAAGACATTCATTACCACCCAGTCAGCATTACAGAATATATTCAAATTCAAATCACAGAGAAGAAATACAGGATTAATTACCACAACACAGGAAATAATACATTAATGACAGTAAGAGATGCAGGAAAACAAAACAGGCAATGATCAATCGTAACCAAATTACTCAGCCCTCAAACCTTAACTGATATAGGGAGGAAAAAAATAAGAAACAACAACAAAATCAATCAGAAAACAACCAGTGAAATGACAGGAATTAGTCAACTCTATATAGTAACCCTAGACAGAAATTAGAAAACTCTATATAGTAACCCTAAATGTTTTAGCTCTACAATTTAAAGGACTATACTAGCTGTTTGGATTTAAATAGCATGATTGAACTATTTGCTGGCAAAGACACAGACGATGAGCAGCAAGTGCCCAGCAAAGAAGCTGGCCTAGCCACTCTTGGATAAGACAGCCCTCAAGCCAAAATTAATCCAAAGAGATACAGCAGTTCAGTACATATCAATGATGGGAACAATTAATCAAGAAGATGGAATCATTTTGGCTAAATATGCATCATATATTGGGGCTCTGAATTTATACAACAAACACTAACAGACATAAAAGGACAGTGGGTCCTAATAAAGGGAAGGGTTAGCTTCATATAGCACTTATCTTTAGAGAGGTTACCCACACTAAAATCCACTAAAGGAATGTCAGAATCTACACTAAATGTCAAATGAACAACTAAAGAATTTTCTTTTCTTTTCTGCATACATTCTTCTGAGCAGCCCATGAAACTCTCTCTGGCATAAATCAAATTTTGGCATAATGTGTATGTCTACAAATTAAAAAAAAAGAAGTAATTTGTGCATCTTATCAAATTATAATTGAATAAAGCTATAAACCAGTAAGAAGAGAAATGACAGAGACTATGCCAACAGAGGGTGGACTGGACAACATGCTTTTGAATGACCAGTGGGGTTAATTCTAAATTGAGGTAGAGAAATGGCTCAGCACTAGCTGCTCTTCCCGAAGACCCATGTTCTACTCCCAGCACACACAAGGAAGCTCATAACCATATGTAACTCCAGTCCCAGGGCATATCTAAGACCCTTTCCTGGCCCTATGTGGTTACACAGACACATATGTGGATAAGACATCCATACACATAAAATAAAAAAATAAAAAGTTAAATCTTAGACTCAAACAAAACTTAAAGCACAACAGCAAAGGAAGTTCTAGGAGGAAAGAGCAAATAAATGGGAGTGATTACACTGAAGAGGCGCGATCTCAAGCATTTAACAGTGCACATCCAGGTCTTAAAGAACAAGAGCAAGCCAAGCCCAAGAGCACTAATGGCAAGGAAAGAAAGGATTGGAGCAGAAATTTAATGAAACAGAAACCGAAATAATAGAACAAATCCATTTAAAAAAAGGACTGGCTCTTTGAAAACAAAATAAACAAGATCAATTAACTGCTTTCCAAGTTAGTACAGAGAAAGACAAGATCTAAATCCTTAAAATTACACATGAAAGGAGGAATATTAGGAAGCCTCAGAGAGAGAGGTAGCATGGCGCTCACTCCAGTAAGGCCAGAAGGGCCAGAGAGAGAAGGAGTAAGAAGCCCAGATGCACCAACAGCAGCGGCTTCCAGAAACAATATTAAGAAGTTTCTCTGGGGGCTGGAAAGATGGCTCAGAGGTTAAGAGCACTGGCTTCTGGCTGCGCTTCCAGAGGTCCTGAGTTCAATTCCCAGCAATCACATAATGACTCAAAAAATCATCTGTAATGAGGTCTTGTCCCCTCTTCTGGTGAGTAAGCACACATGCAGACATAATACTATATATCATAAATAAATAAATAAATAAAAACATGTGCCATTGGGGTTCATTCATTTAAAAAATTAATATTAAAAAAAAGAACTTTCTCTGGGAAAGAGCACCTGTGTCCCAGCCACCATCCAGTGCCATCCTCCGTATGAGATACCCCACCACATCAGCAATCACCAGATCCCTGGCCCCACCTGCACCAGAAGTGACCACCTGAACCTTGCACTACCTGTACTGACAGCTCCTGGAGGAGTGATCAATGGAGCCACAGCCACCAACTGCACCAATAGAAGAAAGATCCCTAAAACACTGGCATTGCCTGTACCCACTAGAGGAAGAGATGAGTAGACAACAAGGTAGGAATACACTCAACAACAAAAGAGCAATACAGCACCACCAGAAACTAGTGGCTCTACAACAGCAAACCTCAAACATTCCAACACAGATGAAGAAGAAAATTACCTTAAAAACAAACGACTATATGAAGATGATTCCGCCCCTTAAAAAGGAAATGAAAAATTCCCTTAAAGAAGTGGAAGAAAAAAAAAGGAAAAAAAAATCAACAAATCTCTTAAAGAGAGTCAAGAAAACAACAATCAAACACATGAAGGAAACAGTTCAAAAATTGAAAATTGAAATAGAGGCAATAAAGAAAACACAAACTGAGGGGAGTCTGGAAATGGAAAATCTGGGTAAACAAACTGGTGCAAGTATAATCAACAGAATGTAAGAGATGGAAGAATCTCAGATGTTGAAGATACAATAGAGGAAATAGATTTCTCCATCAAGGAAAATGTTAAATCCAACAAAAGCTTAACACAAAATACTCAGGAAATCTAGGACCCCATGAAAAGACCAAAACTAAGAATAAAAGGGATAGAAAAACTCCAACTCAAAGGCACAGAAAATATATTCAACAAAATCATGGAAAGTCCGTTTCCCAACCTAAAGAAGGACATGCCTATGAAAGCACAACAAACTTACAGAACACCCAATAGACTGAGCCAAAAAAGAAAAGTCCCCAGACCACATAATAATCAAAATACTAAACATATAGAATAAAGAAAGAATATTAAGCACTGCAAAGGAAAAAGGCCAAGTAACATATAAAGGTAGACATATCGGAATTACACCTGACTTCTCAATGGAAACAATGAAAGCTAGAGGATCCTGGACAGGCGTTATGCAGACACTAAGGGACCACAGATGCTATCCCAGACTCAGCAAAACTTTCAATCACCACAGATGAAAAAAACAAGATATTCCATGACAAAACCAGATTTAAACAATATCTATCCACAAATCCAGCCCTGTAGGGGCTGTAGAAAGTATTAGATTGAAAACTCCAACCCAAGGAAGTTAGTTGTACCCACAAAAACACAGGCAATAGATGATCTCACAGCAGCAAATCCCAAAGAAGGGAAACACACACACACAATGCCACCAACAACAACAAAAACAAAAATAACAGGAACTAGTAATCACTGGTCATTAACATCCCTTAATATAAATGGACTCAACTCACCTATAAAAAGACACAGGCTAACAGACTGGATATGAAAACAGAATCCATCCTTCTGTTGCATTTAAGAAACACACCTCAACCTCAAAGACAGACATTGCCTCACGGTAAAGAGCTGGGGGAAAAATTTCCAATCAAATGGACCTAAGAAACAAGCTGTTATAATTATATCCTAATATTTAACAAAATAGGCTTCAAACTAAAATTAATCAAAAGAAAGAAAGAAGGATATTTCATATTCGTCACAGGAAAAATCCATCAAGAGGAAATCTCAATTCTGAACATCTATGCCCTGAATACAAGAACACTCACATTTGAAAAAAAAAAAATACTAAAGCTTAAATCCCCCACACTAATAGTGGGAGACTTCAGCACCCCACTCTCACCACCGGACAGGTCAACCAAACAGAAACTTAACAGAGCTGTAAGAGAATTAACAGATGTTATGATTCAAATGGACTTAACAGACATTTATAGAACATATCACCAAAACAAAAAAGAATATACCTTCTTCTCAGCATCACATGGAACCTTCTCAAATATTGACCCCATAATCAGTAACAAAGCAAACCTCAACAGATACAAAAAAAATTAAAATAGCCCCATGTATCTTATCTAATGCATCACAGCTTAAATTTAGTATTCAACAGCAACACTAACCTCAGAAAGCGCACAAACACATGGAAATTGAACAATGCTCAACCAAATCACCCTTGGGTCAAGAAAGAAAGAAAGAAAAAGAAAGAAAGAAAGAAAGAAAGAAAGAAAGAAAGAAAGAAAGAAAGAAAGAAAGAAAGAAAGAAAGAAATTAAAGACTCCTAAAATTCAATGAAAATGACCACACAACATACCCAAACTTATGGGACACAATGAAAACAGTGGTAAGAGGAAAGTTCACATCACTAAATGCCTTCATACAGAAGCTGGAAAAATCTCACACTAGCAAATTAACAGAAAAGCTGAAAGATCTAGAACAAAAAGAAGCAAACTCATCCAGAAGGAGTAGCCAGCGGGAAATAATCAAATTGAGGGCTGAAATCAATAAAATAGAAACAAAGAAAACAATACAAAGAATCAATGAGACAAGGAGTTGGTTCTTTGAGAAAATCAACAAGATTGACAAATCTTTATCCAAACTAACCAAAAGGCATAGAGAAATATCCAAATAAACAAAATCAGAAATGAAAAGGGGGACATAACAACAGACACAGAGGAAATCCAGAGAATCATCAGGTCATACTACAAAAATCTGTACTTCAAAAATTGGAAAACTTAAAGGAAATGGAAAACTTTCTGGATAAATATTATTTACCAAAATTAAATCAAGACCAGATAAACAAATCAAAAAGATCTATAACCCATAAAGAAATAGAAACAGCCATCAAAAGCCTCCAAACCAAAAAAAGCCAGAACTAGATTGTTTCAGCACAGAATTCTACCAGAATTTCAAAGAAGAGCTAATACCAATACTCCTCAAATTATTCCACACAATAGAAATAAAATGTTGTCAAACTCTTTTTATGAGGCTACAGTTACCCTGATACCCGAATCATATAAAGACATAACAAAAAAAAAAATTACAGACCAATCTCCTTCATGAACATTGAGGCACAATTACTCAATAAAATACTGGCAAACTGAATCCAAGAACACATCAGAAACATCATCCACCATGATCAAGTTGGCTTCATCTCACAGATGCAGGGATGGTTCAACATACAAAATTCCATCAATGTAACCCACCATACAAACTGATAGGAAAAAAAAAAGCACATGATCATCTCATTAGATGCTGAAAAAAGCCTTCAACAAAATCCAACACCTCTTCATGATAAAGGTCTTGGAGAGATCTGGGATACAAGGAACATTCCTAAACATAATAAAGGCAATATACAGCAAACCAACAGCCAACATCAAATTAAATGCAGAGAAACTAAAAGCAATTCCACTAAAATCAGGAACAAGACAAGGATGTCCACTCTCTCCATATCTACTAATATAGTACTCAAAGAGCTAGTTAGAGTAAAAGACAAGAAAGGAGATCAAGGGTATACAAATTGGAAAGGAAGAAGTCAATCTTTCACTATTTGCTGATGATATGAAAGTATACATAATTGACTCAAAAAATTCTACCAGGGAAATCCTACAGCTGATAAACACCTTCAGTGATGTGGCAGGATACAAGATTAACTCAAAAAAATCAGTAGCCCTTCTATATACAAATGATAAATGGGCTGAGAAAGAAATCAAAGAAACATCACCCTTCACAATAGACATGAACATAAAACAAACAACATAAAATATCTTGTTGTAATTCTAACCAAACAAGTGAAAGACCTGTATGACAAGAACTTTAAGCCTTTAAAGAACAAAACTGAAGATGATATCAGAAAATGGAAAGATCTCCCATGCTCATGGGTAGATAGGATTAACATAGCAAAAATAGCAATCTTACTAAAAGCAACCTACAGATACAATGCAATCCCCATCAAAATCCCAGCACAATTCTTCACAGAGCTTGAAAGAACAGTACTAAATTTCATACGGAGAAACAAAAAAACCCAGGAGAGCTAAAACAACACTGTAAAATAAAGAAACATCTGGAGGCATCACCATCCTTGATTTCAAGCTCTATTATAGAACTACAGTAATGAAAAAAGCTTAGTATTGGCATAAAAATAGGCAGGTAGACCAATGGAATTGAATCAAGGATCCTGATATTAATCAACACACCTATGAACAACTGATTTTTGACAAAGAAGTTAAAAATATAAAATGTAAAAATGAAAGCATCTTCCACAAATGGTGCTAGTATAACTGGATGTTGACATGTAGAAGAATGTAAACAGATCCACATCTATCCCCATGCACAAAACTTAAGTCCAAATGGATCAACGACCTCAACATAAATCTAGCCACACTGAACTTCGTGGAAGAGAAAGTGAGAACTACACTCAAATGTACTGGCACAGGAGACCACTTCTTAATTAGAACACCAGTAACACAGATACTGAGAGCAACAATTAATAAATGGGACCTCCTGAAACTGAGAAACTTCTGTAAGGCAAAGGACATGGTCAACAAGACAGAACAGCAACCTACAGAATGGGAAAAGATCTTCAGTAACCCCACATCTGACAGAGGGCTAATCTTCAAAACACACAAAGAACTCAAGAAGCTAGACATCACCGGGCAGTGGTGACGCACGCCTTTAATCCCAGAACTCAGGAGGCAGAGGCAGGCGGATCTCTGTAAGTTCAAGGCCAGCCTGGTCTACAAGAGCTAGTTCCAGGACAGGCTTCAAGGCTACAGAGAAACCCCCCCAAAAAAGAAGAAGAAGCTAGACATCAAACCACCAAATAATCCAATATAAAAATGGGGTACAGATTAAACAGATTTGCTCAACAATAGAATCTCAAATGGCCGAAAGACATTGCTCAATATCCATACTCATCGGGGAAATGCAAATCAAAACAACTCTGAGATGCCATCTTACACTGATTAGAATGACTATGATCGACCCAGCAATACCACTCTTGGGAATATACCCAAGAGATGCCCTATCATACAACAAAAGTATATGCTCAACTATGTTCATAGCAGCATTGTTTGTAATAGCCAGAACCTGGAAACAACCTAGATGCCCTTCAATGGAAGAATGGATGAAGAAAGTATGGAATATATACATATTAGAGTACTACTCAGCAGTAAAAAACAATGACTTCTTGAATTTTGCATGCAAATGGATGGAAATAGAAAACACTATCCTGAGTGAGGTAAGCCAGACCCAAAAAGAGGAACATGGGATGTACTCACTCATATTTGGTTTCTAGCCATAAATAAAGGACATTGAGCCTATAATTTGTGATCCTAGAGAAGCTAAATAAGAAGGTGAACCCAAAGAAAAACATATAGACATCCTCCTGAATATTAACCTTCATCAGGCGATGAAAGGAGACAGAGGCAGAGACCCACACTGGAGCACCAGACAGAAATCTCAAGGTCCAAACCAGGAGCAGAAGGAGAGAGAGCACGGGCAAGGAACTCAGGACCGCGAGGGGTGCACCCACACACTGAGACAATGGGGATATTCTATTGAGAACTCACCAAGGCCAGCTGGCCTGGGTCTGAAAAAGCATGGGATAAAACCGGACTCGCTGAACATAGTGGACAATGAGGACTACTGAGAACTCATGAACAATGGCAAGGGTTTTTGATCCTACTGCACGTACTGGCTTGGTGGGAGCCTAGGTAGTTTGGATGCTCACCTTACTAGACCTGGATGGAGGTGGGGGGTCCTTGGACTTCCCACAGGGCAGGGAACCCTGATTGCTCTTAGGGCTGACGAGGGAGGGGGACTAGATTGGGGGAGGGGAAGGGAAATGGGAGGTGATGGCGGGGAGGAGGCAGAAATCTTTAATTAATAAATAAATAAATAAAATAAATAAAAAATAAAAAAAATAAAAGAATGACTATGATCAGAAACACTGATGACAGCTTATTCTGGAGAGGATGTGGAGTAAGAAGAACACTCCTCCATTGCTGGTGGGAGTGCAAATTTGGACAGCCATTGTGGAAATCAGTATGGGGATTTCTCAGAAAATTAGGAATCAGTCTACTTCAAGACTCAGCAATACCACTTTTTTGGGTACCCAAAAGAGGCACAATCACACCTATGATATATCTACTCAGATATATTACAGAATATCTGCTCAGCCATGTTCATAGTAACATTGTTTGTCATAACCAGAACCTGGAAACAACCTAAATGTCCCTTGACCAAAGAACGGATAAAGAAAATGTGGTACATTTACACAATGAAGCACTACTACTCAGCAGTAAAAAACAATGACATCTTTAAATTTACAGGCAAATGGATGGAACTAGAAAAAAAATCCTGAAAGAGGTAAACCAGATCCAGAAAGATAAATATAGTATGTATTCACTCACAAATGGATATCCAATATAAAGCAAAAGATAACAAGCTGACCACTGGGAGCAATAATAAGAACAAAGGGATTAAGACCATGATCGAGATACCCACAGAGTCAGCTGACCCAAAATGGTGGGAGATCACTAACTCCAGATTGACAACCTGGGGAACCTGCGAAGAACCAAAGTAGGCTCCCTGAATACAGGTGACCGCGGTGGCTTCGGCAGGATACGGGGCCACTGGCAGTGGGACCAGGATCTAACGCTAATGCATGTACTGACTTTGTGGAGCCCATTCTCTATGGAGAGATACCTTGCTCAGCCTAGGCACAGGGAGGGAGGGCTTTGGTCCTGCCTCTATGAGATGATGAGACAAACTTAGCTGACTTTCCAGGGGAGGCTTTAACCTCTCTGAGGAGTATATGGGGGTCGGGTGGGGGAGTGGGGGAAAGTGGGGAGTGGGAGAAGAGACGGAGGGGGAACTGGGATTGGCACAAAAGTTTAATTAATTAATTAATTTTTTAAAAAGATAAGGAGGACATAAAGGAAATACCAATAAAATTTCTGAGATAATTAGGAAATACTTTGAATACATATTAAAAAAACACAAATGACCCACCAAAATTTAATCAAGAAAATATAAACAACTGAAAGATAGGTATATAGAGCCAAGGTCAGAGCTATAATAAAGAGATTTACAACATGAAAAGCTCAGGACAGATGTCTACTAGGCCTTTAAAGACAAAGTAAAACCAATTCCTTGAAGTACTTCATAGGATACAAAGGGGAAGAAAACTTTCAGACTCATTCTATGAGCCAGTACTTGCTGATAACAAATCAGATAAAGACACAATATTAAAACTATAGACCAATTTCCCTGAGGAACATAAACGCAAAAATCCCAAATAAAATACTTGCCAATCAACAACCTCAAAGGCCACAGCAAGCCCAGCTGCTTCCTCTCTGCCTGATGTTCAGACAGATCCAAAGCTCCCAGCTACTGCTGCAGTGGCAGGTCTGTCTGTCTGCTTCCTGTCATGACCACCGACTGACCCTCAAAACTACGCAAGCCCCTAACTAAATGCTTTGTTTTATAAGAGCTTTCTTTTTTAAAAAAAATATTTATTTATTATGTATACAATATTCTGTCTGTGTGTGCTTGCAGACCAGAAGAGGGCAGCAGACCTCATTACAGATGGTTGTGAGCCACCATGTGGTTGCCGGGAATTGAACTCATGACCTTTGGAAGAGCAGGCAATGCTCTTAACCACTGAGCCATCTCTCCAGCCCCTATAAGAGCTTTCTTGACAGAGGTGTCTCTTCACAACAACAGAACAGTAACTAAGACACAGGGTCTTATTATGTAGCCCTGAATGGCCTGGAATTCCCTATATATACCAGGCTGGCCTCAAACTCACAGAAATCTACCTGTTTCTGCCTCTCAAGTGCTAGAATTAAAGACATGCATCATTATATTGAGTCATCAAAGAATTATTAAATATGATTAAATATAAAACAGCAGGATACAAAACTGATGAGAAAGATCACATAACATACTTATGAAAAAAGAAATCAGAAAAAACATATAATTTAAAAAGTAAAACACTTAGAAATAAACCTAACAAAGAAGTTTAAAGACTTCTATAATGAAACTGAAGAAAAAAAACTTAAAAAGGCATTATAAAACAGAAAAAAAGTCATTATGTGAGTTCCTTTTTCTGATGTTGTTAGCAAAATACCCTGACAAAAGCAACTTTAAAAAAGGTCATCGTGGTTCAGTGCTCAAAGCATAGCCCATCACAGCAGGGACTGCAAGGAAGCCAGAGCTCGGAGCAGCTGGGCACACTGCACCCATAATCAAGAAGCAGAGAGAGATGCTGTGGGATACTTGTACAGTGTGAAAAGGTATCGCTGCGACTGGCGTAACAAAAGCTGAACTGTCAATAATAGGGAAGAGGCTAGGCCAGACTTCCAAGGACAGGGAAGAGGGAGATACAGGAGATGTGGAGGAAGCAGAGCAGGAAATACGGAGGTGAGGTAATGAGCCATGTGACAGAACACAGATTAAAATAAATAGATTAACTTAATTTATAAGAGCTAGTGGGACAAGCCTAAGCCAAGGCCGAGCTTTCATAATCAATAATTGATGGAGGAAGGTCATTGGTTAATAAAGAAACTGCTTGGCCCTGATAGGTTAGAACATAGGTGGGTGGAGTAAACAGAACAGAATGCTGAGAAGGGAAGTGAGCTGAGACGCCATAGCTCTGCTCCCCAGGGCAGACGCGATGAAGCTCCTACCCAGGATGGACATAGGCTAGAATCTTCCCAGTAAGCGCACCTCGTGGTGCTGCACACATTAATAGAAATAGGCCAGGCAGTGTTTAAATGAATACAGTTTGTGTGTTGTTATTCTGGGGTATAAGCTAGCCAGGCAGCCGGAAGCTGGGTGGCAGGAATGCAGCCCGCAGCTCCCTTCAACAAATAATAAGTCTCTGTGTTGTTATTTGGTAGCTGGCTAGCAGGACAGAAAAAATGCTACAGAGAGATGAATGGATGCTGTCGCTGCTGACCAGCTCTTTCTTCATCTTACACAGCTCCGCATTCCTCAGCCAAGGAATGGTCCTGCCCACTATTAAGACAGACCTTCCCACATCTTTGAATGTAATGTAATCCAAATAATGCTCCACAGGCCCAGAGGCCCACCTCCAAGGTGATTCTAGATTCTGTCAAGATAATAACACCCACTAGAACTCCCCAAGCTTAAACTGCAAGAGTCACGATGATGGCTGTGTTACCAGGAATGACCTAGAGATTTAGTGCAATCACCATCAAAATACAAATGGAATTCACACAAAACTACAAAAACAATTCTAAAATTTATATTGAAGCACAAAAGACTTTAACTAACCAAAGCACTATTAAGCAGGAAGACAATATCCCATATGTAGTTTTAAGTTACACCTCAGGACTGTAGAAGCGATATCAGCATTTAATGGCACAAAACAGATGTCGGATCAATGGAGAAAAGTAGAATATCCAGACATAATAAATGTAACTGTAGCCACCTAATTTTCAACACATTTGTGAAAAATACACATTGGAAAAAAAAAGTCTCTTCAATGAACTCTGCTGGGAAATGGGATATTCACATGTTATGTGACATTTCCTAGAGAAACATGACCAAACATCTGTTATTCCTCAGACAGCAGACAACGAGCCAAAGAAACTTCCATCCAAACTCAACCTGATGAATCAATCAGCTTCTGGAGTTACTTACAGGAACACGGGTAACTCAAGACATTGCATCACTGTAAAGTCTGACCCAACCTGGGTGCTCACAAGTACTGCATCCGTACATCCCGTTCAGATAACTGTCCACATCCTGTAATTCTGCACCCGCAAGACTACGTGCAGCCGTCTGTGTGAACGCAGGAGTGGAAGGCTGTATGATGGTAGAATCCTAGGTTAGGGGTCTGGTGACTCTCTTCCTGCTTGCAGAGAGACGAGTGCTCTCCTCACCGTCACCACAGAGCTCGCTATGATTGTATTGTTTCGCTCATTTCCCTGCAGAGACTATGAGGCAGAGTCCCGGGAGGGTCACAGCAATCTCTGCTCCATGGCAGCTAAAGGTCACGCTACACTCGGAGAAAATGGCCATTCCCCAACACAGCACTCCCAACAATGAGAAGTGGAGTCCTGTCTTTTACTGTGTACAAAAATCATTCAAAGTCAAGGATGGGTCACTGATAGGAGACCTGAAACTCTAAAACTGCTCAGGCAAAATACAGAGAGGCAAAGAGAGGCAAGAACGTTCTCAAACGGCTTCCATTAGCTCACAAAATAATTGTACAAATTGACAAATAATACTACATGAAACTCAATAGCATTTGCACAACAGGGGGAACAGTTAGCAAAGTGGGAGAGACAGCAAACTGTGGGAGCAAGTCTCAGTGCGTGTGTGCATGTGGTACAGGGTTAACAGCAAGAACCGATAACGAAGGAGACACTCAACAGAAATTTAAGCAAGAAATTTAAGGCTAGTTTGGGCTACGTTGATACTGTCCATAAAAACAAGGAGGAGGAGGTAGTGGTGGTATGGAGGAGGGGGAGGAGGTAGTGGTGGTATGGAGGAGGGGGAGGAGGAAGCATGAAATTATCTCAAAACACATCAAAAAAATTTCATGAAACCCTCAGCAAACTTCCAGCAAAGCAGACGCAGAAGGGGAAGCACCCAGCTTGATAATAGGGACCTTGGAACATCTACAGCCAGTATTTCTTTCAATAATAATGACTAAAAGCTTTCTTCCTAAGGCAGGAGCTTGACACCCAAGACCCCGCCAGGGCAATCATTAAGAAAGTCGAAGTAAAATCACAAGTATTACCAAAGAAGAGATTTCACCACTCGGGAGGCAGAGGTAGGCCTATGAATAAGAGGCCTGCCTGGTCTACAAAGCGAGTTCCAGGTCAGGCTCCAAAACTACACAGTGTGACGCACTGTCTTGAAAAACAAAAGACAAAACGAAAAAAGAAGGTAGGTGGGTTCAATACAACTCAGTAGCCAGTTCTGGTTCAAACTTTTGAGAGTCCAGGTAGTTTATTTTAGGCTTTTAGGCATATTTAAGCATAGCACAATTTGGAATTTTTTTTTTCTGGTTTTAATGAACTCATTCCCCATGTGTACAATAAAGCTTAGGACATGACTACGTCAAAAATCTCTGTAAAGTACAAGTGACATTTTCCACAAAGACAGGTTGTGTAGATTAACTAAAGGAACAGGATCAAGACAAGGGTCTGAGGACAGGGCCACCGACAGAGACAAACAAGCTCAAGATAAAGGTCTGAGGAGGACTGCTATGGTCTCTGCCACACAGATAGTGTAAAGGTCACCAGGCAACATCCCTCCTGGCTGGGCAGAAAGCAGATTCTACACCTTTCTTTGAAGAGGCATCCCTGTGTGCTTAGCAGCCCTGGTTTCCCTGATGCTCATCTGTGAGCACAAGGACCTACTGCCTCCTCACTGTGCCTGAAGGAAAAGCCAGGGAACTGTAAGAAAGAGAAAGCCGGGGATGCTAGAAGGTGGGGGGGGGTCTCACTCAGGCTTCCCAGTGCTGCGACCCTTCAATACAGCTCCTCATCTTGTGCTGACCCCAACCATAAAATCATTTCATTGCTACTTCATAGTTATAATTTTGCTACTCTTATGAACTGTAATGTAAATATCTGATATGCAACCCCTGTGAGAGGGTTGTTCAACCCCCAAAGGAGTCAAGAAGTACTGCTATAAGGTATCAGGTGACCACACTCACACATACCACACACAAACCAAAACAAAGAAAGAAAGGAAAAAAAAAGACTGTATTTTTATATCCTATAAAGAATGATCAGCCGGGCAGTGGTGGTGCACGTTTTTAATCCCAGCACTCGGGAGACAGAGGCAGGCAGATCTCTGTGAGTTCAAGACCAACCTAGTCTACAAGAGCTAGTTCCATGACAGGCTCCAAAGCAACACAGAGAAACCCTGTCTCGAAAAACCAAAAAAAAAAAAAAAGAAAAGAAAAGAAAAGAAAAAGAGCAAAGTCCTCAATGAAACCAATTTCTGTGTATTTTAATCATAAAATTAATTTATAGAAATTAAAAGAAATGGGAAGAATTAGGGCAAAGACATTAGATCCCTTATAACTTTCTCCCTAGCTCCAACTTGGACAGGTTTTCTAATTAATTTGTACGCTTCCAAACTGGGAATAATAACAGTTGTTGCCTTACAGAATATTTTTTTTTTAAGATTTATTTGTTACGTATATAGTATTCTGCCTGCATGCATGCCTGCACACCAAAAGAGGGCCTTGGAGCCTTCTCACTTGAGGGCCCCCCCACCTATGATGACTCTAGCTTGTGTCAAGGTGACATAAAACTAGCCAATTCAAGTTGAATTGAAATGTAAATCACTTAACAAATGTACAGAAAGGAGCAATGGGAGGGAAGTTTTATGCTCAGAAGAACCAATGAAAGAATGGAGTCTACTCTAGTAATACCTAGGCGATCTCCAAAACGTCTTAACAAGAGGAAGACAACCACTGGGCAGAGCAGACACCAACCATGGCTAAGGCCTTGGTACCAAGCATCACATGCTCTGCCTCGTGGTTTAAGAAGACTTCCCACATGCTGAAAAGTCTCAGGTATGGTGTTTCATGGAAACCTCTTATGAGAACCAGTCACCTGGGAAACCCCTCTCAGTTCTCCTTCCACCCTCTTTCCCCATCTCTTGACGTCTCAATGTCCGTCCCCATTTTAGCATCCCCCAATTCTTTTTTTTTTTTTTTTTTTTTGGTTTTTCGAGACAGGGTTTCTCTGTGGTTTTGGAGCCTGTCCTGGAACTAGCTCTTGTAGACCAGGCTGGTCTCGAACTCACAGAGATTCGCCTGCCTCTGCCTCCCAAGTGCTGGGATTAAAGATGTGCGCCACCACCGCCCGGCCACCCCAACTCTTTTCTAATTGCAGGTTTTAATACAAAAAAATATACCGATATGTTAAATAAGATGTTTAGGACTTTAAAATGTAAGAGCCATTTCCCTGCCCTATTCTCTACTACCAGTATATCTCTCCAAGGTGATCACTTGATGGAACTTCAGCTCCTTCTTCTGACAGTTAGTGCTACAAAATATAGCTGTCTCAACTAATAACTATACTGCATTTTTCGAATTACCAATTTGATAATTCCAGTAATTTCATGCATATATTTCTATTGATTTAAAATTTATACTACTGATTGATTTCTACATCTTCAGCTTTTTATTCTCCACTGTAGCACACACGCATTTCTCATCTTTTCAGCACACAGCCATCCAAAAGAACTGTGGTCCGTCTATGCCCGTAAATGATCATCAGTGCATCCACTCTTCATCCACGCCAGCATCCTGAGACTTTGACTTCCTTTCCATTAGATTTATGCTATTGTATTCAGCGCCTTCCTCTCTCTTGGCTTCATCTCTTCCTTGTAAGGGGCATATCCCTGTGTGTTTCCTAAGTAACAGGATGTAGGAAATGCTTTTGTGAGCACTTCACTGATAGTGGGATGATGCAAAGTTCTAAGACGGGAATGATTACTACTCAAGAGCAAAATATCTGCTGTAAACCAGCTCTGATCCCATTATTTGGCCCTTGTATACACTTCTGGAAATCTGTTGGGCCTTCTTTGATGTCGATGTTCTGATTTTTTTCTATGTGCTTGGCTTAGATGTTTTATCCCTGAGCTGGGAACCCTGTGGGGTTTCTCTGTCTGAATGCACAGCTTAGACTATGGATTCTTCGGCATGTCTTTGGGTTGTTTCTGTGCTCTACTTCTTCCTCATCTGAATGAGCTGCCCCACACTCCCATGCTGGCCTTTCACACCGCTCCCTACTTACCTAGCCCTCCTTCCTCGCTTAGGTTCCATTTTATCTCTCTGCTTTTCGTACCTGTATCCTCCTCTTCTGCAGAGTGCACTGTTAGGCTTTAAATTCCCTGAACTCCTGTGGAACGTGTTTGTCGTCCACCTTTAAAGCAAAGCATCCTTTAGAAAACCTCTCTATTAGCTTTGCTTATTTTCAGACAATGTGCATGAAAACCCCACCACAGCTTCCCAGTGGGTCCATGCTAAGTGTTAAGATATTTGATCTTGCATTAGCATCCTTGGACAGATGATGGAGGAAGGCCATTGGTTAACTAATAAAGAAACTGCCTTGGCCCATTTATAGGCCAGCCCTTAGGTGGGTGGAGTAAACAGACAGAATGTTGGGAGAAAGAAGCCCAGTAAGGAGTCGCCATGATTCTCCCGCTCCAGACAGACACAGGTTAAGATCTTCCCTGGTAAGCCAACTCGTTGTGCTACACAGAATATTAGAAATGGGTTAGATCAATATGTAAGAGCTAGCCAATAAGAGACTGGAACTAATGGGCCAGGCAGTGATTAAAAGAATACAGTTTCCGTGTAATTATTTTGGGGCATAAGCCATGCGGGCGGCTGGGTGCCGGGGACGCAGCCCCGCCGCTCATATTACAACAGACAGAAACCTTGTCAGAAAGATTCTACTTGAGGCACTCATCTCTTAGTGAGAAGCTTCTTTCCTATCACCCTCACAGTATTTAGTCCAGCTTTCTCTTTACACTTTCAATGGCTTAAAGTGCCACACACCAATACCAGCAGGATTTACCATCAACTGGGATTAGCATAATCCCAGTTTCTAATCAGCATAGCTGATCTCCAGCAAAAATCTTAGCTAGGGCCTCAGGAAGCAGGCTTGACAGTAGAGCCATCAGGCCAGGGATGGCAGAGAGTCTCCAAATTGTCACCTTCCGTCTTTGAAGGAGCCAGATGTTCCAGATTCTAGTTAACAGGGGAATAGGAGGCTTGGCTCTCACTCACTGAGGAAAAATGTACACAGTACTCTCACCCGCTCGTTCCCTGTGCTCCATGTTGAACCCTGAGCTCAACTGTACTGAGCACTCCCCAGTTAAGAAACCCGTCTATTTCCTATCCCTGAAGAATAAACTAACCAAATGGAGGAAGGCATTCCTTTTAGATGGGGCTCTATGTTTTAAGAACCTCTTAAAGGCTCACAACCTATTTCACCCGTGTTAGTGTTCCCTTCATCCCCTTGAAGGTCCCAGGACTGATGTGAACTAAACTGGCTCTTGAGACAGAACTGTTCCCTCAGTCACACCTAACTCCCACCCTTGGCCAATGTAGCTCTTACTTCAAGTCACAGTTTCTTGATGGTACTGCTAGTTCCACGGAGGAGGCATGGAGGTCCTCGCAGGAACATTAAACAGACAGTTGTCCCTTCATTGCCACCCAGAAGGCCGGACCAGCTGTGGTTAATAGCCTGGTGACCTTTGTGTTACCTGTGGGGTCAGACCACACTGGATTCCCCCATCTTTATCTTTCCAGTTTCAGTCAATCTACAACACTCTCCTCCCCAGACCCTTATCACGAGCTTGTTTCTCTGGAACCTGTTTGCTCAGTTAACCCACAGAGCCTACCTTTAAGGAAAATGTCACTTGTACTTTACAAGAGTTTCGATGTGGTCATTTCTTAAGCTTTGTTGTGCACATGGAATTGAATTATCACCAGGAAACTTACCAAATTATGTTGTGCTTAAATATGCCTAAAATAAACTACTTCAGACCTTTGCAGTTTGAACCAACATTAGTTACTGAGTTTTGTTAAACAGAACTAACTGTCTTATCTCCCCCAGATGGAGATTCTGATGGCCTTGGTGGTCACAGAGACACCCACAGTTCTCGGAGGTCCCCAGAGGGAAACAAATTACAGGTCTGTTCACCCTGTTCTGGTAGATGCTGCTTTTGTTTTTAACTTATATAAATGACGTAAGTCTACCTGAAATCACTACTCTGAGGTAATTTATCTTTAAGCAAACTGTTTAGATAGGGATAAGGGGGACAAAGGGACAAAGGGAAAAATCACCTGAAACTGAATCACCGGAATATTGTGAAAAGTAGACCGTGATGTGTTCTAGTTTAAAAGGCCTGGGCTATATCTCAGATCTACTACTCTCCTCTTCTGCTAGTACGTGGAACTGCTTTCTGTCAAGGCTAATGCACAGGATGAGATAGCTATCCTCTCTGACCTTCACTTAGATGGTAATTTTCAGGTTAGAAACACAGAGCAGATTTATGCTTCTCTATGACAGCAAATCATCAATTCACTTAATGAAATATAAGTGATTTTGCCCACTTGTGTTCTAAGCAGAGCTGATCTGTTACAGCTGCCTGTGTGTGTGCAAATATATATGAATTTTTAATATAATTATCTTACATCTCCTTCCAGACATCTGGACTGTGTTAATACCCAGTCAGCAGCCCACATCCTTCAGAAGATAGGAAATTGATATTCCCGAGATGAGAGATCAGATGCTACTTGAGAGGACAAGACATCCATGTCTTAATGAGAAGCAACTTTCCACAACACCATCCTGTCGCCCTGAAGCAAGGCTCAAAGCACCACACACCAGTAGATTACAGTGCTTTTCCAGCTCCAAAAATGTCAGCATTTACCATCATCTGAGATTTGGGAGACCACAACAGCACAGTCCCAGGGTGTGACCAGTCTCGTTTGTCACACGCAGGATGTTCAGCCAGTCGCTCCTCAACAGTCTTGGAGAGAAAACTGCAAATGTGTGTGTGTGTCTGTGCACGCGTGTGTGAGAGGGGGCTCACACACACAGGCGTGCTCATGTGTCAAGCTGTGTGTGTGGTCGTCAGCCTGCTGGAACAGGTTCTCTCCTTCTTCCATGTGGGATCCACGGATCAAACTCAGGTCGGCAGCCTGGCAGAAAGGGTCTTTACCCACCAAGCCATCTCACTGGTTCCCCACCTCTCTTTTATCCTCAATTTCCTACTGCTCACAATAATAAAAAGTAAACAAAATATTTTTCTTTTAAACAATTTAATATATTTTAATATTAATGTATTTTTTTTCTTTTTGGTTTTTCAAGACAGTTTCTCTATGTAAAATTACATTATTTTTAATTTTTTGGTGGTTTTGAACTCCCGACCAGCCTCCCCAGTGCTGAGACTACAGGCTTGCCCCACTGATCATTCTTTCTGAATTCAATATGTAAAACAGGCTGTTCTGCCTGTTTCTCAGGTGCTGGGGTTATGCGCTGCCACACTTGGCTAAAGGAAATATTTTTTAGGCTGGGTGCCGGAATTCACTTTGACTACCCATCAAGTACTTGGAAATTGTACCAATGAAACCAACAATTTTTAAGAAGAAATATGGTAATAAAAATTACCTAATGTAGATGTATATTTTAAATCTCAAACTGTCTAAGTAGACTTCCCTCCAAAGCAGTTTTTAAAAAAGAAATCTTTAGAATTAAAATTCTAATGAAGGGACCTGTTAGTTGGGTGTCAGGGAATAAAATTTCATGCTTTTTAGTATTATATATTATATCCCGTGGGATAAATGCATTTCTGTAAAATATTTTATTATTTACATGTTTAGTTCTTAGTAAGCACCATTAGAATGCAACTGGGTTTGTTTTTATCCCAGAGGAGTGTGTAGGCAAGTAAAATGATTAGCACTGACAGAGTAACATCCATCATCTACTCACGATTATCATAATGTATCTCATGCATAGGATTTATGTGTATTGTTTGCTTTCCTGTGTTATGTCTTGGTTCAGGACCCAGCTTTGATCATGATTCTGCTCAGTGGACGCTAGGTGAGACATTTAATCGGGGGTCTCTGGCGTCACTTCACACGTGTTATGTGGATAAAATTAAAAAATAAATTCTAATAAGAAAATTAGCATAGCCCGTATTGCTGTTGTCACTAATTAGTCCAATTACGCAGTTCCTACGTGCAGAGAAGGGGTTCGGGCCCACTCTGTTTTGCTCCGGCCTATCAATTTCACAGCACTAGAGGATGAAGCCTGCATTAGCACACACGCTTGATCCACCGGAAACAACTCCCTTATTGATCTTTCCTAGGCCTTGCTCTCATGCAGACCAGATATTTGTCATAATTCTACTTTTGTACATTCATGCTCACTGTCAAGCCTTTCTTTCTTCTTGTGGGGCAATAATTCGGAAACAACCCCATCTGAAGGGTAAGAATGGAGGAAGTAACCACAGCTCTCTAGCTTTTTAAGCCTACAGGTGGGACCGCAGTCAGTCCTTGATGAGCACGCCAATGAAGCTGCAGTTCTCAAAGCACAGACCGTAACACTCTTCACAAGGTGCCATTCCTTAAAAGCCTACCCGCTACAAAAGCTGTTCCCGTGTTTGGGAAAGGAAAATCCCCAGTCACAAGTCTCTGCGGTGTTACTACTGTAGCGGACATAGGGAATGGACTGGATATGACGCCAGCTTTTAGAGAGACTGCTACACAGTTGCAGAGCGCTTTCACACAGCAAAGGGTGAGAGACACTGTTCCCGCACTATACCCCAAGGTGGCCACGGAGGTCTGCAACGTGCTGCACACGCTCCCCAAATCCCTCCCTCGGCGACAGCGCGCGCCCGCGGGGGCCCATTACCATCCTGCAGAATGAGGGTGGGTTGCACTGCTTGCACTCGGAACTGCCTGGCCCTCCAGCCAGGGCTGGGGGCCCGCACCACCTCGCTGTCAGAGAGCCAGGTCACGGTCTCAAAGTTGTCCCCGCGAGCCAGGGCCTCGGCTTCGGCGCGGTGCACGGCCACCTGGTCGAACTGGTAGAGACCGCCGGAGTGATCGAAGTGCACGTGGGTGGCCACGGCCAGCAGCGGCCGGCGCCCAGCATCCTCCTTAGCCCCGCAGTCCTGCAAGAGGCCGGAGGAGTAGAGGTACTCCGGGAGGCTGCGCAACCCCAGGCCCGTGTCGATCACCACGTCCTGCTCCGAGCCACGCACTAGCCAGATGTTGGCGCGGTTGCCTGACTCGTAGAAGCGTTCTTGAATCCAGAAGATGCCATCGCCCAGAGACTTGTGGGCGTACCACTCGAGCGCGGACATGCTGCTGCGCAGGGGTGCGGCCGGGAGAGGTGGGTGTGCCTCTCACGGGCAGTCCGGGACCCGGCGCTGCCGCAGTGAGCCGCGTACCACTCTCAGCTCCGGAGGAGGCGCGAGCGAGGGGCGGGGATGCGGAAGGGAGCGCGGATAGGACGCGGCGACGCTGTCCCCCGATCGTCCGGTGCGCAGGGCGCAAAGGCTGCAGCCCAGGCTGCCGCAGCTTCTGCAGCCGCAGCACCAAGGCAGTAACGCAGGTCGCTGCAGCGGGGCGGAGACAAGGGGCAACCCGGGCCTGCTCGGGGGTTCTACTGCAGAGGCTGGGGGTGATGCGTGGGAAGCGCCAGGACCGCCCCCACACCGGCAGTGGGCGCAGCTCACTCGCCGCCCGCCCGGGCTCAGAGCGAGGCTGAGCCAGTTGGAGACTGACTACGGCGCCTGCCAAGGGCTAAAAAGCTCCGAGCCGGGGGTGTGGCCTCACCGGGAGTGGGCGGGGCTCCTAGTGGGCTCGCAGAGCGCTGGGGCCGCGTGTGCTGCACCGTGCGTCCTGCTGGAGAAGTGGAATCCGTGGTTCTTGACTGGCCCGACCGCCCGCATCCCCGCCACCTCGGCTGCACAGCGTTCCCAAGCCTCGAGACTAAGTGAGCAGGTAATAGGAAGCTGTCCGGGATTGGGCTGGAGGTGAAGAGATAGAAGGGAGTTGATGAGGGCACGTGGAGAACGTGGTGGACCGGCAACCCGAGCCCAAATTTAGCAAACCTCTGGAGTGACTTGGGAGGGGAGCCTTACCTCTCCAAAGCATACTGCTGCCTTTCAAACCCTTTAACGTCTTAGTAGCCAGATCTCCAGTCTCCTCTTGGGGGTGTTCTCAGTGAAGTAGAAGAGTTTATGCTCTTGAGGATACTACAGAAGAATTTAGCAAATCAAGTGATCCTACTGATGGTTTGGCACTGGTTTGTCGGCAGATTGCTGCTAAGGGCATACCACTCCGCTTCTGTTTTCTTAACTGTTGGCACCCTTGATAATGAATGGGCCAAGAGGTTGTTGAAGGGATTCTTCTTTAAACAGGTCTAAATCCCCGTCAGGTTTTGCGCGGTTCTTTGCTCTTTGAAGAGAGCAGAGATAGCAAAACATAGCTAATGAAGGGTGGAGCACTTTGAAGCGACAGGAAAAGTGGATAATGACTGGGTGTGGCCTTGCCGACCACTGAAATCGCCCCCACTTTTAACATGAAGTCCTTGTGCTCTCCACCCCCCCCCCAAGCCCTGCTAGCTGCATTTATTTAGGGTTCAGAAACTCCCTTGAGAAGTTGACGAATCTTCAGAAAGTACAGACCCACAGGACAGCATTCTAAAGGATAATTAGGAAAATGCTTACTGTGGCATCTCCTGATACACTTTCCTGGAGGGAGGGTGTATTCTTCCTACACTCCTGGAGTCTCTGGTGGGAATGCGAGCAGGTTGCTGCCCCTTTGAGTATTTTGCTACTCTCATCTAAGTAGAAGTTATTCAGTTATGCAATTGGAACCATTCTTAGCACTAAATGATGCATGACGAACAGAAAGCTATATTTCATAAAAAGTCTGATTTGAGTTCTTAAGAATCTGAGGAAGTGCTGGGTGGTGGTGGTGCTCACCTTTAATCCCAGCACTCAAGAGAGACAGGCGGATCTCTGTGAGTTTAAGGCCAGCCTGGGCTACAAAGTGAATTCCAGGACTGGCTCCATAACTACTGAGAAACCCTGTCTCAAAAAGAGGAAGCTAATATTGGTATACAAATACTTGTAATATAAGGCAACATGCACGCAGAAATCGGATGCTACGAGGAGGGACTGTTGAATGACTGCAGCAGCCTTAAAGAAGACGTTGTCAGCAGAGAGGCACGGTGCCTCCTGTATTTGATGCTTCCCTGCAGACGGAAGCCACTAGGTAAAATAGTACAGCATCATTATTTGACCATGAGCTCAGCAATAATTCACCAGTAATTATTTGGCTTATGCCAGGCTGCAGTTCCCAACGGTTCTCTTTTTCTACTTTTCAGTATGACTTTGCTTCTCATCTTTGTTAGATTTACACATGGGTATTACCGAATGAGGCAGGACATCTTCAACTGGCCTTTCTGGCCTGTTTCTTGCTTTTATTCTGTACCACCTACCAGTCTCTTGACGGTCTGGCTAAGCTATATCTTGCCTGTTTCCCCTACTTGACTGAACTCCATCAGAGCAGGGGTGTTATTTATTCCCTCTGTATTCCAACGCAGAGAATGACTTGACATAGAGGGCTCTCAATGAAGACTCCAGTAACTGATGGAAGACCCTCCCAGTAACTGATGGAAGACCCTCCCTGGGGAGACACAAGAACCAAAAGTTACTTGGTGAGAGGCAGAAGTGTCCAAAGCTCTGTTGAAAGAAAACATCAGAATTGTAAAACTCTGCCTTCTCCTAAAATGACTAGAAAGCGGACTGAAAATCGGAACCTGAACTTCAGCAGTCTATGTTGGAGGGTCAGACGGGAGATGCTAAAGGCCCGAGCTAAAGCAGAAGTAAAAGAAGAGCAAGATCAGAGAACGCAGAGCTAGGAGTCTTCTGCTAGGGTAGCATAGGATACAGCCAGGGCGGAATGAGTCAGGCTCTTGACTAGAGCAAGTTGGGGGTCCTTCAAAGTTACTGTGGCCTGGTTTCCGTTGCCTGCCCTGGCTTCCAGCCATTTGGACATTTATTCATTTAGCTAAATGTGTAAGGCCGTGTACGACAACATGAGGACAGTACTTTTTTTTTAACTACTTATTTATTATGAATAGTGTTCTGCCTTCATGTATGCCTGCAGGCCAGCAGAGGGCACTAGATCTCATTACAGATAAGTGTGAGCCATCATGTGGTTGCTGGGAATTGAACTCAGGATCTCTAGAAGAGCAGCCAGTGCTCTTAACTACTGAGCCATCTCTCCAGCCCAAGGACAGTATGTTTAAGTCACAATCATGACTCGTGACAGTTTGGACCTAGGACGAACTGCAGAGATTAGTTTATACTCTTCCAGAAGATTGTATTTAGAGTTAATTAGGGTACACTTTCGATCTGACCTCCACAGGCACCTACAGTCATGTACACATACACACATGTAAAATAAAATCAGAAAATTCAGAACTTTTGGCAGTTACTAATTTCCCTCATTGATTCTACAGCTCTGGGATTAAAATGATTATCAATTAGTTTAGACACATGCTTTCAGAAATAAAATATAGATCGGACATGGAAAGGATTTCCTGAGAACTACTCCTGCTTTGGTAGGAATTGATTGAGACTATCAGATAACCTTTGAACTCTTCTATAAAATAGGAGATTTAATCTACTGTGATTCTTAGTTTAGCCAGGGCTGCATAGTGAGTGAGACTCTGGAGAGAGACAGAGAGAGAGAGAGAGAGAGAGAGAGAGAGAGAGAGAGAGAGAGAGAGAGAGAGAGAGAGAGAGATCACTTATAGTAAATATAGGTGCCAGAATATTTGAAATGAAGGGATGTTTTGAAGGAAGAACTGGGTGACTGAAGCTTTAATGCTCTCTGCTCAGTACCTTTCCAGAATGTTCAGTGCCAGTTGAGGAATTTACTGAGGTAAATTGGGCCATTCTAAACAGATTTGGATAATGGGGAAATAGAGAAAACAAAAACTCTTCATGTAAGAAGTTTGGAAGATGAAGCAGGAATATTAGAAAATCAAGACCTGCCAGGATGTAGAATGTGTTCAAGTCCAGTGTGCCTCAAAAATTATGTCTGTAAATTAACAAAAATTAAAAGGCCAGGGCTGAAGTTTAGTGGATGATTGCCATGTGTGAGAAGCCTGAGTTCAGTCCCTGGCATCAGAACAACATACTTTCCCCGAAAATGTCTGACAGGTGGAAAAAAGATAAGATCAATGTACTGGATAAATCAAGTAAAGGATTTCAGTGACTGATCCTAGACCTCACTTGTGAACTCCCCCTGGATACAGGGCAAGTGTACAGGACCTGTACCATGTCCGGATCGCCAAACCGAAGAGAACGGCACATAGGATGTCTAGTAATGGCCAGTATGTCTAGTAACAAAGGTGTCTCAAGAGCAAGGATTGGATTTCCACAGGTTACGTTTAGTGTTATGGTTTATACACAATGACGGCATGATAAAGATAGGAAGGTCGAGTCTGCAAAGCGTATTTTCTTGGCGAATATTCTATTAAACTGTGTTAGCTGAGATACTCTCTTGGAGTGAATATTCCAAACTGTTTCCAGGGCCCAACCCCCAAAATACTGGTTTATTAGGTTTGAGAACCAGTTGTTCCCCAGTAATCTGTTTTATGTCTCCCAGTTAATTCCTGTGATCGGGCGGGCTTGATTAACATTGCCTAGACTTGTTCTTAATCTTTAATTAGCGACATATTCTCAACTGGCCATGCCTGTGGGGCCCCTCCAGCTGTTCCATAGAGTAAAACTGTGAACCTCTTACTCAGTGGTTGCCTTACTTGAAATACCAGCTTTTTGTAAACTCAGCATGTTTGAGTGACTCAGCAATTGCAATGAGGCCGTTTGGATGGATTACCCCTCTTCTACAGCAGACAGACGGAACGAACTTCAGTGTTAAGATGAATTTCATGAACGGACTTTGTTTTTAAGGTAACTGGTGTATGAGAAAAATTAATTCCTACTAGAATTTCAATCAGCAAAAATGGAAAAATGATAAAAAAAAAAAGTATCATTCAAGTCAACAGCCCTCTAAAAAATTGCGTATCATCATTTTGTAATCTATAACGGAATAGTAGATCTAGACAATTTGGTGAAAGTGATAAGCGTCCTCTACTAAGCAAGACAGACCAATAGAACCGGGCGGTGGTGGCGCACACCTTTAATCCCAGCACTCGGGAGGCAGAGGCAGGCGGATCTCTGTGAGTTCTAGGCCAGTCTGGTCTACAAGAGCTAGTTCCAGGACAGGAACCAAAAAAGCTACGGAGGAACCCTGTCTCGAAAAATCCAAAAAAAAAAAAGACCAATAGTAACTCTCAGCCACCAGGAGAGCGATTAAATGTTTTGCTATGATATAATGAGAAAAACAGTATTTCTTAAATGTGCTGGCAACAAAAGTCAGTCCAAAATCTGAGTGAGCCTCTAATTTACCTGCTCATTGGAAATAGCGCTCAGAGTGATTCATTAAACTACATAGGTATGGGATCTTTCACACCCAGAATACGGGAAGCTGTTGCTAATTAGGCCCCGCTCAAGATGAGCTGCATCAGAACGCAAACATTTGCTTGTACCTTCGTGTTCTGGTGATGAGTGCTTTACAGGACAGCAACCTAGTCTTCTCCAGAAGTAAGTAGCAAGGAAAACAGAACAGGGAAAGCTTTACAACTGGAAGGAGATGTAAGAGACACATCGTTGCGATGCCATGTGAACAGAACTGTAAAGCCACTCGGGTAGTGGGTGAGGGGGTTTGGATGCTGATTACATAAAGCACGAGAGTGAGGAAGCGTGACAGTTCTGCGTGCGATAGTATGTGGGTTTAAAATTTTTAATTAGCTCATAAATTAGCGCCTTTCCTGATAGTATTTTCATACATACTGAGTTTTGCTTGGTCCTTCATCTTCTGCTCCCCGTCCCCATATTCTCCACTGCCTCTTCTCCCCCTTCCACCATTCCACGTGTGTTCTTCTGTCCCAACCTCTCCCTCAAGGCTTCCTTTCTTCTTCCTCGTGGGCCCCTTTGCAGTTTCCTGACCTCTGACTACTTACTGCCTCACAAATACACATAAACAGAAAATCAGAAGCCAGGATCTGCACATGAGACTATAAACAGTTTTGGTCTTTTCCATCCTGGGCTACCTCAAGTAATCTAAGTAATATACATTCCAGCAATATACATTTCCCTCAGATTTTATAGTTTTATGGTTGTGCATAAGGACTGCATTTTCATTACGTTCATTGTGGATGGGCAGCTAGACTGTTGATGGACGTCTAGTTCCATGTTGCTACTGTGAATAGACATGGAGTAGGCATGGATGTACAGGTATCTCTGGTCGTCCTTTGGGTGTATGCCTAGGAGGCTATGATTGGTGCATACTACAGATCTTTTTAATTCTTTTGAGAAACCGCCACACTGATTTCCACGATGGTTGCGTTGTATTTTTTTTCTCATGTAGCTCTCAGAGAATATGCATAATGAAGAGTTTTTAAATAACCCAAGTCACAGGACTGGGGGAACATGAAGAAGTGATTAGTCACATATTGGTAGCTCCTGAGACGGAATGTTCGGTAGGTACACGGGAGTCAGTGAAGCTGCCTGTCCCACCTGTGTATATGTGCATAGACTCGTGGAAGGCAATTGAACTCTGCAATGACGGTAGCAGACTTATATAGTCATTTCTTAATGTTCAGGCACTGATATAGGCAAATATCAAGTAGTAAAAGACATAGGTATAATGATGAATTTCGAAAACATATTATGTAAAATTGTCTCTGAAAATGTTCTCGGCTAGCTGGGTGGTGGTGGCGCACGCCTTTAATCCCAGCACTTGGGAGGCAGAGGCAGGCGGATCTCTGTGAGTTCGAGACCAGCCTGGTCTACAGAGCTAGTTCCAGGACAGGCTCCAAAACCACAGAGAAACCCTGTCTCGAAAAACAAAAAAAAACAAAAAAAAAAAAAAACAAAACAAAAAAAAATGTTCTCTGCTTCAGCCATTATAGTAAGTCCAAGACTGCTTGAGCAATTCACAAGAAAGAGGAAACTGTATTTCCCCACTGATTTGATTTTTCTGCATGTAACTACAGCCATAGACATATGAAATCATTAACTCTGACAGCTGCAGAGCCTTTAAGAAGCTGCAGTTATTTGATACTGCTTATTTCCTGTAAATGAATTAACAGGTTAGTCTGTGGCATCCCGTGTTCCAGATGTGTGGCAGGTCATAATCATTACATTATTGCTGCTTGAGAACTAAAGTCACTGAGTGTAATTAATATAATTTCAAACCTCAGAGGTGGGGCTTCTGGACATGCGCAGCTATGTTTTAACTGAACTGCTGAGCAGGTATCCCCTGGAGCATCTTCCCAGTATCCTCAACATATCCTGTGTGTTGTAGTCATCTGGTCAGGTTTTCAGACCACTCTTGCCAAATCATCACGACAAGTAATCTTGATTAAGGGTTTCCGTGATTCACAACCTTTGACACGCATCAGAACTAACTTGAGTCCGTCTTAGGATACAAATTTAAGCCACACACTGAAGCCAGCCCCTAGAGCTGTGACCACTCCCTCTCGTTCCTCTCCTCTCTCCTTCCTCCTCACTTTGCATTTTCAGCGCTTACCTGATTGAGGCTGCTGTCACCTGCACTATTGAGAAATTACTGCTCCAGGTGTCTCGGCTCCCCAGGTCATTAGACAATGACTGCAGGGGTTGAATTCTTTTTATGTTGACCCCATGATAAAGGAAGTTTAGATTTCCAGGCGTTTCAGCCAGGCTATTATATTATATTCAGACAATACGAAGAAGTAGCTAGCACCTTGTTTATTTTTGGAGACCTTCCCTTATCATTAATGTCACAAAGCCAAGAGGACTAGCGTTAGTAGTCTTGGCATCCCGGCAGGAGACCTGGTTTGGAAGAGCATCTGTGTGAAACACTGTTGGCCACGTGATCGTGAGAAAGGTAACTGTTAGGCAAGCAGAAGTGAAAGTCCCTCCGGTGTTCTGTGGTTAAGAGGTCAGACCACTCTCCTGGGCACCATTGCACCAGCCGTGGGAGTGGCAGGAGTGTGCACTTTCATTCTCACCGCAGTTCACCGTGGAATCCCACAGAAAGAGCCAACCCAGTTCTCACGCTTTAGAGCAGGGCTCCTTAAACTTCTGCCACTCATTGACTCCTGTTTACCTGAGAAATTTTATGCAACCTCAGGTATATATGAATGTGAACATATGTATACATATTACACACTTATTGATAACCATGAATTCATACAACCCCGGATATACAGATATGCAAACATATGTATACATATTACACACCTACTGGTAATCTTAAATTCATACAACCCTGGGTATATAGGTATGCAAACATATGTATACATACTACACACCTACTGGTAATCTTAAATTCATGCAACCCTGGGTATATAGGTATGCAAACATATGTATACATATTACACACCTACTGAAAATCATGAATTCATACAACCCTAGGTATATATGCATACATAGTACACACCTACTGGTAATCTTAAATTCATGCAACCCCGGGTATATAGGTATGAAAATATATGTATATATATTACACACTTATGGTAATCATAAATTCATTTTGAAACACTTACTTGGCATGCACATATTTTCACCATTCAGTACGAAAGCAAACATGACTACTACTCAGCCAGACGTGGTTGTGAGAAGAAGTAAATCCTGCTGAGCGTTTGATATTGTGGGATGTAAAGCATCTCCTGAGATTTTCAGAGTTTCTCTGAATTTTATGATCATCAGTGCTGGAAAAGTGTTTCACACAAGGAAAACAAACTGGCAGAAATGTCTGGGAGCCTTTTCTGGAATTATTGGAATTTCTGTCCTAGAACCAGTAAGCAAGTTTTTATGACGCTCGAGTCAGCAATTCAAATCCCGGTTTTTAAAGTCAAATTTTGTGTTTTGTGATACATGCTGAAGAATGACTAGGAAACAGTGGAAGTCTTTGTAAAATATTGAAGGTCTTTGCTTCTATTATGTCTCTATAAAAGCAGAAGGCTCGCTGAAGTTTACAGCACACAGGAGCTCTGAGTCTGAGCTGCGGTGTCTCAGGCAGTGACTGCCTGCCTTGTGTGATGTGAGGACCTGCACGCTGCCACGTGTGTGTGTGTTTCCTTTAGTGCCAAGGCTGAAGTGACACCAGGTGAGGGCTCATTACAGAGTACATTTTCAATAAATTTTTGGTTGTTGCTCATTCCGAAACTTTTATTATTGCCAAGTTTTTTAGACACACACAGTTCCACAACCCAATAAAGGGCCACAAGCCACAGTTTAGGAATCAGGCTTTTGCATACTAGTGATACATGTTGTAACCTCAGTGCCTGGGAATGGGGCTTACAGACCAGCCAGTCTCAAGCTCCAAGTTCTGTGAGAAATCTTGTCTCAGATAAGGTAGAGAAGCAGCTAAGTAAGATGTCCAGCGTGATGGTGATGTCAGCCTCCCCCTGCGCACATGTCTGCGTGGGAGAATGAACCCCTCCCACACACGTTTACACGCACATACTTCCCCTCCATCTTCTCCTCCTTCTCTTCCATCTCTTTGTCTGTCCTGTTATCAAACTGTAGAGAGATGGAGGGAACCTTACAGTTAACTGAGTATTTCCACCATCCCAAAGAAGACCCAGGGCCAGCCCTGTCCTGTGGACTTGAGTGAAGTTTAGTCTTCCTCTCTACACAGTGATGAACATGTGAACAGTTCCCCCATCTTACTCACTTGCTCCTATACACATTTCTTTTTAATAAAATTCTTTTTCGTGCAATATATTGTAATGACACTTTTCCCTTCCTCCAGCTCCTACTAGATCCTTTCCACACACCAACTCCATGCCCTTTCTTTATCTCTATTTCAAGACAGGGTTTCACGACGTAGCACGGGCTGTCTTGGAACTCTGTAGGCCAAGCGGGCCTGGAACTCACAGAGGTCTGTCTGCCAGACTCTGTCCCCCAAGTGATGGGATTAAAGGCTGCGCCGCCACCACCCTGGTTCTCTCCCACTCAATCTCTTTCTTTAAAAAAAAAAAAAAAAATAAAAGCAAAGACCAAGAAACACACAAAACCCTTCACAAAAACAGACACCAAATATACAAGCAGAAGACCAAACAAAACTTCACAAATCAACATGAAACAAAAATTCTAAAAAGAAAAAACTTAAAGGTTTGAGCTCATTTTGTGCAGCTACTTCTGGGCATGGGGGGGGCGTTAATGTATCCAGTGAGACTCCACTGGAGAAAACTAATTTTTCCTTTGCAAACATGTATCAAATGTATTTTGTCAGTGGCTTCTTGGTTAGGGGTGGGGGCTGTATCTACTTGATTTCTTTGTTGTCTTTGTGTCTATGTCCCTCTCTCCTGATGGAACCCTATCTAGTCTGAGCCTGTATAAGCCCTGTGTGCGCTGCTACTGTCTCTGAGTTCATATTTGCATGAGTCCTATTGCGCGTGAAAGAGAGTTTTTCTTTGGAGTCATCCATCCCCGTGGCCTCTTCTAATTTCTAATCTTCTGTTCGTTTTGCTGCCTCCTCTTCTGCATAGACTCTTGCACCCAGTTAAAAAGTACTTTGAGAGGCAGGCAGTGGTGGCGCACGCCTTTGATTCCAGCACTCGGGAGGCAGAGACAGGTGGATCTCTGTGAGTTCGAGGCCAGCCTGGTCTTCAAGAGCTAGTTTCAGGAAAGGCTCCAAAAGCTACAGAGAAATCCTGTCTGCTTTAAAGTGCTTCTTTTCTTTGATGTGTGATTCAGTAAATCTCACCGTTTAACCCTGTCTTTCAGGGTTTGTCCACCCTTCTATTTGCCCACACGTCTGCTGTAATCAGTTCTGATGGCTGGTAATAAAGGAAGAGGACGAGCTGCCTATACCTTTAATATTGAGGCTGTTGGCTTCAGCAGAGGGGATAAGTTGCCTGATGTCGTATTGAAGCCACCACCACTGTTTCCTGTAAGTGTAACAACAGCTTACTTTTCACAATGTATTTTTGCATATTTTAGGGGTTTAGGGCTTGAATACATACTACTGTTATGATATCCTCGTGTCTAAGAATAAAAGACTATGTTGCATCTACCTTGTACTCAGACAACCAGTTATTCTTAGAACCTGTCCGAGTTTTCAGACTGATTTTTTTAAAATACAGAAAGCAAAACTATATATACCTTTCCATAAAAACAATGAGTACAGTGTGAACTAAGAATTATTCTACTGTGTTATTAATATATTCTAATTGCTAAAATAATATTTTAAGTAGTTTTATGATGTGCACAATGATTTTCTTCATATTTTGTATTTGTAGAAAACAATTTTGCCCCTTATTATACCACTTTTGTCTCATTCAAGTTTATTGCTGTTGTATCTTTGCTTTTTTGCAGTCTCTTTGGATTTTGCTACTTTCTCAGAACAGAAACATTTCTACTACTTTAGGGATTGCTTCTAAATTTAACAACATAAACTGGGCGGCAGTGGTGGTGCACACCTTTAATCCCAGCACTCGGGAGGCTGTGAGTTCGAGGCCAGCCTGGTCTATAAGAGCTCGTTCCAGGACAGCCTCTAAAGCTACAGAGAAACCCTGTCTCGAAAACAAAAACAAAACAAACAAACAACATAATGGCTGATGTTTTGATTGAAAGCAGTGGCTTACATTTTCAGATGTGTGTGTGCTGCTGCTCAAAGCAGACCAACCAGAGATGCTCTTAGTCATTCCCTGCATTAACCTTTCCTGTTTTAGATGGAGAAGTCCTTTCTTGAAGGACTTATGGTGTAGAGAACCCTGGATAGGTGGATCCTTGTTCTAGACACTCACAGAAACAGATACATTTTAAAAATAATATTAAATATTTTAGATTTTTGAGAATCGTATGCATGAATACTGTACTTGAGTCATTTTCATTCCTCCAGCTCCTCCCATATTCTCCTAATTCCCTCTCAAATTCATTACTCTGCTGTAAATATTGTTGTTACACATATACACTTTCTGTGCACAATAATGTATATATAACATGTTTACATACACACACAGCCTACTGGATTCATTTAGTATTGCTTGTATGTACATGTGTTAGGACTGACTACTAGATATTAGATAACCTAGTAGAAGCCTTGTTCTTGGAGAAAACTGGTTTTCCCTCTCTCTGCAGCGATTGGAGACTATAGCTCTTTATCTAGAGCTGGGGATGGCCAGCTTTGGAATTCCCCCACCCACCTTGGCGTGTCAGCGGCTGTTGACATTGTGCCGAGCTGTCTTGATCCACCATACTGCTGAGATTTCAGGGATTCGACTTCTGCCCTCTCTGGAAGACACTGTCTTGCATCCCATGATCTAACTGGCTCTTGCATTGGTCCCCTCACTCAGTGTGATGTCCTCTGAGGCTAGACGCAGAGTTTGTGGTTTTGGTGTACCAGATGGGCACCTGTGGTCTCTCACGCTGCATTCTGACCAGCGGTGGATCGTTGTAAGCACCTCTGTGTGCTGCAGAGAGGAGCTTCTGTGCGAAGAGCTACATGCACTTGTGGGTGTCAGGATTTTTGTATTTAGAATACAGTTACAACTTATATTAGTCAAGGGAACTGACTGTAGTAGGTTTTCTCTAGGGTCTGGGACCTCTTCAGCCTTGAGTAGTTGGCTAGGTTTGCAGTGTCGGGGATAAATTTCCTTCTGCCGAATGGCCTTACGTCCAGTTGGACAGGTGTTAGTCAGCCCCAAGTTAGCAGTGCCACTACTGTAGCATTGAGGATATCCTGCTGCCGGGCCACTCGTTGTTGTTCATGTTGTTCATCTGGGTAGGACTGCTGATTGCCGTTCTCCTTTGCCGGTTCTCATGGCACCCTCCGGCACCACAGGAGCAAATCCTCGGACAGGGGCTTCCAGGTGGTGTGCTGATTGCCGTTCTCCTTTGCCGGTTCTCAGGGCACCCTCCGGTACCACAGGAGCAAATCCTCGGACAGGGGCTTCCAGGTGGTGTGCTGATTGCCGTTCTCCTTTGCCGGTTCTCATGGCACCCTCCGGTACCACAGGAGCAAATCCTCGGACAGGGGCTTCCAGGTGGTATCCTCAGCACCTTAAAGTTCTGGGAAGCAATGAAGGCAGTGGCAGTAGCCTATGCTGTTTTGAGAGCGTCTTGGACACCCCGACCAGTGACTCAAAGAAGCTAACCCACACCTGACACTGGGTCTTTTTAGTCCATGGCTCTTGTGGGGAATGTTTTTGTCCTGCATACTGTAACTCGTACACACACACTCATAAATAATGGTTCCTTGTGGCTTTTCCCAGCATCCTTAGTGTCATTTATCTCTCCCTTCCCCCCTCCCTCTATTGCACCCTCTCTTCTCCTCCTTAGGTGAAGGAACACCTTCCCACTTTATAGCACCTGTGTCCTGTTATGCTTTTTGCTCTTCATATTTTATTTTTAATACTTAACATAGCTTGAAAGCAGAGAAAAGTGTCATCTCAGGTGTAGGCCTAATACCAGTACAGTGACTAACTTCAAAATAAGGCTACTGGGTGTGAGACTAACGCTAAGCACTGGGAAAGTTAGCATATGGCATCATTTTCTTCTGGCCAGAAGGCTGTGCCTGCCCTTGCCTTCCTCATGTCCCAGCCTTTCCTCATCACTATCTTTCTCAAGTCCCAACTGGGCTGGACCCCTTCCCCTCTGGAATCCCAATCTGTAACAATCTATTTTCTTTGCTTCAATAGCTGATTGATTTTGTCCGTATCTCTGTCCAACTACGACTTCCCCAAGAAGCTGTGCCTGCTCACCCTGTTCAGATTAGCCATGCCCCGTGTCATGTCCTCTGCCCTTTGTGTATTTGTTTTTATGGTCTGAAATTTATTGTACCTCTTGTGTATTTGTGTGTTCCTTCCTCAGGATGTAAGTTCTGTTGTCTAGTATACAGTAGTTGCCCAAGAAATAGTTTTATAAGCCTGAATAGATTCAGAATCCATCTTTGGAGACATACTGTATCTTTATCCTCTCAGATCGTATGCATCTTTACCATGTATGCTAGGGGCCACTTCATAATGAATGTATACATATGATCATATTTTCACACCAGCACATGCATGGAAATATTGAATGTGCAGAATCTTTCTCCTACCTCTGAAATAAAAGTAAAGTAGGAAATGTGCTAAAAAGTTAGATCATAGAAGTTCAACGTCTTTATTATTTTATTTTCTTTAAAATGAGACAGAAGTTTACATTGTACCCTGTGCTGTCCTGGGACTCACTCTGTAGCCCAGGCTGCCCTTGAGTTGGAAGCAGTATTCTGCCCTAGCCTCCCAAGTGCCAAGATTACCAGAGTGACCAACCCCACCTGGCTAGACGCTCATCAGTTTTTGAGTTAATGGTAAAGTCTAGCGCTCATGGAGCGTAGTCTTTCAAGAAGAGCAACATTATCTAGAATGTGGATGAAAGAAATACTAAAATTCTTAGTTTATTTAAATAGGCTTTGTCTCCTAATTTAAATAGGACACAGATTACAAGCCAGTGCCCCTGAAAACAGGAGAGGATGAAGATTACATGCTGGCCTTGAAGCAGGAGTTGAGAGAAACCGTGAAACGAATGCCTTATTTTATTGAAGCCCCTGAAGAAAAGCAAGGTACGTATTGGGCTCTTCATGAGGCCATTTGCTGCTAATAGATGACACCTAATTAAAAATTGACTTAACAGAGATCTCAGAAAGGACATACATTTGTATCTTACTGTATTTTCCTCTTTCACGCGTTTCTCTTTGCAAACTTGTTCATAATACTCTGTCTTTCCTTTATAATGCAATATCAGCCTTTTACAACGTTAGCAGTCTTAGACAATATGGCCTAATGGGTTATGTTATTCCATTATGTGGATAAAACACTAATTATCACTATTTCCTGCTGTCAGAATGAAGTGTTTCTTCCTTATTTATTTATGTATTTGTTTGTTTTTGCCTAGCAGTGCAACACTATGATTTTTGCCAATGTACATAACTTTTTAATGGATGTCTCTGATTATTGACAGGTTAGGCTAAAAAATACCTTGATGTTTGGTTTATTTCGTATATCCTGATGACATAAAATATCAAATGTGTGTTTATTCTTGATGCCGAGGGCACAGAGGAGGAATTGCACTGTGAGAAGAAGGCTCAGCCATCTCAGACTAGAAATGGGAAGTGGTTTTGGAGGAAGTGAGCTTGCTTATGAGCACTTCCTAAGCACAATAAAAGTGTATTGATTGCTGGAGAGATCAATATCATCTTTGGGTTCTTAAAACAGCATCATTAAGCCGTGAAAAATTCGTATAGTATCAACTCATGTCATTAGTGTTAAAGCTGCTCTCTCTCTCTTTCTTTTTCTTTCTTAGAAATTTATATTGGTTGATACAAAAAGGAAATGTATAGATGATGTTATTGTAGCACCAATTCTAATTGGTCTTAATAATAAAAACCCGGTGTCGGTATTAGGGGGCGAAAGCTGAAAGATCAGAGAAGCAGAACAGTCAGCCAGTTCTTACCTCCACAAAGTCCTCACACTGAATGGGAGGTCCTGTCTCTACAAGTCCTTACACTGAATGCCTGAGCTCATGTCTCCTCCCGCCTCATGTTCCTCTCTCCACCCAGCCACATCCTTTCCTGTCTCTGTCTTCCTACTGCTGAGATTAAAGGCGTGTGATTCCCAAGTACTGGGATTAAAGGTGTGAGCCACCACTACCTGGCTCTCTTTCTCTTTGAGACTAGATCAATCTCACGTAGCCAAGGATGTCCGCCTCTGCCTCCTGAGTGCTGGGATTAGAGTGCCCACCACTGCCTGGCCTTTATGGCTAACTAGTGGCCTAGCTCTGTACTCCGATCTTCAGGCAAGCTTTATTTGTTGGATCACAAGTAAAATATCACCATTTGTTATTACATATCTTTATAAGAAGCACATTGGACAAGTTTAATTTTGGTGACTTATCTGCTTGAGTGTATATAATAGTTTGATAAATGTTACCTCAACAATAGAGATTTTTTTCTTACTTTCTTGATTCTGTTGCATTCTTTTTTTGTCTTTATTTTTTAATTTTTTTTCTGTTGCATTCTTTTGACTGGCTTTAAAAATGAAATTAGATTTTATATATTTTAAAAATAACTAATACCTATTTTGTTTTAAAAATTAGCAATGTTTGATATACTTCAATCCTATTAAAATCCGACTTTTCTTTAGATAGGAGGCATGCTTAGCTAATGGGATGTGTGTTTATTAAAATGCATGCCTAACTGAAAAGCATGTCAGCTCATTCAAACAGTTATATGAGTCTTTTAGGGGAGGGTCATTGTCTTAGTTACTGTTCTGTCGCTGTGAGAAGACAATTTTATTGGGGGCTTGCTTATAGTTTCAGAGAGTTTGGTCATGATCAGTGTGGTGGCAGCCAATCAGGCACAGTGCTGGAGAGCTCACTTCTGATCCACAAGTTGCAGACCGAGAGAGAGACAGACAGAGAGAGAGAGAGAGAGAGAGAGAGAGAGAGAGAGAGATTGAGTGGGCTTGTGAAACCTCCAAGCCCACCCCAGTGACACACCTCCTCCCATCCTCCCACAAGGTCACTCCTAATCCTTTCCAGAGTTCCACCACCTGGAGACCAAGCCTTCAAACCTGTGGGCCTGTTGGGTCATTCACATTCAAACCACAACAGTCATTAAGAACAGGTTATTAGTCTGTGGGAGTGAATGGTTTGAATCAGGACCAAGGGGGTACTTTATTCTTGGTAACTATCTAATAAAACATAAAAAGATACATACTTACTTGCTTAATCCCATAAGAAAATTCTAGCCGGGCGGTGGTGGCGCACGCCTTTAATCCCAGCACTTGGGAGGCAGAGGCAGGCGGATCTCTGTGAGTTCGAGACCAGCCTGGTCTACAAGAGCTAGTTCCAGGACAGGCTCCAAAACCACAGAGAAACCCTGTCTCGAAAAACCAAAAAAAAAAAAAGAAAATTCTATCTAGGATTTTTCCAAATTGATAGAAATAAAGCTTTCTGTATCATCCTATCCACTTCTCTTTCCTGATATGGTACGCTTTAAAAAGCACTGGGGTTCAAGGGCAGTTTTAAATAAGATGCATTCATGTGTGTGTAGGAGCACACACAGCGCAGCAATCTCCTCTCTCTCTATTCTTGGGTAATATGTTCCAAGACCCCAGAGGATGCCTGAAACCACAGACAGCACCTAACGCCAGCACTGTGGTTCTGCATTGATAACTGAGCGTCTGACATAGGATGCTGGAGAAAGGCATGAGTCATACAGCATATTATGATTCTTTCCATTTCTAGCAATCTGCATTCTGCCATGTGGTTTTGCCTCTCTATCATCTTGCACCCCTGTTTTCTCTCTGTGTCTCCTCTTACTCCCCGCTCCTTCCCAGTGTCCTTAGTCTGTTTTTTCCACCTAACTTTATCCTCTCCAGCTATTGGCTAGTCAACTTCTTTATTAAACCAATCACAGCGTAATTTACACAATGTACAGAATGATTATTCTACAGCATGCATCTCTTAGTTTTACTTTTATGTCAATCAAAGTATTACACTGGGGATTATTTTTGTGTGTTTCATTGGTTTTTTGTTTTGTGTTTTTGGTTTTTTTTTGTTTTTTGTTTGTTTTTTTAAATATTTATTTATTTATTATGTATACAATATTCTGTCTGTGTGTATGTCTGCAGGCCAGAAGAGTGCACCAGACCTCTTTACAGATGGTTGTGAGCCACCATGTGGTTGCCGGGAATTGAACTCAGGACCTTTGGAAGAGCAGGCAATGCTCTTAACCACTGAGCCATCTCTCCAGCCCTTGTTTTGTGTTTTTGAAATAGGATCTCATTATGTATCTCTGACTTGCTATATTGACCAAGATGGCCTCAGACTCACAGAACTCTACCATCCTCTTCCTCCCAAGTGCTGCAGCTAAAGACGTGCACTACCATATCATCAGTTTTAAAGAAAATATGAAAGGAATTTCATATTTTCATCTTTTGCAGAAACTTTCATCTTTTTATTTTAACACCCATTGAATAAAATGGATAGGGCCGGACGGTGGTGGCGCACGCCTTTAATCCCAGCACTTGGGAGGCAGAGGCAGGCGGATCTCTGTGAGTTCGAGACCAGCCTGGTCTACAAGAGCTAGTTCCAGGACAGGCTCCAAAACCACAGAGAAACCCTGTCTCAAAAAACAAAAACAAAAAAAAACCAATAAAATGAATAATTCAAAATTTTGCTTTCTCTTGGTAAAGCCGAGAAGAATAAAAGTTACGTAGGAAGATGTCTTACAATAATAAGATGAGTCAGAAGTGAGTGCTCAGATGGGCGGAAGCTCCTTGCACCTGATGGTAGGCAAAGTGTCTGAGCAGAATCACAGACTGAGTCTTCAGGTGACAAGACCTCAGGTGGATTATCTCAGATAGAAAAATCAGTGAATATAAAAGTTTAATTCTTTAGGAATTAAAGAGAAAATCTGCCTTCCTTATGGAGTAAATCTTTAAGAAGGATACATATCATCAGAAAATTTATAGTCAGTTGATTATCTTGTTCATTTAAATGCATGTGACCTTATTTTTTCTTTTTGATGTTTATGCACCAAAATTTATCCTCTGTTTTGTAAATGGAGAAATGCTGAAGTCAAAACCAAAGACAGAGACAGTGAGCAAACAGAAGTAGATTATATGGAATTTTTAAAAGTATTGGTCACTCGTGCCTGTCATTTTAAGTAAAAGAAAAAAAAAGAAGAAGAAGACAGTAGACATCATAGACATCATTCCTCATTTATTAAAAGTGTGAGCCATCAAAGTCCTTTGGGATTTTTTGTTTGTTTTTTTGTTGCTGCTGCTGTTGTTGTTGTTATTTTGGTCTTTTGAGACAGGGTTTCTTTGTGCAACAGTCCCGGCTGTTCTGGAACTCACTTTGTAAACCAAACTGGTCTCAAACTCAGAGGTCTCTAGGAGTTCCACACGAAGACCAAACTATCATATATAGAAGGCCTAGGTCAGCCCCATTTAGGCTCCCTAGCTAATGGTCCAGAGTCTGCATGCTCCTGAGCTCAGGTTAGCTGTTTCTGTTGTCCCCTTCTGATGACCTTGACCCCTTTGGTTTGAACGATCTTTCCTCTTTTCAGCAGAATCCTGGAGCTCAGCCCAGTGCTTGGCTGTGGATGCGTCAGTTACTGGGTAGAGGCTCTCTGATGACAATTAGAGTTGTCACCAATCTGATTCAGGAGATGACCAGTTCGGGCTGCCTGTCCACTATTGCTAAGATGCTGAGCTGGGGTTGTCCTTGTAGATTTCTGGAGTTTCCCTTGCACTAGGTTTCTGCCTGACCCCAAAATCCCCCCATAACCTCTTTTAGTACCCTCCCCCTTATCCACTCCCAGACCATATCCCTCCTGTTCCTGTCTCCACCTGCCCCCAGAAGATATCTTCTATTTCCCCTTCCTAGGGAAATCCTTGAGTCCCCACTCCCCCTCACCCCCTGCTTTGGGCCCTCCTTGTTACCTATCCTCTCTGGGTCTGTGGATTGTAGCCTGGTTATCCTTTACAGCTAATATCCATTTATGAGTGAGTACATACCATGTTTGTCTTTCTGGGTTTGGGTTATCTCACTCGTGCCATTCATTTGTCTTCAGATCTCCTCATGCCATTGTTTTCAACAGCTGAGTAATCCTCCCTTGTACAATTTCTTTAAATTTATTTATTATGTGTACAGCATTCTGCTTCCCACACACCAGAAGAGGGCACCAGATCTGATTACAGATGGTTGTGAGCTGGGACTTGAACTCAGGACCTCTGGAAGAGCAGTCAGTGCTCTTAACCTCTGAGCCATCTCTCCAGCCCCCCCTCCCTTGTACATTTGTACCACGTTTCATTATCCATTCTTCGGTTGAGGGGTTTCCAGGTTCTGGCTATTATGAATAACATGCTGTCAACATAGTTGAGTAAGTGACCTTGTGGTATGAGTGAGCATCCTTTGGGTATATGCCCAAGAGTAGTATTGCTGGGTTTTGAGGTAGATTGATTCCCAATTTTCTGAGAAACCACCATATTGATTTCCAAAGTAGCTGTACAAGTGTGCCCTCCCACCAGCAATGGAGAAGTGCTCCCTTTACTCCACATCCTCTCCAGCATAAGCTACCATCAGTGTTTTTGATCTTGGCCATTCTGACAGGTGTAAAATGGAGTCTCAGAGTCATTTTTGATTTGCATTTCCCTGATAGCTAAGAGTGTTGAACATTTCCTTAAGTATTACTCTGTCATTTGAGAGTCTTCTCTTGAGAATTCTGTTTAGATCTGTACTTCTTCTTCTTTTTTTTTTTTTTTTTTTTTTTTTTTTTTGGTTTTTTGAGACAGGGTTTCTCTGTAGCTTTGGAGCCTGTCCTGGAACTCCCTTTGTAGACCAGGCTGGCCTCGAACTCACAGAGATCCGCCTGCCTCTGCCTTCCAAGTGCTGGGATTAAAGGCATGAGCCACCACTGCCCGGCCTGTACTTCATTTTTTAATTGGATTATTTGGATTAAATTTTTGTACATTTTGTTTTTTCTCTTCCCCACCACTTCTCTGTCTTCTCAACTTTATGTTCTTTCTTTCTCCCTCTCACAAAACCCCCAACAACCAAGAAACCAAACCAAAGCCAAACCAGGCAAGAAACAGAAAAACTCCCACAAAGACACAAAAGAATAATTTTAATAAACAGGTGAAAGATCAGTAAGACCAAAAATGTTAAAACACAACAGTTAGTAGACAAAAGTACCAATGAGAACATTTTATTTTGCCAGCTACTTCTGGGCATGGGGCCTGCCTTGGAGTAGGGTTGATATACCTAGTGAGACTCCACAGGAGAAAATTGATTTTTTCCCTTTGCTAGTGGGTAGCAATTGTGAATATTTTCTTGGTTAGGGCTGGGATCCTATGTCCACTTCCCACTCTTCGGCCTGGAACCCCATGTGTTTTGAACCTGTGTAAGCTCTGCGTGTGCTGCCAAAGTCTGTGAGTTCATACATGCACCAGTCTTGCTCTGTCTGAAAGACATTGTTTGCTCGGAGTCATCCACCACCTCTGGTTCTTCCAATCCTTCGGTTCTTTTCCTTATCTTTATCTGAGCCTGAGGGCAGGAGTTTGCTGAAGATGTCCCAGTCAGGACTCAGGCTCCAAAGTGTGCATGTGTGTGTGTGTGTGCGCGCGCGTGCGCGTCCCTGTCTGTCTCTCACTTGCACATTGTCCAATTATGGGTCTCTGTGCTGTTTCTCATATAGTTCAAGAAGAGCCTTCTGTGATGTGGGTTGAGTGAGGCTCTGATCTGTGGGCATAGCAGTATGTCATTACAGTCAGTTTCCTGCAGTCTGAGCTCCTTTTTATGGTGAGCCTTGCATTCAAACGTCTGTGTTATGGCTCTCTTTACCAACTTGTGTTGCTTGTGGGCAGGCTAGGGCTATTAAAAGCATTGTGTGGCAAAGCTGACAAATTAGAATCAAGACATAGCCATGGCTCCGCTGACGCTGGCAAGTTCCGATGGTATCTGTAGGGCTTCTTTTAGTGCTTTGTAGAAGGCTCAGAGCCACTACACTTCATTTCCCAAACAGGTAGCCTCGCACCATTTTAGCTTTCCTTTCTCTACCCTTCTTCCCCTTGTGAAAAGTTGCCCATTCAGGAGCCTTGCAACCTGATTCTGCGTATATGAAATGCTGGAGGTGAGCCATTAGCCCTGCCGACCAAGGTATCCATATACCGCAGTTAGACTAAGTTTAAATGTGGGGGCTGGAGGCCAGTAGCACAGGCACATAGAAGATGCTGAGTAGATCACTGCCTTTGTCCAGGAATGGCTTCCTAATCCGAGGCTAGGCAGGTTGTCTCGTTCCGAGAGCCAGTTCAAGACTGGCATCTCTCCTTAGCCCGCCGTGGCTCTTGCCATATTTGTAACCATGTTATTCCAATTGAACTTGTGAATGTTGGTTCTGTTACATATGTAATATACAAATGTAGGAAATATAGGAAAATAAAAGACTGGTGGTGTAAGTTATTTTGAAGAATGGCGTATGTTTTTAGGTTTCTAATAATTGCTTTTTCTTTTGTCACCCTAGATGATATTGAAAGGTACAGTAAAAGATATATGAAGATATACAAAGAGGAATGGATACCAGGTACTGTAAAAACAAACCATGTTAAAATACTTTTTCAAAAGAGTCATCCTAGTTTAATTTATGTATGTATCTGTGTGTGTGCCATGTTTGTGAGGGTGCCCACAGAGGTCGGAAGGAGTCAGATGTCCTGGAGCTGGCGTCACAGGACTTCCGGGTGCTTGTGAGCCCCCTGGTGTGGCTTGAAACTGAACTTTGGATGGGAAGCAAGTGCTCTTAACTACTGAGCCATCTCTCCATCCCTTTAAAGTACTTCTTAAAGGCCGGGCGGTGGTGGCGCACACCTTTAATCCCAGCACTCGGGAGGCAGAGGCAGGCGGATCTCTGTGAGTTCGAGACCAGCCTGGTCTACAGAGCTAGTTCCAGGACAGGCTCCAAAGCCACAGAGAAACCCTGTCTCGAAAAAACCAAAAAAAAAGTACTTCTTAAAGGGGGCTGGAGAGATGGCTCAAAGGTTAAGAGCACTGATTGTTCTTCCCAAGGTCCTGAGTTCAATTCCCAGCAACCACATGGTGGCTCACAGCCATCTATAATGAGATCTGGTGCCCTCTTCTGGCATGCAGGCCTACATGCAGACAAAACATTGTACACATACTAAATAAATAAATCTTTAAAAAAAATAAAATAAAAAATAAAGTACTTCTTAAAGACCACAAAAATTATATTAGGTTCTTAGGTGTTTTCTTTGTTTTTAACTGAAGGAAAGTAGAGTCTTTTTTTTTCCTCTTCCTGTAATTAATTAGTAATGAAAATCATTTGGAAACTAAGAAAAGATTTTTATACTGTAACAAGAATGTCCTGAAGTATGTTTTGTAGTTGGTTTATATATATGTATGTATATGTATGTGTGCATAATATACATATAAATATGTTATGTGTATATATAGTATAGGCATAAAATATATACTATATATACATACCTACATATATGCATACACATATATATTTGTATATGTGTGTATACACACAAACACACACACACACACACAAGAATAGAGCTTACCAGCTAGATTTTTATTAGCCACAATCACAAGTTTTATTTGTAATACCAGAAAGCACTTGGTTCTTAGTTCCAGGTTGATTTTTAGAGTATTCCTCTCGTTTGTAGAGACACCATTTACCCTATGTAGTCCCTGTCAGCCTAGAACTCCCGATCCTCCTGCCTCAGCTTCCTGAATCCTCTCCCTATAGTGCTTTACCACACCAGGCCAGCCTTTTGGATTTTCAGCTTTTTGCCCTGTTTTGTTGACAGGATCTCGTGTATCCCAGGCTGACCTTTGACCTTCTGTGTCTGCCCCTGGCCTGGTTTATCTCAGGCAGATCAGTGTGGTGCCGCGTGCTGACTTTAAGGTTTCTCCTTGGTCTGTGAGAACCCTCACCAAATGAGGTTCCTAACGAGTCCCGGCTTTGAGACTCTTTAAGGAGAAAGTAAACGCCCAACCTGAAGGGTGTTTTAACCCAAACTCACGAGTCTTTCTGTTATTTGAGGGGATGTTTTAGCTGCTAACATCCTGTTTCAATAGAAACATGCCTGACGGCTTGTGTTAGCTTTCTGAAGTATTACGATCAACAGGATGGAGGGGGCTTTAGAGGAAACGTTATCCAATCAGACGATTTTGTAAACAGAAAACAGTTGCCATAGAATTGGAATAACGTGCCATGGTCTCTTACACAGACCTTGGTTGCTCAGGCTTTCGTCCCTCGGTATCTCCGAGGGTAGTGTTTATGGAAACTGCACGCAGGAGGTGTGCCGAGGCCCCCACTGTGTCGCTGCTTTCCCAAGCAGAGTGCGCATGCTCACTTTACTGGGTGAGCTTAAGATGTGGGACGAGGGTGGAAACCTTCTCCCAAATCATTCTTTTTGCATGCTTTCTTGTGGTCTGGGTGGTTTCAAATTAAAATATAGTCAAAACAAAATTTATCACTGCAGGTAGGATGATGAAAGTTTGTACAGATACACTGACATTTCTTTATTAGCGGACAGTTTCTTTACGAGCCGGTTGTGGTGGCACACACTGGTAGAATTTGCTGAAGGAGACAGAGGCAGGAGGATCACGAGTTCGAGGCCAGCCTGAGCTACACATTTAAAAAAAAAATTTTAAAAACGGGTTAAGGATTGTAAAATACTTGCCTAGCACATATGAAGTCCTATGAAGCCTCAAGTTCAGTTTCTAGCACCATCCACAACATTAAAAGAAAGTTGATAATTAAAGGAATTATTTAGTTAGTGCAGCTGAAAGTCATTTATTGGAGAGATTTTACATATTCACAATTACTAGTATTTTTTAGCTGAAAAATTTCAAATATTGTTAAAATTTATTTTGTATGTATTGAGTTGACTGCATCCCTTAACTTTTGAAAAAAAATGCTAATATATATATTACCAGATAACTTACAAAATACAAAGTAGTCAAATAATGTTTAACAAAGACAGTTGTGACCTTGGTATTAACATTCACAAGGAATTTCCATGAGATTTCTTTCCAGGACACTTTATAGCAACATTTCCAAGCTGTTTGCCAACTCCTTTCCTTTACAGGAGAAACTATGTTGCTGTCCGTTCTGTTTGTATTTGTTTTGTTATATTCCAGACTCACTCTGTACAACCAGACACTAAGGAATTTTCCCCTCTTGGCATGAGCAGCTGCCATTATGTTCTTTTAAATAATTAAGTCCAAAGCCCCCAAGGAAACTGAGATATTTCTATCCTTTCTTTTGTACGCATAGACTGGAGAAGACTTCCCCGAGAGATGATGCCGAGGAAAAAAGGCAGAAGAGGTACACTGACTAACCGTGGTCCGGGGTGGAAAGGGTTATTGCTTAAACTCAGCACTGTAAGATCTTTTCCTGAAGTATGCCTGGCATTGCATGATTTCAGTGGAGCTTGGTTGATGTTGATGTTTTGGACCTTTTGTTTTCTTGAATTAATTTCATTGACAATTGTTGGCTGTTGCGGGGAGGAGCATCAGTTTTCTTTAAGGATGTGGCCACTGGTAGGCGACAGATGAATCAGTGGATTACTGAAGAAAAAGAAGACTTGAAGTCAGGAAGGAGAATGCAAGTGGATTTGGGAAGAGTTAATAGGAGAGGAGGATGAATAGGAACAAAAATACTCTGTATTCATGTATGAAATTCCCAAAGGGTCAGTGAACTATTTATCTGTAAAAAATTTATCTGTAAAAAAAAAAAAAAGGGCATAACTGAACTAGGAAAAATTGAGGAGGTGATAAAAGAGAATTTTATGTTAAAGAGGTACCAAAGTGACTGGGAGGTGGTGGCTCACACCTTTAATCCCTGCACTTGGGAAATAGAGACAGGCGTATCTCAGTGAGTTCTAGGCCAGCCTGGTCTACAAAGCAAAATTCAGGACAGCCAGGATTGTTATACAGAGGAAACCTGTCTCAAAAAGCCAAAAAAAGAAAGAAAAAAAAAAGATACCAAAGTGTGTATTTTATATTTGTTCTTGAGTAATTCCAGTCAATAAATAATAGAATGTCTGCTATTGCCAGACAGTGCGCCACGATGAACAGAGCCCATGATGTAGGTGGGCCTGCCCTTGCCTCTTGGTGCTTGCAGTTCGTTAGAGGTACAACATGAAAGGGACAAACGTCTCAGTCAGTAATAAAGTGCTTGCTGCTTATGCATGGGATCTGAGTTTAGTTCTCCATCACAAACCAAAAGTTCGGGACTGCTGCCGGCCCCTGTAAAGCCCCCGTGAGCTCCAGGATCAGTGAGACACGGTCTACAAATAGATGGCAACAGTGACTGTTGGCCTCCAAGTGAGCACTCACACACAGCACATGAAACACAACCACATGTCCTTTTGGGAAGGTTTTAAGGATGTGCATTTGGAGTGGCCCCTGAAGGATGGTTGGGCGCTTACTGGGGTGTGGAGTGGCGGGGCTTATGGAGGTGGAATCACAAGTTTGGTTCAGATGTGTTATTTGTTGTTGCTTCGAGATACACCTAGAGTGTTGATTGTGCTGGTGGGGTGGTGCGGACTGTGGAGCAAGACTGTACTCATCAGGGCCGGGCGATGGTGGTGCACGCCTTTAATCCCAGGACTCGGGAGGCAGAGGCAGGCGGATCTCTGTGAGTTCGAGACCAGCCTGGTCTACAGAGCTAGTTCCAGGACAGGCTCCAAAGCCACAGAGAAACCCTGTCTCGGAAAAAAAAAAAAAAAAAAAAAAAGAAAAAGAAAAAAAGACTGTGCTCATCAGCACAGGAAGGATGAGAGATCAGGAGAGCCAATAAAATAGCCAACGGGGAAAGTAGATCATCGAGAGAGCAGGGCACAGTCTGAAGATGAAGGAATTACAGATCTTAAAGGAATGGTGGAGGAGATTGATCGAGCAGGAAGTGCTCTTAATCACGGAGTTTTTCTCAGGCCCGTAGTTCCTAATTTCCTTACTATCAAGAAGAGTCTCAGATTCTATACCACTCTTCTTTCCTTATTTTGGTTTTAACACTTACTTCATGAATACACACTCATGTTCAGGGGAGAAGTACCAAGTCAGCAATATCACAGAAAGACTATTTTTAATCCCTGTTGACGTGAAAATTATCCTTAGTTAACATTTTATTTTTTTTTACATGTGCACATACTTGAACTTGTTTCTTACAGTATCTGTTAGCAGCCAGTTGGGTCTTCACCAAGCCTCTACCACCCTCCAGCCCTCTGTCACCATCTGCTTTCATGTAGATGGATGGAGACCGTCACCAAAGGGGGATAAAGCACAGCCACACCGCATACAACTGAAAATAGCACAACCTGTTGGGGGAAAGTTCATTCTCGATTTCTTTCCACCAATGGAAATCCTGGCCAACGGAAGCTGCCACTAGAGTACTGTATAAAGCTCTAATGATTTGCAGAATAGGTGTGTTCTCAGATCTCTAGTCTGCTACAGATGGTGGTCCATTGGGACATGACCTGTATCATTTATGCATTTCTGTTTTATCACAAAACAATATATTTAGCTAATGAAGAACAAGAGTGTAAAAGATAGTAGTACCCTGTAAAAATATTTCCCCTTCAAGTTAAATAGACATGCACTTTAAATAAAATAGAAACACTTCCACTTGAAATACATATGTACACACTTAACGCACACTTCAAATACGTGCTCTTCGTTGTACAACCTTTCTAACGATTAAAATGGGCAGAAGGAAGGTCCTCTCTTCCCCCTGTTATCAGTATCGCTGCCTGGCCCATTTCTCTCTTTGTTCTTCATAGGAAGTCTCTTTTTAAAAAAAAAAATGCTAAGGTCAGTGGCTCCTCATTTGGTTTAACATGATAGACTTTAAGTCCACCAGTTGAGCCGTCCAGGCAGTCTAAAAGTCCTTCTCTGTGTTAAATGCTCGTCTCTAACACAATGAAGCCTTTCTGAGCCCTATTTCTGCTACCTGAGATTTTTGTTGTTGTAGTATTTAATTTGACTTTGGCAAAGAACTGTGATCATTCCTCCCCATCATGAAAAATTTTATAGCTTATAAAAATTCCTTGGTAATTGGCAGAATCTTCATATGAAATAATCTTCTATTCCCTAGTGTTTTAGAATAATCCGAAAGTGGAATATTTGCTTAGAGTAAAACAAATTGTGGTTCGTAAGGCTGCTGAAACACGCCATTTTGTGTATATGAAGTGATAAGCAAAGCATTTTAGTCTTCCCTGTGAAGACAGTTCTTGTGGCTTTTGAGCGCAAGCTCTTTCCTATCCCTGCACCGTTCGCCGGTGCAGCCTAACCCTGCACTTCTGTTTGCTTCACACCTGTCGAGATGCACTCGGCTGATGAGTGACAGGAAACCCTTGCAGGGCCTCCACTTGATCCTAGGGTATGGTTCCACCCCCAGAGATCATTTTGGGCAAACACCTGGATTTTTTTTAGGCTGATTAGCTGCCCCTATACCAGCAGGGCAGTTTCTTTTGAGGTGTCCTGACCTTTCGCATTGAAAACAATTTCTTGGCCTAACTCCACCTTGGCCTTCCTTAAGGGCAGAAACAATTACCTGGCCCATCACATGAGTGCCATCAATGTCTCTGCATAATCGGATAAAGTCATTTAAATCTCCATCTCTATGGGGGCGTAAAAACCTCCTGACAGAACTTATTAGCATTTTCATAGGCCAAATGCTTAATGACTGGTATAGCTGAATCCACATCTCCAAAAATGTGACTTCCGACCTGTAGAAGGCAGTCAATAAACTCAGAATAAGGTTCTGAAGATCCTTGAAGGGTCTTAGAAATCTGTTCTCGTGATCCTTTGTTAGGTAAAGTTTTCCAAGCTTTAACGGCTGCTGCTGCAGCTATCTGAGCATAAATCGCAGGATCATAAGCAATCTGTGCTGCTAAGCCAGCATATTGTCCTTCACCAGTTAACATGTCAAGGTTATACTGGGGGAAACCTGCTTTGGCATTTTTTTCTGTGGTCTTTTTGCAATTTTCCTGCATTTCACCTCTCCATAACAAGTAATCTCGCCCTGAAAGACAAACTCTGCAAAGCTGCATCCAGTCACTGGGTGTAAGGTTGAGTTCTGCAAAGGATTCCAATAAAGCTACAGTGAAAGGAGCATGCGCTCCATAGTCCATAACTGCTTCTTTTAACTGCTTAATATCCTTAAAGGCCAGGGGGTTATGCTGCCTGCTCCTCTGTCCTTGTTGATCAATATTTTTTACAACAGGATAAATCTGCCTCTCTCTACTTAAATTATTTAACCTGTTCTGGATCTCTCGGATTTCCACCTCTAAGTCTATAGGGGCAGAAGCAATAGTACAAGGATTTTGCGGCTGAGGTCTCATGGAGACATCTCCGTTTGCTTCCTTCCTTTCCTCTTTTTCTAACTTTTTTATCAATGCGATCTCCTTTTTTAAAATTTTTTCTTTTTCTTTTATATCCCTTCTAATACTTCCTGCTCCTAAAACTTCCTGTTCCTCAAGACTCTTAATAGAACTCACAGATTCTGCTTCCTGAATCTCCTCGAGGGTTTTGTTCAAACTCTCTAATTGCTCTTTTACTTTTACATCATCACTGAGAAGAGCATCTCTGACCAAGTGCCATAGTGAAAATATCTCTATGGGGAATTCTTTTGGCCCTGGCTCTTTCAGTGCATTTTGAATATCAGCCTTTACCTGCTCCCAATCAGTAATGTTAAAAGCCCCTGCATGTAGGAACCAGGGAGTAAACTCTAAAACCGTCTTAATGATCTCTTGTGCTGTCTCAACTTTAATAGTGGTGCCTTTATTCTCCCTTTAACACTGGAACAGAATTACTTGCACCCATAACCAATTCACCCTCGCCACTCAATTTCTTACCTGCTGGCCAGCCTTCCCTAGGGCGACCTCTCAGGGATCCCTACTTCCCAATCTCGCAGATGGGTCTCTGACTGCAGTTGCCGATGATCCCAGCGGTGCCTCTAATTGTAACACCCAATTCTGTGTTACACCCTGGGTACTGTTCGTGCGTCACTGTACCTTGCGAGTCGGTCAAGGGCCTGGAGATTGAACACAGGAAGAGACCAGGGTCATTCGAAAGGAGATTAGCCGAATGCCGTTTATTTAGACTTGGGGAAGTCCTTAAGTACCTAACTGCTGCACAAGGACCCCTGCCCAGGCAGGTGGGAAATTACCATATTAACAATGGAGTCAAAGACCTACAGCTAATCACCAGGCAGGGCAGGGAGAGCACAGAAACAAACAGGATGCTTAGTTAGCTGACCATAAACTGTCCCCGGAAATGCACCCCAGGAACAAGGGCAGACCCGGGCCCTACACTAGGGCATCAGTCTGAGGTCACCCTACAGCAGATTCTGTCTCTAGTGACAATAATTCTAAGACTAACGTTTCAGTACTTAGTTAAAACATACCTGGTTGTAGTTGTTAAAAATATCATGTGAAGTGATTGTTATTTGTTTTGAGCTCAGTGAGGTGTGGTGATCCTGTGGGAGGAGCTGAATTTACACCGGAAATGATATGGCTACCTGGTGTGAGGAGAGCTTGGGGACCCCGTTCCTGTGGAAGATCTGTTAACTGCTGGCTGTTTCCTTCCAGTGGATCTAAAATCCAGAATGGCCAAAGCTGCAGACAGCGGTGCTTCACTCTCTGCAGATGTGTTGAAAAAAATTGAGGTAAGTGAAAGACCCCCGGTAGGGACCTTCCCTCAGGTGGAGACCCCGGACCCACAGACCAGGCCGAGACCACGAGTCGGATGCAAACTGCAAGAGGTTTATTAGGTAGACACAGGTACCTGCGGGCGGCAAAGTCTTTCGGAGGACTTGCGCGCCTGTAGACTGGGAGGAGGACTTTTTATAGGAAAGAGGGCAGCAAAAAGCAATTTACAGAAGCAGAAGCGTGGTTATCAGAATGAGGCGGGGGGGGGGGGGGGCATGAATGGTTTTCCTCTCCCAGCATGGATGTCTGGCAGCAGACATCCTGCTCTTATCTTATAGGTATCCTACTTTGAAGTCATCCTGCTTTGTAGATGTCCTATCTTATAGATATCCTGTTTTCCTCTCACGAGAGCAGGCTAGCTGCTGATCCTGAGAATCTTTCAAGCAAACAGGACGTTCTCCCGGGGAGCCTGCTAGCTGCGGGTTCTGAGGAGGGGGTCTGTAGGGTCTTTCATTCCCCCCTTTTCTTTTATCACAGAGTTAAATCTTTTACTCTAAGCAGTTAGGGAACCTCGGTTTCTTGTTGTTGTACCATATGATACTGATGGGTCAGCACTAGGGCCTGAATAACTGACAGCCTGTCTTTCATAAACTGGACCAAGCGGTTTAAGATGCAGGGCCCAAACAGGAGTATCAGAAGGAGGATAATCAATCAAGGGACCCATCAGAGGAGACAATAGAGTCGTAAACCAGGGAGACTTATTAAACCACCCTTCGAACCATCCCTGTTGTGATTCGAGCAGCTTTTGTGTCTGTCTTTACCTCTCTCTAAGCTTTGTCATAGTGTGGTTCGCATAGAAACAACATTCCTCTTTGAGTGCTGCGCATAACTCTCCCTCTTGTAAAAACAACATGTCTAGCCCCCTCGTGTTTTGTAGGGCTACCTCTGAGAGGGGGGGTTAATGACTCTTCAAGTGCGCTAACCGATTCTTCCAGCGCCTTGATATCAGTATGCATGGCTGCCTGAAGTTGTCTAAATTGGCTGGTCTCCATAATCTAAGACTAAGGGGTTGCATCTACCTCCTGGGGTGGCGCCCTGGACATTGGTAGCGGTAGCGATATCATAGCAAGGGCCACAAGCTTTTCCCCCCGCAAGTCCAGGGTCCCCTTCCCGAGTACCCAGGCGTGGTTCCTCGTCTGAGCGTGATTAGATCCCAGATGGAGGAGGGTTTCCAGTAAGCCTCCCCCGTCGTTTCACAACCCCATTGGGCACAGTAACCGTCCCCCGGCCCTCCATGTCCCTTTTGTGTGTTTTGTCCTGGACAAACATAGAAGTCTTTGTTCCTGGTCCCATGTCGTCCCCCTCCACCCCCCGGGTGATGGCAGTCATATCCCGGGAATGTCGCCATCCCCAGTCTTAGTAGGGCCCATATAATGATCCAAGGGCCCCACGGGTAAGCCTTATCTTTAAGGGGTTTTGAGTGCGTTGGGCTCTCCATGCTGGGGTTGCGGCGGGCTCCATTTTGTCAGCTGTATGGGCGGCCTTAACGTGTGAGGCGTGGATCCAGGCTGTGATGCCGTCAACCTTTAGTGCCATTGGGGGTCAGAAGGACAGTGTAAGGGCCTTTCCACCGAGGTTCCAAGTTTTAGGTCTGGTGTCTGCGGACACAAACAGTATCTCCTATCTGGAAGGGATGCGGTTCCACCGGCTGGTTCAGTTGGTCTCGGTAAGCAGCGGCGAGTGGCCTCCAAACCTCTCTCTGCACAATCTGTAGACACCTGTAAATGAGCCTCCAGAGAAGGACTGTTAGCAAAATCGGCAATGTTTGAATTAAAGAAATTTATAAATGGGGAGGAGCCCCATATAGGATTTCAAAAGGAGTCAGTCCATGAGGCCCCAGGGTGTTGTGGGCCCTGTACAGGGCCAGTGGTAAGAGGAGCACCCAGTCTCTAGTGCCAGTTGCAAGCGTTAATTTGGATAAGGTCTCCTTAATTGTTCTATTCATGCATTCTACCTGTCCTGAACTTTGGGGTCTATACGCACAATTTAATTTCCATTCGACCCCTAGGAGTTTGGCCACCTACTGACTTACCTGGGAGACGAAGGCGGGCCCATTATCGGTGCCAAGACTTGAGGCATTCCGTACCTGGGAAATATTTCTTCCAAGAGCTTTTTGGTCACCACCTTTGAGGTTTCGTTTTTGGTGGGAAAGGCTTCTACCCATCCTGAAAAAGTGTCTATGAACACCAGGAGGTATCTATACCCCTAGAGACCTGGCTTAACCTCTGTAAAGTCGATCTCCCAATGTACTCCGGGACAATGTCTCCGTGCCCGAACTCCTGGACCAAGCTTGATTCTGCCTGCATTTACCTGAGCGCAGGCTTGGCATTCATCAGTCACTTTTTGCAGGGCTCCGTCCCTGTTCAGGAGGTATTGGCCTGACTCCTGTCTGTCCAACAAGGTTTTCATCTTCTTTGGCCCCAAATGAGTCAATTTATGCAAGTAGTCTATTATTTTATAAGTATGTTTTGTTGGCATACCAATCTTTTCCTTGAAAACCCAATGTTGCTTTTCGGGGTCATATGTGGCCCCCATTTTCTTTAGGAGATCAATGTCCTCTTTACTATAGGGTAGCGAACTGGAGGCTTGGGCCTCTTCCGGGTTCGTCAAGGGGAGAGCTTGGGAGGTCTTGGTTGATTTTATAGCAATCTCTCAAGCAGCGTTATCTGCCAGCCTATTTCCCTTTTCCTCAGGGCTATGGCCTTTTTGATGCCCAGGGCAGTGCATAATACTTAATTTTGGGGGCAAAAATAAGGCTTTCAGGAGTGCCAGTATCTCAAGTTTGTTTTTAATTTCCTTTCCTTCTGAGGTCAGCAGCCCTCGTCTTCAATAAATTTCCCCATGTATGTGAGCCGTGGCGAATGCATATCGGCTATCCGTATAAACATTCAGTCTCTTACCTTCTGCCATCCGGAGTGCCTAGGTCAGAGCGATGAGTTCAGCCCTCTGGGCGGAGGTGCCTGCTGGTAAGGCTTCTGCCCAAACTACCTCAGTCTCTGTTGTCATTGCTGCCCCCGCCTTTCGTTTCCCATTTGCCAGGAAACTGCTGCCATCCGTATACCAAGTATAGTCAGCATCTCGGAGGGGTTGATTCGTCAGGTCCGGTCTGGTCCCGTGTGTTTCTGCGAGGATCTGGAGGCAGTCGTGGTGTTCCGGGTCCTCAGGCAGGGGGAGCAAGGTCGCGGGATTAAGAGCGACCACAGGTCCGAATTGCACCCGGTCCGCATTCAGGAGCAGGGCTTGGTAGTAAGTCATGCTGGCATTGGAGAGCCAGCGGTCTGGAGGCTGCTTGACCAAGGCTTCCACCGCATGGGGTGCCAGGATAGTCAGTGGCTGGCCCAGGGTTAGTTTACCCGCGTCTTTAGTGAGGACTGCAATAGCTGCTACCATTCGCAGACAGGGCGGCCACCCTGAAGAAACTGGGTTGAGTTTCTTTGAGAGATAAGCTACAGGACGCCTCCAAGGGCCCAGTTTTTGAGTTAGGACCCCTTTGACGTAACCCTGTCTCTCATCCACGAACAAGTCAAAGGGTTTGGTGATGTCAGGGAGGCCTAAAGCAGGGGAGGCTGGTAAGGCTTTCTTAATGTTTTTGAAAGCCCTCTGCTGTTCCTCTCCCCAATCAAACATTGTCCCTTGTTTAGTTAGAGGATACAAGGGTGCAGCCATCTCAGCAAACCCTGGGATCCAGAGGCGGCAGAATCCCGCTGTTCCCAGAAACTCTCGCAGCTGGCGGGGGTTCCGGGGGGCAGGGATGTTAGTGATAGTCTGTTTGCTCACCTCGGTCAGCCATCTCTGTCCATCTTTTAATTGATAACCTAGGTAAATGACTTGCTTCTGGCACATCTGAGCCTTCCTGGCTGATACCCGATATCCTAATTGTCCCAATGTCTGTAGGAGGGACTTTGTGCCCTCCTGACATTCTTTCTCTGAAGCGGCGCCAGAAGGAGGTCATCAACGTATTGGAGCAATGTCAGGGTGGGGTACTGGACCCGAAAGTCGCCAGGTCCCGGTGCAGAGCCTCATCAAAGAGGGTTGGGCTGTTCTTGAATCCCTGGGGGAGCCTAGTCCAGGTCAATTGACCCGAAAGACCAAGATCTGGGTCCTTCCATTCAAAGGCAAAAAGGGGCTGGCTCTCCGGATGCAGCCGCAAGCAGAAGAAGGCATCCTTTAAGTCTAATATGGTATACCAAACGTGGGATGGTGGCAGAGTGCTCAATAAGTTATAGGGGTTGGGGACCATGGGGTGCATGTCCTTCACCCTTTTGTTGACCTCCCTCAAATCCTGCACTGGCCGGTAGTCCCCAGTCCCTGGTTTCTTTACTGGTAAAAGGGGGGGTATTCCATGGTGACCGGCAGGGGATGAGAATGCCCTGGTCCAAGAGCCTCTTTTTTTGCAATAAGCACATTGGTCCCTGTCCATTTTGGCCCCCTTCCTTTCTCCCAGCCTACCTCCCTCTCTTTCTTGTCCTTGAACTACAGTGGCCAGCAGCCTGCTTAATTCTTTATTCTGTTTCATGTCTCTTTCCTCATTTATTGGTTGCTCCTCTGAATATACTTGTAAATTCTCCTTTCCTTCTCTCTTTCTTTGCCTCTTCAGCAGATCCTGTATTGTATACCCCTGCAGACCTTCCAGCCTCTGTAATTTACTTCTGATATCCGGACTGGACTGCCAAATAAAGGATATTGAAACACTAATGGCCTGCCCCGGTTCCCCGGGTCATAGGGAGTATACATTCTGTATGCTTCCTTAAACCTCTCTAAAAAGGCAGAGGGAGTTTTCTCATTCCCTTGTATCACTTGCTTTACCTGAGCCACATTAGTGGGGCGGCATGCTGCCCCTCGGAGACCCGCTATAAGCAGCTGGCGATAGAGGCGTAGGTGTCCCTTACCTGAAGCTGTGGTGAAGTCCCAATCAGGTCGCGTCAGAGGGAAGGCCTCGTCAATTTCGTTAGGCAAAAGGGTTGGGTGACCGTTGTCGCCTGGAACGTTTCTCCGAGCCTCCAAAAAGACTCTTTGCTCTTCCTCTGAGGTCAGCAGGGCTTGCAAGAGTTGCTGGCAATCATCCCAGGTGGGCTGGTGGGTGACTAAAATAGACTCGATTAGATTAGTCAGCGCCACTGGGTTTTTGGAAAAGGAAGGGTTATGCTGTTTCCAGTTATAGAGATCAGAAGCTGAGAATGGCCAGTACTGTTGCTGCCCATTCGGACCCTCTCGGAGGGGAAGGGCGTGGGAGGTGGAATCAGGTGGCGGCTCGCGTCTGTCCCTCTGTTGGCCAGCCATAGGTGAGAGGGCCGGGGATTCTTGTGGGGGCCCCTCGGCCATCGCCGCTTCAGGTCCCTCTGGGCTATCTGATCCTGCATATGGAGGAGGCTCAACATTTTACAGGGTGTGTCAAACTTTTCCAACTTCTATAAGCAGTTACAAATATCATCAGGTCAATTCCAGTAAGAGTACAATGACAGACATTGTTGTTACTAAATACCATCAGTTCCAGTCTCTGAGAAACAGTTAAAACCCCAATTTTCCCCCCTTCTTAAGTGAAGAGGGGTTGTTAACGATTGTCCCATGGTACCAGATTTAGACTCGAGCACAAACAGATATACAAAAACAAAGAACATATTTAAACACAAAAATCCAACAATCAGACACAAACAATATGGACGCTCAGCATGGCTTTGGCGCAAAACCGAAAGCAAAACTTCAGACGGAGACTGTGAAAAATCAGGCTCCGGCCACCTTTGGAATGTGGCCCGTCAGATGAGCACCGAAAAGGCTCTAGATTCAGACCCAAGTCAGCAAAGCAAGACTTTGGGATACAGATTGAGCTCCGGAAAAAGCTGCCACCTAATTCAGGGCTCCAGACACCCTTGGAACGTCTTCCAGGGCTGCGGGGTGGAAGTCCGAGCTCGTCAGCTCCTTCCTGGGCCCGCCAGATACAGAGCACCCAGATCTGAGTGTACAGAGTTAACAAAGCACAGAAACGACGCAGACACAGACTAACAAATCGGTGCTGGCCAGCTTACCTCCCGATGGTGGGTCGGTGGTCCCTGGGTGGGGGCCTTCAATTCCCGGCCAACGCACCAAATGAAAGACCCCCGGTAGGGACCTTCCCTCAGGTGGAGACCCCGGACCCACAGACCAGGCCGAGACCACGAGTCGGATGCAAACTGCAAGAGGTTTATTAGGTAGACACAGGTACCTGCGGGCGGCAAAGTCTTTCGGAGGACTTGCGCGCCTGTAGACTGGGAGGAGGACTTTTTATAGGAAAGAGGGCAGCAAAAAGCAATTTACAGAAGCAGAAGCGTGGTTATCAGAATGAGGCGGGGGGGGGGGGGCATGAATGGTTTTCCTCTCCCAGCATGGATGTCTGGCAGCAGACATCCTGCTCTTATCTTATAGGTATCCTACTTTGAAGTCATCCTGCTTTGTAGATGTCCTATCTTATAGATATCCTGTTTTCCTCTCACGAGAGCAGGCTAGCTGCTGATCCTGAGAATCTTTCAAGCAAACAGGACGTTCTCCCGGGGAGCCTGCTAGCTGCGGGTTCTGAGGAGGGGGTCTGTAGGGTCTTTCAGTAAGGTTATAGTTACAAACTTGAGCTGGGAAAAACACGAAAGGCCATACTTTCTTTACCTGTCAGCCTTATCTTTTTATTAACGTGGAGCTGGCAGAAGGGCACTTGGTGCTAAGTTAGGTGTGCAGGAAAGAGCTCCCCTGGGGTTGAGCAAACGTGGACCCTTGCCTGCGTGTCTCTCCTAAGCTGTCTCTTCTTCTTCCTTGTTAAGCACCACTCCCAATGCCAGGCTTGCCTTTTACTGTGTCCTTAACGCCCCCTTAGACAGTGGTCTGGGGGAGCACAGAGAAGCATGAACCGCTGACATGATTAGATGTAATTCTTTAGAGAGACCTCGCTTTCCTTTGGTCGATGTACATGTTCTCTGCCCCCTCTCCCAAGGGTTTTGCAGTATAAATAGAAGAGTCTATTGAGAGAAAGCTGGTACTCTATGGACCTTATTTTTCTAGGATTAAACAAAATAAAGTCTAGGTAAGTTCCTTAAAAATGTGTTCTCTCTCTGCCGGGCGATGGTGGCGCACGCCTTTAATCCCAGCACTCGGGAGGCAGAGGCAGGCGGATCTCTGTGAGTTCGAGACCAGCCTGGTCTACAGAGCTAGTTCCAGGACAGGCTCCAAAACCACAGAGAAACCCTGTCTTGAAAAACCAAAAAAAAAAAAAAATGTGTTCTCTCATCCCTGTCCATATCTTTATTTTCTTTGTTGTGAACTCCAAAACTATGCATTTCTTACATATCCTTTCAGAAATATTTTACTCATAAAAGAATACAGAACTTCCCCCCCCTAAAGTTTTTTAATCCTTAAAACTTATTTTATTATTTTATGTGTATGAGTGTTTTGCCTGCATGTATATATGTGCATCGCATGAGTGCCTGATGTCCGTGGAGGGTTCAGATCCCCTGGGGCCTCTGCAAGAGCAACAGGGCTGAGCCAAGAACCCAGCCTGAAATCCCCCTTCTAATAACAAAAATAGTATGTCACATTTCTGCATTTTTATTTTATTTTTTAATAAAATGTCATGAACATGGTTTCATATCCAACTGTACAGAGCCCCTCATTCTCTCATTGGTCACAGCAATGTTAGAGTGAACCACAGTTGTTTAAGAACTTAACTAGTCCTCACTGACGAATAATGTGGCTTTATAGTAAGTATATCATTTCACATTATAATGGTAAAAATAAAATGGCATCGTTCCCCGAAGGGCGGTAGCGGGCAGCAGGCAGCGGGAATGAGGGCAGTGGGTCCCAGGCAAGGAGACTGCAGCGGTGAGAGACCTCTGTGGGTCAGCCGGTCCCACAAGGAGCCTCCAGCCTCTGCAGGTTATGGAAGGGAAGGGGAGAGGGAAGGAGAAGGGGGATGAAGAGAGAGAGGCAAAGAGCGAGAGAGAAACAGAGAGAGACTGAAAGGAAGGAGCTCAAGCTGGCAGTGGAAGGAAGATCCACTCTCAGCTCTCTGAGCACAGAGGAGGGAGTAGGCAGGGCTTGTCTCTTAAAGGAACAGGACAGACCATTACACACATGAGTAGAGTAGTTTTAGGAAGTAGAACTGTTGGGCAATCATTTTATGTCTCGTATAAAAGAGTTGGTGATTGCCACATCGATCTCCCTGAGGGTTCCACCATGAACCCTGTGCTTGTGTGCATTGATGTTGATAATTACAGCAAGACTGACTGAGAACATGTACATGCCTAGCCATTTGATGAGTGCTTTATGTGCACTCTGTCCTTAGGAGCAGACAGGTAGGTTGTTTTATTCCTTACTTACAGAGGAAAGTCGATGGTTCAAAGTGTTTTTGCTGACCTCTTTGGCACATACACTTGATGGTAGCTCCTAGTTTTACTAATTTGTTTTTGTAAGATACTTGAGCTAGATGACAATATGTCTAAAATGTAAAATCTGGAAGATCAATGAAGGAATAGTAATAACTGTCAGGTTTAACTAGGTGGAATAATTGTAGGATTTATGGACCACGAATCCTGCCTGCTGGTAAAGTTTTGAGTTCTCGAAGATGCACATAAAGTGTACATGAAGCAGGCTTTGGCCGTAGTTTCTCCGGAGGACACTGTCTGCGGCGCAAAAAGGAGTCTCCCTGTGTAGATAGTGTCTAAGCTAGACCTGTTCTGGGGCTGCATCTTAACTGTTTCCCAGAGGTTTATGCTATATCCGTCCTTATCTCCTTAAGCCTATAGAGTAAGTTTAAGTAGTTCAATCTCATGGAAGAGAAAACGGAGGCTGCTAAGTGGAAGAGCCAAGCAGTTAGCTCATTGAAAAGAATGAAGTAATGACTCAGAGTTTTTGTCCTTGGGGCCATTGTAAAAGTCATTTGCCTACCTCTCCTGTGGCAGTTGCCTGCCTTGGGTGTGTGTGGTATAGATAAAGATGAGACTGTTTGCTTGACCTGTTGGATTTGGCAGCCATAGAAATAATAGATCTCTGGTCCTCACAGCACACTGAAATGAATGCTGTACTTCCAAAAAACTAGGTTTGTGGTTCGTTTTGTAAAACAGTGTTGTTTCTAATTATGAAATTAGATAACAGAATATACTTTTTACAGAGCAAAATAAATATAGCATTTTCCCTCCAGTATAATTGAATTTAGTGGGAGGCCTTCTTACTTATGATCTGGTTAAAACAGAAAAGACACAATACCATTTATTAACTAATATAATATAGCATCGTGTGTGTCTCAATGTTTCAGAAGTTTGGAAATTTTGTTTGCTTGGTATTTCACAACATTGTTCTAGTAACTGCCAAGGCCACACAAGGTTTGTTATCAGGGTAAATCGCCCTGTGTGTGTGCCAGTCTTGGTTTTAGTTTGTTCTGCCTGCATGAGGTGTATTGTAGCTTGAAATGTATTTAGAGATGGAATATTAGGAGCTTGAGAGACAACCCGGTAGTTAAAGCTCTCACAGAGGACTGGAGCTCCGAGCCCCAGCATGCTCATAAAGCCAGGGAGCCTGCAGTTACCTGTCAGCCCAGTGCTAGGGCGACCGAGAGAAGGGATCCCTAAGAGGCAAGCAGTAGGCTGGCAAAACTAGCCAGAACCTGTTTTAATAAATTAAATGGAGAGTGACTGAGAAAGATACCCAGTGTCCATTTCCATTCTCCACATGCAAGTCCACACACATGCATTCACACACACACACACACACACACACAGCCATTCAAAATTAATTCATTTAAATTGGATCTGTTTAAAGTTGTCTTTTCTTTCTTTGCCTTTGAACTTCTTCCTTTAAAGTTGGAATTAAAAGAATTTTTAAATATTCAGGGAGTTAAAGAAGAGGTAAGTTGTAGATCCTCTGGATATAAAATATGTATTCTGTTCATGAATAATCAATCGGCAAAGTTATTTTACTAATTACTCTTCTTTTTTTTTTTTTTTTTTTTTTGGATTTTTCGAGACAGGGTTTCTCCGTAGCTTTTGGTTCCTATCCTGGAACTAGCTCTTGTAGACCAGGCTGGCCTCGAACTCACAGAGATCCGCCTGCCTCTGCCTCCCGAATGCTGGGATTAAAGGCGTGCACTACCACCACCCGGTGGCATGGTGGTTTTTCAGGTAGAAAACAAGAACCATCCAGTAGTCATGGCATCCCAACTCTGTCTCTTCCTTATTTCTAGAATTGTGCATAACAGCTAGTGTGGTTAGTGATGTGTGTTTTATTCTCTTTTTCTCAACCTTCCAGATGTATCATGAAATAGAAATTCTTGGGAATGGGAAGTAATGAAAGACAAAGGGGATAGGAAGGGGATAAACTAAATCCTGTCCCACGTTTTCAGAGGAATAGGGATAGGAATCATGAAAAAAGGCATTATGGATTAGAATTCTAACCCCAGGTTAAGAGAACTGAAGAACGGACAGTGCAGTGAGGTGGGAGACTGGCAGGCATGTTAATTTAGGAGGAACCTAAAATGATCCATAAGTCTTTTCTTTGGACTGGGTGTGTAGACCAAAGAATAATTGTCTCCATGGCAATTAATGAACCTCACTTTATCAGGAACTAGAAAAGAGAGGCGATGGCGAAAAATCGGATGAGGAAAACGAAGACAAAGAAGGGAGCAAAAAGAAAGATGGTGACGACGAAGACGGCGAAGACTCAGAGCAGGAGGAGTACGATGAAGAGGAGCAAGAGGAGGTAAAATCTGCTGCTAAGATGGCTGCTAACTGCTTCCTATGGCATAATACATCAGTCGGCACCGTAAGCCTAGCAAACTCCTGAATGAGGTGGGAGGGGTGTGAGGCTTTGTCACAAAGCAAAAACCCAAGTTTATAGATCCAGAAATTCATTTTTTTTTCTAGAAAGGTTTTCTCTATTGTTCTGGAGCCTGTCCTAGAACTCGCTCTGTGGACCAGGCTGGCATCGAACTCAGGAAGATCCACCAGCCTCTGCCTCCCAAATGATGGGATTAAACACACGCACCACCATGGCCAAGCTGCATATAATGATTTTTACTCTGAGAAGTATGTTTGATTTTTGCTTGGTCATGAGACTGTGAGGAGAAGAGATGACCGTTCCTTCATGGAAATTATTCTGCAGAGGAAACAAGCAGAAAGGCAATTGTTACTGAAACTACCTGGCGCGAGTGAGAAGGAAACAAGGAACATGCAACAAACCCACTTAGAGAGAGGAGGATGGCTTGTCCAGCTTTTAAAGGTTGGCTAGCACATGTGCACAGGGAGTAGACATGGCTACGTCATACGCAGATGACGGGGCTCACGCATGCGCACAAGGACTTAGCTGAGTCATACGTGTATGATATGATCCATGCATGCGTGCAAAGGTTTAGCTGAGTCATGATGTCATCCACGGCTCACGCAGGGCCCTTTGAGATCCCCGTGAGCCATTAGGCACTTCTGCCTGAGGGCTTGTCTGCTTGTGCACAGCCCCAGAACCCGGAAGTTTCAGTCTTATGTGGCAGAAATCATTATTGTTACAACACAGGGAATAATTCTGTGGTGTAGACAGGATGCTACAAGGGCACAAACCAGACACAGTGCTCCTAATTACAGCACGTGGGAGGTGGAGTCAGGAGGGTCAGGAGTTCAAGGTTATCTTCAGCCAGTCTGACCTTGTCAGACAACAAAACAAGACAGCCTGTAAGACCTTGAGAGTGAGCTCTAGGGGAGGGAACTTGCAGGGAAGGTCTGCAGGTAGGTGATGAGAGTGGTGTTTCTGCCACTGACCAGGTAAGTCAGCTGGACTTGAGGGGTTAAAAAGGACCACAATGGGGTTCACTGGGGTCCTGAATGCCAGGCTGAGAAATCTGACTTTCTCTTTCCATGTTATGGTAAGCCACTGAAGGATTCTTAATATGCGATGTTAGCTATATTGCATTTTAGAAAACTCACTTGCTTACATTGGATCATATTTGAAAATTTCTTGCCAGCTAGTAGTTCAAAGCCACTGCTAAGTTTACTCCTTAAAGATGGCTCAGTGAGTAAAGGGGCTTGCCAGCAAGCCTGCTGAGCTTAGTCCCCAGAGCTCACGTGGGGGAGAGAATGGACTCAGAAGTTGCCCTTTGACCTCCACATGCGCACCCCTTTCCCCACAATAAATAAATAACTGTTAGTATGAAAATACACAGTAATATATGGAGCCATTTCTTGATGCCACAACAGGGATATTGGAGAGGTATTAAGTTTGGATGGCAGATGCCAGTATTCTAGACAAAGCTGACTTTATAATGCTCTTTTTGTGTGTGTGTTGAGAGAAGACCTAATCTATTGGAAGCTTGTTTGGAACTCACTTTACAGCACAGGGTGGTTTCAGTTCTCCTGCATTGCAGCCTCTCAGGTATTGGAATATAAGTCAGAGCCACTATGCCCAGCTCAGAAATGCGATTTTGATAAAATCAACTTCCATTGAGTCTAGACCACGTGTGTTAAAATTCAGTTTTAGTTGTAACAATTACAAATTCATCGGCTTGGGTGGTAGAGCGAACCTTTAATTCCGGCGCTCTCAATTCAAGGCCAGCCTGGGGCGATAATGTAGTAAACAAAGTTTATATATCTGTACTTCATAAAAAAGCAAAACTACAGAGAATTGAGGCTGAGTGAGGGCTAGAAAGAAAGGTACCTCCCTTAGAGGTCTTGTCTTTAAAGTTCTCTTTGTTCTTTTTAATCAATTAATTAATTGAAATTTCATGATAATTAATTTACTCATTGAATTGAGACTTGATAAACGTTATTTTGGCGAGTAAAGTGTAGTGCATAATCAGGTAACACATGTTAAAGAAGATGCTTCTTTCTCTTCTGATATTTTGAATATTTAGTTTATGAATAAACCTGGCGCTCAGGGGAAAGCCAAGAGCCAATCAGGCCATTGGTCTCAGCAGGCTCCCCAAATACGCCTGCATCAGGATTGCTGACAGTGTGAGCATTTGACTCACCAGACATTCTTGGGAAAAGTACCCACGTCTAAAAGACAAGTGCTACTTGCTTGATTGGGAATGCCAGGGTTTCTCCTCCTTACAGTGTGAATGAGTTTGTTGCTTATATTTCCCTACACACAGAACCAAGGCCCTATTTACTAGTTAGCTTCATTTGAATGTTCTGCCTGTCACCCTCCCTACTGTGTAGGCCCCAGGCTTCAGCTTGGTTTCTGGACGTTCACAGAATTCTTGGCATTCGAGAAGCTATGCCAACTTTAGGATGCCACAGAGGGTTTGTGTTGGAAGCGTAAACATGCAGGATTTAGGGAAGACAAAGTATTATAAAATGTACAGAGATGCATAGACATTCCAGATGTTTGCAAAGAAAACCTGTAAGATAAAGCTGGTATTCAGAAAGCTTTCTTTTGAGAATTGTCATCTGTTTCCACTGTAAATAGCAGAGATGTAGAGATTTGGGGGAATGGGGTCAGGGATGAGGCAGGGTCTTGCTCTGTGTGTGTGTGTGTGTGTGTGTGTGTGTGTGTGTGTGTGTGTGTAGTCCAGGCTGGCCTTGAAGTCAGCATTTCTTCCCCTCAGTTTTCTCAGTGCTAGAACCAGCACACTCTTCACCGCATAGCTAGTTTTCCAATGATGTTTTTCTTCATACGTACAGCAGCTCCCTGCCTGTTCCTCCTTGTCCTTCAATGCCCCAGTCTACCCGGGATCATAGTAAAAACAAGCCCCAGCATTGCACTGTTTCAGCTCATCCCTAAGTATCTCAGTGTGGACGCAAGCTATCATTGCGCTTAATGTCATCCAGTATCTCACCCACTTTGAAATTTGCTTGATAAAAAAATCTTTATTACAGTCCATATAAAATCCATACCCTGCACCTGGCTGAGAAGTCTCAATCTGTATTCAAATGGATTTTTGAGGTTTTGATAGAAGGCACACATATCTTCTGTCTTGTTTTGAGGCATGAAAACCTTACTCGGCTAGAACTGAGACACAGCCAGAAGCTGGGAGGAACGTACAGGGATGAACGTGGTTTCCCGTAGGTTCGGGTGGGGAGGAGATTGTACTGTGATAGGAAATGATGCCCCGGTTGCTGTTACACTTTGTGACTTCATCCCTGGGTTCTGATGCAAGGTAAAGACTGTTGATGGAAACCCTTATTTCTTGGTCGGTCAATACATTGGTGAAATCAATGACCAGTGTTTCAGCTCCTAAAACCCCAAATCGCCCCCCCCGAGGAGCTGCCATGGACATTCCTGCTGGGATGGAAGCACGGCCTTTCTGATCGTCTAGCTGATTAGCAGCTGAGCATGGTAAGGAGTGGTACTGAGAGAAAGCGGCACAAGTAGAAAATGTGGAACTGCTTTCTAAGAGGAGAGCAGTCGGAAGCAAAGGCTTTCTAAAACTTCAGGTCTTCTCTCTTTCCCTTTTTACTTTAATTTGATATTTATAAATTAAAGGAATGCATTTTTTGTATAATATTCATAAATGTTGCTGAGTCACTTTATTGACTAAGGAATATATCCCTTCACTTAGGAAAATGACTACATCAACTCCTACTTCGAAGACGGAGATGATTTTGTTATAGACAGCGATGATAACATGGATGAAGCAACCTATTAGCCATGGAATTTCTCTCTCTTTTTTTGGTGCAGCTCTGAGCATTTGTACTGACTTCCTTTATTTCTGATATGGATTGAGCCCCTATTTTCTGTTGTTCAGTGTTGGGTTTGATAAATTCTTCTCAAGCTCTTCAGAAGCACTGTGTGTTTACACCACGACCTTACCCCAGAACCTCCACCGCTCCTCTGATTATGTACTGAAGTTTGGGGTTCTTTGGTCTTTGTTTTATTTGGATTTGAATGTGCCTGAAGAGCTTTAGCATCGTGTGTTCATACTTGAAAAAGATCTGTCTCGCTTACCTGCTGACCTCTGGTAAAGCTGTTACTAGTCAGAGTGGAGTTCCATTGATACTGCACAAGGAGCACTTTAAACACAAACTGGAAAATGATTTCTCTTACCTGGTATGTTCTGTTTTATCACATGGTGACTGCATAGACTCACCTGAGTTCTTGTGGACTCAGGAGGTGAGAGTTCTGGGGGTGGGAAACATGCCCACGGCAAAATACAGTGAGCCGGGTGAAACAGCATGGTTTCCCTCTCAGCCGAAACAGGCTTTCCCGTGGGCAAAAGGATACAGAACGCTTGACTTTGGAGGTGATTCCATGTGAATTAATCATTCCACTGTGTTAAGTTTGACATCTTCAATTTAGGGGGTTTATGGAAAAAAATAACTGAGACATATGGTTTAATTCTCTGCTTTATGTATGTAAGTGGAAATAAGTCCTGGCTGAATAAACTCTGTAACAGATGGGCAGTGCCCTTGGCTTCATTTCACAAGATTCAGAGACTGCAAGCCAAGGAAAGAATCATGGAAAATGAACTCAGGTCATTTTGAAATTGCAACTGATTCTTCTTGTTTTAACTTACAGGGTGACTCCCCTGTAGTTTTATACTTTGCAGGAGATATCCAGAACCCTTCACCTCTAACGACTTTGAACATGCCAAAGATTTCTGAGGAAATGTATATTATACATTTCAAAACTAATATCTTAAAGTTATCTTAACTTATCTACCTAAAGGAGGAAACCCTGCTCTCTGCTTTGGGGAGACTTGTCATTTATTACCTTCTGACCTGGAAACTGGAGCCCTGCTTTTTCTCTCAGGATCAAGATAACCTTGAAATTGAGCTTAAGTTCATGTGCCTTAGTTTCTCCACTTTTAAGCAGTTTCCTATAAAAATTGTTTGAACACTAAGTAGAGTTTACTAAATATTCCATCTTTTACCTTACAGAAACAATCATGCCCTAAATTTGATTTTTACCCTGTAAACAACTGTACTGTGGAAAGCAACGTAGTTGTGAGACCATTTTTCTGCTTCATTATAATTCAGTTTTCTGATCTTGTACCCATGTTAGATTTGTACAGTCTGGCGAGATTCCAACGTTCTTTTCTCAGAAGAATACTTTAAATGGCAATACTTCTTCAAATATTTCTTCCAGATGGGTGTGATGGTCCATATCTTGTCTGTATAGTGCTGTCCTGACCATGTGTGACTTACATCCAGTTCCCAGGAACTTGTAAAAAGTATTTTAAGATTCTGAGTGGAAACATGAAAAGTCTTTAATGATCCAGTGTGTTGGGAAAAAGCTTTAATAGTGATGGCAAATGCTGTTATTTGGGAATGACAGGTACTTTATTCTCTTACATTTGGTACCAGAGCCAAACATGTATATCATAGATGCTCCTCTCTTTATTACAAATCTGCAAATAACTGTTCAAATTGGGGAGATGCATTTGCAAGAACTTCTTCCCTAGCTTCCGGTTTGTCTTCACTGCTGTTTCTTCTGTAGGAAGCCCCTTTCGGACAGGACTTATTCTGGGGCATCTGGCATCTTTAGTGATGTTGTCACCGTTTGAAAGATCAGTTTACAACTTTAAATATACTAATTTTGAGAAAAGATGTTTTTTAGGTTGCTTGACTAACATAAATCTTGTTTTCTTGGCTTAAGCTTTGAGACTGTGAAATTGCTTTAGAGATAAATTCTTAATGGTTAAAGTACTTACTGGGACTGGTTGGTGAAATATCTTAACAAATAAAACTATTTGCTACAATGCTGATTTTTCTGTATTTGTTTATACATATAAAGTTTAAAAAATAAAATACAGACCTTAATACTAAGATCGTTTACTGTGAAATTTATTTGGTAGAGAAAACTAGTTAATTCTGTTGGTTTTTTTTTTTTTTTTTTTCTGCTAAAGTAACTTCATTTATTGAGCAGGAATGGTTGTTAATAAACCTCACCACATATAACCAAACTCTTGCCTCTGATTTGGCAGGGCGTGTGTGTTCACTGTTAGCACCAAAGGATTACAGTCCTTCTGTCCATCCACACCTTCAGGTGACAAGTGTCAGAGGGATTGTAAAACAACTTTTAAGGTCACATTGCTGTAAAATAGAAACACACAGGAAAGGTAAGTTTCCCCAGAAGAATTTCCTCAATTTATGGCTCTCAAGTATATACATACATATCTATGTATGTATGCCTTGTGTATGTGGTGTGCATCTAAGTGTTCATATGTGTGCAAGTCTGTTTGCAGGCCAAAGGCTAGGTAGAGTCTTCCTCTTCATTTTGAGGGATCACCAACCCCACTGGATTGTCTGGCCAGCGAGCCCAAGGGATCTTCCTGTCCCTGCCTCCCCTGCACTAGGACCACAGGAGTGCCTTTTTTACATGAGTGCTGGGGAGCTGAACTCTCATCGTGCGCAGTAAGCACTTTACTGAGCATTCTCCCGAGTCCCTAAGATTTATATTCCTGAAAGACATTTTTGTATATAACACATTACAATCTACATAGAGAGCACCTCCTGAGACTGACTTAGCTCTATGAGCATGGCCTGGACTTACCAAGTCTTATTTACCAGGAACACAATCCCCATCGCCATTTATCTCACACTTGTTTTATGTTCCACAGATAACCCAGTGGGAAATCTGAATTCATAAATGTGTGACAACTCTATCTTATACCCAGCTGTGAACTCCACTGAGTACAATAAAGACTGCCCTGGCAGGACGTATCCATTAGTGAAATAGTGGCACAAGCATTATAGAAGTAACCAGTTACTTGCTAGTTAGATTTCAGCCCTTTTCCGCTAGATGAAACTCACATTTGGCAACATTATTGAGCTAAAAACCTCCTGTTACACATCATAGATCCTAAGGAAAACCTCCTGTTACACATCATAGATCCTAAGGAAAACCTCCTGTTAGACATCATAGATCCTAAGGAAAACCTGCTAGACACATCATAGATCCTAAGGAAAATCTCCTGTTAGACACATCATAGATCCTAAGGGAAACCTCCTGTTAGACATCATAGATCCTAAGGAAAACCTCCTGTTAGACACATCAGAGATCCTAAGGGAAACCTCCTGCTAGACACATCAGAGATCCTAAGGGGAAAACCTATTAGGCTTTTAAATAAAATATTAGACTCCTAATGATTCAAAACTCATCTGAAAAAGCTAACATGCAGTAAATGGTGATTGACCGGCCAAAGGACAGAGACTAATTGCACACACCTTCCTTCCAAGGCTAAGGGATCACTGAAGAGAAAGTGGAAAGATTCCAACAGCCAGAGATAGTAGGTGACCACTTGGAAACATCTGGACAGAGCAGTGTAGCTGCACCTATGAACTGTTGGGACAGCATGTACAAGACGTGCAAGTTCCAGACAGATCAAATCCTAGCGTGACAAGGAAAGCTGGGCACACAATCTCACTCCCAGCCATGGAGCACATAGGAAATGACAGCAGCTTAGAGGAGGCAGTTTTCTGTCAGTGTATCTCAAGGTCAGTCAACCACCATGCTCAGTGGAAGGCACACATCTAAGAATATTTGGGGCAGCAAATTGGCCTTAATGTGTGTATGTGGATTAAAGGACACAAAGGTAAGTGTGTAAGAAGAGGTAGATCTGGGAAGAGCTGGAGGTGTGTGTGAATACGTACAAACACATACATAACTTGAAACTCTTAAAGAACTAATGTGAAAAATGTATTCCAAGGGACTGGAGAGATGGCTTAGGGGTTAAGAGCACTTGCTGTTCTTGCAGAGGACCCAAGTTCAGTTCCCAGCACCCATATAATTGTTCACAGCCATCTGTAACTCCAGTGCTAGAGACTTGACATCCTCTTCTGGAAGGCACAACAAAAGCAAACAAAAGCCCATACATGTGAGTTCAAACAAACATTAAAAACATTTTTAAAAATGTATTTCAAGTAGCATGAAAGAAGAAAATTAAATATTTGCTTTATTCAGTTACAGTCAACAAGTTCCACTTTCAAACTGATTAATAAAATAGAAACTTTATTAATATTTTGCATATCCTTAAAATATGAAAAGGCAAAAAGTTTAAAAACCAGTTTTACAGATATACATGCTACAATGGTTTAATACATTTGCAATTATATAAAACACATTATACAAAGGATTTATAGCTTTGCATACATAAAATGAATTAAATAAAGCATTCATATATTTCTATGAGATAACAGTGCAATATGCACATACTTAGAAATACTGATTTCCTGAGTAATAATGTTGTAATTCAAAATCAGAGTCCCATGATAATGCAGTGTTTAAATAACTCAATCCTGTTCTAGCACTCTGAGCCTGGATCTCTGCTTCCTTCTCTAACCACAGCCTTCACATTTCCACTGAGATATAATCAGTTACTAAAGAGTGGTTCTTTAATGAAGTTTCACACCATCAAAAAGCACAGTCCAGAAAAGGTTTTAACACTTAAACTCCACTGGAAAGGAAAACTTGAGATTGCACGCTCCTTCCTAATCTATAGCATGGCCAGCAGACCATAATTTTGTTTTGCAGAAAGGACAGTGAAGATATTTAAGTAGCTATCCATTGGTTCAAAACAAACTCTAACTAGTGTTTAACAAGTCAAGAATTTGTCCTAACAATATCAGGTTTTTCTTTACTTGCAATTCCAAATTTTTAAGCAAACTGATATTAATGACTATGACTCACTTATAACTGTATACACACACACACGTTAAAGCCTCAAAGCAAATTCAAGTAAGGGCTTGAACATGATCCACAGCATCAATGACATTTGTGCTTATGTTGTCTAGAGTACAATGAGTTTGCAGTTGCCAAAAATTTGCATACATTTGCAAATGTGTATTTAATAGTTTCAAAAATTCTATTAAATGCTTAAATTTTTTCTTTTAAAGATAAAAGCATAATTCTACATATAGAATTATATTCAATTAGTAATTCTAAAATATATACGAAAAGGAAATTGGTTGGTTGTTTCCTAAGGATGTGTGTTGTAGTTTCTTCGAAATGGATGCTCAAGGCAGACATGATTGTAACCAACATCTCCTCCGTTAAACAGTTCACAAACCCCGGATCACAACTCCAAAGTAAAATCAGCAAGACAGAATCGCCAACTCTGTAATTTTATGTTTGATGTAAACAAAGTTCTTCGGAGGTTATGTAGCCTGTGCTGCCCTGAAGTCTTCATTTTCTACCCTAAAATTTGATTTTTTTAGTAGGCTTAATAAATATTATGTAAACTGTGTTAACACTGAGCATAGTTAAAGATTGTGCTCATTTCAAAATTCACATGGCATGTTAAAACAAAAATTATTTCAACTAAGATATATGAAGTAAATCAATTTACTACAACTTTCCTATTATTAAATACTTTAAAGGTAATTTTCTAAACCTCTCTCATATATGTAAGGGCTTTAAAATGACTGACTTCTGTGTCCTTTTGTAGTGCTTTTTCTTCTCAAAGTATATAACCCCCCCAGTATAATAAATATGTATTAATAATTCCCTGTATCAGAATTGGAATTTGATATACAAAATGCTTAAAAGCTGAAACATTTAGGAAATAATGTCCAGAAAGTCAGATGATAAAACATATTTTAAGATGGGCAGTTTATTATACAGAAAACATACAATTCATATTCTACCACCTGTACCTATATTTTAAAAACACATATTTAAAATTAAACACTGAAATCAGTATACAGATGCTTTCTGATCGAATTGGTTGTATCACAGTTGACTTAGAAAAGGCCACTATTAAGCCCTTTTGATTAGTCCACACATCTTTGGCCTGTGTTTCTCATTTTGATGATGCATATTAGGTGGGGATAATCTAAACTGGACATTTTCTTTTTGAAATGCAGAGGTCAAGGGACTACCACATAAAGTAATCTATCTCCTGCCAATGTAAAAGTCCTGTTTACTCATTTTTGCTTAATCAGTCATGTTTTTCTGCATGACTTCAGAGGCAGATAGTAGCAATTTGTTTGACTCCATTAACTTATGCTTAAAGATGAAGACAAACTTACAGAGCCTATGGAATGCAATCCGACAGCGTTTCCACTTTGACTGTAAAGTGACACTGTAAGGCACTACGCATCATTAAGGCATGTTACTATTTGTACCAGCAGTGATTAGTCACAGTATATAAAGAGCAACGTGCTGAGTATGCTTTTCTATCTACACAGTGCTTCTAAATATCAGACACATGTAGTTCTTCTGGTTTTGTTTTTATAAGTGGAAGTGAGGTTGGAGGGATGTTCATAGAGCATTCCCTTTCCATGGACTAGGTATTGACTGTTTCAGTGCCCTTATGATCAAATCAAATGGTTACGTTTCCAACCCTAAGACATTATTTTGGGGTCTTAATATATTTAAAATTGGTTAGCCTCTATTATAGGAATTATAAATTATGTTTCCATATCTGTTTCTACATCTGCTTTCATAGCATGTATTAAAACGTTTTTAAATTTCAAAATTGAGTATTAAGTATATGTTATAAATAATTTTAGAATCAAACTTTTACAAGTTTTTGGTAGCATGGTAGTGAATTTTCTTCAGTTGTAAGCATTTGAAACACTCAACATGAACAACCTTAAATTTAAAAAATCTTTTAAAAAATAAATTTAAACATAACTAATCTTGAAAAAGAAAAATGACAGCATCTTCTAAGTTATAATTCCTAGAAATACATTTAAATTAATTTCTGCTTTAAGAACTGTCACAGCAGATGTATTCTGACCACTCTCACCGTAAAGAAGCAATCGTGTGTGTTACAGACAGTCCATCTGTAAAAGGTTCAGGGACTCCTAGGAAGGTGAAAGCATCGTCCATGTTCCTAGACTGTCTTAGAAGCTGCTGTTGGCTATCTCTGAATCCCCGTATTCCATATGCACACATGATCATCACACAGATCAGGCTCACTGCTATGTTTTGTGTTGAGCAGCAGGAGACTGAGAATGTTGCCTGTACAGTTTGTGGTCATCTTGTTGACCAGCATGTATTCCTTTTGTTGGAACAAGTTCATTTCCCGTTTCTCTGTGCTGTGATGGAGGCGTGAGTCCTGGATGCAAATGTGAAGAGCCCACTGTTGAGTGGTGACTAACATCCACTTTAGCTAAAATTTCATAATAAAGCAAATAAAATACTGGTGTTATTATACCCACTATCAACATTATCACTACCGCTGTCCACCAGCCAATTCCCCAGTCGGCTCCATAGTATGGGTCCTTTCTGTGAGTGCTTCTGTTATCCGGCTCAAAGCGGATCTGTTGTGCTGCTAAGGCAGACACTACCTCGTTCAGGTTCTCCTTCTTGGTGTCTGTGCACTTTACCAGTTCTTCTATGTCTCGATCCACCTCTTTCAGGAAACTGCCAGCTGACCCGCTGGAGGAGAGAGAGTCCTCTGCGGGCACAGTGTCCTGCTCTTGAGCAAATGGAATGGGTGGGGGTAGAGAGCCTTGTCTTCCTTTCAGAGGATGAAGACTTTCAGTCAAAGAACTAAACTTTTTCACTGGAATTTTGATAGACCTAAGGGCAAAAAAGTCTTGATCACTGATGAGATTGTTAACTCTTTTGATATCTGCTACCTGCAAAAAAGAAAAACACAACATTCAACTAAATTCTAAAACTAGACCTAAAACCTTCCTTCATTCATTTACTTTGGAGGGAAAAAATTCACTGAATTTCATTCTTACAGTTAATACCGGTCCCACACCCAGATTTTACATTTACTTGTATATGAGAAGTCTAAACACTAAATTTATTTAGTGTTAGGAAATCACCAGTGATTTTGTATTGTCACCTAAACAGCAGTAACATTAGTTATACACAGACATTTTGTCGTTCTTCTTTGTACGTTTACCACAGGAAATGTATGTTGGCATGCAATTTGTGAATAAGAATTGCTGGTACTAATGTCTGTGCTCCAACCTTGCAATTGCAGGAAAGCACATGAACTTACACAGATATAAGGAGCACATTTACTGTGCCCCATGATTCTAGTTCTAGTCATCTGTCAATGTGTTACTTTCATTGGTTAATAAAGAAACTGCCTTGGCCTTTTGACAGGACAGCAGCTTACAAAGGCAGGGTAGACCAAACAGAATGCTGGGAGAAAGAAGCAGAGTCAAGCAGACACCATGGCTCTCCAACCCGAGATGGACGTAGGTTAGAATCTTCCTGGTAAGCCATGACCTCGTGGTGACATATAGGTTATTAGAAATGGGTTGAATCAAGATGTGAGAGTTAGCCAATAAGAGGCTAGAATTAATGGGCCAGGCAGTGTTTAAATGAATACAGTTTGTGTGTTATTATTTCCGGGGCTAAGCTAGCTGTGCAGGAGCCAGGCGGGACGAAAAGCAGGCCTGCTCACCTCTTCACTTCAAGGCTAGTCACCCTAGACCAAGCAGTGGTGGCACACACCTTTAATCATAGCAGCTACACTAGTTAGTGACAGAGGCTGGGTGGTGGTGGTGCATGCCTTTAATACCAGCAGAGAGGAATAAGGCAGGATGAAACGGAAACTCACTCTTTCAGTCTGAAGATTTCACAAAGTCTCTATCAGTCTTTTGCAGTGAACCATGAGCATACCTAACAGCAACCTTTGAAGTCTCAATAAGGAGGATAGGGCCTCACAATGACTATTCCTCCAGGACTATAACACCACTGAGCTGAAAAACACCACCTAAAGATTGGCTCTTGAACTACAAACGGCTAAGAACAATTTCAAGGTGGCTGGCTGAGATGATCCAGCCCCAGAGACTACTTGAGCCAGGACTTGAGACAAGTCCTGCACTTACTATTACTCTTCCAGGACTTGACAATTAGCCCAAATTTTTCTTTTCAGAACCCCATAAAAATACTGTTGCCCCCAGACAGAAGAAAGTAAATTTAAGAATATGACCCCCACATTCCCAAGAGGTAGGGTGGGTGGTTTTTGGTTGTTCAATGGGTTATGGATGTTTGTCATTGTTTAGGTGGGTCTGGGTTACAGTTAACAACTTAGACACATTTAGGATGACAGTCCTGGATGTCTCATTCCCTCATCACTGTTTTGAAACAAGCATATTTTCAATATAGCAATAACTACTGATGGTATAAGCAATGGGACGTCCATTTGTAAGCTAATTTGTTTGGCAGGCTGAGCACTCATCACAAGGGAGCACTCTGAGCAACCAGTTCTCCCTACACGGCCAGTGCCCTCTATGCTCCACTTCATCAGCCGTCAGCACCCGTTTCAATCCTTAGTGACTCTGCAGTGGAAACCAAGTGCCCATCTCTCTACCACATCAAAAGTGGATCCCAATAAAAAACCTTATTAATCTTTAAAACTAAAGCTATAATTTATTTTGATGTACTATGAATGACTATATTAATTACTTTATCCTGAAATAAAAAGTTACATAGAATCTCATGGCCAAAGAAGTTGTTTTCAATACTATTTAAAAACACGTACATACATAGATACAGCAAATGTATAAAAATGTGCATTCTTATACACACCAGTAAAGAGATTTCAAGTATAAAAATATTTTATATTATAAAAAATTCTATAGATAAAACACTAAAAGAGAAGAAAGAATGATACAGAATTTCACTTTACTAAAATGAGCTCTCACAGTATCTGTTGAAACTAAAACAGGGCTGTAGGCGGCGGAGGGGTTAAATGCATGTGCTGATCTTGCACAGGACCTGGATTTGGTTACCAGCACCCACATCAGGCAGTTTACAACCACCTGTAACTCCAGCTCAGAGGCACCAATGCCCTCCTCTAGCTGCCAATGAAGTAAATCTCTACTGTTACAAAGGGTGCCCAAGACATGAAAGGTGCAAGTTGCAGTCATTCACAGCATATGTTAATTTTCAAAACAATATACACCAATCCTTTATCAGCCCCTAAATATTTATATAGATAATAACAAGCACAAAAAGAAGGTAAAGAAAAGCACCAAAGTGACAGATTGAATTAGCAGAAATTCAAGCATTCACTTAAAATGTTAAAAAGGTCACGTCCACAGGCATGAGAGATCTCTGTGCAAAGAAGACAACTGAGCAAAAAGGAAAGGAAGGAAGAAGGCAAAGGACACAGAATTACTTCAGTTCTGGCTGGACTAATAAAGAACTGATTGTGGACTCTATTATGCAAAGATAAATGAAATGAAGACTTACCGTACAGCAATACTGAAGAGCTACTGCATTTAGAGTGTCCCCTTCCTGTATGTCTCTTGTGAGTACAATGATGTCATCAAGTCTGTCTCGTGATGTGCTTCTTCGAACCTTCTCCTTTCCTCTGGGTCGAAGTTCATACACTTCAGCATCTTCTTCCAACACATTACTGTCTGTACAATTTCCAAAGGTATGCAGCTGGCCACTGGCCTGAATTCCTGGGAAGGCAACAGATCGATTCTGATTCCTCCCCGCCATGATCTTACAATCTGGAGGGAGAAAAGAAAAAACCTTAGCATACCACTGACCAGTGTCACTGATTGACATGAGCCATATGCTCTAGATACTATTTCTAATAGTCCTCTCAGTTACACAGGAACTGAGGTCCGCCTTCTGTACCTGTGGACCTGTGTCCACACCTGACAGTGGGGACCACAGTGTGGCAAAAAAACAGCTAATGTGAGCCCTCCACGATCTACTCAGGACTCTTGTTCGCCCAAGACACTTTACAAGAACACTTACAGACAATAATTAAGATTTCATTTAAAAACCATTATTTGGTATACATATAATTTTACCATTTGTTAAAGACAAAAGTAATTCTGAATACTGAGATGTTCTTGTTCCTTTCTGCATCACGAACTCAATCTGTCTTGTGCTACTGTGTCGGCTCTGTGGTTAATGGTGCTTGCTGTCAGGCCTCGCTACTAAGTTCACCTCTGGGAACCATGCAGTACAAGGAAAGAAAGGTCCACAAATTATCCTTTGACCTCCAAACCCATGATGCGTTTTATATATATCAAACATCAATCTTGTCTGAATTTCTGGTACTGTACAACATATAGAATTTTCAACATTCTTCAGAGTTGGGCCGGGCGGTGGTGGCGCATGCCTTTAATCCCAGCACTCGGGAGGCAGAGGCAGGCGGATCTCTGTGAGTTCGAGACCAGCCTGGTCTATTAGAGCTAGTTCCAGGACAGGCTCCAAAGCCACAGAGAAACCCTGTCTCGAAAAACCAAAAAAAAAAAAAAAAACATTTTTCAGAGTTGATCAATGAAATGATTTAGCGTTGCCAGGGCTGATAATGTTGCTTCACTTAAATATTAGCACAAAATGTCATATGTTATGGCCATTTCAGAAATTGTTCAAAATATCAAGTCAAATTCATTTAACAATTTCTCATAAAACCCAAGTCAGCAACTCTAAGAAGTCGTTTTTTTTATTAACTAATCTATTTTCTGAATGTGTGTGCTGCCATGATGTCAGAGACAACTCGGGGTACTTGGTTCTCTCCTTCCACCATGTGGGCTCTGGGACTGATCTCAGTTCTCCAGGGTTGGCAGCAGGTACCCTTAAACACTAAGTCACTTTGCCAGTCCTCTAAAAGTAATTTTTCAACCTAGCATCATAATAAAATACTATCCAAAATTAATTAGATATTTACATCCTGAGACATATCAGTAGAAAAATGTTAAACATCTTCGTTCTGTAACGGAAACATTACATTTCTTGGAGTAGGATGTTTCCCAGAGCTGTTGCCATGAATCTGATGGCACACAAAGTGCACACGTCCAGAACCAGGGCTGCAGTGATGTGGTGAGCACTGCCAGAGATGCCTCACACACCGGATTTGCTGGCTCTCAATTGATTGGGGTTATTCTGCTCTCAGAACCTGTTTACTGTCGTCTGATTGTTCATAACCTCACATTCGGGTATGTGACCCCAGATGTGGTTGAGACCCTGTTTCAAGAAGCTGTGACTGTCTGGGTATGGCGACACACACCATTCAACCCAGCAATGGGAAGTCAGAGAAAGGCAGGTACCCCATGAATTCAAGGCCAGTCTGGTCTACATAGTGAGATCTTGTGTCAAATAAAAAAAGGGGGGGGGGAGAGGGGAGAAGCCATGATTTAATTAAGCACATGTCACAAAAACATGTGATAACTATATTCAGAACTAGAAAAATTACTGCACGGGGCTGGAGAGATGGCTCAGTGGTTAAGAGCATTGCCTGCTCTTCCAAAAATCATGAGTTCAATTCCCAGCAACCACAGGGTGGCTCACAACCATCTGTAACGAGGTCTGCTGCCCTCTTCTGGTCGGCAAACACACAGAGACAGAATATTGTATACATAATTAATAAATTAAATAAATAAATTTTTTAAAAAAGAAAAATTACTGTACTTTATATATCAAAATATTAAGTTCTCATTCTATTACTATAAAGAAACGTAGAAAGTTCTGTTTAATTCTTAAGAATTTCTGACTGTTTACAACTAGTAGTTCTGAAGGAATCAAAGTATGTGTTCTACACATACACATACAATTCTTCTAGGAAGTCAATCTTTTCTTGCTCTACATTTGACTTCACATGGGATTAAATATCTCTGCACTTCTGACTCACTGGATCATGTTAAACTCAGAATTTATATGTATTACAGCACAGTATATACTCTGGGTCATGTTAAATTCAGAATTTATATTTATTATAGTATATATTCTCAGTTATATGTCACAAGTTGGCTCCTCAACAGGGATGTTTCTTTGAAAGCTTTTGATTTAAAGTTCTCATCAAATTCAATTTATACCCCATAAAGACTGAGTGGATTTTAGGCATTTATATTCACTTATACTTAAAAAAAAACATCAACTGAGAACTGAGCTAAGAAATATTTATCAATGAATACATCTTATTTACTTCCAAAGTCACTATCAGCATGCCTTCATCAATTTGATCCAATTCTCTTTAAAAAAAAAAACAAGCACAAGATTCTAAATAACAAATTTCACATCCTGTTTTGGCTTCACTTTAATTATCCCTGTAAGCGAGGACAGACATAATGAGAAAGGCTTTTGCAGATTGAAAAAAAAACAAAAACCTTTCAAACTTCAATGTATTTCATACACAAAACAAGAAGGTGAAGTATCAAATCCTGAATATAGGACCCTTCCCTTAAAATACGTAAGACTAGGAAGAGTCAGGACAGGGATCGGGTGTGACTATTTTGCCGGTGAGTTTTCTTTGTCAATTTGACAGAAACTAGAGTAATCTGAGAAAAAGAAACTTCAGTTGAGAAAATGCCTCCTCAGACTGGCCGGTAGGGAAATCTGCGAAGCATTTTCTTAACTACTGACAGATATGGGAGGGCCCAGTCCAGCCCTGGGCAGGTGGTGCACTGAGGAAGCTATGGAGAGCAGCCCAGCAAACATCATTCTTCCATGGTCTCTGAGTGCCTGCCTTGGCTTCCCTCAATGATAGACTGTGATGGGGATGTGTAAACCAAAGAAACCCTGTCCTCCCCAAGTTACTTGATGGTCATGGTCTTGGTCAGAGTAATAAAAACCAATTCCTCTAAGACAGCAAAACCTAATGTTAACTACATAGTGTTATCTCAGTAGAGATAAAATCTTCCACTAAACATGGAAAAGGAGTGCCCAGGGAGAAAGAAACCATTAAAATGTTATGCCATTGAATCCTAGAATACAAAATGAAATCTAGAAGGATGTATTCCTGTTTTGGATTCTATGGATGAGAAACAAGTAAAAACAAAATATGCAACCGGTGGGGGAGGGTAGCAGCAGCAGAAAACAACAAAAACAACTAACTCCAAGTCACAGATGACAGAAGAGTATAGTCTCTAAAATACCTCAATTTCTATACCTAAATTTCAAACCAATGTCATTTAATTAAAAGCAGCTTTTAAAATCCAGTTTCTGACTTTGCTTTACAGCAACACTGTATTGCTTTAGAAATTCAAAGTTTCTATGTAGATAACTTATTAACTAATAGCTATACATTAGTAGTTTGATTCAGCTGTTGCCACAGGTGCTACATTATTTGTTGCCAAAAACTAACACTCCAAATTTGACGGCCCCAAGCTAAAGAGAGCCCACAGTTCACATCCCAGGAGCAGTTTAAAGTCAGCATCACACCTGTTTCCCGAAGGACAAGTTTTGCTTCCATTTATCCAGGTCTTTTTTAGTACGACTATCTGGAATTTATTGAGTAATGTGTAAAGGCCATTTGAGACAAAATTTACTTATATCAATCTTTTTCCTCACGACAGGAACCTTTTGAAAGGCTCGCATCTTCACGTACCTGACCCTCTCTTCCTCTAAAAGGAAAAGGAAGCTGGATAAACAACCTGAACACTCATGTCTGAGTGACTAAGGTTTGGCTGAGCTCGTCTGTAATCCAAGTGCCAAGCTACACTTTGGCCCAGGCAGACAATGATAGGATCAAACTACTAAAGATTAGAAATTATACAGCATCCGTGTCATCCGGCTCAATTCTCTTCACCTCTCTAAATTCTCTATGAAATCTGGCTTCGTAAAACTAGAACAACTTGCATGCTGCACCGCGGACAAACGGCCTGAAAGTGCCCATCAACGGATACAGTATGTTTTCATCCGCTCAGCCTATAACCGAAAGCGACCTCCCATACCCTAGGTACTACACAGTAACTGCTACTGGGTGTTTGGTCTTGACCTTAGGCAGGGCGCGACAGACGATTCCTAGGGCACAGGCCAGTTCAGCACTCGAGACTGAATCACCCCGGTCCTATCCACCAGGGCCAATTTTACACCAAAGCAACAACTACAAAACTCCCTCTCTGTGCATTCCATTCGTTTATTTTTATTTTTCCCTCTTTTTTCCTCCGATGGTCCCCTCTCAAGAATGACATCTCTGATTCGTAAGTCTCAGCATCAGACCGGGACGCTAAGGAGCAGATGCTCTGGGGACAGCCTGGCGCGGAAAGGGTGCCCGGAACCGAGAGGTCAGCGTCCTGGCCGAGCCGGGGGGGGGGGGGGGGGGGGGGGGGGGGGGCAGCGCCCCGCGGGGACCCTGGCCGACGTCGCGCCCGCCCGCCCCGCCCTGCCCCCCATCCACCGTCACCTGGCCTCTAGCAGGGACGCAAGGACACGGTTACGTCCGCCACCGCGGCCCCGGGAAGCTCATGACCGACTCCAGGTGTTCGGCCGTCCCGGGCGCACTTCTACCGCCGTCACCGCCGTCGCCGCCTTCCGGACCGACAGCCGCCGCCACGTCCGCAAACCTGCGGTGCGTCATCGCGTAGAGTAGGCGGAGGTGCGAGGGCGCGGGCGGGGGCGCGAAGCCCAGAACCCGGGCGGCCAACCGCAGGCCCACGCTAGCACGCAGGCGCGCCGACGCAGGGGCGGGGCCTGTATTCAGGTCCGCCTCCAGCCCCGCCCCTATGGGCGGTCCTAGTGGAGTTGGCCTCCCCCCGCTGTGGGAGGATCGGGCTAGCCCAACCCGCCCCCGAGCAAAGAAAGGCGTGGAGAGGGCGGGATGAGGGATCAACGGAGAGCCACAGCGCTTTTTTTCTCGCTCCGTATCTGGACTTTTCTTCCCAGTGGGGCAGAGGAAAGCACAAGTTAACGTTCCTGTTTTAGAAGGTCGAACTATGAGACCACAGGGCAGCAAGACAGGCAGGGTGCTGGGTTGGGAGCAGTCTTGGGACCCTAGGTGAGCTGAGTGAGCCCTCTAAAGCAAAGTCGGGGAAGGGTTGCCCTGGAGCTACACACGGAACGGGACAAAGTTGTCAACAACTTGTCACTAACCTCGGATTTGGAAATTAACAGGACGTCACTGGTAGTCATTGTTGCAGCATCCGATGTCAAAGAAATAAAAACCCCATGCCTTCCGACTTAATTTTTGTCACAAATTTATTGGATTTTGTTTGTATTTATGCAAATGACTATGACATTTTAATGGTGTGTCTGGTATTTTGTGTTGACTACAAGCACTGCATTTGACTGACTACCCGTTTAGGCCCACGTTACTTGAATGCCGGATGTACGGATGTACCGCACTTCTCTTTACAGTCTGAATATTCATTCCTTTTGAAGCCTTTAGGACGCCGTTCTATACCCTTTCTAAAGGTTTTTTTTTTTTTTTTTTTTTTTTTTGGTTGATTGTTCGGTTTTCTGGGAAGTGTCTCTGCAAGGGTTGGGAATTTTACTTCCATTGCAGTAAATTGCAGTAAGCGCCTTTTATTGGAAAGGTTAGGCACAGTGCACGGTGCTGAACAATGTTACAAAGACCTCTAGGCAAAGAAAACCCGAGGGGAAAAAAGGTTTGCGGGAGCTGTTCTGTGTGCTGTTGCCCCTGTGACACCGCTGTCTGTAACCATTTATCACGGAGACGTTTTCTCATCAAGAGACAAAGGATATATTCGTCCTTGGCGTGTAGGGCTTCAGCTGTTCCGCTCTCATGCATGCTAATGGAATGAAACCTTTTTGCACGTAGGTTACTTTTCTTACTGTGTCAATAGGCCACGGAATCCTTGGGAGAGGCTGAGCGATGGAATGAATTCCGTGCATTGCTACCTGTTCACTTTGAAAAACATTCTATATGATATCCGCAAAGCTTTTGGGCAATTATTTCTATCTAAGAAAAATTGAATAAAAGGCCACGATATATGTATATTTCATTATGAGACTATACAAAAGAAGCAGTTGACCATGAATTTTGGCTAAGTTCCAAAAAGCTGACCAATAGGAACAAGAATTTGTCTTTGGAGAAAGGATGTTCCCAGCAATCCGCAAAGCCGGAGGGAGGCTTCGTTTTTTTCAGCTCTCATCTGATATTTCCCATTATACTGCTGTAGTTGAAAGGCCATGTGTTTCTATGAATTTGTATTCTTTTGTCCCTAGCATTCAGGTTGAGCTAGAGTAAATGTTGTGTGGTATAGAGAGTGTAAATTGATATAACCTGTGAGAAGGGCCATTTGTTGATATGCATTAAAATCAAAAATGCAGTTTCCTGGACTGCAACTTTACTAAGTACTTACCTTAAATTCACTTACAGACATGGTTGAATAAGATTTAACAGGTAAGTTCAGGAATGTTTACTACAGTAATGGCCAAAAGAAAAAAAAATCAAAGTGTTCATCATTATTAACTGGATAGTTTGGGTTCATTAAAACACTGTAATATTTGATCAAAAGATTTAAGTTAGAAAAATAAATAAGTAAGATTTAAGTTAGGGCTGGAGAAATGGCTCAGTGGTTAAGAGCACTGACTGCTCTTCCAGAGGTCCTGAGTTCAATTCCCAGCAACCACATGGTGGCTCACAACCATCTATAATGAGACCCAGCGCCCCCTTCTGGCATTCAGGCACACATGGAAGGAATGTTGTACACATAATAAATAAATAAATCTTTAAAAAAAGATTTAAGTTAGTATTTATTTACAGATTTATTCATTAATTTGTCTATAAACTTTAGGTTAAGGAGTATGTACAAGAAATGTATTCCACAACCGGGCGGTGGTGGCGCACGCCTTTAATCCCAGCACAGAAGACAGAGACAGGTGGATCTCTGTGAGTTCAAGGCTAGCCTGATCTACTAGAACTAGTTGTAGGACAGGCTCCACAGCTACAGAGAAACCTTGTCTTGAAAAACCAAAAAAAAAAAAACCAACAAAAAACAAAAACAAAAAACAAACAAACACACACACACAAAAGAAATATATTCCAGTCATTACAGATCCAGTTCCTTTTTTCAAAAGACAAAATACCCAACTTGAGGACATGCCTTTGGAGCCCAACACCCAAATAAAAATCCAGGTGTGGGTGTGTGTGTGCCTGTAACCCCAGTATGGGGTGCAGGTGGGGAGAAGAAGCAGGAGGATCCCTGGCACATGCTGACTACCGGTCTTGCTCCCAGTGAGGAAACCCCTGTCTGAAAGGAATAGGGAGAATGACTGGATAGGACACTGGTGTGGGAGATTCTTCTGTATATGTGTTGCTTTTATGGGTTAATGACTAAAGAAGCTGCTTTGCCCTGTGACAGGGCAGAATAGAGCTAGGTGGGAAAACTAAACTGAATGCTGCGAGAAAGTAGGTGGAAAAACGTGACGCCTTGTGACTGCTGCCAAAGGAGACAGATGCCTGGGCACTTTACCACTGGTAAACCGCGAGCCTCATGGTAAAATACAAAATAATAGAAATAGATTAGTTTAAGATGGCAGAGCTAGCTAGCAATATACTTTTTGAACCCTAGAGTCCAACTACCAATTAGGAGCCACCCAAGTCACCCACTCTCACACCTCAATTGATGTAAAAGCAAAAGGATTTTAATTCTGCCACTGGAGGGTCACTTAGCATTCAATAGCATTCAAGGACCCTGAATGCCTGTTACAAGCCATTTTTAAAGCGAAATGCCATAGAAACAGGGGGGGGGGGACTCGGGGGCAGTTTTCCAGTTATTAGGATTGACTTATTCAGAGGGGCTTCTAATAACAAGTGGTCTGAGCAAGGGCTGGAGAGCGGTTGCCAGATCAGGCAAGGCAACAGAGAACATCTGGGGATCATTCTGACTCCTTTCCAGGGACCAAGTCAAAACATTGGTGGACATCTGTGGGCTATCTTGTCCCAATTCTAGGAACGGAGCTCTATTTGGAGAACATCCACAAGGACATAGGGAGATGGAAAGTTCCCAACATTTCAGTAAGTGCAGGCATAGTTGTTAGATTCCGGAGGGGGGGGCGGAGCACTAAGGCACTAAGATAACCCACAGATGTCCACCAAAGAGCGTGCCGGGCGGTGATGGTGCACGCCTTTAATCCCAGCACTTGGGAGGCAGAGGCAGGCCGATCTCTGCGAGTTCGAGGCCAGCCTGGTCTACAAGAGCTAGTTTCAGGACAGGAACCAAAAACTACGGAGAAACCCTGTCTCGAAAATTCAAAAAAAAAAAAAAAAAGAAGAAGAACCTCAGCTAAAAGGACACCTATCAGGCAGGGTTACTACTGCTGTGACAGAACATCATGACCAAAGAGCAAGCTGGGGAGGACAGGGTTTATTGGGTTTATACTTCCACATCACTGTTCTTCATAGAAGGAAGTCAGAACAGGACCTCAGACCTGGCAGGCACCTGGAGACAGGAGCTGATGCAGAGGCCATGGAGAGAGGTGCTGCTTGCAGGTTTGCTCTCAAAGGCTTGCTCAGCCTGCTTTCTTATAGAACCAAGAACCATCAGCCCAGGACTGGAACCACCCACAATGGACTGGGCCCGCCCCCACCAATCACTAACTAAGAAAATGTCTTACAGCCTTGCCTACCACCTGACCTTATGAAGGCATTTTCTTAATTGAGGTTCCCTCCGTTCAAATGACATCATCTTATGAAGCATGTATGACTATAAGCATGTAGAAAGGTCTCCAAAATATATTTTAAAGTTAAAAAAGTAGATAGTCATGTAGGAGATGTACCTCCCCCACTTTATTATCAATAAAATATTGAGAGTAGACACATTTATTTTTTAATAAGTAGTCATGTTCTCCCAGAGCCAACTGCGCATGTCTGAACCATTGTTAAATTGTTTGAAACTTTGTATCCAAGTGAATCAAATCCGTTTCTTTAGAAATGAAAGCCAAAGCTTTCCTTCTTTTTTCAGTTCTTCCTGATCCCCTGGGGCTGGTTCTTTCAACTCTGGGGTGTCACTTTCTGCTACTTTCTACACCTTTTCCCAAGCAAAACAGGAAAAATACTTGTATTCAAGAAACGCTGAAGGAATTTCAAATTGAGTTATTCAGTGAGTTTTTAAAAACCCTCATATCTAATCTTCCAATAATTTATGTGTAGAAAACATCGATGGTGCTTCTCTTCTGTGTACAACAGGTAGAAAATAAACCAGTGCCTGCTTCAGATCTGCTGTGCTGAAGGAGAATAGACTCCTTACCGCCCACCTTGTTGTCTACAGCATGGTGATTATTATAATCACAGTTTTGCTACATGGACATGAAAGAAGAGTCAAATACAGTATGGGAATACAGAGGTGCTTATAAATGCTTATAAGTTATAAATGGAAGATTAAATATGACTCAAAATAACCATCTTCAATGTCCCCTGCTATCCAGATTTTATTAGATAAAAGCTAGTCTCCCAAATATTATTCTTAAATTCTTTAGTTAGGTAGACAGTCCAGGCAGACAGGAATAGTTATATGCCTGTAATTAAGCAGACTACCTAGTAAAATCATTGTTTCTAATGGTCTTTAACGGGAACCGTAGTCACATAGGCAAATTATCATATATGAATGCTCCTAGATCCTACAACTTACTTGGGTGTGGGCCTAACCCTTCTGAAAACTTATCTCAAGTGGTCAGATGGAATTCAGTTAAGTCACAGGGTGTGGTGGCCCACGCCTTTAAGCCCAGCACTCGGGAGGCAGAGGCTGGCGGATCTCTATGAGTTCAAGGCTACCTACAAGGTGAATACCTGGGCACCACGGCTATACAGATATACCTTGTCTCAAAAAAAAAAAAGGGTCAGTTAAACCTTTCTCACTGAAAGAAAAGAAAAAATATACTGTGGAGCTGGCTGAGGACCGAAGGGAAAGCATAGGGCAATCACTCAGAAGTAGAGAGCTAGTCAAGAGAGAATACAGAGGGAGACATCTAACCAAAGTTCCATGGTTTTTATCCTATATTCAGGAGGCAGAGACAGGCAGATCTCTGAGTTTGAGACCAGTCTGGTCTACAAAACGTGTTCTAGCCGGGCGGTGGTGGCGCACGCCTTTAATCCCAGCACTCAGGAGGCAGAGGCAGGCGGATCTTTGTGAGTTCGAGACCAGCCTGGTCTACAAGAGCTAGTTCCAGGACAGGCTCCAAAACCACAGAGAAACCCTGTCTCGAAAAACCAAAAAAAAACCAAAAAAACAGAACAACAACAACAACAACAAAAACATGTTCTAAGACAGCCAGGGCTATACAGAGAAACTCCGACTTAAAAAACCAAAATAATAATAATAGTGCTAATAATAAGCAATAAAACAAAACAAACCAAGAAGCAAGTTTATTCTTGTCTAAGCCTATGCAGATTGACACTTTCTGTTGAAAGTCCTTATGAACACTAACTGAAAATCCAAAACAAGAATGCCAGTTCCACTGGTTTGCCTGGAGAAAATCAGATAAGCCAGGTTCAATGGCATTTTTAAGCCCCTTCAAGAGACTGGGCTTTTGCTCTGGTCAAGGGGAGAAAGTGAAAGGATTATGCTGAGAGGGGGCCATTATCTCCTTTTAGAGAACCTCTTAGGACTGAGGTAGAAACAGAGAAATCCTTAAGGAGACCACTGCAGTGACACAGAGAAACACCAAATATCACATTGATTTGGATTAAAAATACTTGACTTAAAAAACTTTTTCAAAGCCTCCTGTTTCGTGAGGGCATTTAAACTTGGTATTTAATGTATCTTTCAGAAGTTCTTTCTTGCAAACATTGATAGTGACTCTGCACTTAGGTTTTCTTTCTAACAATTTTAAATATGACAGGTTATCTGCAGTCAGTGCTGGTTGTAAGCCAACTTCCCCTTCTTCTTCCCTCCATGCTTTCTATTATTTACATTTAAACTTCAGCTGAAATTCTCCTGACTTCCCAAGCTTTAATCTTATCTGGCATCTAACTCCCCTCAGAATTATTTGAAGCAAAGCATGCCTAATGACTTCAGAGAGCATTTCACAGCTAGATTTACTTGAGGGCGGTAAGACAAGAGTAGCTAAATCCCCTCCTTCCCACGCAGAGGTGTGTAGGCAATGCTGTATGTAGAGAGGAAGCACAGAAACTCATTTGCTGTTGTTGTTTTGAAAAGGACTTAGTTCCCTTTAGAGTGTTTTTTTATTTGGAAATCTGTTATTTAAGGGGAGAATAGATTTGTATTGATTGAAATTTGATTCATGTTCTTGTTATTACTTTGTCCTTAAGACCATATGGGCAGATTTGGTTTAGCATAACACAGATGAGCATTTGGTTTACAAAGATTAATAAATCCTATATTTAAATCAAGTCTTTGAAAAATAAGCTTTTATCACACCAGTTCTCTAGAAAAGAACCCTCTGGTATTATTCTTGGCTTTGTTGGAATGCGAGAATGGATTATCATAATAAAGAATGATTCTTTGTGAGAAAATATTATTGTTTGACAGGCAAAGCCATAAAAATCAATGTACAATCTGTTTCAGTAAAACAAATAAACTAGGAGTTTCTTTCCTTCTTCTGTTAGCAGAATGGACAGTAGAGGTGAATACGGTGAGCATTCACACAGAACGTTTGCTTCCCCACAGCTATTCCGTTACATATTCCCCGAGCCACATTCCACTTCCCCTCACTATCCACCTTAATTAAAATTAAAGTTAGGGTGTCGTAAAAACAAAAACTCAGACTTTTTCATATTGTATGTGAGCAATAAGAACACACAGATGCACGGTTGAGAGAAAATGCCAACAAAGGAAATTATGATAGCCGGGGGTGATGCACCCCTTTAGTCCCAGCACTCGGGAAGCAGAGGCACGTGGATCTCTGTGAGTTACAGGCCAGTCTAGTCTACAGAATAAGTTCCAGGACAGACAGAACAACACAGAGAAACCCTATCTTGAAACCAACCGAACAAATAATAAAACCAATGACAACATTGACCTCTTCTAGCATTCCCGAGGTAAAGCAGTCTGTGGCAAATAACTTTAATAGCCGTACTGACTGTTGTCCAAGTTGTTATGGTTTTGGCCCCTGGTCCCTTTAAGAGACAAGCCACGCCCACTCCCTCACCCATCCGCTGAGGCAGGCTGATCTTCAGCTTCCAGCATGAGCTTGCTCTCTTTTTCCATCTTCCTCTCGGAGAGGCACCTTCGCTTCTGCCTCTCTCCTCACTTCTCTGCTTCCTCCCTTTTCTATCTCTTTCTCCTCTTCTTTTTCTCTCTCTCTGTCCCCTTCTGTCTCTCTCTCCTCTTCTCTTCTCTCTCTCTGCCCCCCCTTTCCGCTTCCCCTTCCATAACCCCCTGAATAAATATTCAACCTCACTCTGCATGTCGTGTCTATTCATGTCTCTGTCTCCTGCCTACCCTCCATGTGTCTCCCTGCCTGGGACCAGCCACCACTCGAGGACTGGCAGCCATCGCTGGCTGCTCCCAGAGCCCTCTGCCTGCCGCCGCATGGCCCGCCACCACCGCTTGGGCCACAGCTCTGGGACTGGCAGCCGCAGCCGTCTCTGCCTGGGACTGGCTGACCATTTGGGACCTACAGCATTTCTGCTGCCTACTGCCACCGGGGGGGATCTTGAAGTTTTTTTTTTTTTTTTTTTTTTTTTAAATATAAAACAAGTGTGATCTCCATGTTCCTTCCAATCCTCAAGACTTCTTCCTTGGGCCCTCCTTTGTCTTTCTCTGAAAATAACTTATCTTTGACGTGACTAAACTCTGGCTAGTCGAGTAAATAATATAACCTGAGATCATTTAAAACTATGCATGTAGCCGGCTGTCTGCTTAGCTGTTCAACTTTGACCTGTTTTTAAGGCAACTGTGGTAGCCACCCTTACTGTGCTTCGAATTTCCCATTCGGTCAGCTTTTATAACCTAAAATAAAGGCACAAGTTTAAAATTAAACTATGTACTCTTCCATGCCTTTGACACAGAATAATGTATGTATGTTGTGGTAACCACATGCTGAAAGTAGTTAACAGGTTGAAAGCAACCTTAAAAAACAAATGTCTTATAAATGTTGGAAGCAACATGTGGATATTTGTTGATGATGTCTGTGTGCAGCTTTGCATGCTGTTCTGGGTCGGTAAAGTCACCTCCTTCCTTGTGAAATACTGTTAACGACCTGTGGAAACTTACCCTCATTCATTTCCTATACCATGCTTTGTGTTACCTTCAATAAACAGAGAGCAAAGTCCTTTGTTAGGGATAGGCGACCGTCAAGACATATCAGAGACTACGGCAGGCACCGACAAGCGACAAGCTAGTAGCCACAGACTCCAGACAGATGCACAGGGAGAGCTCTGGAGAATTCAAATGTGGGCTCACTCATGGTTTGAACTGCCAGAAGCAAAGACCTATATTTTGAGATCTGCATTTTGTTTACAGCCATCTTAAGTTCACAAGTAAGATATTCACCTTTGCAGGCAAGTTCCGGACCTAGGACATTAGCCTAGTAAGACCTGCAGGCACCTCCAGGCTTTTAGAAACAATTAGCATTTTCCTTTATTAGTCAACAATCACAGACCCTCAGTATTTACTTATCAGCTAGGACGTCTCCAGGCCTGAATTCCAGCAGACCTGACACATCTCCCCTCCCCCTTGCCCATTTGCTATGTAACAGCTTTTGAAGAATAATAAAATCCATGGTGTGATCAGGCGTAGGGTCCCGGTATACCCCTGCTCCTGGGGTTACTTGAGGACAGTTTCTGGCCAGCCAGCTAAAACATTCTGTTTCTGTGCTCCCTCTGTCCCACCTGGTGATTTGCTGTAGGGCATTGTTTACTCCATCTTGGGTGTGGCATCTCCCACCTGCCTGGGGGGAATTCCTTGTGTGGCAGCTGGGTATTTAAGGATTTCCCCAAAGTTGAATCAAGGGCATTTGGCTGATCTTTCTAATGACCTAGGTCTCCCGTGTTCTTTCAATCTCCAGGCCCTTGCCCAACTCGCGTAAGGTACAGCGCGAACTGTACCGAGAGGGTAACACAGAATTGGGTGTTACAATCAGAAACCCTGTCTTGTTGTTATTTCTCCTGTCTCTTGTGCCCTTCCGTTCCTCTTCCTCCTCTGGTTTATCAAGGACTCCTATTCATATCCGGGGATACTGAACTGCTACAAGAGCCAGTCTCTTCATTCCTCAATGAAACACTGGCACTCTTGAGCGCTTCCCTAGTTATCTACCCCATCTTCGTATTACTCACTTTCATGACTAATCCTTAGCCTAAATCAAGGTGAATTAACCAAAAGACGTTAGTGGTCACTGCCTTCTTCTTGCCTCCTTTTTCCTCACTAAAAACTAAAGAAGGGGGCTGGAGAGATGGCTCAGAGGTTAAGAGCACTGACTGCTCTTCCAGAGGTCCTGAGTTCAAATCCCAGCAACCACATGGTGGCTTACTTCTGGCCTGCAGGCATACATGGAGGCTGAACATGGTGTATATAATAAATAAATAAATCTTAAAAAAACCCAAAAAACTAAAGATGGTCTAGCATGCTCGAGGTCCTGGGTTTATCTCTAGTGTCACTAGAGTAATATATATATATATATATGAAAAAAGCTTTTAAAAATTGATGTTTACTTCTAATGTTCCTTGATTAAGGAGTTTAACAAAAATCTGCTAAGGGTCTGAAAAGGAGGCTCAGCAGTTAAGAGCATGTTCATTCAAGTAGCCTTATATAGACTGAGTAGGTAATGTTTAGGTTGTATGTATGTATTTATACATATGCATCAATAACAATTCATGAAAAAAGAGGCCATGAATTTGAAGGAAAGCAGGGAGGGGTGTTTGGAGACAGGAAGGGAAGAGAGAAATGCAATTAAATTATAATCGCAAAAATAAAATAAAATTTAAAAAGAAAAACTGAGGGTAATTTCTGTATTCCTGGGCAGCTTTTTTATTGATATTTATCATGTCAAGATGGAAGCGTAGGCCCCAGCCCCTTGCATCTATCCCAGCCCCCAGGCCAGGTCTGGACTCCAAATCCCAGCAGGCCAGGTCCGGAGGGGGTCAGAACCTCTCCCCAGGGTATTTAAATGAGTTCCCAAAAGAGGAAAACGTGGTCCCTTTTCCTTCCTCCCTGTGGTTGCATTTGCGCGCCTTCCTAGTTCCCCTCGGGGCACATGAGAGAGCAGAACACCCATTACACGTGCATATTTCTTAATTAGGCTTGTTTTGATTTGGCTGGATTGGGAATTTTGCATCAGTAGGGAGCTCTCATGTTAGGAAATATTCCTAACAATTGAGCTGATGGAGGAGGGTCATCTTTCTATCTGTTGCTTTCATTGGTTAATTAATAAAGAAACTGCTTGGCCTCTGATAGGGTAGAATTAAGATAGGCGGAGTAAACAGAACAGAATGCTGGGAGAAAGAAGCCGAATCAGGCAGTCGCTCTCTCACTCCAGACAGACGCAGGTTAAGATCTTTCCTGGTAAGCCAGCTCATGGTGCTACACAGAATATTAGAAATGGGTTAGATCAATATGTAAGAGCTAGCCAATAAGAGGCTATAACTAATGGGCCAAGCAGTGTTTAAAAGAATACAGTTTCCGTGTAATTATTTTGGGTAAAGCCGTGCAGGCGGCCGGGCGCCAGGAACACAGCCTGCTGCTCTTATTACTACAGAGTGGATTTTGCTTTATTGATAGAGATTTAAGGTCAATTTTGTTATATGTATTTCTGATCTTGATTAAGGTATTGTGATTGTGTAGTTCGTATAAAAATGTAATGTATATAGGTTGTTAATGGATAATTATCAATAATAGTCAAGCTTGTAGTCATGTTAGTTAGATTTTCTAGATGTACATAGATATATTTTAGATAGGCATTCTTCATATCTTTCAAAGATTATAAAATATGATACTTTAAGTGTTTTAATAACTTAGGATTTTTCTGACAATGACACTCTGCTTCTGGCAGCACCAATCTACTTCAAGAGGAAGATGGGCATCGAAGAGGCACCTTATGGAGTTTGATAGCCATTTGGGCAAGAAACTGCTCTTGCCTGGACTATTGCATAAACTGGACACAGAGAACCCACAGAGAGAGGACTACTGAACTTGCCTAAAGGTGAGATGATCTTTCGGGGTTCCTGATTCATGAAGGAGTCTGTGAGACATTCTGCAGGACACAGCAGATAGTGACTGAACTGCCTTTGAAATTTCCTGCTTCATGGAAATGTCTCTGGATACTATGGACCTGTAGGTCAAAGATGGATGCCCCAATGGTACAGAGGAACTTTGGGTGACTGTCCAAGCAGTGAGATGTCTCTGTGATTTCTAGAGTTTTGTAAGTTGCTTACTTCTCATTTACTTAGATAATATTATATCCTTCTGGAGTTTTTGATGGAGTTAAAGAATAGATAGTTATAACTGTTTTCCTTTGTTATGATAAAATATAAAATAGATGTAAATATTGTAACTGTAATTCTTGCTTGATAACTGTTTTGTTATATGTAATTTTGCTATGTTAAAGTAAATGCCTTTCTTTTTTGTTTAAACAGAAAAAGGGGAAATGATGGAGGAAGGTCATTAGTTAATTAATAAAGAAACTGCTTGGCCCTCATAGGTTAGAACATAGGTGGGTGGAGTAAACAGAACAGAATGCTGGGAGGAAGAGGAAGTGAGCTCATACACCTTAGCTCTGCTTTCTGGGGCAGACTCGATGAAGCTCCCACCCAGGATGGACATAGGCTAGAATCTTCCCAGTAAGCGCACCTTGGGGTGCTACACAGATTATTAGAAATGGGCTAAATTAATACGTGAGAATTAGCCAAGAAGAGGCTAGATATAATGGGTCAAGCAGTGTTTAAAAAAAAATACAACTTGTGTGTTGTTATTCTGGGGCATAGGCTAGCCAGGCGGCCGGGAGCTGGGTGGCAGGAACACAGCCCGCAGCTCCTTCAACATTGAGCTCTACATTTTTCTCTGTTCCCCTCCCTGCCTCTCCCCTTTCCCCTTCAATCCTCCCCCAAGGCCCCCATACTCCCAATTTACTCCGGAGATCTTGTCTTTTTATACTTTCTACTTCCCATGTAGATTAGATCTATGTAAGTCTCTCTTAGTGTCCTCATTGTTGTCTAAATTCTCTGGGATTGTGGTTTGTAGGTTGGCTTTCTTTGCTTTATGTTTAAAACCACCTATGAGTGAGTACATGTGATAATTGTCTTTCTGTGTCTGGGTTACCTCACTCAAAATAATATTTTCTAGTTCTATCCATTTTCTTGCAAAATTCAAGCTGTCATTATTTTTTTTCTGCTGTGTAGTACTCCATTGTGTAAATGTACCACATTTTCCTTACCCATTATTTGGTCGAGGGGCATTTAGGTAGTTTCCAGGTTCTGGCTATGTCAAACAAAGCTGCTATGAACATAGTTGAGCACATGTCCTTGTGGCACGATTGAGCATCCTTTGGATATATACTCAAAAGTGGTATTACTGGGTCTTGAGGAAGGTTGTTTCCTAATTTGCTGAGAAATTGCCACACTGACATCCAAAGGGGTTGTACCAGCATGCATTCCCACCAGCAATGCAGAAGTGTTCCCTTTTCCCCACAACCTCTCCAGCATAAGTTGTCATTAGTGTTTTTGATCTTGGCCATTCTTACAGGTTTAAGATGGAATCTCAGAATTATTTTGATTTGCATTTCTCTGATGACTAAGGATGTTGAACATTTCCTTAAGTGTCTTTTAGCCATTTTGGATTCCTCTGTTCAGAGTTCTCTGTTTAGGTCTGTAACTCCATTTTTTTTTTTGGATTATGTGTTCTTTTGGTGTCCAGTTTCTTGAATTCTTTGTATATTTTGGAGATCATACTTCTGTCTGATGTGGGGTTGGTGAAGATCTTTTCCCATTCTTTTGGGAATGTTTGTTTGTTTGTTTCCCATTCTTTTGTGAATGTTTGTTTGTCTGTCTGTTTGTTTTTCCGAAACAGCCTTTCTCTGTACATCCCTAGCTGTCCTGGGGCTCGCCCTGTAGATCAAGCTGCCCTCAAACTCAGAGATGAGGTGGATTTTTAAAAATATTTACATAATAAGCCATTTACTTAAGAGAAATATGACAATCCTTGCTAACGTTAATAGAATTCAAATTCTCAAGCAAAACATATATTTTAGAAAAGAAAAAAAGATTGAGACAGGAATACTCTGTGTGACAACCCTGTCTATCCTAGAACTCTCTTTGTAGACCAGACTGGCCTTGAACTCATAGAGATCCACCTGCCTCTCCCCCCCCCCCCCCAGGAGGAAATAAAGGGATTAATACCATGCCCGGCATATTTTAGAAAATTTTTATTGTCTATGAAGTTAATAGGTTCTTAAAACTAAAATAATTTTGTGAGGAAATTGACATTGATAACAGCAGGGAGATATTTGAAAAGAAATATGAAAATTTTCAGCATGTGGGGGATCTGTGCAACCCAGTTAGCCAATAAAATCCAAATAAATAATGCATTGATACTACAAAATTATCCACAGATAAAAGATCCAATCTAGCTGAAAGGTTAAGATATTGCAATAGTGTGGTGGTCTGGATGGGAATGGTCCCTGTTGGCTGGACTGTTTAGGAAGGAGCAGGAGGTGTGAACCAGCTGAGGGGGATACATCACTGGACGTGGGCTTTGGGGTTTCAAAGGCTGTCTTCTATAGTGCGCTCTCTGCCTCTTGCTGTCAGATCCAGAGGGGAGAACTCGGCTCTTCCCGCCACCATTCATTTATTCCGCCTTCATGGACTCTAACCCTCTGGAAACAGAAGTCAAATGAAAGGTTTTCTTTTTCAAGTTGTCTTGGGTCGTGGTGGTTTGTCACGGCAATAGAAAGGGAACTAAGGCAGATGGGACTGAGTAAATCAGCCTGATACGGTTTTCGGTGCTACAGTGTAACTGATCTTTATGAAATTACCATTCATTGAGTTTTGACATTGTATCAAAGCAAATCTAATGACATACCAATTCATAGAGCATATAAATGACTGACTAACACAGAAATTTCTTTCCACTGAAAATGAGGGATTTGTAAGAGGCATTAAGAAAGCGACCCTATTGTCCATAGCATCAAAATAATCAAATGTTTAAGAACATGATCAGTTTAGGACTTGTACAGTGAAGCACTGCAAAATAGTGCTGATGGAAATGAGATGATTTCTAAATAAATGGAAAGACAGTAGGTTGACAGATTTAAGGTCACTAGACAAGTATTACTTTTAAAAGGTACAGATTCGATATGATCCTTGTTAAAATCGCAATGGCAAGTTTTGCTAATTTTTAAAATGGATTGATTTTGTTATTTGACACTTTCATAATCGAGTGCATTCCGATTACCCTCCCCGCACACTTCATAGCTCCTTCCCATGCCTTTGACCTGTCCTGTGATCCCTGCAGTGGTATGCAGTGATGGCTGCAGACTCACAACTGGTCAGGGTCCGAGTGACTGTTGAATGCTCAGCCATGGCAGGAGACATCTGCTTCACACCTTCCAAACCTCAGGGCATGTGGTAGAAGAGGGAGGAGGAGAATGTAAGAGATGGAGGGAAGAGAGGAGTGTGAGAAAGAGTAGCTTCGTTGCTGTCCCTCTTCATGATATGGAAGACGTCCAAGTAAGCAAGGAAGTAATTCTTGGAGCTTAAATAGGAGGCGAAGCTTTGCCTTGACTGTCTGAGACATGGCATAGCATGTTCATGATTGAAAATGAATGTGGGCAGCTGAGCAGTGGTGATGCACACCTTTAAGCACAGTACTCAGGAGGCAGAGGCAAGTGGATCTCTTTGAGTTCTAGACCAGCCTGGTCCACATAGTGAATTCTGGGATAGTCAGAGCTACATAGAGAGACCTTGTCTTCAAAAAACAAAAAACAAAAAAAGAAAACCAAGCAAACAAACAAACAACAACAAAAAGAAAATGAATGTGAGGAACTGGAGCCAGAGCTTAGTGGTCGAAAGTATTGTTGCTCAGGCCAAGGACCTGGGTTCAGTTCCCGGTGCTCCCGTGGTGGCTCCTGAACCTCTTGTCCCAAGGGATTCAATGCCCTCTTCCAACCTCCGTGGGCCCTGTGCCTGTGGAGCAATAGTACATGCAGGCAAAACAATTCATACACATAAGTACATTTAGATTTTTTTTAAAAGGAAATGAATGCATGGGATCTCCTATGCTATCATGAAGGACAGTGATTTAATGAGCTGGTTGGTAAGAAAGAACAAAGCTATCGAGTTAATGCAATAGACTAACTACTTAGGTATTGAGTGGCACTTCCTTAGGTTAGTCTTACACTCAATATGGACAAGAAACTTCCTCTGTAACACCAAGGATGTCTCTGACCCTTGTCTCCAATTTAGAAAGATCTAGAGATCATTCTATTCCTGAGAAATTGTCCAGAACTAAGTGCTATGTGAGTCTCTCTCTCTCTCTCTCTCTCTCTCTCTCTCTCTCTCTCTCTCTGTGTGTGTGTGTGTGTGTGTATTGCCCTGAATACTTCTAGTTATTGGGTGGAATAGATTATCACTTACAGCCTGGAATTCATCAGTATTGCTGCCCAGATTCTCTCAGTGCAACAGGAGGCAGCTGCAGTTATCTCTCTGTGTGAGCTGGCCGGTCGTCTGTATATCAGCACTGCTTGGGGCTGCTGAGTTCTGGAATAGGGATAATCCTTGTCCATCTTTTACCCCATCCACAACACTATCTTTAAACTTGGTTGTCCAGGAAACCATAAGAAGCTTATTTTTCTGTCTTAGTTCAGCCCATTCAGCCTGTCTTCCCATTCCAACTTCCCTCTCTCTCTTCCACACTGTTTGTGTGATTAGCTAACTTCTAATTGGTTGATTTTTTTTTTATTTACAACACTGGCCTTTGTCCTTGGACCCCAGAGCGGACAAGATGTCTCTGATTAGAGTCTGGAAGCCTGGCATAGATCAGATGTGCCCCGGAGCCACCTCGTCTCACTCACTTCTGCTCCACTTGCCCCAGTCACCTCTCTCTGATCCTCCCTCCCACTATGGCCACAAAACCTGCCTTGGGCTCCAAAGTACTAGAAACAGGGAGCCGGGCATCACCAATTTGAGAAGTACAGTTGGCCTTCGTCTTCCCACAAGCAGGACTAGTCTTTTACTTTTATTTTAAGTAAAGAAAGGATTCCTGTAAAGATTATCACGCTTACTGCTAAGTTTAGTCCTACGCAAGAGCTGGCATTTGAGTACATGCAACCATAAATGTTTTCTCATAATTAGTGGGATGCTGAAACATTAACTGATTCATGTGTTACAGAATCATTTAAATAAAATAAGGTAAATAAAATAATTTAAAAAATTAAGCACAATTTCTTTCTCCTGAGTGAGGATGACAATGAGTAGACCATCATTTTAAATTATTGGAAAAATGAGGCGTTGGTTTGACCCACATGGAATTGTCTTTATCTACCAGTTTTGACATTTTGTGATTATAGGAAAATATGTTTCAAGACTTGTCTTAATGTTATTTTAAAGTCTTTATTATGATATTTACTTTTCAATTTTCAATTTTTCTTTCTCATGGTTTTCAGTTACTGCACACTGCCAGTAGAGGGCGATGATTGCCTTGTGAGCTCATGGGAAAATATAAAACATCCACACACCCATCTGGTTATAATTTCCCTCTCCTGCTCTCCGCTTGAGCAATTCAACTTGATGGTGCATAGCTCCTTTCTCTTTTCTTTTACTCTATATGGTGGCAGAACCAGCACAAAAAGATGAATACTTTCTGTACCTTTCAAATCCCTCAATGCGGCAGCTTTCACATTCTATCCTATTGATACTGCATTTGGCAGTGGATAAAGGCACACAGTTTAAGTCTACTTATAATTGGTTTTATTTGGGTAAGATTTTCTTCTGAACTAGTGGCCACCCGTGATTTTATAATTATCAGAACTTAGCTAGCTCAGCACTTGTAGGAATTAGTCACAATCTACTCTCTCACTTTTGGAAGAAAAGCACAAAAGGGAAGGGAAAAGAAAAACCAAAGAGTCTTTATGGAGCTCTGGTTTGTTCGGGATTATGCCCTCGGATTGCAGCGAGCAAGTCTGGACTGAGTTTGCCTGCATGGCCTTCTTCCAAACACAGCCGTAATCATCTTTTTTTTTTTTTTTTTTTTTTTTTTCTCGGAACTTTATAAGGAGGGACAATTAATGAACGTCTCTTTTTGAAAAAGTAAGGCTCGTCTAGTGTATGTTTCCTGACAGGATCGGTCGTGTAACACCGGCAGACAGCACAAGGGAACCCCTCAGCGCTCTCTTTCCAGAAGTTTCAACAGGAACTAGGAGGTGGAATACCTCGAGATCAGTTCTATGTTCCATGAACCAGGTGCCTACATGTAAGGCGTGAACTTTACAGGACTCTGCCTAATGCCTACATACCATCAGTCACCCTTTCTTCCTTTAGGGCTTGGTTTTCCCACCCGTGCAGGAGCAGACAGTGGAATCTTTGTTTCTAGGGGTTTTGTTTGCTTTCAGTCACTGGTAAAGCAAACATTACCTCAGATCAGAGAAATCCTTGGTAGAGTACAGGGGTCCCGGGAGAGCGTTTTGTACTCAGCTCTGATGACGTTATCAGATTATCTGGTGTGGCCTGCTGAGGACAGTTTAATTGCAGCGCCCCGTGCAGATCGGATAGGTCTGCCCTGGGTCTTGAAGAGGTAAATTGGTTCACTTCTGGAGGTAGATGCAAAGGAGAAGGACGGAAGAGAAGCTTTTCCTCTCTTACTACATGTAGCCTGCTCTCCCTTATAAAAACAAGACTTAAGAGCCTATAGTGTTTCCTCAGGCAGAGTCACGTTTATACTTAACTGAGTTAAGTGTAAGTCAACTTCACACAGTATAGATGAGCTCCGCTCTGAACTTAAGCCGCTGATAATCAGTAAATTGAAAACTAGACTCATTTTGTGACCCGCTGTATCAGAAACACATGATTATTTAAAAATTGCATTTTAAAACAGGAAGGTTCATTTTATAATTTTATATTTGTTGAGTGGAGAGTGTATTGTTTATCGGTAATGACTGGTGGAAAGTTTACTATGTAACTTGCTAATTCTGCTTCGTGTTAATTATGTTTCAGGATGGGATATATAAAAATGGAATTGAAAGAATCCTATATCAAAGATTTAGACATTTTATTATTTATGAAAATGTTTCCCTCCCCACCTCCACATGCCTATCTAAGCTATTGCAAAGGAACTGTACTATTTAGATTTCATGCTTGATGTGCTTTTTGCAGCACATGGAAGGTTTCTGGAAAGTCTTTTACTATATCACGAAGAATGCAGACACAAACTTATTTCAAGGTAATTATGCAAAGTAGAAGCCTGGTATCTGTCCTCAAAGAGAAAGCTCAGGTAGAAATCATAACCTTGATCCAACTGGAACTCGATGTTAGGAGCGAAGAATTTCTTAGTCTCATCCCCCAACCTTGAGTAACGGATTTCAAGACCTTCAATATTGATTCAAGAGAATGAATGGCTGAGTCACTGCAGAGGGACCGTGACAAGTGGACAAATGCTACCATGGTGACGTTTTGATATGCAGTGTGCTTAGTGAGCCTTGATGGTTTCCTACCCCTGCCATTGAAGCAGAGACAAGCCGTGGTATGTGCCACCCAGCAAGCCTGAAGCAGAGGCAAGCTGGAGCAACCATTTAGCTAGTTCCTCTTGAGGGATTAAACATTCCATATACATTTCTGTCTGATTCATGGGAAATTAAGTTTTAAACATGAGAAAATCTCAGAAGTTTGCTTCTACTTAAGAAATAAAAACTTTTCTTTAAAAGTCTCCAACAGCATTTTCTGAAAATGTTTTCTAAAATGGCTGCTTGCGGACAAATGTGTGGTTTAGCTTGAAAAGCAAAAACGTGAACTATATTTCATAGGGTGTAAACTATTCATCGACTTCTTTGGGTAAAATCTCACATGTGGCAAGTAGTAAAATAAAAGGAAACCTGCAATTGGCCACTACTGTAGGTGTATGAGGTAGACTTGAGGGCATTTTTTAGGCTTGTACACATGGCTGTTGCTTGAGCATGATTTCCAACTATATTCTAAATATTTATCTTTATACCACAGGCAAGTGTCATTCTCACTCATCATGAAAGAAATGTCCCAAGAGAGATCAAAATGCAGAGAACAAATGGCCATGTGGTGTCCAGCCCCAAATGATACATTTACCACAGAATTTAATACCTTTAAAAACAGCATTTCTCAAACTTTATTTTGTGTAATAGGAACAGACTAGAGAGAAGTTTCTGTGATCAAATAAATTTATAAACATTTTGTTTTTTTTTTTTGAGGCAGGGTTTCTCTGTAGTTTTTTTTAAATTAATTTTTATTGAGCTCTACATTTTTCTCTGCTCCCTTCCCTGCCTCTCCCCTCCCCTTCAACCCTCCCCCAAGGATCCCATGCTCCCAATTTACTCAGGAGATTTTGTCTTTTTCTACTTTCCACGTAGATTAGATCTATGTATGTCTCTCTTAGTGTCCTCATTGTTGTCTAGGTTCTCTGTGATTGTGGTTTGTAGGCCGGTTTCCTTTGCTTTATGTTTAAAAGCCGCTTATGAGTGAGTACATGTGATAATTGTCTTTCTGGGTCTGGGTTACCTCACTCAAAATGATATTTTCTAGTTCCATAATTTTCCAGCAAAATTCAAGATGTCCTGAAAGTCATTCTGTAGACCAGGCTGGCCTCGAACTCAGAGATCCACCTGCCTCTGCCTCCTAAGTGCTGGGATTAAAGGCGTGCGCCACCACCCATCTTGATAAACAAATTTAAACTGGCCTATTTTTTATAATGCTCAGGTCCCTTAATATTTCATTGTACTTAGTGATGCCACATATGTGATCTTTCCTTTGCACTTTGGGAGACTGAAATTATAATAATATTTTTTGAAATGCTGAGGCAAATCCTTTGTTTGAGTGGTTTTAATTCAGTGTGGCTTGAATATCCATTGGTATTCCTGTCTGTAGCTTTTTCTATATGTATGTATACATCCTATGTTAAATTTATACTGGTAAGCTCTATGTCAGGATTCTCTAAAGGACAGGACTGATATAGTGAATAGATATGCACATCAATATGGAGATATCATTTATTAGACTGTCTTACAGGCTTCTCCACCAGCACTGCATTCAAGTGGAACTGGGAATCAGGCTTTGTCTTCAGAACGTCAACATCCTCCCAACACCCTCCTTCCTCACACCTCCTTCCACATTCCTACTGGTCCTCTTTCTTTCCCTCCCTTCAACCCTCCCACCTCCCTCCCTTCCTCCTTTCCACCTGCATTCTTCTCTTACCTTCCTTCTTCCCTCCATCCATCCCTTGTGCCCTCTCCCTCCCTCCCTCCCTCCCTCCCTCCCTCCCTCCCTCCCTCCCTCCCTCCCTCCCTCCCTCCCTCCTGTCCTCTTTCCGTGTTAATGTAGGACACAAACAACAAAGTCTCTGAAAGTTGTAAATAGTGGTTCAGGCTTAGAAAAACGTTCCGGTGGTGGGATCCACCCATGTGAAGATCTCCAGTGACAAACAGAGGGCCATCCTGGGCAAAGGCTCGGAGGAAGAGTGATTAGGCTGTTTGCTGGGCACACTGAGAAACAGCGGAGAAGGAGGTGGTGGGCTGGAGTTCAGGGCACAGAAGTGTGCAGGGCCTTGGGTTCATGTCAAGGGTGCAGATGGAAGTACAGTGGTCCAGTGCCGAATGTCACAGCAGTCCCATGCGTGGCTTGTTCTTTCCAGGCAGATAATGAGCTTCCAGAAAAACCAATATGCTTCTTCTCATTTAGAACATGGGCTATGGTTTGGATTTTAGATGTCCCCTAAGACCCATGTGGCAATGGCTTGGTCCCCAGGGTAGCGTTTTCAGGGGGTGGGAGAATCTTTGAGAGGGACTATAGGGTCTCCTTGGGTCACTGGAAATGCCTGTGAAGGGTACTCACTGAACTATTCTCCTTCTCCTTTGTTCTCTGGGTCTGCTGTAGACTTTTATTTTCTTCTTTTCTTTTTTCTATTTTGCTGTGTGCTGCCTCAACTTAGATCCAAAACCATGTGGTCAACAGATCATTGTTGGGAACCTCGAAAAAATTGAGCCAAAAGAAAACGTTTCCTTATCAGTTGCCCGGCTCAGTTGTTTTCTTGCCGTGGTGGAGAGCTGTCTGACACAGTGACTCTAACTTTGTTGGCTGCAAGTGTTGGTCTTGCTTTTGTTATCGTATTCTGATTTTGAAGTGACTGAGTTTTCACCTTTGCATTTCAATAATGCAAAGCCCAATAAATTCAGCACTGTATCCCCGAATGCTCTTTTCCCACAGTGCCTTCCAATTTTTTCTGTATCCTAAACTCTCAACGATTACCGTTAGCGACTCACTCACTTTCTTCAAGTAAAGGGGTTAGGAGAACACATTTTCACTTCACTACTAGACAAATGTCACTCCCAGAGAAAATATGAAGTTGTGTCTAACGACATAAGACTTGGCGACACAAGGACTAAGAACATTTGACCAACAGGGACCGAGTCTGAGACATTTTAAATAACCAGCAAAGCAAACCAGGCCATAAACAGTTTTCTAATTTTACTATTTTGTTTTGCGTTATGATTTTCTGGATAGCAGTCACTGTTTTAAGCCTGTGTTGTCTGAAACCCTGACGCTATGCTGCAGAATTTGAGTAAGCATTCCTATCGGTGTCTACGGCATTTACTGCTTCCAGAAGCAGCTCATAATACATTAGTATCCCTTGATCACAGTTAGTTACTTAAAGTTTATTCTGTTTAGATTAATTGGGAAGGGCACTGAGGATCCTCCACGTGCCTTTCTTTATATTTATTTTACTTAGCCACTCAAATTGTTCTTAATTTAAGTTTGCTTCTCTCATTAAAAAGTGGAGGCAGAGAGTTGGACTCAGCCTCATTGGTTTGAGCCTTGCTATGCACAGAGCTGCATTTGTTCTAACACCTGTGGCTATTCAGACACTAAGGCTCTCGTGTGTGTGTGTGTGTGTGTGTGTGTGTGTGTGTTGGGGGGTTAGGGGAGAAAATAACGGGTTTTAAAAACTATGTACCCCTAGTGCTGTAGAGATGCAGTTCAGACACTACCTGGTTCCCTTACTGCTAGAAGCAATGAGGTAAGGGCGAATACAGCAGTTTTTATGAGATGCCGCCCTTGTAATGGACGCAGAGATACAGCCTTCATTGCTAATAATTCACCACTGAATGCCCAGAGTGAACATTTGAAGAAGGCTTCAATCGATGGTAGGAGAACATCCTTTTAGGAAGGGCACAAGACTGGGCAAGCACTATTCTCCCTGGAAAGCAGTCTGGGGGTAGCTTACAGAGGCTTGGCAGCACGGGGTACGGCTGCTCGGTGACGGGTCCTTGTGCCCTAGGAGCAACTATAAAGTTAACGCCCCTAGGATGTGTGGGGCGAGCGTTTCGCTCCTGCGCTCGGGCAGGTTAGCGTCTGCGCCCACCGCTGGAAGAGTCCATTAACGATGGCCAAGGCGGGGAGTTCCCGAAGCCAGAGTGCGACCTGGCTGCCCGCTGCGCAGAGGAGGGCGCACAGCCACCCCCGCTCGAACGATCAGGTGAGCCCAGCCGCGGGACAAAGTCCTATTGGAGCAGAGGAATGGGGGGCGGGGCGGTGAAGCCTTAAACCAGAGGGACAGGGCGGGAGAGGATTAGTGGCGGAGGACAGGACATTGCAGAGGGGCAGCACCGGCTGTGTGAAGGGAGCCCCGGCGCAGGCGGGGACCGGAGGGCGCGCAGATGTCGGTGACCCCAGAGCCAGGTAGGATATGGCTTGGCGTTGGTGCTGCGAGAATCCAGTTGGTCGGAGAGCGCGACAGCATCCCATAGGCGGTTCCCGGGCAGCGGCCGCTGCACCTGTTGCTGGAGGTGGGAGAGCGGGCAGCGCGGAGGGCGGGAGAGCTGGTGGCCAGCGTCGGGTAACGGGACAATTGCCCAGTGCCTGCCGTCCTCATAAGGCGGAGGCTTTGCATAACGGTCTCCAAAACTGCCATCTCAGAGAAAGGGAGCCTGGGATGAGCAGAATAAAATTTTCATCTTTCCCTTTCTGCTCACTTGAAACCTAAACTCTAGTTTTAAAGTTAGTCTGGAAAAATAATTGCCTCAGAAATGCAGGGGGTCGATAAAACTTATTCATGGGAAGGCTGAGGTAAATTTAAGGAGTCTTATTAATGTTCAAGATACTGCGTTAGGAAATTTTAGAAAAATACATTATATTGTCAAGGAGTCAGAAATTAGGTTAGAGTGTAAAAATTACACATGCGTATAGGTATATACACATATATCTTTACATTGTAAATTGCCTGAACTATTTTGGATTTTTTATTGGGAAAATGACTTTAAAGTGCAACATTAACTTGTATGAACTTGTGTATGCCAACATTGTACAAAATGTGTGGTCTTCTTTTTAAAATGTACACAATATGCTTATAAGTAAACTGCACATTCTTAGAAACTGCTCTTAAGATTTTATTTCGGATAGGAAAAGCTCAAAATATATCTTAGCTGGTTTAGCACTGCTTAAAAACTTCCTGTGAGAGTTCTGACCACCTTCTGTTCCTGAAGTGAACCTTCTCCCTTTGTGTGTCATTTATCAAAAGAACTACATCAAAGAAATAGAGAAAAGGACATCAAGAAGAAAAGCAGAAAGTAGATCTTTACCAGGATAGGGCTCCCAGAGTTTAATTCTGGGTGGTTTCCTAGGCTAAGTAGTGAACTCTTACCCTTCTACAAATGCGTTCTGAGCTGTTAAAATGCGTGCATGTGATTAGCTACTACATCCTGATGCTGCCACAATTCACGATTACTGTGGACATAGAAACCATGAAAGCTTTCTGGAGCTTGCTTTTGTCACAGTAAAGCTATTGGGTTAGGTGATTGCAAGGATTTAGTCTAGCTAAACATTACATTGCTCCAGAGTGTATCTTAAAAAAACCAGCCACGCAAAATATGATTGAATATTTCCATGATGAATATATATCTATATTTCTTTATTGACATTAAAATTCCATAGAGACATTAAGTAATGGGCTCAGTGAAGTCCTTTATAAACACCTTACTGGACATATCACTATCATAAATTGGAAAATATTATCCTAATTCCCAAACAATGCCACTGAGGCCAGGAAATTTCAAGATTCCTGCTTCAAATGGCCAGTTACTAAGAGCTAATCAATGGTCTTTCTTGAGTAGTTTTCACATCTGCATTATGCTGAAGATTAGGAAAAGAAGCTTAATCTGCCTATAGACTGGAGAAATCTGACTGTCCTGTGTGTCCACACGGGACAAAGGCTAACCATGTGAGCACATCCCATCTTGATGCCGTCAGATGTAGGAGTAATGAGTTAGTTATCATCCACACTAGTTAAGAAAATAATTTAGTTTTATGATATTGGATTCCTATTGTATTTAACGTCATAGAATAATAATATGAGATATTATTTGGGGTACAACTGTTCTTATAGAAATAAAGAAATACTTGTTAGAAGTGATGTGACAGAATACAGGGTCATGTTACACCAGAGAGCATCAGCTGCCTTTCCCCTTGGAGGTGCCACGCTCAAGACAATGGGGGACGCTGTGTCCTGGGATAAGGGGAGTCAACAGTTAGTTGGGACCGAAGGCTTTGTTTACATTCCCATGATGAACGGCAGTGGTGTGCGGCGTTTGCCCTGTGTACTCCATAGGCCAGGAATACTACTATGCTCTTTACATAGATTCACTTCATAATTGGCCACAAATTATGATTCTGACTTCCATGGAAGTAACTAAGGCAGAAACATCTACGTCATGGGAGAATTTCCCCACCTTTTAAAGTACTTTCTTGTGTTATTCTCTGTGGGAGACACAGATGAACTTCTGAAGTACCAAGAAAAGCCGTAGAGCCAAACTGGACGAACTTCTTTTTATTTATGTGACGAAAGTGGGACTTAGGAGAGTCGAGAACCAGTTAAGGCCAAACGTTCTCTTCACTTTGGCCAACAGTGGTCCCTTCATCTGTAAACTGATTCCTCAGTGCGCGAATTTGTCATTAATTTATTGTCACTCACAGAAGCCACTCCATGCATGCCCTTTTTATATTGATGCCCTTTTATCAAAAATGCCATGGTTGTGCCAATTAGAAAGAAAAACTTTTAAGCACAGAGCCTGGTGTCCCTTGTCTAGTTTAGGGGGTGGAAATTGTTCATCAGCTGAGGCGATGCCCTGCTGTCTGTGTTTCTGTTGGGAGTAGGAAACACCCAGCGTAGAGTCACAGTTCTTATTTCCTGAAGGGTGGCTGCAGGTGTACTGAGCTCTATACATAACTTCGTTAGGTTTTGAAATGGTCAAGACCATGTAAAATCACGTGGGAAGTTCAGACAGTGTAATGAATAAAAGTTCCCATAGCCTCCCTCATCTGAGCCCTGGAGAAAGCTACCCAGAGAGACAGCCTCCCCCAACTCGGTTGACTCAGTGAGAGCTCGATAATGTATTGAAACCATTCATGGTCTAAAGTTAAATTTAGTCTTAGTATTCTGTTATTCCCGTGCAGTTCAGATATATAAATAAAAGTATTGGTTGAGAAATGCAGATAAGCGTATTACCATCAAACAGTTGAGAATGAAGCAATACAGGAAATCGATTTCTCAATCTGCAAGCACAGGCGACATCACTGTATATAGGGAGGGCCCCCCTAAACTGGGTTGTCAGGCCACACAGGAGGGAAGCCCCAGCACTGCAGCTCGTGGCCTGATGGTGGTGTAGCAGGGACGGGTGGGAGCACAAAGGCTTTTTGGGTGTCCACTGTGACACACTATCCACTTTAGAATGTGCTGGAGCAAGCCACTCCCCCAGCTGCTGGGCAGGTGGTCAGAGGCCTTTTCTTGTGCACTCAGGCAGAAGTCTGGCTGTACCTCAAAGGGAGGGCAGGATGCTTACAGGACGTTTCTCACTCACTCTTAATGACTCTGAATGCCTAGAGTGAACCCTTTAAACGGTAGGGAAATATTGACCATTGGAGTAACTGTCCATACATGAACTTTGAAATAATACAAAATTATTAGTTTATAAAAGAAAGCTGAATTGTCTTGGAGAGAGTCAGTGAGAGCACTCTCCCTCTACTTGCGAGCGTAATTACACTGAAAATGGTTTCTAAAGATAGTCATTGTATGAATCTCATAAATTTGTTTTTCAAAACTTTTCTCTAGGTGATTTTTTTCAGTTTATGTCATCTACTTGAGCATAGAGTTCTTTCATATTTCCTGTTAGGGCTTCCCATGGCTTTGAGCCAATGGTCTCTTCACATCTTGGCACATGGACATTATCCGAGGTGCTGGAAGAGGCTCAGCAAATTTCCCACATTGTCAGGGTTATGGAAAAAGCTACCTTTATGAATAGGTTTCAGATAATTCTCAGCAAGCCAAGGGGACAGACGTGGAGTAAAAATGCATTTCATTCTCTGAAGCACAAGGTCCCCTGTCTGTCTTTAGTTCCCCTGAAAGGCAATTAGCATTTCAACTAGCCCATTTGGTTACTTGCACTGAAGTAGTTGGTTTGCAATTTGCTGCTTTCTGTCTGAGGCCTCTGAGTGCTAGCTCTTATATAATCCTCTCTGAGTAGCCGCCTTGCCTCTCCAGCATAGTTTTTGTTGCTGCTTCTAAATCACTAACCAGCCCAGAGTTTTCCTTGTCTTCAACTGTTGGGTGCCATAGGGCAAGGAAAATTAGATGTCAAGCTAATGAGGGGATAATTATAATTATAAATATCCATCTTTACATGTGGCATAGGTTGAAAGATATAAAATAGCTTTATATAAAGTGTAACTCTAAAAAGGCACTTGTGTGTCATTATTTTATCTCTGCATGCAATGTGCACCACAAATAAAGGGGATATAACTGCCATTAATGAGCTAAGATGGCGCAAAGTTAACAATGAAGAAGCATTTTTTTAGTACTGACTTTACTTCTTTATGAAAGAGCAATATTCCACTGAAAGGGAGATGAGTTAAAGGGGAAAAGATTCTTAAATGTTCTAACGAGTGAGGGAGGGAGTGCTCTGAGGACGATTTTGGGAAATTGTAAGGTTCTATGTCTTCATGCTAACTGAAAATAGGATTTTGTTAGCTTCTTTAGTCATGAATTTTGATAATTGTGTACTATTATCATGCTTCACCTACATCCTCACACCCCTCTGTCGGAAACACTGCATTTATCTGTAACATGAAGGGCCAGCTTGTGGGGTTTCTGTCTTCCTACCAGGTTCCACAGCCGGCAAGTCCCAAAGAAAATCACACAGAGAGTCTACATTAGGTTATAAACTGATTGGCCCATTAGCTCAGACTTTGTATTAGCTCTTATAATGTATATTACCCCATTATCCTTAACTATGTTAGCAACATGGCTTGGTACCTTTCTCAGCCAGGTAGATCACATCTTGCTTCTCAGTGGTCTGGGCAGGAATGGAAAGAATGGGCTTCCTTCTTCCCAGAATTCTCCTGTTCTCATCGCCCCACCTCTACTTCCTGTCTGGTTGACCCGCCTATACTTCCTGCCTAGCCAATCAGCGTTTATTTAAAACATTATTGACAGAATACAGACAATTCTCCCACACCATTTATCATAATCTCTTTGCAAGGATGATTGAGCCTATAGTAGCCTTAAATTCGAGTCACGGGACAGCAGTTTGGTGTTGCTCATCTTTTCATGAGCCACTGCTTTCGTATGTTTGCCTTTATGCAGATTATTTGAAAATAAAACAATGTACGTAATCCTCAGATATTGACCAGCTGAAAGAAGACATGAGAGAACTGTTTTAGATAGAAGCCTTGCAGGCCATTAAGGCAAGTTTGGGAAACTCCATAGGTAGCTACCCATTCTCTGCATTGTTTTTTTTTTTTTTTTTTTTTTTTTTTTTGCTTTTTCGAGACAGGGTTTCTCTGTGGCTTTGGAGCCTGTCCTGGAACTAGCTCTTGTAGACCAGGCTGGTCTCGAACTCACAGAGATCCGCCTGCCTCTGCCTCCCGAGTGCTGGGATTAAAGGCGTGCGCCACCACCACCCGGCCATTCTCTGCATTGTTAATCTGTGCTCACAGCACTCCGTGGGCAGCTACTCTTAGAGCTTTAGCATGATATTCAGCTAATTCCCACTGCTGATGAGTGGGCGTGGCATGAAGAGGGCTCCCACGGTACCTGAAGACTGGTTGAATACACTTGGCGTGTGCCTAGGAAACGTGTCTCAGAGAGAGTACTGACAGGTCAAGCAATGGGCTTGGCAGTGCCTCAGATCAAAGGCACAAGGAAGAACATCTAGGCCTTTTGCCACATATGTTATTTTCACCTTACTCGAATTGGTGATGGAAGCACAGGGGACAGAGGGAAGCACACATTTCTCTTTCAAACATTGAGATATAATTTACAGTGATGATGTTTTGTGTCTTGTCTCTGTCACTTAGCATGTTTTTAAGGAGTCACCCATGTTCCTGCACTTTTTATTTTATTGCCAAATGATACTTTATTATATGGATATAGCTTTCATTTATCATTTCTTGCATATATCAGGATATATATTTTTAAATTTTATGGTGATAACTTATGAGTGGTATGTCTTGATTGTTGATTGGCCTATGTCTTACTTTTTGAAGAACTGATGGCAGTTTTCAAGGTGTGTGCATGCCACTTTGCATTTATATTCTTTTCAGCAATGTATGAATGTATAAATATTTATTTCTTCAATCCATACTAAAAGGTTTTCTTTTTATTTTAGCCATCCTCCTAGGTGTAAAGAGTGATTTCTTTGCTGTTTTGATAATTTCCAAGATTAAGAGTGATTTTTTTCATGTGGTTCATATGTTCTTTGGGGAACTATTTTATTGAGTCTTTTGCTATTTTACAAATTGGTTATTTGGTTATTTTTGTTGAATTGTAGAAACTGTTAGAGAATTCTGGGAAGAATTTTATACCAGACATGGCACTTGTGAACATTTCTGTCACTGCACAGATTTTTTTAATTGATATTTTTTGAGCTCTACATTTTCTCTGCTCCCTGTCTCTCCCCTGCCCTTCAACCGTCACCCAAGGTCCCCATGCTCCCAATTTACTCAGGAGATCTTGTCTTTTTCTACTTCCCATGTAGATTAGATCTATGTATGTGTCTCTCTTAGGGTCCTCATTGTTGTCTAGGTTCTCTGGGATTGTGATTTTTTTAAAAATTTTCTTGTTAGTATCCTTGTCCTTTGGGAGCTGGGGAGGGAACTAAAGCATTGATGGGCTCATTTATGTACATCTTAGTTTCTTTTGCCTTGTTATCTCTTCTATAAACCGTTCCCTTATCCAAGGCCACAGAGATTTATTACAAGGGCTTTCACTTCAGTTTTATAGTTTTATCTCTCATGTCTTATTACAGTTTCTTGTTAGATATTTTTTTATGTGGTATGAATTTGGGGTCTAACTACCTTCATTTCCATTTGGGTGTGCAGTGTCTACACACAATTTGTTGACAAGATTATGATTTTGTCATCCTAAAAAAGTATTTAAGAAACTTAGCTGTGACATTGTACTGTATAACCTACTCATGTTTAATGTGATTATTGATATGACAGGGTTAGTGCCGACACTTTTCCTCACCTGTTTCCCTTCTACTGCCTCTAATTTTACAAAGGTATTTTTCCAGAAGTGTCTTAGTCTCCTGGTTGCTCCCTTTGATACGTTGTTTTCATTTATTTTGTTGGTTGCCCTGGGCATAACCTTTTAACAATCAAATTCAGTTATTAAGCTAAGTGTGTTCAGAGCCCTACATTCAACCCTCAGCACTGAAAAGGACAAAACCACAAACAAAACAAAGAAACCTCGGACCCCAAATGAAGGAAGCAACACAAACCCACCACCTCCAAACCCATGTTTTTTCTATGCTATATATATGGTGTTGTGGATTTTATATATTTCGGTCTTGGGAACTTCACTAGTATGTCTTAATTTTTCATATAGATTGAAACTACTTTCTAGTTCCCCTAAAGTTTACTCTGAAAGACCTCCTTTCTTGAAAGGAAGGTTATGAGAAGCGTATACTTGTAGTTTTTGTTCATCTGCCGATGTCTTAATTTCATCTTCAGTTTTGAATGCTATTTCTCCTTCTCGATTTCCTTATAAGTTCTTGATGGTCTGTTTCTTACAGAGCTTTGAATTCATCAGCATTGGTTTTTCGTGAGAAGACAGATGTAAGGACTACAGGCTTCTTATTGCTTTCCAGAGCCTCTCTTTTGCCAGCTTATTATTAGTTTTCAAGCTGTACCTGGTTCTCTTTGAGCTTGCCTTATTTGGAATTTGTTGCGTTGTTAAGGCATGTAGAGCCATGGTTGTTATGGAATTGTGACACTATTCCTTGAAACATTCCCTTACCACGTCTCTTCCTTTTCATAGCCCTCTGAGATGTGTTTTTAGTGTATTTGAATATTGTACAATACAACTGAAGTCATTTAGTTTTCTCCTTTTATTTTCTATTTTCAAGACTAGATAACTTCGCTCATCTTCAAGGTCATTAGTTTGCTCTTCTGCTTTTTTGTTTGTAGACCAGCAAAGCTCAGAGTTGTCACTGTGGACACACAACAAATCCATGCAGGCCACCTTTACCCTGGTGGATATTTCCACAGCTAAGTTCAGAGACAAATGCTTCCAAAGAAGCGTGTGGAATTCTCTTGTGTGTGTTAAGGGAAATGATACAAAAACCCATTAAAAAAGAAATTCTATTGACAGGTCTTGAATCTAATCAATTTACTGCAGTGCTTCTGGGCTTCGGACAGTGCTCCCAGGCTTATCACAGAGTGTATGTTTTGAATGTTGTTAAATAATGAGTGAAAGTTAGGCAGAGCCAGAGCACAGCAATGCTATCTACATCTCCTGCATGGCTTTTCTTTAAGCTCCCTGAAACTGGTGTGCATGAAATAAAAATCATTTTGCTTATGGCTCGAAGGTGGCACTAAAGAAGTGGCCTAGGCCATTCTCTCAAGGCTCATTCCTAACTGTACCAGCAGTTGGGTGTGGTAAGGTGAGCAACAGGCTGCAGCAGCAGGCCTGGGCGGAGGGAAGAGGTCAGCTTGGAACCTCCTTTAGGAATGCATAAACCTCTGGAATTCTACAGAAGCAGGCCTGAGCAGAGGGAGGAGGTCAGCTTTGAGCCTCCTTTAGGAATACATAAATCTCTGGAATTCTGCAATGTATAAGCAGGGATTTCTTACCAGCATGGTGCATGGCATCTGGAGTATTTAATTTCATTGAAAAATAATGAAGCTGTTGCTAAATGGGCACCATAGGCAGTGTGGACTTGTTCTTACTTTTTACCGACCAAGGAGGTCTAAGAATGAATGCATAACGAACCATCAGGTTTTTTTATAATCAATCATATTATAGTTCGTACATGCATGGATGTAGGAGCATCTTCTTCTACTGGAACAGGAGTACCCATTGGGGGGGCCATATCCCGGAAGAATACTGACTTCTTTCCCTCAGCAGCCTCAACTGACAATAGCTTCTTAGCGAGGGATTGGAACTTCATGATTCATGGGGGAGGAATTGGAAAGAAGGGAATGGATGCTGGATTGGATCAAAACACACTATTTGCATGTATGGAATTCTCAAATAATAAAAAAAATGAACAAAATCTCTGTGGAAAAAAAAGGTAGTCACGAGGATTAGAAGAAATAATACATGTAACCGTTAAAACAGGGCCTAATTTAGAGTAATCACTTAGCAAGTGTGCATGCTTATTAATTCATCCCCTTAAATTACTGGAAAACGTAATGTCCGCAAGGATGTTTCTGGAAGTAAGACTTTAGGTTGAAATCGTTTTAAGAAACTGAAAGGGAAGGGCTGGAGAGATGGCTCAGAGGTTAAGAGCATTGCCTGCTCTTCCAAAGGTCCTGAGTTCAATTCCCAGCAACCACATGGTGTCTCACAACCATCTGTAATGGGGTCTGGTGCCCTCTTCTGGCCTGCAGGCATACACACAGACAGAATATTGTTGTATACATAATAAAAAAAAAGCTGAAAGGAATAATTTAAAATTTGTGTTTGTGTGTGTGTGTGTGTATATGTGTGTGTGTGTGCGTGCATGTGTGCGTGCGTGCGTGCGTGCGTGCGTGCCTCTGTCTGTTCCACTTTAGGCAGGCTGACTCTTGAGCTCCAGCATCATTCTCCTCTCTCAGCTTCACATTGCATCGTAAGGTGCTGGGTGGGATTTTTGGGGTTCAAAGTCAGATCATCAGGTTTTGAGATGAATCCTTTTAACCACTGGGAATCTCTTAGTTCATTTTCAATGCTCTTGATTAATAGACGTTTCTATCATCCCAAACCTAACTGTCTAATCAAGAAGAGTTTGGGTTGTTTTTTAAGTCAGCACTTAACAGAAAACAAAAATGCCATGTCTTTTCAGAGTAGGATGAGAAACAATGAATTTTTGAGTATGTGCAGGCTGTAGATTATTAACGTGCATATAGGAATTTAAAGTAAGAAAACATCTGTTAACGTCTTTAAAAGCAGATTTATCTGTTAACGTGTCTAAAAGCATGTTTATCTGTTAATGTGTCTAAATTTATCTGTTAACGTGTCTAAAAGCATGTTTATCTGTTAATGTGTCTAAAAGCATGTTTATCTGTTAACATATTTAAAAGCATGTTTATCTGTTAACATGTTTAAAAGCATGTTTATGAAATATGTCAACATGTTTAAATGCATGTTTATATGTTAACATGTTTAAAAGCATGTTTATCTGTTGTTTGCATGTTTATCTGTTAATGTGTCTAAAAGCATGTTTATCTCTCAACATGTCTAAAAGCATGTTTATCTGTTAACGTGTCTAAAAGTATATTTATCTGTTAACGTGTTTAAAAGCATGTTTATGAAAGTCCAAAAGAGTTAAACTCAATATATTATTAGGTACTTGCTCTTCTGTAAAGAAAACATTCAATAAAACCTAACAAATGACTGACTTAAAATTAAAAATCAGATTTTATGAAACAGTGTTTATGTCTTGACCGATCTCACTGATCACTTACTGATAAAAGCTTCAAGGATTTTCTAGGCTGCAAAGTTTTCATAATTTGGTAAAGTTGTTTATTGTGAACATTTTGATGCAAAAGAAGATCACCTTGGAACTAGTGTGATTCAATAAGTGTGCTTAGCAATTTTTAATGGATTAATTTTAGCAAAAAAACTGAAGTTTTATTAAACATTATAGAAACTAATCAAAATGGGTCTTAGTCATCACACATAAAAATACTGTGCATGTGTGAGTGCATGCGTGTGTGTGCCTGTGTGTGTGCGTGTGTGTGTGTGCATGCATGCATGTGTGTGTGTATGTGTGTGTGTGCACACATATGCAGACCAGAAGGGGGCATCATTTGGAGCTACAGGCTGTTGTGAGTCACCTGTTGTGGGTGATGGGAACTGAGCTCGGGTCCTCTGGAAGAGTAACAAGTGCTCATAAGCACTGAGCCTACACTCCAGCCCCCGTATCATACTTTTTAATGTCAGCTACTGTGGAATTGGGAAGGCTGAGGTGCGTAATCTCAGGAAGCTTTTCTTTAGAGATACAAGTACATGGGAAGAGTGTTGCGCAGGCTGAGATGGCATGGTAGCCATTTCTCACCTCTTCAGTGTGTATGAGACAGATGGAGGAATAAATGGATACATTACTGCCATTGTCTCAGATTTCTACTTTCTGTGGTGGAAATGTTTGTGGTCTAGGCAGGGGTCTCATCAGTTTTAAACTTGTTGAGGTTGTAGAAGTTGGTGAGAGAATTGAATGTGTTTTGATGCTTTTATTTTGTACTGAGACTTGTGTTTTATCAGGATTTTATTGTGGGAGGAGGGGAGGAAGTGGGGATTTTGATTGGCATTATTTATAAAGTAATAAAAAATAAAAAAAAATTACGGTTAAAAAAATCAGTTCTTTGTAAGCTAGGGGATTGAGCTTGGGCAAGGAGTTGTTTTTGCCAGTGGTTTGTGTCTCAAACCACTTTGTTTTCAAACTCCTGCATTTCATTGGAGCTCTGGAAAAGGCACACACAGATACAACTGCAGTTCCTAACACTGACAAATTTTGCCCTTCTTCTTTGCCATTGATAACTAAACTTGAAAGTCTTTTTGACCCACTTGGGAAGAGGGAACCTCAGTTGAGGAAATGCCTCCATCAAGAATGTCTGTAGAGTGTTTTCTTGATTGCTATTGCCGTGGGAGGGCCCAGCATATCAGTGGCAGCAATATCCCTATATAGGTGATCCCGGACTATCTTAGGCACGGAAGCTGGTTCTAAGACTGGAAGCAAATCAGTAAACAGGATTCTCGCATCATCTGCTTCAGTTCCCTTTCTAGGTACCTGCTTTGATTTCCTGTCTTGGTTTCCTTTGAAGGTGGATTATAAACTGTGAGCTAAAATAACTCTTTTCTCTGCTGGTTAATTTTGGCCCATGTTTTATCACAGCAACACAGAGCAAATGAGGACAACAGAGATGAATGTAACAGGGACACGAGCATCTCCAGTGTCCCCAGAGTGCGCTTCCTCTGGGTTTGTGCCTGTTAGGGTGCAGATATATGTTGTACACTGATTTGACTTCAGGGTGGCCATGCAACCTGTCACAATATCTATTACAATGTTTTTTTCAAATACAGGATTGCATTCATCCACCTTCTGACCTTCTTCAGATTTAGTGGGTTCCTCATGCTTCTTATTGATCTTTCAAGCATTCTGATGTTCCTATGATGGGTGTCCTCCACTGGATGGCTTAGGATGCCAGTGATCCTTTCATTTAGTTTCCTGACTGGAAACTGAAGGTCTGGAGCCAGGAACCTGAGCATAGACATCCCTGACGTCACAGGATGGACTCACCTCTCATTTTATGACCACCATGGGGCCACAGATGCTCCTTGTGGTTTTGAAAGTTGATGAAACTTAAGGCCCAGCATGTGTTCAGTGTTATGAAGTGAAGGCTGCTCTGGGTCCCATCACTGCCTCTTGCTTAGGAAGTTCCTGAGGGCTCAACACCCTAGGAGCCCTCAGTGTCTCCGGTAGATGCTTCATGGTGTCTGTGGTAGGATGTCTTCTGAGGTTGCCAACAACACTGTCCATGTTCTGTAAGATCAAATATCTGGGATGATGCAGAACAGACATGGCTCACAAGGAGCTTGCGTCTGTGTGTATCTGTGTGTCTGTGTCTCTGTGTGTGCATGGATGCCTTGTCTCTGCTTTCCAATTTCTGAATGATAAGATATGAAAAATAATTGTACCTTTCTATGTGACCCCAGTCTGAGAATACCCTGGGAGGCTACAGTGAGAGCAAATTCTCTGTCAAAATAACAGTGTATTCTTTGACACCACGAAGAAATATGGGCCTTGACTGCTGTAGCCTTGATTTTAGAAAATGATCTGGAAGTCTAGCTTTGAAGAGCTGATTATTCATATTTCTCAAAAAAGATTTATTGTTTTTTGCCTCTCTCTCTCTCTCTCTCTCTCTCTCTCTCTCTCTCTCTCTCTCTCTCTCTCTGTGTGTGTGTAGGCAGAGGCCAGAAAAAGGTTCCTTTGAGCTGTAAGCTGTGTGACTTGGGTACTGGGAACTCAATTTGCATCCTTTGGGGGAATCAGCAAGCAACACTCTTAACTACTAAGTGTTCAGGGCCTGATGTGTCATCTCTTAAATCTTGCCCCAAGTAAACCTTCCATATATATATATACAATTTGAATTAAAATGTATTTCTCTGGCCTCTGGGTTGAAGCATCCCAGTTCCCCATGTTTTTCTTTTCTTTGCCTGCTGTAAGCACAAGCAACTCCTCTAGGAAGCACGGGGGCTTATTTTTCAGCAGAACTGGGTGTTTCCAATTCTGATGCAGAAGAGGCTCTGGGAGCACCTGGAGGAAGCCATTCTTTCCGTGGGGGTAACGCTGAATCTCAGGGGAGAAGCACACGTTTTCTTTCACTGGAACTGACTAGAACTGTGCCGAATGACATCATTTCCAGAAAAATCAAAATGTGTGTAAAATTGTAGGATGACCGTTTAGGAAAAGTTATGGGTGAAAATCTTTAGGTTCTTAAGGCCTATTTTCACAGCGCCAGAAATTATTTTTTAAAATCTTTTCGAAGATGGAGTGGTGCCATCTAATGGTGATAGAAGAAATCTTAAGTACTTGATCCTTATTTTTCAAAAGAATTAAAAAGTCCACAGCATTGCTTCCACCCGAGTGGGGAAACTGTTGATGACGCAGTCTTCTTTGCGTTGTGAGGATATGAGCAAAGTAGACTTCGTGGGGATGGGAGGCAGGAAGTGATCTGGAGAAGTTAGGGGGAGGAATGAGGAGTGGATGTCATCAATTGTATTATATGCATGTGTCAAATTATAAAAGAATTAATAATTTTTTAAAAAGTCAAGTATATCTTAGTTGTGCCTTGACAGATGCTGTCACTCAGTTGATTTATCACTCCATGGATAAACCTGGATGTACCGAATTGCTTTTAAGGGTGCCTCAAAGTCTTTAGAGTAGTGAGACTTTCATTTTCTACCTCGCAGAAGTGAAATAGAGAAAGTGCAGTTGAAATCCTTGGTTTTCTAGAGTCCCATGTAGCTCTAGTGTTGAAGCATCTGAAGAAGTTCCGTCCTTTCTCCTTGGTGTGATGCCGTTATGAAGAGTGTGAATGGCTTTGTCTTTTGCTTCTTGGGGACTCATGCAGATGGGCATGAATGGTATTATGCAAAATGTTAGTCTTAATTATTGTGCGATGAATTTAGAAACCAGAGGACAGACCCCTGATTTGAAACAAACCATGCATTTCCTTACTCTCGATGGAACCATTCATTCAGGCAGTGGCTAGAAGTGTTCTTTGTGTCCTGAAGGAATTCATCAGTCTTGGCTTCTTTAGGGGAAAAACGTCTTACAAGTACAGCGAGCAAACGTTTACAAAGCTGACTCATGAAATGAAGGCATTTCCAAGGCCTTTCCTCGTTCTTTGCTCAATGAGGTCACTCTCTGTGACGCTATTTCTAGAGTATGTGGGAGCAGCAGTGAACTCGACGTGAAGCTTTCTGGGTTAGACACACACCGGTTAGCGTCATACCAGACACCTCGTATCCGTAGCCTGCCGAGCATCTGCTACGCTAGGCAAAACTTATTCATGTCTTTACCTTAGAAACTTTTTCAAATTTCTGTGAAGCGTCTGTCTGTGCTCTTTTTACCAGTAGCGAGCAAAGCTTAATTAAACAGAGCCTGTTTCTCCGGACCCTGGTGCACCTGTGCCCTCTGTGATGGTGGAAGCAGCTGGCACATCACTTCATTTTGGAGACTGCAAGGTTAAATTTAACTGTATATGAAAACAAGAAAAAAACAAACAGGGTTTTCATACTCACCAAATACAAACATCTCAGATTAAGAATTCTTAAAATCTAAATAATTGATGATATGAATGATGAAGCTTCTCTTGTTCCACGGGAGTAACTCTATTGTTCTAGAGAACCCCTTAGGAAATGAAATAGAATGCAAGTAATTCTAAACTTGAAAACCCTGCTCCATCAGGATCATATTTTCGGTGTTAATTACCTGGTGGGCACACAGAGGGAAGATGTTTGCTGAGCCACCCATGCCAGAGGCTGCCACTGGTGCCCCTTTGTCTGCACTAGTGGTGTGGATTTCTTCAGGACACACCCATCACTTGTAAATTTTGTACAATTGCTTTTTATGAAACTGTTATGAACAGAGTTAGCTTTCCATTTGATGAAAGACAACTTTATTTTGTTTGTAGTGCTAAGGATCAAACCCAGGACTTGGGGCGTGTGAAGCAAGCCCTCTAATGCCAAGCCACGACCTAAACACACATTTTTTAAAAATGGAAATGGGTTATTATAAAGTTGATTGAATTCTTATATTTTATTTTACACTGAGTTTTGAGTATTTATTCTGCATATTTATTTTTACCCTATTTCTTTCTTAAAGATAATAAGAATTAATTTCTTCTGGAACCATTTTGAGCAACTATGACCCAGGAACACAGATTTAGGTCACCCCAACTTCCATGTTCCACCCTGGAAGCAGTTTTCATCGGTTTTTTTTTGTTTTTTTTTTTTGGTCTTTTGAGACAGGGTTTCTCTGTGGTTTTGGAGCCTGTCCTGGAACTAGCTCTTGTAGACCAGGCTGGTCTCGAACTCACAGAGATCCGCCTGCCTCTGCCTCCCGAGTGCTGGGATTAAAGGCGTGCGCCACCACCGCCCGGCTTCATAGTTTTATAGAAGAAATAAAAACATAAATCAAGGGGCTGGAGAGATGGCTCAGAGGTTAAGAGCATTGCCTGCTCTTCCAAAGGTCCTGAGTTCAATTCCCAGCAACCACATGGTGGCTCACAACCATCTGTAATGGGGTCTGTTGCCCTCTTCTGGCCTGCAGGCATACATACAGAGAGAATATTGTATACTAAATAAATATATATTTAAAAAAAAAACATAAATCAAGGGAGTGTAAAATACGTTGGTGGGGACACCAGAGAGGCATAGTGAGATGGGGAAAGCTTTTCTTAGGTCCAAGATGCTATCCGAGTTTTCTTAAATGTTTTAAAATCCATTTCTTATTCTACTGTGCTTTTATAGTTATCGAGGCTTTAACTAGAAGACCCCTCATTTTCTCAGACTACGCTTTGCCTCTCACATTTCCTAAGGTGCTCATCAATATGAGCTCTGTGGAGAGCAGCACCAGCCTAGATAAACAAGACCAAGCACTCAACAGCAGTAGCGAGTGTGACATTTAGTGTTACGTGCTGAGTGATCTAAGTGAGAAGTGAAGCTGGACAACGCCACTACCAAGAAAGACCATGTGGGGTCCCATCTGCTGCCCATGCTGAGCAGGGCAGAAAGACACAGTCCTCCTCCTCACAGAGGGAAACGGGATGATGCAGGCCCTGCTGAAGGCAGACACAGTGGACCCTGGGAACTCGGCACATGGAGAGCATTCTCTCGGCCCTGTCTTCGTGGCCCAATGTTGTATCCTGTTGGATAAGAAGGACCAAGCAACTTGAGAAATTCTTGTTTGTTTGTTTATTTTTATAACAGATCTTGCCTCAAATTTATTTGTAAAAATAGCACATGGCACTGTTTACAGATTTGATCATCTGCAAATAGTCCATGGGGTGCCATAGCAGCCCAATTCTCTTCACCTTTTTAAAGGGTCCTTCCCAGAGGCCTGGGCACCTTGGGGAGTCTGAGCTGGAACTGTGGCCTTGCCTTGGCTTGAACCTTGGGGCCTGGGTTGGTAGAACTGTTGACAGAGGTTTCTGTCCCACCCAGTCCTGCCGCTGTTCAGTCCCAAAGAAGTACACAGAGGCCTATGTTAATTATGAACTGGTTGGCCTATTAGCTCAGGATTCTTATTAACTAATTCTTACATCTTAAATTAACCCATAGTTCTTGTCTGTGTTAGCCATGTGGCTTGGTACCTTTTATCAGTGAGGCATACTTATCTTGCTTCCTCTGTGTCTGGGTGATGATTACAGACTGAACCTTTCCTCTTCCCAGAATTCTCCTGTTTTGGTCACCCTACCTATACTTCCTGCTTGGCTACTGGGCAATCAGCATTTTATTAAATGAATACAAGTGACAAAACTTTACAGGGTACAACACCATTGTCCCACAGCGTAGAACCTATGGCACTGTATCATTATACTGGCTGGTTTTGTGTGTCAACTTGACACAAGCTAGAGATATCAGAGAGGAAGAGTCTCAGTTGAGGAAATGCCTCCATGAGATCCAGCTGTAGGGCATGTTCTCATTTTGTGATCAGTGAGGAAGGGCCCAGCACATTTGGGGGTGGTGCCTGCCTAGGCTGGTGGCCCTGGGTTCTATAAGAAGGTGGCGAGCCAACTAGGGAAAGCAAGCCAGTAAGCAACACCCCTCCACAGCCTCTGCATCAACTCCTACCTCCAGGATCCTGCCCTATTTGAGTTCCTGTCCTGACTTCTTTCAGTGGTGAACAGTGGTGTGTGTGGAAGTGTAAACCTTCTTCTCCAACTTGCTTTATGGTCACGGTGTTTCTTCACACCAATAGAAGCCCTAGGACAGCCACGTAGCTTTGAATCTGCTTCCCAAGCTTGGGGTGCATGACAAAAGCGAGACAGCTGAGTCTGGGACTGGGCCCTTCAGTGCCTTGGGCTTTACAAGGGCCTCAGCGGTCTCAGCGTCTGCACCCATTGCCTTCGCATTGTTTGCCTGCATCTTTTTTGGGTCTTTCTTGTGCTTCTTGGCAAAGAGCATGTTCCTCAGTGTTTGTATCCTTGGGACTGGGTTTCTTGATGCAGTTTCTGTGCCATTTTGGGAACTGGCTGTGTGTGGTGTAGCTCTTGGCTTTGTCCATATCTGCATGGTGACCTGAAGCTCCTGACACTGGAAGAGAAAGAACAACCTGAGGAATTCTTGAGGATCTATTGCTCCTGGTCAGTCACTCCTAGCATCTGTGTAAGACAGGGAAATGGACAGGAACACGGTGATGCTCAACCCTGCTGCCGCTGCTGCCAGAAAAAGGAAACATGTTCCAGTCAATCTTTCCCCCTTTTTTCTCTTATGTGTGTTTGGGTGTCGTGTGCCTTCATTTTTAGGTTTGTTTGTACAAATATCAGTTTGTAGAACTATTCCAGTGCAGATTTTTTTCTGTTATATGAGTTTTGTTTGCCTTAAATAGGCAAATCTATAAGCCACTGAAATCTAAAAGGACCTGAAAACATGAGTAGAAAGAACTAATGCCATCCTTATTTAAGTAAGTAGTTGCTGTGTTCCCTTCAGGACCTAAAAGTCACTGGCATGCGCCAACCCTGCTGTGTTTGGTTTTCCAGGTGTTCTGGCTACTCAGGTATGTGGACTGAGTAAAGATGGTAAAAACATCTGTATGAGAAATGGAAAACTAGCCCATGCGGTGACCTCCATGTGGTGGGGGAGACCGGTGCTGCTTGGTGTTGGCTCTTGGCAGGAGCCTCCACTGGGCTCTTGCCACATGGGCTCACAGCACAACTAGGTGGATGTTAGTAGCTAAATATTGATGTTGAAAGTGACAAAGTTGAATCCAACATAGAAGACAAAAAACCAATAGGTGTTTACTGATTTGTGTAAGTGGGTGGGTGGATCTGCACACGCCACAGCATGCCTGTGGTTAGAGAATTGCTTGCAGTAATCTATTCTCTCCTGCCTTGTGGATTTCAGGGATCAAACGCTGATTGTCACGTTTATAGTAAAGAATCTTTACCCAGTGCACCATCTCACTGGCCCATAAAAGTGATTTATTGTCATAACAGTTGAAAATCTTGGGTAAGGCTGAATCCAGAAGCTTCATCTCGACTACTGAGTCATTGCCTCTCCCCATCTCTTCATCTGAGCTGGCTTCATGTCACTGTGAGGGGCAGTTGCTCGAACCATCCCAGTCCAGGCACAGAGCATTACATTCCGGGGCTTGAGCAAAAGTTCACAAGCTCTGTCTTGGTTTTGATTCTCTATACCCAGCTCATGTGCCTATTCCTGCGGGTATCTTGGAGTCTAGGACCATGCCTTAAAAACTTGGGTCCTCAATGGTTAGCAGACTGTCCAATGCAGAATAGTCTCTCAAAAACACAAATCCTATAACGAGCTGTATGGTATGTCTCTGAAAGCATTCAATTCATATTTTAAGAGCTACTCAAATATATTTCAAATTTTAATTCTCTTTTTTTCTTGCAGAATTAGGTGACTTGGATAGAATGAATATGACTGCAAGAATTTAACAACCTATATCTTTGTACCACTGTGTTATTATGACAAGCCAAATATCATAGTTCCAGCTGGGAAATAAGCAAGAATGTATGTGGATTCTCTAGTTTCTGCCCATGGCTGGAGTGCTGTGGAGGGATGAGCAATCTATCGGCAGCAACACTTATGATTTCCTCTGAGTAATACCAAGCAAGAGAGGGAGGCATGAGGAGACACAGTGGCTGGGGATGATTTGAATGCTGTAGTTCTGTGCCTTTCTGGAGAGAAAGGAGGGTGTCAACAAGGCTAAAATCATTCTCTTATGATTGTGGCAGAATATGAATTATGTACTTTGTAGTCTTTAAACATATGCTGTCAAAAATTTATTTTATAAATGAATTTAAAATAAAAAACAAAAGGGCATTTAAATATTTTTTATCAAACCTAAGAGAAAAAAAGTGACCTGAAACATTAGTCATATTGATAATAATGCCATTTACTAATATTTGGTCTTCTGAGTTTAGTGAAAAGACATTTTCGTATAATCAATTTTTAGTATGACAGGAGAAAACGTTCTTAGTTACTCTAAAACACATACTTTTGTGCTTTGGTGCAGTTATGACCGCCTTCTAAAGGAAACTTCATTTTCATTGCTTTGTTTCATCTTTTATCTATTCATGTGCCAGTTTTGCCCGACAGCCTTTCTTATTGTGTGAAAGATGTAAGCAGAAAGATGCAATTAGCACTGATGTCATGCAGTCTGAGGCATTTCCAATCACGCCTGTTGGTTCCTTTGGCATAATTTCAAAACTCATTGCTGTGGGCCAATTTAAAATGAATTTCCTGAGATAAACATGAGATCTGTGTGCTCTAATTGCTTGGGAGGTTGTAAGAATCCAGTATTTGAGTTCACTGGTCTTGGGATGAAAAGGTGCTGTTAAATATTTAAAGTACTGGAGGGGCCTGCAATGTCATGAATACCTCTGATGCGCATTAGAATAACAAGGGGAAGCTTTCGGAAGGTCATGGCAGTTTGAGTCTGTTACATGACTTTAAAGTATTTAAATGCTTGGAAACATGTAGAATGGTCAGTCTGTTACTAAGGAGGGAAAAGAAACTTTTAGGAATAAATTAAGAGGCTGACTGGATGGTTTCTGGGTAGAGAGTAAAGTCCTGCCTGTCCGTTGACACACACTGACGGTGTATGTCTACTAACCTGTCCATGTCTTAATTTCTACGACTGTAGATGAGGCTTATGGTTCTTGAACCTTTTAGCGATATTGTGGGAACTGAATGCATTCACACATGCAAAATACTCAAATAACATTCATTGTATAGAGAAAATAGTTGCTGTTGGGACCATTAGGTCATTACAATTTTTTAAAGATGAATGGAATCTTAAAGTACCACACCAGAGGAGGTGGAAAAGAACAGGGAGAAAGGATGTGAAACGTTCCCACCCCTGGCTCTGAAACAGCAGTTAACTTCCAGTTACATACGTGCGCTTTTCAAACCTGGTAGTTTGAGCAGTGTGGTTATAAGTGTACCATTGCATTAGAGCAGATAAGGACTGTGATAAACTGTAGGTTCCGGGACCCAGCCCGGATGTCTCAGATCAAGAATTCTGATCTGACAAAGTGCAGGGTCCACAGCTTTGAGAGCTGCTCAGCTCGGGGTGCCCTCTTCCTCTCAGTTCTGCCCACCCTGGCACTCAGATGACCAGTTTAGTTCTGCAGCTCAGATTCTCTGATATCTCATGCTCTGAGGTTTGTCTCCTTTAACATCATAAAGCTGTTCTTTCCCTAACACGTGTGGTGTGAGTTGTCCTCCTCACCCTCCCAATCCTTATTGTCATTACGTCTAGGTCACTTCTTTCCCATGGCTTGTCATACTTACTCTGGGAAATCTCTCTGGCATTAGATTCCAAAGAAGATCTTTACTTTGCAGTAGCCTAGGAACAGATTAAAAAAACAAACAAAAAGCCCCAAGTCCGCGCATCTCTGACCCCTGGTCTGTGTCTGTTCTCTGGACTCCATTTGAACTCTGTGCCTCCATTTGTGTGACTTTCCGATTACCAGGCATGTAAGACGTCACCAAGCAACCTGGAAGTGCTTGTCGGAATACCCTGGACAGGGAATATTCCAATCAAATTCTAAAATATATCAAGGATTCATGCATTGATGCTCCTTATGTATGAAGTCATGTGAAGCCGTGTAGAAATACCACATGTGGAATTTCAATGCGTTTTGAGTAAGGAAAGATTAAAGGGAACAGTTTGGCTCCTGGAGTAGGTGCTGCGACCCTGCTTTAGAACAGTGCCCTTTAGAAGACACAAATGTGTTATGTTCGTGTGACTGGTCACATAGATCCATTGGAATCTTAATGATCCAGGAGATTAATTGCTCTCATTTCTAGAGGTACATCTACATTACAAAACAGTAGGCTTCCAGGAGGCCACTGCAGGGTTGTGCTTTTCAAAGCTCTTGAGTAGCAGGCACGAAGCTCAGAGTAGAAACATTCCTGTCTCATAAACACAGGAATTGTAGTACGAAGAAAAAAATAGAAGTTACGGAAAAGGAGCGCATTTGGCTGAATTTGCTTGTTCTAAAGTCACATTGACATTGTTCTAAGAAGTGTTGGTAGTTTAGCTAATAAAATTAGTGAAAGTTAAGTCCTGAAATTTACATCTTTGAAGGATTGATACTTTCAAATAATTGTTTTTAAAACTCAGGAAGAGTCAAGGAAAATATAGACATCAACCAAATAATCAAAGTTAGTTTTTTTAAAAATATTTACTTATTTATTATGTATACAATATTCTGTCTGTGTGTATGCCTGCAGGCCAGAAGAGAGCACCAGACCCCATTACAGATGGTTGTGAGCCACCATGTGGTTGCTGGGAATTGAACTCATGATCTTTGGAAGAGCAGGCAATGCTCTTAACCTCTGAGTCATCTCTCCAGCTTCCAAAAATCAAAGTTTTAAAATTTATCTTTAATTATTTAGTTTTGGCTGTCACTTAACAAGTTTTATTTGGAAAAGATGGTTTTAATTTTTTTTTTTTTTGCATGGTATTCTTAGGCTTTTTAAGAGATGAAGTGGTAAGTTTCAGTAAGTTAAAAAAAAACTATTGCTAATTATTTTAATAAAATAATTTGTATGAATGTGTTAAAATATAGAATTTTGCTATACATTATATAATGTTTAAGTCAAGTTACTGATTTATCTTTCTTTTGGTGAAAGCATCCAAAATTCTAGCTTTTAAATTTAAATAATAATATTATTAATTGTCTGATAATTTCATACAATGTGTTTGATTATCCATACTCCTCAACTCCTTCCGCCTTCTCTATCCTCATCTCCACACCCACCAATTTCGAGTTTTCTTTCTTATTGTTTTTCGCTGTGTATTACCTACTGCTCTGGGGAGTGGGGCTTGTTCTAGAGTGTGGTTGACCTAGCAAAGGTCATCATTAAAGAAAATAGACTTTCTGCTACTCAGCAGCTATCCAATCAAATGGCTTTGGCTCCCCAGCTAGCTGGGGATTTCATGCTGACTGGCCCCGGTGCCTCTGAGATTTTTGTCTGGCTGGATTTGAGCAGGTGTTAGGAACACCTAGAGTTCATATGTCTGTGTCTGCAAAAGCACCATTTGCTTGAACTTATCCACCACTCTGACTGTTGGCTCCTAAACAACCTTTTCTTCCCCCTTTTTCCAGTGGTCTGTGAGCCTAGTGGGGAGGGTGTGATATAAAGTGCTCTTAGGGTGTCTAGAGGTTGACCAGTTGTCAGCTACTGCTAGAGGAAGCTTTCTCTGATGGAGGCCGACCGAGAGATACACTGACATGGATTAATAAGTCATTTGGAATCATTAAAAAAGCAAATTTAATATAGTTTACTTTATAACTATCTTGATGTAGAAGATATATGCAAAAAGGTAGTTTTAAATAGTAAAAGGAAAAACATAGCAAATCTATCATCACACATTCTACTTGGATGTCTTAATAGCTGTTATATCTATGTCTGTCTTAATTGCTTATTTTTTAATTCTTTGTAACACTGAGAACAAAATCTTATCATTTAGCTTTATGATTTTGTTTATTGTTTTTTCTAGGAATGATCTCTTCATTTTTACTAGTAAGCCTGCCAGCTTTGCTGATCTCTTTTGTATCTGGAGAAGCAGAAATAAGATTTTCCGGACAAACCGAATTTTTCGTTAATGAAACAAGTACCACAGTCATTCGTCTTGTCATTGAGAGACTAGGAGAGCCAGCAAATGTTACTGCGATCGTGTCGGTAAGAAAGTACAGCAGTCCTACTTGTTAAAAATGAAATGCGTAGGACAATTTTTAGCATCAATAGAAACAAAGTCTTGAACCATTTGGGGTGCTGAGTGTGAATTTCATTGTGACAAATGACTGGAGAATGGGTTACTGTGTCTAAATCTGATAGGGGTTCAGAGACCGGCCCAGTGTTGGTATGGACATCTGACAGACCTTTGCAAATATAAAGGCTAATTATTTTAAGTCATTTATGTGTTTGTTTTAAAACAAAACTATTTTATTTTGGGTTATTTGAACTATAGCATCTTTCTTTAGTCATTCATCGTCAGGTGACTTAGATAAAAATATATGCAATATTTAAAAGACACAAATAACAGAAAAAAAAAGAAACCCTACGTTCGGTTGTTAGAGAGTCATTGTTGTTGGAGAAATGAAGTATATTAACTTCACGAAAAGTTAAGTAGATTATGTAAATTCTTTATTATACAAAATTTGTTCGGATTAGATGTTTAATGTTATGTGTTTGGATCTATTTTGCTCAGAAAGCAATGTCATATGACCAATAAGGATATTGCTATATTAGGGGCTCAATGTACTTTAAAACTTTGGTGCAAAAATAATGTTTATGTTTGTGTGCACATGTACATATGTGCTATGAGTACACACACACACTTCTGTGTGCATAGGCCGGATCAATGTCACGTGACTTCCTCTATATCACTCTTGCCTCATTTTTATTTTTTTTTAATATTTATTTATTATGTATACCATATTCTGTCTGTATGCCTGCAAGCCAGAAGAGGGCACCAGACCCTATTACAGATGGTTGTGAGTCACCTTGTGGTTGCTGGGAATTGAACTCAGGACCTCTGGGAAGAGAGGCAATGCTCTTAACCTCTGAGCCATCTCTCCAGCCCCTCTTGCCTTATTTTTAAAGAGAGTCTCTTAGTGAATCTGCCACTAACCACTCACACTCACAGACTGACAAGAGTGGGTGGTTAGTTATCACCAGGATCTGTGGTATCCACCATCCCCAGCACTAGTGTGATAAACTAAAGGATTTCTAAAGGATTTCTTTTCTTTTTTTAAAGCCTACAGCACCTGGTATTCCCAGGTGGTCTCCCATCCGGTCTCCCATCCAAGTACTAACCAGGCCCGACCCAGCTTAGCTTCCGAGATCAGACGAGACCGGGTGCGTTCAGGGTGGTATGGCCTTAGACAAACTACAGGATTTCTACCCTGGGCTTTTTACCTGGTGCTGCACTGAAATCTGTGTGCCTTCAGGGCAGGCAGTTTATCAACCACCCCATCTCTCAGCTCTTCCAAAGTGATTTTTTAACAATATGTTAAATTATGTTGTAAATTATTGTAAAAAGAAAAAGAGAAGAAAAATTACTGATAGAATAAACCCAAGGTTATAATTTTATTCGCTTTAGTTTCTGTTTAATTTGACATGTATGTATACATTCACTGACTTTGTTTCTTGTTCTAGTGTACGCTCGCTGTATGTGACAGTCACTTTTCCTTTTTCAGGTTGCAGTAGTTTGCTTTTCTTGGTATATTATTTTATTCTAAACATTTCTCCATTGTTTTTCATTGATGTTGCCTTCAGGTTTTGCTATCTATATTGAATGTCATCCGGAAGAGTTGTTTCTATACATGACTAGATGACTGTTTCCCTGGATTTTGTGTTCATTCTCATAGAGTATGCTCAGTGCCTCTTGATAATACTTTCTGAAAAATTGCAATTTTCCATAGCAGGTTGTAAGAATTAGTTTTCCAACATCCTCTCAACGCTTTCCAACTTATTTTGATTTCTCAACTGTTTAAAACTTTTTTTTTTTTTACAAATTAGAACTAGACAGTGACTAAACTTTCCAAAATATGTTCTGATTTCTCATTTGCACTAAATAATTTTCCCTAGTGGTTAAAGTATTAATTTTGAGCTCTGTGAAAAAACTGTCATTTGACTATGTGCTTCTTTATAATATTGGAATTATCACTGTGTTGAGCGTCGTCTTAGCAGTGTTGCCTCCACAGATTAAAATATTAGGAAGTTTTATACTGATTAAAACTTGGGGTCTCTACTTCAATTGCTGTGGATATTCTAAGTAAAATTAGAGGGTGAAAGTTTTGGACATAATTTTTTTAACCCTTTGGGAAAACAGTAGCACCACCTCAATTTTACAAGCTGCTTCCGACCCCTCCATTGTAAGTTTTAGCCATAACATGTCTTGCTAGGCTGTAGACTATACCAAATCAGTTAAGAGACAGAGGAAAAAAAATAACATTGCTTTTCTATTAAATTAATGTTTTTTTTTGTGTGTGTGCAATCAACTTTGATTCCACTATATTAAGAACTATTTTATATGTAATTATATATTTCTGTGATTTGTATTTTTTTGAATTTTATCGTATTTATTTGTTTATGTGTGTCTATGGACACACAGGTAGAGTTTTGAGGACAATTTGCTGAAGTGAATCTTTCCTTCCACCACGTGAGTCCGGAATGGACCCCAGGTCATCAGTCTTGACTGCAAGTACATTTGCCCCTGAACCATCTTGCTGGCTCTCTAATAATTTTTCAGAAGATGAATCATACATTTTGCTCAACATTTGTCTTTGGATATCCTATTATACATGTCGATGCCATTTGATTTATTCCCTTCGTCTCGACTGCTCTCTGGAGGGTCAGTTTTGCTTCTCCAGCTCTTCGTTAAGTGAGGCTGTCTCCTTTGCTCTTGGTAGCTGAACGGAGAAGACACTGGTGACTTTTTTGACACATACGCCGCGGCGTTTATCCCTTCTGGAGGAACAAACCGGACCGTGTACATAGCCGTGTGTGATGACGATCTTCCGGAGCCCGATGAAGCTTTCACCTTCCTCTTGACGTTACAGGTAAGCTCATTCCCTTTCAGCTTGAATTCACAGCATGTCTTCTAACACCCGAAAATCTATTTAATTAGTAATAAGTCAAGGGATATGTATCGTGGTGGTTTTCGTGGATCTCCTTGACAGATGTACAGCAGCGTGGATGAGGGTTTGTTTACAGGAGCACGTGCTCCTTGCGGGTAGACACACCACTGAAGATCTCTTCCTCGCCAAAGCTGCTCACTGCCCGTAGATGTTAGAGAAGGGTGGTTTATTTATGCTCTCTTTGTTTCCCCCAAACCTGCTCACTGCCCGTAGATGTTAGAGAGGGCTGGTTTAGTCATGCTCTCTCTGTCTCCCCGAAAGCTGCTAACTGTCTGTAGATTGTTAGAGAGGGCTGGTTTATTCATGCTCTCTTTGTCTCCCCCAGAGCTGCTCACTGCCCGTAGATGTTAGAGAAGGGTGGTTTATTCATGCTCTTAATAATTAAAGACAGGAATTCTGCTGAAAGATTTTTCTAATATTTAATTTATTAATTTGTTTATTTTCACTTTAGAAACCCTCAGCAAATGTGAAACTTGGATGGCCAAGGACCGCAACTGTGACAATCTTATCAAATGACAATGCGTTTGGAATTATTTCCTTCAGTGCGGTATGGTTACAGTGTGCAGATTGGAATGGTTGCAAGATACTACTACATTCAGTTTTTTTTTAAACTGATTTTTTTTATATTGACCAGTACTACTCTGTTGTGATTTTTGATTAAACCTGACACCAACTCCATAGCTACTCTAAATTCCGTGTATTTAACTGTTGCACATTGAGGCATTTGTGCTCAGGACCCACATTTACACTATCCATTTCTGACCATTGACTTGGTCGTTGCCTGGCCTCTCATGAGGATGTACTTTTGGGCTTTTATTATGTATTTATTTCAAATGCCATTTAATGAAGTCTGACCTGCCATCAGGATGGCCTAGCGGTCAAAGGCACTGTGCTCAGGAAGTCTGGTCTGTTTTTCCAGGCTCTTCCGTATGTTTGGAGTAAGTGGGACATGAAAAAAACTTACAGCAAAGTTAAGATTAACCTGCAAATATGACAGCTCTTTCAATTCAATTCTCATATCAATTCATATTCTCTTACATAGAATAGTCTCATTTTTAGTTCTCATATCAATTCATATTCTTTTAAATTGACTCTCCTCATATTTAATTCTCTTATTAATTCATATTTCATGGAAGTTAAAACTATGAGATTCTGTTCAGTGTATTTCTCCTCCTCCACCAAATTCTCCTTCTTCTAGTCCATCCCATTTTCAGAAACAAAACCACAAGTCTCTAGTGTTTCTAGCTCCTGAGCTAAAATTAAAGGTTGTCTTCAACACAACTGGTTTTGGATACCAAGTTAGAGGCTATAATAATCTTCCTGATAGTCTTTTTGAATTCTGTTGCTAAGCAACATTGAAAATTCTGCTGCCACGTTTTATTTATTTCCACTTCCAGCACCTGTGCTTGTGTGCCTTGTGTCACAGCTCTGTAAAGTCATCTTTGAAACAAGGCAAGCTGTAGATAAATGTGCTCTTTATGCTTGTCTTTCTTAAAAGGGGGTTTTCCTAACTTTAGTAGCTATTTGGGAGCCTACAAATGTATTGTCATTATAAACGTTAATTACATTAATTAGGAATTCTCGAGTGAAGGGACCATAATGCACCAAGTTCTTCTTTCTGATTTATTCATACATTCATACTTACCTCTGAGCCTCATACTCGTGTGTCTAAAAGTTGCTTCTCTTTTCTTTTTCCTCCCCTCTTTTTCTTTCCTCTCTCTTTCGTCTGACGTTATGCGCCACCGGCTGTGGGAATGAGTACTAGTTACTGGGTTTGGTTGCAGCGCTACTAGGCCTCCTCTGACAGTCTCCATATACGCTCCATGTCACAGTAGGTACTCAAGACTGCTTCCATCTCTAGCCTTTTAACAATTTTGTTGATAACAAACATGCCATTGATACACTGATAGCAGTCAACAGTTATTGGATACTCAGCATATGTCAGGAAGTAGGAAAAACTCTGGATGTAAATTATCTCATTGTGTCTATCCCAAACCTGTGAGGCAGGTGTTCCTAGCACCAGTAACTGATGGCTGTGACGCAGTTGCTCCTAGAGATACCCACTGCTGCCCTGGGACATGGGGGTTCCTTTTCCCCATCTGTCGTGTCTCAGCCATCCCGAGACAGAGTGTTCCAACACTTGAAGTCCTCCCTGTTTTTCCTCTGAAGTGATTTTCTTTCTGGTTCTGAAAGTCAGTCATAGCTGTCTGTTTTCAGTGACAGTGACTAATTATGAGGCGGGGTGATTGAGAACAAGTGGCCCCAGTGAGTCACGAGCTTGGTCATAGTGGGTAACTTATTTTTGTGGCCTTCTGGGCTCTGTGAGCATTTTAATCTATTATCCTTTAGTTGAGAAGCCTCTAAGATTCCTCAGGGCAAGCACTAGCAGGGCCAGGAAGCCTGTCACTGCATGCTTTGTTTTCTTTTTACACCGCTCTTCTAATTTCATCATTTTCATCATTTGTCATCTACAGTTTATTGACGCTAGGAATACACAGTGTAGGATACAGTCTGAATTGATTTGCGGTGGAATTTAGCATTACCTTAGCATTTAGCATTTCTAAGGCGGCAGTTTTACCACCTCCTGCCTTTCTCTGACTGATCAATGCCTGATCAATGATTGTCTTTGTTCTTTCCGATAGCCTTCATCAATCTCAGTGATTGAGCCAAGGAGCAGAAATGAATCTGTGTCTCTTACTCTCATCAGGGAGAAGGGGACCTATGGAATGGTCACTGTAACTTTTGATGTAAGTTTACTTTGAAATAATTTTAGATGATAACAAGTTAAGCGTTCATATCAGACGATTGCAATATAAAAACACTAAAGTCTTCTGTACAATAAATATCACACTTAAAATTAACTAAAGACAAATACGTTTGCTTTTATACACTCCATGGTGAATAGAAAAGTGTTTTCCTTGCTGCTTTCATGTATTGAGTTTCCACAAGACTTTCCCCTCCCCCTTCCCATCCCTCCAGCTCTTCCTAGCCACCCCCTGGTTCTTTTTCAAATTCGTGGCTTCTATTTCCTTAACTGTTGCTACAATCTGTATCTTTTTGTTTAAACTGTTATAGGCAACACTTGTGGAACTTTTTGTATTGCCCAGTGCCCTGTGCCTACACTGATAATTGCTGCAATTCAGGCCACCCTGTCCCCCCAGCACTCAGCCTCTCTCTTGATCTCCTTTATTTTTCCTTTGTAAAACTCATGTCTTCATGCTGCACACGAATATCAACTTCCATGTCATTTATTGTTGTCTGCTATCTGGAAGTCCCATATGGGAGGAGTTTGTGTTACAGCTTTTGTATTCAGGTCCTGGCAGACGAGGCACGTGCTGCTCCTTTTGTATTCAGGTCCTGGCAGACGAGGCACGTGCTGCTCATGTGCTTCCGTGAATGAGGTTACACCTTCTCATCTCCCCTGCAAAGTAGACGCTCTCTTGCCCACTATGAAGACGAGGAGAATGCAGCACAGAGTTGTTGGGCATCTTGCGCAAGGTCACACAGCCAGTGACGGAGCTGGAACTGGATCCCATTTCTCCAGAGATTTCCTGGTTTTCGATATCTTTCTTCTCAAGAAGATGGGTTTCTACACTTTCCCCTCAGGCTTACTATAACAGTTAAAAAAACAAAACAAAAACAAAAACAAAAAACTCAAACCTTAGAAAACACAGAGTATTCTAATTATAGTCAGGGTGAATAATGGCATTGCAGACCTTGACGTAATTAGGAAGGCAGTCTCTTGTGTGAGCTCACATGTCTTTTTTTTTTTTTTTAAAGATTTATCTATAATGTATACAGTGTTCTGTCTGCATGTGTGCCTGTAGGCCAGAAGAGGGCCCTAGATTTCATTACAGATGTTTGTGAGCCACCATGTGGTTGCTGGGAATTGAACTCAGGACCTCTGAGTTCTCTCTCTCTCTCTCTCTCTCTCTCTCTCTCTCTCTCTCTCTCTCTCTCTCTGTTTTTGGTTTTTCCAGACAGGGTTTCTCTATGTAGCTTTGGAGCCTTTCCTGGAACTAGCTCTTGTAGACCAAGCTGACTTCGAACTCACAGAGCTCTGTCTGCCTCTGCCTCCCGAGTGCTGGGATTAGAGGCTTGCGCCACCACCACCCGGCCAGGCAGAGCTCTTAGGCATTGAACCAGCTCTCCAGCCCCTCATTTGTCTTTTGTCAACTATCTTTAAGCTTCTGAAGTTTGCCAGCTCACATGACAGTAATGACATGTTTTCGGATGCTTTGTTTAACTGGTGGTACTGTTCATGTCTTCGCAGGTGTCAGGTGGCCCAAATCCCCCTGAAGAAGACTTGACTCCCGTTAGAGGAAATATCACCTTCCCCCCTGGCAGGGCCTCCGTAATCCACAGCTGGACAATACTGGATGATGAGGTCAGCCAGTGCTAAGTATGCAGAAGACACAGGCTCTGTGCCAGAGACTTGTAGAGGGCTGTTTGTCTAATATTAGATTGTATTTATTATTTGAAATTATTCATGAATTCAGCCTTTTGGAAATTAATGTCTTATAGCCATTCATGCTTCAACCATGAGTAACAAGCTGTTATTTGGGGATACAGCTCACAAATACCTGATTTATTTCATATTAAATTGTGCTTACAGGGCTGGGATGTGGGGAGGCATTTGCGTACTACATGCAAGTCCCTGGCTTCCATCCCCAGTGTCTTAGAATGAACTTAAATATTGATTAACCATTAAATATAAGGTAAAGATCGAAGAATTTTATAACTTTTTAATTTTTTTATTAATCATATACTATTTGAACAGAGATATGGATGCTTATCTAGAAACCATGTTTTAGTACAAGTTTAAGAAAAATTTTACTGCAATTGATACTTTTGTTTAGGTTAACCTGTTTGTTTACTAGTGTGTGTGTGCACGCGCGTGTGCATTGTACACGTAGTTCTGGGAATCAATCCCACGTTAGCGGTCTCCATGGCACTTTTAACTGATGAACTGTTTCGATGGCTTCTTTCTTTAGATGTTTTTAGTTTTGCTGTCATAAAGATTTTGTGGTTAGATTTTACATGTAGTCCACTGAGGACTTGGATATATGCTGTAACTCAATTGCAAAGGCAACCCCAAATCTGAACAGTAGTGTGCAAGGATGTTCTTCATGAGCCAGTAAAACCAAAACAAAACACCCCCCTGCCAAAGCATGCAAAGGAATTCAGATGTGGCGCACAACTCCGCCAGCAGAGAAGACTACCACAACAGTATTCTTCTTGGAACGTACTTTATTGGAGTGCAGAAGACTGAAGTTTAGATGGAGGCGAAAAGACCCCCCCCCCCCAGCCCGACTGCGCGCGTGGTCACACACGCGGGGAATGTATACAGCGCCTGGTCTACCTATGACGTGTCATTGCTCGATTGGCTCAGACCACACTGAGGCGATCGTGTGAGCAAGACGTGTGAGCAAGTGATAGGTGGGAATCAAACCACCCTTGGGCCAGAGGCGAGCGTGCGCAGTTGTTTACCAACTAGAGACAATTAGCAAATGGCGGCAACGGGCTTAGTGCCAGACCCTGAGAACATGGCGGTGCCGTGGCGCGCTACATTCAGATATTGCTAAAGATGCGAAGATAGGAAAAATAGACAGAAATATGTAACTTTCTACAGAAATTCTATAACCAAAGCACAAACAATGCTTAATAGAAGGAAATGTGTTAGACACTTTAGAAAGGTAGATTTCTCTGGAAAGACCTGAAACATTTGGTAGCATTGATGACCTTTGTTTTTATGGTTCAGGAGATCAACAAAAGCCTTCTCCTCTGCGATCCCAGGGCAATCGAAGGTTATGATTCATTTACAATGAATTAATTACTGACCTTGTAAATTTAAAAGATTTAATAGTGTGCTTTAGGAGGGGTGTCTTTAAATTGCCACTGACAGAGGTAAAATGGGGTGAGTTTTCACTGTTATTCATAACATAGAATTTACAGTAAAGGCAAGGCTCGAACAGTGAGGCGCACTGGAGAGCAACTCTGGGGTCTCTGTAAGCGATAGAAAGCGATCCCCTTGAATAATGTCAGCATTTCATCAAGAAATGAGTTCTGGGCCATTTCCAGAGAGCCATGGTGTTCTCTTAATATCACAGAATTGACTCCTGAATTAGAAATCACACAGAGATGCAAGAGAAATTCATATGCTGAAATTAAGCAGCTGTTTGATATCTAGTGTTCTTTCCAGATTCTAGAATACTGTTAGGCTTTGAACTCTCTTTATGATCCTACCAATGATCTAAAATTGACAAGGATTTATTCCCATTTGTACTGCATGTACTTTATAGTTTTCTTGACTCTGATCAAGATTCAGAGAAAAATATACATTACTAGTTCTTAACGTCATTGCTTTATTAAATTATTCTTTATTTTTCTACTACCTGAAAGTAAATTAATATTTGGAAGGTATCTTAGTTTGTGGAGTCTAAATGAGCCTCTTGCCATTTTCTCTGCATTTAAACTTTAGTATTTCTATGAAGCACGCTTTTTTAAAACTTGGGCCTGATGGCAGGTATATTGGCTAATGAAGTTTTCTTTGTATCCTGTAAAACAGGTGCCGGAAAATGATGAAGTGTTTGTGATTCAACTGAAAGCTGTAGAAGGAGGAGCAGAGATTAATGCCTCTAGGAGTTCGGTTGAAATCGTCGTGAAGAAAAACGACAGTCCCGTGAAATTCCTCCAGAGTGTCTACTTGATTCCCGAGGATGACCACATTCTCATGATCCCAGTGGTTCGTGGGAAGGATGGCGACAGCATTCTGATTGGATCTGATGAGTTTGAAGTTTCCGTCAGTTATAAAGTCATGGCTGGGGACTCAACAGCGCATGCCCAGCCGAATGTAGACTTCATCGATCTTCAGCCAAACACCACTCTCACCTTTCCCCCTTTTGTTCATGAATCACACTTGAAATTTCAAATAATTGATGACAGCATACCAGAGATAGCTGAATCATTTCACATCGTGTTACTAAAGAACACCCTGCAGGGCGATGCGGTGCTAATGGGTCCTTCTTCTGTGCAGGTCACCATTAAGCCCAATGACAAACCTTATGGAGTACTTTCATTCAACAGTATTTTGTTTGAAAGGCCAGTTATAATCGATGAAGATAAAGCATCCAGGTATAGTTTTCTTTAAATTTACAAACATTTATTATATTTTTTTTTTGGTTTTAATTTTTATGATGTTGAGCCAATGCTGAGCTGTTAGAACATGTGCCATTTTCTCTAAAACTGCCTTGTTGATATCTTTTTGAATGTGATTTAATTCTTTTTTTTATATTTATTTATTTTTTATTATGTATACAATATTCTTTCTGCGTGTATGCCTGAAGGCCAGAAGAGGGCACCAGACCCCATTACGGATGGTTGTGAGCCACCATGTGGTTGCTGGGAATTGAACTCAGGACCTTTGGAAGAGCAGGCAATGCTCTTAACCTCTGAGCTATCTCTCCAGCCCTGATTTAATTCTTACATTGAATTCATGTGATGATAAGTTCTTAGGCATATCCAAACATGTGTTTTTCATATGAAAATGAATCAGTTTTTGTGTTGTTATCTGATTTATGAGAGTGAATGCTATGACCTCATGTGTTCTGAACAATTCTAGGTTTGAAGAGATCACAGTGGTTAGAAATGGTGGCACCCACGGAGATGTCTCTGTGGATTGGTTGCTGACACGGAACAGCACTGATCCCTCACCAGCGACAGTAGATATCAGCCCCAGCTCTGGGACTCTCCAGTTCGCACAAGGGCAGATGTTGGCATCGATCCTTCTTACTGTCATTGACGATGACCTTCCGGAGGAGGCCGAAGTGTTCCTCCTCACAATCCTGCCTCCCACAGCACAGGGAGGTGCTGAAGTCAGCGAGCCAGCGCAGGTAGGATGAGCGCAGCAGCCTTTAAGCATCCAGGCCCAGCCTCAGTGTAGCTCTGTGCGGCAGGAGAAAGGTTGGCTTTGCAAAAGTGGCGGGAACTTCTCTTCATCATCTGAATTCCTTCTGAAAATAAGAAACAAATCAAAAGAACAAAACAAAACCCCCAAACAAATAATCACCCCCAAAATATTGTTTTGTGGTGTCGGGTGTAGGACCCAGGGCCTTGGGTGCTTCTCCACCAGCCAAAGCTTCTAGCACCATGTTTAAGCCCAGACTTAATATTTTACCACTTAAGAAGTTTCAAACTTCTAGTTTTTAAAAAGCTTCAAAAACTGTTTTTGATTCTTTTCCTCTCCTCATACACAAAGTGGTCACGTAAGAGATGCTGTCTAAATACGTAATAAAGGTCAGAATAGTCTGAGTAGCCCCACCTGTGAAACTCCTGAACTTTACTATTCTCTTTCATTTGTAGCTTCTGCTCTACATCCAGGACAGCGACGATGTTTATGGAGAGATAGCCTTTTTTCCTGTGGACGGCCAGAAGATTGAAAGCAGTCCGACTGAACGATGCCTGTCTCTGAGTCTTGCGAGACTAGGGGGAGCTAAAGGAGACGTGAAAGTGACTTATTCTGCTCTCTATATTCGCGCTGGAGCTGTGGACCCCTTGCGAGCAAAGGATGGCATCTTAAATACATCCAGGAGTGGAAGCCTCCTTTTTCCAGAACATAGCAATCAAGTCACTGCAAAACTGCCAATAAGAAATGATGCTTTCCTCCAGAATGAGGCCCATTTCCTAATACAGGTACTTTAACGATTAAAATAATCTTAATTTTAGTTACAACTGGACTTGTCTATGCAGAATAGCTAATGTTATTTTGCTTTAATCTATAATTTAGATTCTGTTTGTTATTTGAAACTATGTAGGGCTGGCACTGTGGTATGCATCTATAATCCCAGAACTTAGGAGACTAAGGTGACAGGAGATGAAAGGGAGTCTGGCCTTGTCTACATCCCAAAACTGCGTGAGTCCAGCCTTGTCTACATCCCTAAACTGTGGGAGTCCAACCTTGTCTGTATCCTGAAACTGGTGGAAAACAAACAAGAAAAAAACAAAACAAAAAATTTTGGTAGACTGTCCCTTAATCAATAGAACCTTCTATGCCATTCAGATCTGAACAAGGGAAGGGTTCTGCAGAAATACATGTGTCAGCCAGTTGGTATTAAAGATCCACCAGTTAAGACATGCAAAGGAGACCACTGTCGTACACATGTTAACTTCACAGGACGGTGAGCAGTGCACAGGAGACAGATTCACCATAGCTTTGACTTGGTTTGAAAAATATGACATGAGAATTGAATTTATGGAGTAAATATTTCTCCTAGTATCTATTATAAGAGAAGCATTTCAGAAACTAAAAGAAATATAAAAAGTTTTTTTCTCTTTTAACTAGTACATTCAAACATCTGTTTCTTCATTCAGTGTGGGTCGGATCTCTGGACCTCCCAGGTGGGAGCCCTATGTCATACCTTCATCTTGTCACTCCTAGTTTTCAGCTTCTATCTGCCGAGCACATTATTTTTTTATATTAAAGTTTAAAGTGGCTGCACTCATTTCAGGTGGATAGCATCTCTGCATTCCATGTATCTGATATCGACAGATTCTTCAATTAGAAAACAGTGAAGGTTGTTTGTCAAATTTTTATGATATAAATAAATTTAATACAGAAAGATAATGGATATAGATTCATACAATTAAGACCATATCTCACGCTGAGCATTGGTGGTGCATGCCCTTAATCCTGGCACTTGGGAGGCAGAAGCAGGGAGGTCTAAGTTTGGGCTACAAAACAAAACAGAACAAAACCAAAAAAAAAGAAGTCTTGTCTCACCATCCACGGCGCCATCTGCAGTGTATGCCAAATGAAATAACATTTTCCATTGCTCTCCGTGTGTGTGCTGCTGAATGAGTTCTGCGTTTGGACCTAGGCTTCATTTCATGGCTTACGATGGCTGTCTCTGGAGATTCTGCCCATCCTCCTTCCTCACCGGTTAGACTTCCCATCAGTCTCAGCAGTGCTGAATGCTGAGATTAGCTGTATTATCTGCTTTGTTTCTGTCACCTCCTGGGAGGGAAGTTTTTAATAAACTCCTGGATTTTCTTAGCTCCCGTTTTCCCCCTTCAGATTATGTTTTACTTTGCTAAAATAGATTCCTCCTAAAATACAGATGCAGAAAGTGTGTATGTAACATATACTTCTTGAGGCTTTGCAGGGGTGGAAATGTGAAATCTGACCCTTAGTTTGTTTGCGAAATTAGTTGTAGATTTAATGGTTTCTTAATTATCGCACAAAAGGCAGTCGTTTAGCTTCCAGGTTGTGGATGAGAAATTTAAACGGAAGGGAATGATTGACTGTTTAGGTAATTTTGTTAGTCTCCAAAAGCATGTAGTATTTTTGACCTCCAAAATGCAATGGCCGTATCCAGCCTTGCTATGCAGGGAGGGTGGCTCTTTCCTATTTAGCTGAGCGGTATGCATGTCTTATGCTTTCGATTCCAACAAGAAGTATAACAGTTAAGTGAGGCATTTACATTGGCTCTTTGGAACGTGTGTTGATTGTCACAAAGTATTCTGGTCATGAGAGAACAGTACAGTCATGTCCATTTCTGAAAAACACCACATAAGCCACAAATCTCTACTATGGTTGACATGTGGCATCATGCCAACCTTTCAAAGCTTTGTGGAGGAGGAGATTTGAAGAGCTTCGTGAAGCTGAAAGTCTCATGGGAAACTCGAAGCTCTGGTCTTTTATAGTCCAGTGATGACTAACTCCTTCATTTGACCAGTGTGGACTCAAAGTTCCATACGTAAGACGCTGAAAGTTGCACTGTATCAGTGACCCTGTAGAACTGTTTGTCCTGTAGGGGCCAACTATAAATGCTTGTTGCATAGCCGCTGCATTTCAGGTTTGTGCTGCAAATGGGAACATGCAACATGAACACACATGCCTTAAGATCCTAACCAGCAAAGATCTGAGCTAGAAAATAACAAACTAATGGCATATGAAGTTGTGGTTACATCATAAGCTTAATCAGAGTAGTAAAGCTTCCAGAGGGGGTGGCCAAAGACACTGGAGAATCCCATGAAATCGTCACATGGAAGAGAGGACATTTAGCTGGTTTTTAAGGGTTTTGAGATGATGAAGGGAGGGGCCGTTCTTGGTGAGGGGACTACTGTCTTCATCAACTACTGGGAGACTGATTGTGTGTTAGATGTGTACTGCATTTCTGTAAACATTCGGTTGCTCTGGCTGTAGTTGGAGTTCTGAACAGTCTGCTTGTGCTGACTTAGGTCTGGCAGAGAAGGGAGGTTTTTTTTTTTGTTTTTTTTTTTTTTTTACATTAGACTTTTAAAATGTCGGTGTAGTTGAATATAGGTGACAGAGTGGACAAACAGGTTTGACACATGAGAAGCTAATGGTGGGTAGGACCTGGTACAGGGATAGTGATTTCTGTTTGGACAGTGTATCTGTACAATGTCTGCGTGACATTTGTGAGATGCTCACTAGTGATGATTATAATGACTTGGAGTTTGAGGGAGATACTCGGATATTATTAAAGGGATAGGATGATGTTACAAGGTAAAGAACCAGGGAGAGCTCGACTCAGTAATCAATCCTGAGAATCAGAAGAAACGGGGCTCTGGCAGTCCCTTTAGGAGGTTCAGAGTCACTGGTGACCTGTGACTGCATCTACTTAGACATTTCACGCTGGGATTTTTTTCTTAATTTAATTAATAAATTAACAATTATCATATCTCTTGTTTTTGTTTGTGTTTTTTAGTTGGAAGCTGTGATATTGGTGAACATATTTCCCCCAATCCCACCAGTAAGTCCCAGATTTGGGAAAATCAGAAATATTTCTTTATTGGTTACCCCAGCCATTGCGAATGGAGAGATTGGCTTTCTTAGCAACCTTCCAATCATTTTGTATGAACCCAAAGGTTCTGACGCTGAGGTGGTGAGTACGCATTTACTTACTGATATGTCCTAATGTGTCTGAGGAATGGAAAACCTTTTTGATATGGGGCCAGCGTATAGAGTTAATAGAATATGTGCTTTTTAGAATAAACAACTGATGGACATCTGATTTTCCTAGAATATTTACTATTCTTAAGAGGTTATGCTTATATATATTTGCACATATATACACATAAATGGCAGGAGCCATCCCCATTGGTGGACAGGTTCCAGCAAGGGAAGGAAGTGAGCCAGGCCATGGTGATCAGGAGAATCTTATAGCCAGAGTATTTCTTTATTTATACAGAATTTAGTAAGCAGGGATACATTCATGTTGTTCCAAAACATAGATTATATCATTTTTGTTTTTGGACATGTGTTTCACTTCCTTTCATTCATCTTTTTGCTCATCATTAATAAACTATGACAAATCAGTTATCATTTCCAATCATTTTCCTCAACTTTTGACATCATTGATTGAATAGGTTGCTCAGGACTTTCTTGGGGAAGCTTAGAAATAGCATTCCTGGAAGAAGGCATAAAAGATTCATAAGAAAATTTCCATCAGTCAAATATTCCCAAATTGTACAAATATTAGAAGTCTCCCAAGTATGAAAAGCAAAGGTGGCATGGCAGCCATCTTGTGGCTCAGCTTTGCCGGAACTTTGCCAAGCAGCTGTGCTGGTTTTGTGACTTCTGCCATTCCATCAGATATGGCTGTGCCGTCTCCCCCTCTTTTGTTTGTGAACATAAGGTCTGTTCTGAGACAAAATTGTAAATACCTTTTTATAACCTCGGAAACCAAGGCAGACTGCAATTGAGCTGAACTTGTTGAGGCAAAGACTGCATGTTTAGTTCAGAATTGTTCCGTAGGCCATGGAGGTGGGGAAACAGGCTGTTCATTCAAGTATTTACCTGGGTCCAGTACCTGTGAGAGGTGGAATCAAGTCAGTTCCCTAAAGCTTCCAGGAACCCTTTTTAAGTTTACAAAAAAAGGTAAAAGAACATCAAGACATCAAGATTCCTAAAACTGTTTATTCTGCCTTGGAGGGCACTAAGGCCTGCCATTAACCTTATAATCAAGGATTTTTCTTGTGCATACTAGCTCCATGTTTCTGAGGCAAAACATGAAAATCTAATGATTCAGTCATAGTTTGTCAGCTTCTAAAATTTCCCTATGTTTTTCTTCTTAAATGATTTATTTCAGATCCTATATCTCATGCTTATTACCACTTAAGTAATAATTTCTTTCTTATACAGCAAGTTCTTCCAGGGAATCACCTTCAGTTTTATTCTTAACATCAGCTTTTACAAGAGTTATTCCATTTTCACAGTTCTGGCCTCCAGTGAGGGGCACTTAACGCAAGGAGTCAAACATTAAACGCGTCAAAGACACAGGAAAGAGTGGTGTAGCACTTCTAGCAAGGACAGCGAAGGGTCAGTTCAAGTCGTCCGAGCACTGTGATCTTTGTCAAGCAGCAACTCCAGGACACTTAGCATAGCCACATAAATATATATGTAACAAATCTAGTCATAAATAATAATGTTATTAACTTTATTGAGAGTGGATGTGGCTTGGTAGGGTTTCTAGGAAGTAACTGGGAGTGGAAGAAGGGAAATGATGCAATACTATTTCAATTAAAAAATTTAAAGAAAAAAGTGGAATTAATTGCTCATGGTGAGAGTAGATTGTAAACGGAGACTGCTCTTTCATTTCCTGACTGCTCAGACATGAATAATCACACAGAAACTATATGAATTACAACATTATTTGGTCAACAACTCAGGCATACTTCTAGCTAGCTCTTATATCTTAAATTATTATTTTTTATTTTATTATAAGACTCACGCTTTATTACTTCTTGCTTCTTGGGCAGCTACAGGGCATCTACTTCCTTCAGCAGCTACATGGCATCTCTCTAACTCTGCCTACTTTCACTATATATCCCTTTTAGCCTGGCTGTATTCTGCCTTGCCATAGGCCAAGGTAACATTATTCATTAACCAATAAAAGCAACACATATACAGAAGGACATCCCACAACATCTTCCCCCTTTCTATCTAATTAAAAAGGAAGGTTTTAACTTTGATATAATAAAATTCATATACAAAACAGTTATCAAGAAGAATTATAGTTGCAATATTTAGTCCATTTATATTTGGTAAATTAAGGTAAATAGTCTATCATGTATCCTATCTTTGTGACTCTAAAGTCTCATATCTGATTTATCTTTTATTATAACTAAGGAAAACTATAATTACAACTATCTATTCTTCAACTTCATCAAAGACTTCAGAAGGATATAATATTGCCTAAGTTAACAGGAAGTGCATTGTAAGCAGCTTCCAAAACTCTAGGATTGACAGAGGTATCTCACTGCCTGGACAGTCATCCAAAGTTCTTCTGTAAAATTGGGGCTTTCATCTTCAGCCTACAGGACCATAGTATCTGACAGACTTTTCAATGAAGCAGAAAATTTGAAAGACTTCTTTGCCTATATTGACAGTTTGTCAGTTACTTTCTTGTGTGTCCTGCGGAACATCTGGCAGACTTTTCATAAAGCAGGAACCTTATAGGATCATCCCATCACTGGGAAAGTTCAGCAGTCACTTTTCTGTGGGTCCTGCAAGTCTGGTTCATACAGCATACCATCAAACAATTCAGGAAAAAGCAGTTTCTTGTCAAAATGACTAGCCTTGTCACATTGAAGGCAATTTGATAACAAGTTTCTTTGATGCCTATCAACTTCTCTGAAGGAATTGGAGCTGTCAGAACCAGACATGTCTCACTATTCATAAAAGTCTAAGTCCTTAAAACATTTTAAATGCCATATTCTGTAAGTCTTTGAAAGGTTTGAAGAATACCTATCCATATGAAATATATCTCTGTATATCTAAAAAATTCAACTAACATGACTAAAAGTTTGATAATTATAAAAGACTATCTATTAATCTATATTTCTTAATTATATATTACATTTTAAAATGAGCTGCACAAATACAATACCTTAAACAAAAGCAGAAATACATATACACTATATACCCAGTGTAACAAATCAACCTTAAATTTGTATCAATAGACCAAGATCTGTGCCAATGCAAAGTATTAATCTCTATATCATATCCCCCTTTAAATGAAAATAAGCATTTATAAAAAATCATTTTGGGAATTTGGGTGTTGTTTTCTATAAACTGCTTCCTGCTGTTTTTTTTGGGTGAAGTATTTTTAGGGTTCACGGAGACCTTTCTGGGGGGGTATTGTTCCATCAAACCAATTAGCCTGGAAATAATCCACAGGTTCTTATCTTCTGTGGAAACAAAAGCAGAACCTCTTTTCCAAAGTAACATATACTTAGACTCAAATTTTGAAGTCAAGATACCTTTAAAATATATATGTTGGTTTAACTTAGCAGCCCCCAGAATCAAATGTCTCTCTGTAGTCAAAAAATTCAAAGAAAACACAATAATAAATATGATCCAGACTCTCTGTGTATTTTTCCTCCTTATGTGGCTTATTTTTCTTTACTCCATTAATCTATGTCTGTATTCTTTTATATTTCTTTTACTGTCTCTTTAAAGACGTTGTTTTATTTTTTAAACTACTTCTTTTTATAACTGTCTGTATTCTTTTTTCTCTCTCTCTCAAGCATATATATATATACATATATATGTATATATATATATATATATATATATATATATATATTTTAAACACATTGTGACCCCTTTGGAGATTTATTTTTGTCTGAATCTGTCTTTATTGAATATCTGTAATCATTTTCTGACCAGGAGCACCTTTTCTTTTTAAAAATACTAAACAGGGTGGCTAGAACCAACTCAATGGCTTTGCCTGTTTGCTCTGCCCCATCCAACATGGCAGAGGTATGTTCGCTGCCTCTTCAAGCCATGCTTATTGCCCCAGCTCCAGGGATGTAGGGGGTCTATGCCACTATTAAGCAACTAGTAACATGCTGCTCACAAAACCATTTAAGTGCAGAACCAGAATTTGTGCTGCCAGCACAAACCAGGAAGACCTTTCTTAAAACTATTGCCCAGTTTTTACTGCTAATGCTAAGCCAGGAATCTTTCTCTTAATAGAATTGTGCCTCTGATTGCCTCTAACAAACAGAGCCCACCTGAGAAAATGTTGCTACCAAGAAGCCATGCTTAACTCCATTCTTTTGTGTCTAAAATTCCTTCCCAAGTTCTCTCAGGTTTCATGTGGATATACTTGGCCCATATTGGCATCATCTGTAAGCGGAGACTGCTCTTTCGTTTCCTGACTGCTCAGACTCAAATAATCACACAGAAACTATATTAATTACAACATTGTTTGGCCAACAACTCAGGCATATTTTTAGCTAGCTCTTTTATCTTAAATAATTATTTTGTATTTTACCATGAGGCTTGTGGCTTGTTATGTCTTGCTTCTTGGGAAGCTACGTGGCATCTGCCTCCTTTGGCAGCTACATGGTGTCTCCCTGACTCCATCTTCTCTCTCTATCCCTTCCAGCCTGGCTATATTCTGCCCTGCCATAGGCCAAAGCAGCTTTATTCATTAACCAATAAAAGCAACACATGTACAGGATAGCCCACGTTAGTTAGATTGTTAAAAAGTGATTGGTTTTACACAGTGTATAACATTTGATAGCCAGTTATGAATCTGGCTTTTAGTGGTCATATTGTAGAAACACAAAGTAGTGTTGGGTTTTGTTCTCTGACTGTCTTTTGTGCTGCCTCAGGTATAAATGAAGACTCAGAGGTAGCTTGGAGTTTGATGGTTGATACTAGTTATAGTGATGTGGATTTGTGAAATGCTAAGCCTTAGCAACACAAACACACACACACACGCACGCACATGCATACACACATACACGGACACACAGGCACACACACATGCACACTTACACACACAAAAGCATACTCCTCCCTCTTTCCTTCCCTAAGCATCATTGTCGTAGTTGAATCGTGACTAAGTGTCCTTCTATTTAGGAATACCTCTGTATTGCTGTATCACAATCTGTCAAAGACAAGTACCTCCCACTTAGGTTTGCTTAATGTTGCAAACGCTTAATTGGTTAATGTTTAGGTCAGAAATGAGGGGAGTTGGTTTGTTATCAAAGTCTCATGTATCTTGACCAATGTTTCATTCGTTTATTGTGAGATTGTATAAAGGGATGGTGAAGATTCACTTTTCAAAATGGTTTTGACTTCATATATTTTCAAAAGTTTACTCATTTCCTTGCAAAGCCTAAAAAGCATCTACTTTGTTCTCTGGGAATGTGTTCCTTTGTTTACTGTGTGAAGCTGTGAATTTACTATTTCTACTGTTCCAGGTCTCACCCAGCTCCCTCACGTGACTGAGGGTCACCTCTTTGTAGTTTTTTTTTTCCTTCCTAAGAATTTTTCTTTGCTTAGTTGTCTTAGGTTCAGTTGGTAGCCAGAATAGCTAAATGGACAGTTTTATATTTTTCGCTGTTCTTTAGCTTTCTAATATATTTGCCTTTTTATTAAGGTAATTCCAAGGTCATATTTTTGGCGTGGTATATATTGCAGGTAAATTTGATCAGCAAAAAACATTTTAAAAAGTATCAAAATTATTTTCCTGCTTCTTCCACTGTGTTTCTAATACCACCTGACTGTTTGCTTCTTTATATGAAGTACACACGGTCAGCCATTTATACTTGCACGTGCATGGAAAGTTCATGTTACTCATGAGCATACATGTTTAGGTAAGTTTTTCTTCTTTTTCTTTTTAAAATAAGGTATATATCCCCCTACATCGAGATGGAACTGATGGACAGGCTACTGTGTACTGGAGTTTGAAGCCTTCTGGCTTTAATTCACAAGCAGTGACCATGGATGATACAGGTCCTTTCAATGGCTCTGTTGTGTTTTTATCTGGGCAAAGCGACACAACGATCGACATTACCGTCAAAGGTGATGACATACCGGAGCTGAATGAAACCATTACCCTTTCCTTAGACAGGTAATAATGGCTCATGGCAGAAACGATAACTTCTGTTTGTTTGATTAATGATTTTGATTTTGTTTTAGTTAATTTCTCTGTATGTTGTACACCGCCTTGGCGGGTCATTAGTCTAGGGATTGTAACCCACCTGGCTGGTCAGTTATTCCAGGGTCCCGGAGAGGCACTACCTGAAAAGACATGGGCAAGAGAGAGGAAGGAGGCCAAGCATAGTTCTTGTCAAAGCCTCCGTTTATTAACATCATGGCAGCAGCTTATATAGCCCCTGGATGAGGAGCTTGGGGGGCTGGGGCACGGGATCTTGCTGCGTGGTCCACGTCGGTCATATAGGTCAAGAGGTTACGATCGGTCAGGTGACGATTCCTCTGCCAGGAGTTCACAAGTTGACATACCTAGTTAGATAGATAGCTAGATAGTTTGGAATGTGAGGCGGGTTCTGCTAACAGATAGCTCTCTATTAACAGTTAACTTGGGTGTGGGATAGGCTTTGTCAATAAAACGATTCTCAATACAATTGGGAAGTGGAGCCCTCTGCACACTCCTCAGGGCGATGATCCCTATAATAATTTTTTTGGGGGGGGAATGGCTCCTGACAGTATGTGGTGAAAACTGTGGAGAAGGGTTAGCATGGCTTTCAGATGTTTCTGTTGTGTATGGATGGGCTTTTCTTTGACTATGAAGATTATTGTATTTGTGACCCTTCGCCATCCTGTTTTGCATTATGTAGAGAGTTATGGGAGAGTAGCTGACAGTTATGGGGAGCAGCTCACAGTTATGGGGAGTAGCTGACAGTTATGGGGAGCAGCTCACAGTTATGGGGAGTAGCTGACAGTTATGGGGAGTAGCTCACAGTTATGGGGAGTAGCTGAGAAGTCTGAAGCATTGTCAGTCAAATTGCTCTGCTTATGAGGGCAGCAGCAAGCCATCAAAAACGTTAGATCACACACTTATCTTTACTTTCAAGAGAGGAAAGATTAGAGTTTTATAAGTGATTAAAAAGACAAGATTAACCTTTATTCTCTTTACATGGGATTTAAATAGTAAGTAATTATTATTTTATAGAATAAAATCACACAAATTCATGTGTTAACATTTGAGCAGTCATAATAAGAAATTACGCAGCATTTCTAGGCGGCACCACAATCTCTAAGAGCTTTGTTATATTTTATTTATTTATTTATTTATTTATTTATTTATTTATTTATTTATTTTTTGGTTTTTCGAGACAGGGTTTCTCTGTGGTTTTGGAGCCAGTCCTAGAACTAGCTCTTGTAGACCAGATTTTATTTATTTTTTAAGAAAATTCAGAAAATGCTTTGTAAAGAGTAAATGGAGTCTGGTTAATTGGTGACAATGGTTTTAGAAAGCATGCACACCTATAGTGCTGTGGGTAGTGTGCTCTGCAGATGTATAGTTAGAAACACTCCTACGGTGCTGTGGGTAGTGTGCTCTGCAGATGTACAGTTAGAAACACTCCTACGGTGCTGTGGGTAGTGTGCTCTGCAGATACACAGTTAGAAACTCTGAACTTGACCATTTTATAGTATGTTCTTCATGAGTGAGGCAGGAAAAGCTTAATCGTGTCATCTTTTGTATCTGATTGTCACTTCCTAGGCCTCCCCACCCTTTTTTTGGTCTGGTCTGGAACTCTCTGGACCACCTGCCTCTGGAGAGGAAAGTGCTGGGATTAAATGCGCACACCCCCTTGTCTGGTATAGTCTTTAAAGTGAATGAACAAAGTGTAGACTACAGAGAGTGGGTCTTTGGACAGGCCACTGGTCATTTTGTTATCATCAGAACCATACACTTATTTTCTTCTTTCACAAAAATAAAACAATAATAAATCCCAGCAGCCAAAACCCACAGTCTAAATGTCACCATCTTATAACACCATGATACAAACTGCCTTGTGGAAAACTGCTTCATTTAATGACATATAAATTAGTGAAATTCAATGACATATAAATTGGAAATTAATTTTTTTCCATGGAGCTTTTCAATAGCTTAGGTCTGAGCACAACTAAAGCAAATTGGATAATAATTATAAGCCCATGGAACTTGATAGAAACCTTGTTAGCCTGGCTGATCTCAACGAGATGTTTAAAGAATAATTGGAAGTATATGTACCTCTGCAAGTCCAGTTGCGCTCCTGTGTAATCTTTAAATGTAACATGAAGATTTGAAATGAATTAACTCTTTTTTTGAAAGCTTTTTCTTTCCTCTCCTTCTCCCTATGTGGAAGAGTATATCATACACCACAGGGAATAGCAAATCATAGAGTTCTTTGTTTTTTTTTTTTTTTTTTTAATACTGTGGTTCTTTTAAAACAGAACCAATCAGTCAAAATCTACACTAAAATGTCAATTCAGTTGGTAACTGGTGTTCAAACAAGAATAGCCTAATAATATTCTTGCATCCAAAGAAATGTTTAGATAAATAAATGAGAGAGAAATTTACCATTTGGAAGTGATTTTGTCAAAATCTTCCTTTAGTTTTGCAAAGTCTTAACCAAACTTAAGCAAATATTGAATGAACAAATGCTAGTGTGGTCATATCACAACAGAAGTAGGAATGCTTTATTAGGGTAGGCTTCACAGTTTTCTCTCAAGGCCAACTCAAGTGCTTTAAATTTAAACTAAATATAAGCAGAAGTTGACTTGATACTAAACAGTTAAAAGTAACTTCAATATAATACCTATTAAAAGTATTCTTTGCTTAATATTTTGCAATTAGAAGCATTTTTTGTTATTTTTTATAACAATTATGTGGTACATAAGTCTTTATTTATAAATGATATGTTTTACTTTAAACTCTGAGCTTGAGAGGTCTTTGTTTTGATGTGTACCTGTCAAGGCTATTGGACGATGAAATACACTAGGGATGTGGAAAACTAGATTTCCTGACACTAAACTGTAGTTAAAGTGACGATGTCTTGTGACTTGTTGAATATATTCTCTGCGATTTCTCTGCTACAGGGTTTTGATGATTTTAATGCAAATAGCAACTGGCTTTAGATCTGAGGATGAAAGGGTTCTTTTTTTTTCAAACCTAATTAAAGTGAGTCAGTAATTATAAGTAGGGCTGAATGAAATTTGCTCAGCTGCGGTAGCTTCTGGAAGTGCACACTTTCAGGCTTCTGTGCTTTGTAGGGGGCCAGGAAAGGAATGCTTTGACATGCTTGCTTGACATGCTTGCTGATCATGGGGTCATCTTCTCTGAGTGGGATTTCTAGCATTTGTCAATAGCAGAGAACACAATGTGCACAGGTCCCGTAAACTGCAAACTGCTAGCTCTAGGAAGTGGGGTGGGAGTGAGTAGTAAGGGTGCTTCCTTTAACTTTGTTTCACCATTACACTGAGCTTTTCGTCCTGAGGTTTTAGCAAAGGGTATTGCCTCTTTCCCTTCCCCCTCCCACAGTTCTTTCTTTGTTGACAGGGTAGAAACGGAAAGATTTGTCGTGTATTTTGGGTAAGTGTGCAGAATAATGTCTTGTTTTGAAGACTCACTGTTTTTTTTTCCTGTGAGTGACTGTTTTATGATGAAGCTGCCATTCTGCATGACCAGTCTTGAGCAATGCTGCCTGTCCACCTGGCTGTGCATGTCTGTGTGCAGTTTTATTCTGTAGTGACAGTGGGTTTTGCATGAGTGGTTTGAAATTTGAGGTCCTCAGTTTTGCGTTCTGAATGCACTTAAAATATTTAAGAAAGCACTGAAGAATTGAGTGTTATCGCATTTTGAAGAGTTTTAAATTTTAACTATCCAAATAGTTGACACCAGAAAGTAACTGTAGTTTAACTCTGAAATCCTTTATGACCATATTTTGCTTAATAGAGAATATGAAACCAGTCGTCTTTCTGGGTATATCTTTGCAGTTTCTTGCTTTCATGTCTGTGTTTTATAGAGAATATTTTTGAGCTTGCATCATACGTTAGAGTAGCATATTTTAGAGAAGTCTAAAAGTAACTACTTATTTCCTGTGCACACCGATTTACATGTTTTGCTTCTCATCCAGTTTTCTTGTCTCCTAACTTATTTGGACACAGGGGATTTTAATTGATGAAGATATTTATAGAAATGAAATAGAGGCATTATCAACACAGCAAATAGCTGTCTGGGGTTCGGATTACTTCCTCTGTGGTCACTAGCATGTTGGGTACTCCCTGTGTGATTTGTATAAGCAGAAGCATGTTAATCACTTTTTCCCTCTTTGAAACCACCAGCCTGTGCACATTTCTATGGACTGTTTGTGGTTTCATTGTGATCTGGAGGTCAGATCATGACTAGACTTTTGCTCAGTAGGAAGTGACATGTGGAGAGACTCAGTTCAACTCATGTGGCTACGACTTCCTGAGAGCTAACTTCAGATCTCAGAACCTGCTCTCTCTTTGATCATCCCAATTATATTCTAACATAAACACCAGAAATTTAAAAAAGCTTATCTATACACCAGTTTATCTACAGACACACACACGGACGCACACGCACACACACACACACACACACACACACACACACGGACGCACATGCACACACACACACATACTCACACACACACTAGTTGTTATTGCATGTCAGCATCTCAGATCCACTTCATTCCTTTTATTCTAATATATTTTACATTTTTTTTTCTAAAAAAGTTTGTGGTTAAAACTGAGACTTAGGAAACACTTCAAGGATAAAAAGTATTCATAAAAATTTGATTAAAATTGTGTTTATTTAGTTTTCATCATTTGTAGTGTGTAGTTACCCAGTTAATACATATTATTACACAATTAACATAATCATTTTTAAGGAGACTTAAAAGAAATTCACATGTAAGTAAAATTTAAAATGTAAAACACACATCAGAGAAGCAGAATGCAACAGCTATCAGGTTATTTAACTATATTTTCCAACCAATTACAAAATATAATTTTCTAAAACTACAGTAAAATTTTACAGGATTTGATACTTTATATGAATGGTTTTTATATTCTTTGTTTATCTATGCAGTGTTTAGACCAGTCAAATAAAAGAAAGATACAAAATATAAAAGTCTTGCAGTAAGTGTTATCAGTGGAAACAGGTTTGGTGTGAAGTGATTTTAATACTTGTAAATTTGCTGTAAGCTTTAACTCTTGGTTGTCTTTCGAATTATCTGGGAGACATGTAAACACTGCTGGCTCTTTCAAAGTGTGAACAATAAAGAATAACAGTGCGTTTTCTTCTCTCCCTTTCCAGGGTGAGTGTGGACAGTGAAGTCCTAAAATCAGGATACACTAGCCGGGACTTAATTATTTTGGAAAATGATGACCCTGGGGGTGTTTTTGAGTTTTCTCACAATTCTAGAGGACCCTACGTCATAAGAGTAAGTCTGAGCCTTCACTTTCTATTCATAACTTCAGGAAAATGCTCTAGAAGAGTTTGAAATTCTGTGGATTTTTTTCAAGGAAGGAGATGCTGTAGAGCTCCGCATCACTCGGGCCAGGGGGTGTCTGGTGAAACAGTTCCTGCGTTATCACATAGAACCCAGAGAGAGCAATGAGTTCTATGGAAACACGGGGGTGCTGGAATTCACACCTGGGGAACGAGAAGTAGTGATCACCTTGCTCTCAAGGTTGGATGGCATGCCAGAGGTACCAGGTTTTGAATTTCTCTTATGCTCATGGGGCAGGCTGATAGCATCGGTATATTGAGGATAGAAGTATTTTGAACATTGACAGCAAGATATAAGAAAGAATAAGTATTCATGTTTGGAAATACTTAGAAAGAAGCTTTAAAAGAATAAGATTCATTCCGCTTACAAGAGTGTATTCTTGTCCTCCAAACAAGAAATAAAAAAAAACATTATGAGATTTTGCTTGTATGATCAGTTTTGTCCATTAATATAAGTTTATTTTATGTTCTCTATATCAACAACTCTTATTGGTGTGGTTTTGAAGTAAAGTTTTGCTATAAAATTATTGTTTGGAAAGAAATAAATATGTTTTATATGAAAAGAATCAGATGTACTTTATTTATGTTTATATAGCAATACATATGCAGCTTCCAAATTTATTTTTTTACTCTTGCTCATTTAAATGAATACTAGATCATGAATGAGAAGTTCTTGAATTTTTACCAGATTATAATAGTATCATTGTTTCTTTTTCTTTTTTATAATGCATATTATGCTCCTGTCTTTCAGTTAGTAGGCAAATATTTTTGAAAATTAGGAATAACACCAGCTCTTCTGTCGTTTTTAGTGTGATGTATGTTCCTGAAAAGTTAAGCATATTAATAGTGTAGGTAATCTATACATTGTATTTGCTGTGAGAGCATCAACTTTACCTTTTTTCTAATTTGCCATGCTTTCTGTAGTTGGATGAGCATTACTGGGTGATCCTCAGCAGCCACGGCGAAAGGGAGAGCAGGCTGGGAAGTGCTACGGTTGTCAACATAACCATTCTAAAAAACGACGAGCCTCATGGGATTATAGACTTTGTTTCTGAGGGTTTGACCGTGTCAATAAAGGAAAGCAAAGGAGAGGATATCTATACTGGTAAGCTATTATGTTTACTGCATTTTATTTCTCTTCACTGAAGCAGACATTAATCTCTTTTCACCTTAATTTAATAATTTTTCTATTTGTATGTGTATTTGTGTGTACTTGTGTGAATTTATGCTCACCATGTGTGTGCAGATGCCCGTGGAGTGCAGACATTAGTGGTGGTCAGCCATCTGCTTGGGTGCTAGGACTGAACCTGGGTCCTCTGGAAGAGCAGTAAGCGTAGTTCATTTCTTTAGTAACTGTTGTCAGTTTTCCACTCTGCCTTGGAAATTACATGCAGCTTAGAAACTTACCTTTTAAAACTCATATGCAGGGTTGCCATTTTCATTTCTTACATAGCATTGTGATGATACTGAAGACTTCAGTTACAATTTCATTTTAGCTAATGCATTATAACATTATAACTCAGACACGGGGGGCGGGGGGGAATCAAGTCACGTCAAGTGGAGTGGATACTACAGCTAAGACTGACTGTGGAGGAACTATTGCAGTGGGGATGAGAATTCCTTTATTTGAAAAGCAATATCTAGGCAATAAAAATTACTTTGCCTGTCAAGTCAAGCTTCCAGTAGTGCCTTTGGTGGAACTACTTTGGTAGACTTTATAATAGTTGTACATAATTGATTACAATCCCATTTCTATGCCACAAGACTTTTAATATTGAAGAGGCTCAATACATACCCACAAACACACACGCGTGCACGTGCACACACACACACACACACAATTATGTTAACCTTGGAGTTTTGCTAAGCAAGTGTTTGTGTGGGTTCCCCTTTGTCTTCGTGGTCAGTTGGCTATCAGTCCATGAGAACGAAAAAGCAGAAGCCACAACAGAGATCCTTGAACAGCGGCCTGGCCTGCGAACAAGGGAGACAGCCCTCCAGGAGAGACTCCAGTGAATCAGCTCAACCTTATTCCAGAGTTTAGGAAATGCAGACGATTGGGGAGCCTGGGGACAATTCCTAATTTGCATTAAGTGGCACACCTCTTTCAGAAGGGTCCTATAGCAGAGCTCCTATGATAAGTCTTAGTTACCATATGTATAGCAGGGGAGGCTTCTAGCAGGAAACTTAGCCAAGGGTCACCCTAGAGATATATTAGGTATCTGGCTTAGAGATAGCGTTTAGAAACAGCCAGTCCTCCAGGTCTAGGGACTTTCTCCAGAAAAGCATGTAGAGAGCAGGAAGTCACACTGGGGGCGGGGTGGGGAGGGAGGAGTCTCCATGTCCTTGAACTTTGTAAAAAAGCTGCCAGGCCCGGACAGACTGCAACCTCCAACCAGCCAGCAAACCTCCCAACAAGTGTTGATGAAGAGGGTTTTTTTTCCTGTTTATTTCAGAAGTTGTTTTGCTTGTTTTAAAGATCAGCCTATGTTCATGTGTGTATTTCCCAGCTGTCTATGGTGTAATACGAACTCGAGGCAACTTTGGTGAAGTTAGTGTATCATGGATGGTTAGTCCAGACTTCACGCAAGACGTGTTTCCTGTGCAAGGAACTGTATATTTCGGAGACCAGGAATTTTCGAAAACTCTCACTGTTTACTCCCTTGTGGATGAAGTAAGTCCTGCTCATATAGATCCTCGTCTGCTCATTGTAGTTGTTGGTTCACACACTCCTCTCTATGCATTGTTCTCATATAGATCTTCCCCTGCTCATTGTAGTTGTTGTATCACACACACCTCTCTGTGTTATTCTCATATAGATCTTCCCCTGCTCATTGTAGTTGTTGATCACACACACCTCTCTATTTGTTATTCTCTATAGATCGTCCCCTGCTCATTGTAGTTGTTGGATCATACACACCTCTCTATGCGTTGGCTTATCTTTTGTGGTGCTGTTGGTCAAACTCTCTATATGCCATGTGAACATTCTAAATTTACAGCCCTTTCATTTTTCCGTAATTAAGTAATTAAATATCTGGCGATACGTTTTATGATGAAACTGTAATAAAGAGCTCCATTATGACAGACTGGATAGACAGCAAGAAAGCAGTGCTATTTGGGTGTCCTTGAAGGCCTTTGTACTTTAAAATCCTTACAATTGGTGGTGATCAGTAACCCCATCATATAGCAAATACTAGGGATTCCGGCTTTGGGGGGATGTTTAGCAACTGGTTTGTCTTAGGCACTTGAAGAAGAGCCCTCCTATGGTCATCTCATTGTACACTTCAGTGTCAGGAAATAGCACAGGTGTTCTGAGCCCCAAAGGAAAGATAAGGAACTGCACTAAGGTGGGGAGTGGATCTTTCTCAGGGAAAAGCTATGAAACATGTCCCCTTTCCCCCAAAACTGTCCCCCAACAGACAAAATTTCATGTTTTTTCTGTCTTGGTGTGGGGAGAAAACTAGATCACACAAACAATGTGAATGGGACCCACGGGGGGGGGGGGGTAGAAGAATCAGAGGAATGGAAATCTCCTCATTTAAAGAGCACAGTAAGGATGCCTTTGGACCTCCTCTGGAACCTTCCTGAAGCTTTAAAGACACAAGCGAGCGCTAACAGCCTAGCAAGTCTTAGTGCTCTGTTCCGAAGTTTACATTGTTTTTCTGTTCCATTTTTTTCTTACAGTTAATTTCTTTCCTGTTTTCTTATAGAAATAAAATAAGCTCTGGCATAGCCATGTTTTCCTTACTTAAGTTAAAACATATATATTTCTTTTTTTTTAAAAAAGATTTATTTATTTATTATGTACCCAGTGTTCAGCTTCCATGTATGCTTGCAGGCCAGAAGAGGGCGCCAGATCTCATTACAGATGGTTGTGAGCCACCATGTGGTTGCTGGGGATTGAACTCAGGACCTCCAGAAGAGCAATTAGTGCTCTTAACCTCTGAGCCATCTCTCCAGCCCCAAACATATGTATTTCTATTGCACGCTATAGCTACAAAAAAATAAAATGGCTGCTTGGAAGAATATTGAAATGATTTTAGGAGAATCTGAGTTTTATGGGAACATTTTAAGAAGCTTTTGCCTTAGAAATGAAAATGAATATTAGCAGTTATAACGGTGCTTTCAAAAAATGAATAGACATGCAGAATGACATGTATGATTCACTTGACTTAGAATATGTACCATTTCCCCAAAGATTCCGGAGGAGATGGAGGAATTCACCATCATTCTATTTAATGCCACCAGTGGTGCTCAAACAGGAAATAGAACAACTGCTTTCCTGAGGATTTTAAGGAATGATGACCCCATTTATTTTGCAGGTAGTATTGCTATCTTGTTTGAATGAGTTTATATACATCTTAAATACTATATGTGTTTTAAGACATTTTTATTTAATTTTATGTGTAGGTATGTTTTACCTGCATGTATGTGTGTGTACCCTGTGCATGGCTGGTGCCTGTGGAGCCATATGAGGAAAATGGGTCTCTACAACTGGAGTTAGTATGGGTGGAAGTCATCTTGTGGGCCTTGGAAGTCAAACCTGGATCTTCTATAAGAGCAATAAGTACTCTGAACTACTGAGCTATCTCTCCAGCCCCAATACATATGTTTAAGAGTTATTAACTGAACATTTTTATAGTGTTATTGAAATATAATTTCACAGTTCATTTGATGATTGATTTTCATTGTTTGAGTTTAAACATTTTTATTTTTAAGACCTTCGGAAACACAATGAAAACAAAAGAAAGTCCTGGATAGCTTTGTTTCTTCTTTGTAATCCCATGGCATTGCCTTTGCTTTGGGTAGACAAGAATGTGCTTCCCCAGTCACTTCCTAAGAGCGTCGGATGGGTTCAGGGCTTGTGTTCTTCCTACGGGCAGCCACTTGTTACAGTAGCAGATGAGCAATGGACATATTAATGAAGGATTCTCCATTTTTGTCATTTTGCTGTTTTCTGAACAACTAACTTTTGCCCCTGAGGTATCTTTCAGTTTTGTGAATGAGAATCAGATTTTTAATTCTCTGAAATCTCTTTTATTAGATGTATATAGATGAAACTGCTGATGTAGTAACACCCCGAGCCTCTCGAATTTTACTTACACCATTCTTAGCCTTCAGGTAACATAGTTAACGAGTTAGTCTTGATCTTTTTTCCCCAACTGTCATGGCAAAATGAAACAAGGGATCTATATTCAAGGAACTTATTTTTAGTATGAGGCATGTTAAACAGAAGTAAAAAATTAAGAAATCTCATGAGCTTTAATGACAGATTGGTTGCCAGAGACACTGGGTACTGTGGGCATTATGCAGGAAAGGGCACGGACTCTTGAAGCAATCAGGGAGGAGCAGAGTAGACTACAGACTTTCCTTGTTGATGGCAGGGAGAAAGAAGCGTACTCTGAAAATGTGCTCACGGGATGGAAGAGGCTCATGGATTTCTTTTCTATGTATGTTTCAGAGCCCTATGTCCTGAGGATCCAGGAGGGTGACACTGCCAACTTCACAGTGCTCAGAAATGGATCTGTTAATATAACTTGCACTGTCCAGTATGCTACCATGGATGGAGAGGCTTCAGGAAGGGAGGGAGACTTTGTTCCTGTTGAGCTAGGAGAAACTCTTGTATTTGAGGCTGGGAGCAGGGAGCAGAGTGTATCTGTATATGTCAATGATGATGAAATCCCTGAAACAGATGAACCTTTTTATGTAATCCTTTTCAATTCGACAGGTAAACACATGCTGTTCTGCTAAGTATTGTGCCAGGCTGACCTTTCTTGTCAGGATTTTGCTTTGTCCCTTCATTATTTGTTTTGGTACAAATAAGATGATGACCTCCAAGTTTATTTTTTATTGTAATTAACAAATGTTTGTGGCTAGTTAACTTGAAATTATATGGTTGCTTTAGTACTCAAAAAATCTTTCAAGTTTTTACTGATTTTTATTGGAGTAGAATCATATTATATTTAGTGATATGGTTAATTGTTACAATCATTTACTTTTGTGGTTACTTCTACTTAAATTTGGCTAATTGTTGTGATGAGGAGCAGCAGGCTGCGTTCCACCACCCGGCTAGCTTTTCCTGAAATAATTACATGGAAACTATTCTTTTAAACACTGCCTGGCCCATTAATTCCAGCCTCTTATTGGCTAATTCTCACATCTTGCTTTAACCCATATTTAGTAATCTGTGTAGCACCTTGGGAAAGATCTTAACCTGCGTCCATCTCGGAAAGGAGAGCTATGGTGTCTGCCTCATTGCCTTCTTCCCAGCATTCTGTTCTGTCTACTCCACCTACCTAATTTTCTGTCCTATCAAAGGGCCAAGGCAGTTTCTTTATTAACCAATGAAAGTAACACACAGTAATCTATTCAGCATGGCCTTTTTGCCGTTTGACATGTCCTTATTATTCTTCAAGTATTTCTCTACTTTCTTCACACCAAGCTGTTCAAGCTCATGTGTTACCTTCCCACAACAATTCTGAAATCAGCCAATTCTTTTGGAAGCCCCGCTTTTGAGAATTGTTTTAGTAAATAGGATCTGACCACTGGGTGGGTTATTACTACTGATGTCTTGTTATTTCTAGGGCCTTTTAATGCATATGGTCTGGGCATAAATATGCACACATATGAATACTTTGTGTCTGTGCTCACACATGTATACACATGGAGGCTGAGTTGTTGTCTAGCATTTTTCCATAATTGTGAGGCAGAGTTTCTCCCTGAACAACATTCTTGCCCTTTCAACCATGTTGGTTGACCAACGGACCCTATGGATCTCGCAGCCTCTGGTCTACTCATAGCTGGGGTTGTAGAAGCTCCTGCCTTTTATACAGATGGTTGGGTCTGAAGGCAAAAACAGACACATGTAGCAAGTGCTTACCCATTGAGCCCCCTCCCTAGCCTTTTGTATCTTTAGTTTCACATTTCTTAAAATTTAAGTGAATAAAATGAATACATGTTAATTTTTTTTTTTTGTTAAATTAAAGGCAGCTTCTTTTTAAATTACTTTGACCTTTTTGTGTTTAATTTAGGTGACACGGTAGTTTACCAGTATGGAATAGCCACAGTCATAATTGAAGCCAATGATGACCCAAATGGGGTGTTTTCCCTGGAGCCGATAGACAAAACAGTGGAAGAAGGAAAGACGAATGCATTTTGGTAAGTATATCTGGAGAAGGAAAGTTAAAATCAGATGCAACAAAATAAGATCTTTAAGTGTGTGAAAACTGAAACACTGTTAATGTCAACAAAAATATAAATGATACAAATAAATTATAACTTTCTTTATGCTCCATATAATATTTTTCATTAAGAGAACTAACCATGAGAACCATTTATCTTCTAAACAGAACTTAATCTTTCTGCCCTTCTCCCTCCATGTTCTATCCTCTCAAGGCTGGAAGACCACAGTTATTCAGTCTTCAGCTTCTGAGTCCTTACACTTAGTGTTTTCCTTTCTTCTTCTCCTTCAAATGTGAGTTTTGATGTATTACTTTTTTTTGTAAGAAAATATTCTTCTTTCACATATTGCACGCTGACTGAAGTTTCCCTTCCTTCTTTTCCTTGAAATCACCTCAACCTCCCTTCTCCCCCAGATCCACCCCTCCATTTCCCTTCAGAAAAGGGCAGGCTTCCCAGGGATATCACGCAAACATACCATATCATGTTCTAATAGAAGGAGACACATCTCCTCCTATTTAGACAGGGCGAGACAACCCAGTATGAGGAATAGGGTCCCAAAGCAGGCAAGAGAGCACGAGCAAGGAACTCAGGACCGCGAGGGGTGCACCCACACACTGAGACAATGGGGATGCTCTATCAGGAACTCACCAAGGCCAGCTGGACTGGGTCTGAAAAAGCATGGGATAAAACCGGACTCGCTGAACATAGCGGACAATGAAGACTGCTGAGAAGTCAAGAACAAAGGCAATGGGTTTTGATCCTACTGCACGTACTGGCTTTGTGGGAGTCTAGGCTGTTTGGATGTTCACCTTACTAGACCTGGAAGGAAGTGGGAGGTCCTTGGACTTCCCACAGGGCAGAGAACCCTGACTGCTCTTCGGGGCCGACGAGAGAGGGGGAGTTGATTGGGGGAGGGGGAGGGAAATGGGAGGCGGTGGCGGGGAGGAGACAGAAATCTTTAATAAATAAAAAAAAAAGAATCAGAGAAAGCCCTTATCCCTCTGTTAGGAGTCCCATGGAAACACCAAGCTGCTGGGAGTTCTACAAGAACACCAAGCTGCACAACCATGACATATATTCAGAGGACCTAGGTGAGACCCATGCAGGCTCCCTGGATGTCAGTTCAGTCTCTTGAGCTACCATGAGCCCAGATTAGCTGATTCTGTGGGTTTTCTTGACCCCTCAGGCTCCTGCAATACTTCTGTTTCCTCTTCAGAAGGCTTTCTTGAGCTCCACTCAATGTGTGGGTGTGGGTCCCTGCATCTGCTCTCACAATTTGCTGGGAGTCTCTTATGATGATTATGTAGGCTCCTCTCTACAAGTATAGCAGAGTATCTTTAGGAATCATTTTACTGACTTTTTTATTAAGCGTCATGTTTGTTTCCATCCTTGGTCTCTGGGCCAACCAACCTCTGGTTCCTGGTGCTCCGGGACGTGTCAGGGGTGGGTTCATCTGGTGGCATGGGTCTCAAGCTGGGCCCGTCACTTGTTGGCCACTCCCACAAGTTCTGTGCCACCTGTATGTCAGCATATTGTGCAGGCAGGACAAACTGTAGGTCGAAGGTTTTGCGTCTGGGTTGGTGTCCCAAATCACTCCACTGGAAGCCTTGCCTGGTTACAGAGGGTGGCCGGCTCAGGTTCCGCATTCCCCATTACTATGAGTCTTCGCTAGGGTCGCCCTCATAGAGTCCAGGGGGTTTCCATTGCACTGGGTTTGTGCATTGCCCTTTAAATGTGCCTCCCTCCCTATTTCCAGTTGTCTCTACCTCCATAACCCTCACACCTGATCCCTCTTGTTCTCATCTCCACATGTCCCCATGTCCCTCAAAATCTATTTTATTTTTTCAGGGAAATTCATGCATCCTCCCTTCATGCATCCTCCCTTGAGCCTTCTCTGTTACTCAGCCTCTCTGGCTCTGTGGATTGTAGCATGACTATCCTTTACATTGAAGCTAATATACATTTATAAGTCAGTACTTACCATGTTTGTCTTTCTGTGTCTGAGTTACTCAGCAAGATATTTCTACTTCCATTTATTTACCTGCAAAGTTCATGATGCTTTTTTTTTTTTTTAAACAATGGAGTAATACTCCAGTGTATAAATGTACCACGTTTTCTTTTATCCATTCTTAGGTTGAGGGACATCTAGTTGTTTTTTTTTTTTTTTACTTTTTTATTTATTTATTTATTAAAAATTTCCACTCCCCCTGTCCTCCCCCTCCCCCTCACTCTCCAGTCCTAAGAGAAGTCAGGGTGCCCTTCCCTGTGGGAAGTTCAAAGCCCTCCTCCCTTCATCCAGGAAGGTGAGCATCCAAACAGACTAGACTCCCAAAAAGCCAGTGCATGCAGTAGAATCAAAACCCAGTGCCATTGTCCTTGGCTTCTCAGTCCGTCCTCATTGTCAGCCACATTCAGAGAGTCCAGTCTGATCACAGGCTCCATCAGTCCCAGTCCAGCTGGCCTTGGTGAGCTCCCATTAGGTCAGTACCACCGTCTCTGTGGGTGGACGCACCCCTCGTGGTCCTGCCTTCCTTGCTCATGTTCTCCCTCCTTCTGCTCTTTATCTGGGCCTTGGGAGCTCAACCAGTGCTCCAATGTGGGGTCTCTGTCTCTATCTCCATCCATTGCCAGATGAAGGTTCATATTCCTCTTTTTTCAGTTTCTGACTATTATGAATAAAGTTGCACAAGTGTCTTTGTGGTGTGATTGAGCATTCTTTGGGTGTATGCTCAAGAATGCATCTTAAGGTAGAGAGTCCCAATTTTCTAAGGAACTGTCGTATTGATTCCCAAAGCAATGATACTAATTTGCACTCCCACCGGCAATAGAGAGTGTTCTCTTTGTCCTGCATCCTTGCCAGTATGAGCTGTCACTTGTGCATTTGATCTTAGCAGTTCTGACAGGTGTAAAATGGAATCTCAGACACATTTTGGTTTACATTTCCCTGATGACTAAGGATGAACATTTCGTTATTTCTCTGCCCTTTGTAATTCCTCTGTTGAGAATTCTCTGTTTAGAGCTGTGCCTCATTTTTAAATCAGATTATTTGATTTTTTGATGTCTAGTTTCTTGAGTATATATATATTGGGTATTAGCCCTTTGTCAGTTGTGTAGTTGGTGAACATCCTTTCCCATTCTGTAGGCTGTTGTTTTGTCCTCTTGTCAGTGTCCTTCACCTTACAGAAACTTTTCAGTTTCATGCTCTTAGTACCTGCTCTGTTTATTTTCTGTACAGGAAGTTGTCTCCCATGCCAATGTGTTCAAGTCCTTGTCGCACTTTCTCCTCTATCAAGTTCAGTGTACGTGGATTTATGTTGAAGTCATTGATTCACTTGGACTTGAGTTTTGTGGAGAGTGATAGATATGGATCTATATGCATTCTTCTACATGCCATCATCCGGCTTGATTAGCATCATTTGGAGAAGAGGCTTTTTTTTTTTCTCCCATTGTATATTTCTGGTTCTTTATAAAAAATCAGGTGTTCATAGGTGTGTGGATTTATGTCTGGGTCTTCCATTTTGTTCCACCCATCTACCTGTCCTTTTTTCTGCCAGTAGTGTGTGTTTTGTATTACTACAGCTTTGTAGTATGATGTGAAGTCAAGGATGATGATTCCTTTTACATTCAAGATTGTTTTTGCTATCTGCCTTTTGTTTTTTCATATGGGATTGAGTATTGTTCTTCCAAGGTCTGTAAAAAATTGTGTTGTGGGACAGAAAATACTTCTAGCTAGGGTCTGGAAAGAATTGTGTTGGAATTTTAAAGGGGATTTCATTGAATCTGTAGATTACTTTTGGTAAGATGGCCATTTTTACTATGTTAATCGTACTGATCCTTGAGCATGGGAGATCTTTCCATATTCTGATGTCTTCTTCAATTTTTTTTTTGTCAAAGACTCGAAGTTCTTGTTATACAGGTCTTTCACTTGTTTGTTTAGAGTTACTCCAAGATACTTTCTATTATTTGTGCCTATTGTGAAGGCTGTTGTTCCTCTGATAATCTTTCTCAGACAGTTTGTCCTCTGCATATAGGAGGTCTACTGATTTTTTTTTTTTTGAGTTAATCTTGTATACAGCTACTTCACTAAAGGTATTTATCAGCTGTAGGAGTTCCCCGATAGAATTTTTGGATTTTCTTATGTATACTGTCAAATAATGTCTGAATACTGATACTTTGATTTCTTCCTTTCTAGTTTGTATACCCTTGATTTCCATTAGTTGCTCTAACTAGAGCATTGAGTATTATAGTGAATAAATATGGAGAGAGTAGACAATCTGGTCTTGTTTCTAATTTACATGGACTTGCCTTGAGTTTCTCTCCATTTAATTTGATGTTGGCTATTTGGCTTGCTGTAAAATGCCTGTATTGTGTTTAGGTATGTCCCTTGGATCCCTGATATCTCCAAGACTCTTACAATGGGCTGTTGGATTTTTGTCAAGGACTTTGCCGGCATCCAATGAGATGGTCATGTGGTTTTTATTTTTTCTTTCAGTTTGTTTATATGGTGGGTTACATTGACAGATTTTCATATGTCTGCATTTCTGGGATTGAAGCCTGTTTGATCATGGTGAATGATCTTTATGATGTGTCCTTGGATTCAATTTGCAAGTATTTTATTGAGTATTTTTTGCATCAATGTTCATGAGAGAATTTGTTCTGTTATTCTTATTCTTTGTTGAGTCTTTGTGTGGTTTGAGCATCAGGGTGACTGTGATCTCATAAAATTAAATTTGGCAATGTTTCTTCTGTTTCTATTTTTGGAATAATTTGAGAAATGCTGGTATTAGCTCTTCTTTGAATGTCCAGTAGAATTCTGCACTAAAACCTTTGACCCTAGACATTTTTGTTGGGAGAACTTTAGTGATTCTTTCTATTTCCTTAGAGGCTATAGGTCTATTAAATTGTTTATATGATCTTGATTAACTTTGGTCAGTGCTATCTATCAAGAAATTTGTCTACTTCTTTTAGATTTTTCAATTTTATTGAGTAAATGCTTTTGAAGTTATGACCTAATGACCTAATGATTTCTTAAATTTTCTCAGTGTCTGTTGTTATGTCTCCCTTTTTGTTTCTGATTTTCTCATTTTAGATGTTTTCTCTGTGTCTTTTAGTTATTTTTTTTAAAAAGGGTGTTTCTATCTTGTTGATTTTCTCAAAGAGCCAACTCTTTATTTCATTGACTCTTTTGTATCTTTCTCTTTGTTTCTACTTTATTGGTTTTAGCCATAAGTTTGATTATTTTCCTGTAGTCTACTCCTTTTGGGTGTGTTTTCTTACTTTTTTTTTCTAGAGCTTTCAGGTGTGTTGTTAAGATGTTGATATTAGATCTCTACAGTTTCTTTATGAAAGAATTTAGTTCTGTGAACTTTCCTCTTAGCACTGCTTTCATTGTGTTCCATAAACTTGGGTATGTTGTAGCAGCATTACTTGTAGTCAGAACCTGGAAACCACCTAAATGCCCCTTGACCAAAGAATGGATAAGGAAAATGTGGTACATTTACACAATGGAGTACTACACAGCAGAAAAAAATCATGACATCTTGAAGTTTGTGGACAAATGGATGGATCTAAAAAAAATCATATTGAGTGAGGTATCCCAGACCCAGAAAGACAAATATCATATGTACTCATTTATAAGTGGTTTTTAGATATGAAGAAAAAAACAGCCTACAATTTACAATCTCAGAGAACATAGACAACAAAGAGGACCCTAAAAGAGACAAACATGGACTTAATCTACATGGGAAGTAGAAAAAGACAAGATCTCCTGAGTAAATTGGAAGTATGGGGATTATGGGAGAGGGTAGATAGCAGTGGGGGAGGAAGGAAGAGGAGCAGAGAAAAATATATATCACAACAAAAACAATTAAAAAAGAAAACAAATAGCCATCTAAAGAGCAATAATAGAATACAGAACAAGAAAAAATTTGGGGGGTATGTTGTATACTCATTTTCATCAAATTCTAGGAATCCTTCAATTCTTTCTTTCTTTCTTCCTTGACTCAGTGTTAATTCAGTTGAGAACTTCAGTTTCCATGAGTTTATAGGCTTTCTGGTGTTGAGGAAATCCTGCTTTGATCTGTGGTGGTCTGATAGGACATAGGGAGTTATTTTAATTTTCTTGTATCTATTGAGACTTGCTCTGTGACAGAGTATATCGTCAGTTTTGGAGACAGTTTTGTGAAGGTATATTCTTTTGTGTTTGGGTGAAATGCTCTGTAGATATCAGTTAGGTCCATTTGGTTCATAATAATTGTTGGCTCCATTATTTCTTGCTTAGTTTTTGTCTGAATGACCTGTCCATTGTCATCCAGTGACAATGGGGTATTGAAGTCTCCCACTATTGATGTGTGAGGATCAACGTGTGATTTAAGCTTTAGTAATGTTTCTTTTACAGATGTGGGTACCCTTGTATTTGGAGCACAGATGCTAAGAATTGAGACATCATATTGATGGGTTTTTTGCCTTGGATGAGTGTGAAATATCCTTCCCCTTCTCTTTTGATTAAGTTTGGTTTGAAGTCTATTTTGTTAGATATTAAAATAGCTACACCAGCTTTCTTTGTGAGTCCACTTTTAAAATCTTTTTCCAATCATTTATTTGGAGATAATATCTATCTTCTATCTTTGATGTTGAGGTGTGTTTCTTGAATGCATAAGAAGGATGGGTCCTGTTTTTTTTTTTTTTTTTTTTTTTTTAATCCATTCTCTTAGTCCATGCCTTTTTTGTTGGGGGGATTGAGTCCATTGATACTGAGTGACATTAATGACGAATGATTGTTAATTCCTGCTATTGTGCTGTTGTTGGTTGTGGTGGTAGTGTGTGTGTTCCCCTATTTTGCTTTTGCTGGTGTGAGATTATTTCCCGAGTCTGCATGGGTGCAGTTAGCTTACTTGGGTTGGAATTTTCCTTCTACTACCTTCTATAGCACTGGATTTGTGGTTAGATACTATTTAAATTTGACTTTGTCATGGAATAACATGATATTTTTCCATCTATGGTGATTGAAAGTTTTGCTGGATATATAGTAGTGTAGGCTGGCATCCTCCAGGCTGTCTCCTGGAGTTTACAAGACATCTGTCCAGGACCTTCTGGCTTTTAAAGTCTCCATTGAGAAATCAGGTGTAATTCTAGTTGGTGTGTCATTATATGTTTCTCAGCCTTTTCTTCTTGCAGCTTTCAATACTCTTTCTTTGTTCTGCATGTGGTGTGTTTTGATTATTATGTGGCGAGGGGACTTTCTTTTCTGGTCCAGTCTATTTGGTGTCCTGTAAGCTTCTTTATAGGCATATCTTTTTCAGGCTAGGAAAATTTTCTTCTATGATTTTGTTAAAATATTTTCTGGGTCTTTGAGTTGGAAATCTCCTTCTATTCCTATTATTCTTAGGTTTGATCTTTTCATGATGTCCCAGATTTTCTGGATATTTTCTGTCAGGAATTTTTTAGATTTAACATTTTCTTTGATTGATGTATCGTTTTCTTCTATTGTATCTTCAACGCTTGAAAGTCTCTCTTCCATCTTCTTGTATTCTGTTTGTGAAGCTTGTGTCTTTAGTTCCTGTTCACTTGCCTACATTTTTCATCTCATCTCCAGGATTCCCTCAGATTGTGTTTTCTTTAACTGCTTCCAGATCTTGAACAGTTTTATTCATTTACTTCACCTGATTTTTTTCCTCAGCAATTTTTTTTTTGCTTTTTAAAAGGGATTTATTAATTTCCTATCATTGTTTATTTTTGTTTTCCTGGATTTCTTTAATGGATTTAAGTTTTTGCTACCTTTTCCTACCTTTCCTTGTCTGCTCAGTGAGACCTGCTGGCTAGTTCAGGGATAGGTAGAAAATGTATACTTTTAAGAGAAGACAGAATGCTTTTGTTATAGTTATATTCACCATATACACGTTTCATAAAAACCATAAAAATAATTTGTTCTATTTTCACATAGGATTTTGAGGCACCGAGGACACTTTGGCAATGTTTCTGTGATGTGGCAACTGTTTCAGAATGTTTCTCTGCAGTCTGGACAGGAGTTCTACGAAACGTCAGGAACTGTTAACTTCATCGATGGAGAAGAATCAAAACCAATAATTCTCCATGCTTTCCCAGATAGAATCCCTGAATTCAATGAATTTTATATCCTAAAGCTTGTAAATATTTCAGGTGAGGGCTTTTTTTACCTCTTATTTATCACCAAAATCTTATAATATATGCTTCATTAGAGTCGTATATAAAAATCCAGTTGATGGTGAAACGTTTTATGATTGTCTGATTTTAATGTCAAAGTCCCTTTCTTGGTAGAAATTGTTTTGTCTTGTTTTTGCAGTATTGAAGTCAAACCATAAGCCTATTTACATTAGGAGTGCCCTACCATTCATTGATCTACAGATCTTTCTCTTTTTTGTTTACCATTTTGAGACAACAGGGTATCTTTGGTGATGTACTGGTTGACTGGGTTTGCCATGAGATCTCACCGTCAGCACAGCATGGCCTTAAACACTGGATCCTACTGCCTGTATCTCCAGAGTGCCGGGGTTATAAGCACATGACAATGTGTCTGTCTTAGTTTTTCTTATTTATTCATTGGTGTTAGGCTTAGAATCTGAGGCTCTATGTTAATTATCTGTGCTGCTATTTAACTTTGCCCTTAGCCTAAAACTGTTAAGAGTTTCAGTTTTGTGAATGGAGGATTGCTCTATCTCACAATTTTTGGTTTTAAGTGTAAAAATATTGGGGGGATGGAGCTTGAATGATTAGCAATATGAATATGCTAATTGATATTATTCATGAAATTGCCCGTCAAAATGTGTTGAAAACAACACAATGTTCCCATTATTTACTGATAATGAGTAAATAATTTAACTAGAACATTTTCTGTAAAGCATACCGCTTTTTTTTTTTCCCTCAGACTAAAAGGTATCTAACTTCTGGCTTTCTAGTTATTCTAAATTTTCTTCCTTCAGGTTCTGGAGGTCAGCTAGCAGAAACCAACCTTCAGGTGACAGTCATGATTCCATTCAATGATGACCCCTTTGGAATTTTCGTCTTAGATCCAGAATGTCTAGAGAGAGAGGTGGCAGAAGATGTCCTGTCTGAAGACGATATGTCTTATATTACCAACTTTACCATTTTGAGACAACAGGGCATCTTTGGTGATGTACGCGTTGGCTGGGAAATACTGTCCGGAGAGTTCCCTGCTGGTTTGCCACCAATGCTCGACTTTTTGCTGGTGGGAAATTTTCCGAGTACTGTGCGTTTGCAGCCACACATGCGACGTCACCACAGTGGAACAGATGTCCTGTACTTCAGCGGACTAGAAGGTGCATTTGGGACTGTTGACCCAAAGTACCACCCTTCTAGGAACAACACAATTGCCAACTTTACATTTTCAGCTTGGGTAATGCCTAATGCCAATACAAATGGATTTCTCATAGCAAAGGATGACGGCAATGGAAGCATCTACTATGGCGTAAAAATTCAAACAAACGAATCCCATGTAACGCTTTCCCTTCATTACAAAACGTTCGGATCAAATGTTACATATATTGCCAAGACCACAGTCGTGAAATATTTAGAAGAAGGAGTTTGGCTTCATGTTTTAATCATCCTAGATGATGGAATAATTGAATTCTACTTGGATGGAAACGCAGTGCCCAGAGGAATCAAGAGTCTGAAAGGAGAAGCCATTACTGATGGTGAGTGTCAACTTCATAACTAGCACACTGAATTCGAGAGATTCTCAATTTTCAATTAAAATTTGATTTTTACAACAGAGCTCGGAACTGTTTTGAAACGTGACTCTATTTTTCTCTTACAAAGCTGTGTGCTTAGGAAGATCAAGATAAAGTCACGTTGAATATTTCTAGGGGAATGAGAAACAGGCTCTAGGCAAGAGCTGTGCAAGCAGATGACTAGAAAACTTTGTAGGAAGAAAAGAAAAACTAGGAGCATCGCTTGTCTCTCAAGTGGGTGGTCAGGATGGGGACTGTTCAGCATAGTGATGAGCAAAAGTCTGGAATTCTGAAACAGCCTCTGTGTCTGGGGAACTGTTTCTCCTTCAGGACGATCAGAAGTGAAGGGCAATGGACATTAGAAAGAAGAGGGGAAAGGTGAAAATATCCACCAGAAATGATTACATGCTTTATATTATTAGTAGGTGAGTGGATGAGTTCTGTGGCTTACTTTGAAGAGATAATATTTGTTGACTTTCAGCCAAATCACATGCTCTCTCTCTGAGTAACTCACTGTAGACTGTATGTTCTTGGGAGGCCGAGGCCAGAGAATCAGGAGGGACAGGCTACATAGCAAGGTACTAGCCAGAAGCAATAGTGAGATCTTGTCACAAAACTTCAAAACCCAAAATAAAAAACAAACCAACTAAAGTAAAACTTGACGAGTTCCTGAAAAGGACCGTGAATATGTAGGAATATATCGCTGGCCTGTAAGCTGTCCTATTTTTAGAGAGGTCTTCCTGCTAAGACCTGCTTCTGTTTCCACACTGAGTTAGGTTTTAGATGAAATGATATAGTTGGTGTTGTGTGATGTTTTACTTTTTTGACTTTTTGGGAAGCCCACCACCCAGCTCCCAAATAAATTACACACAGAGGCTTATTCTTAGCTATGAATGCCTGGCCTTAGCTTGGCTTGTTTCTTGCCAGCTTTTTTTTTTTTTTTTTTTTTTAACCTAAATTAACCCGAATACCTTTTGCCTCTGGGCTTTTATTTTTCTCTCTTTCTGCATAGCTTTCTTTACTTCTTTCTCCATGCTTACTGTGTAGCTGGGTGGCTGGCCCCTGATGGCTTACTTCCTCTCCTTGTTCTCTTGCTCCTTCTTTTTCTTCAGTCTCTGTTCTATTTATACTCCTGCCTGCTAGCCCCACCTATCCTTTTTCCTGCCTCGCTATTGGCCGTTCATCTCTTTATTAGGACCACCAGGCGCTTTAGACAGGCACAGTAACACAGCTTCACAGATTTAAACTAATGCAGTGTAAACAAAAGCCACACACCTAAAAATAATATTCCCCAACAAGTTGGGCCTGTAGAAACCATCATGTTCTAGAACCATCACTTTATTTAGCTGGAGAAGAATTTTTAGTTCATAGAACTTTCAAGTTCTGTAGGAGTAGCCGGGTGGTGGTGGCGCACGCCTTTAATCCCAGCACTTGGGAGGCAGAGGCAGGCGGATCTCTGTGAGTTCGAGACCAGCCTGGTCTACAAGAGCTAGTTCCAGGACAGGAACCAAAACCACAGAGAAACCCTGTCTCGAAAAACAAAAAACAAAACAAAAACAACAACAACAAAAAATTCTGTAGGAGTTTAATCTGAAGTTTTAAAATTGGACTTGAACTAGCCCATTGCATTTTATATCAGTAAATAATTTTAAAGTGGGGACTGGAGAGAGGCTCAGAGGTTAAGAGCATTGCCTGCTCTTCGAAAGGTACTGAGTTCAATTCCCAGCATCCACATGGTGGGTCACCACCATCTGTAATGAGGTCTGGTGCCCTCTTCTGTCCTGCAGGCATACACACAGACAGAATATTGTATATATAATAAATAAATAAATAAATAAATAAATAAATAATTTTAAAGTGTCATAGGACACATGTCTACTCAAATATCCAACACACAAACGTACATGGCTACATATGTAATACATATATACACATGTATAAATGTATGCAATTATCTTTCTGTCCATAAATGATTTTGACAGATTGCTATGACTTACTTTATTTATTTATTTATTTATTTATTTATTTATTTATTTATTATGTATACAATATTCTGTCTGTGTGTATGCCTGAAGGCCAGAAGAGGGCGCCAGACCTCTTTACAGATGGTTGTGAGCCACCATGTGGTTGCTGGGAATTGAACTCAGGACCTTTGGAAGAGCAGGCAATGCTCTAAACCACTGAGCCATCTCTCCAGCCCCGCTATGACTTACTTTTAAGAGCATCATTTAATTTCAAAGCTAGATACTGCAGTGCAGAATCACAAATCCCAGACAATATTGTCCAGGTTCCCTTTTGTCATAATGAAAGGTAAGTTTTATTTGATATCTTTTTAGTTATGCCAGAAGTTTTACTTACCAAATATATATTTCAGTAAAATTGTTTTGCTTTCTGAATCACACTTATAACTGTGGCAGGAGCCGGCATCTGTTGTAGCATCTAAACGCATATGTAATTTCAGGTCCTGGAATCCTGAGAATTGGGGCAGGCATGAATGGCAGTGACAGATTCACAGGTTGGATGCAGGATGTGAGGACCTATGAGCGGAAACTGACGACTGAAGAGATTTATGAACTCCATGCTATGCCTGCCAGGAATGATCTGCACCCCGTTTCTGGGTATCTGGAGTTCAGACAAGGAGAAAGTGCCAAGTCATTCATTGTTTCTGCGAGAGACGATAGTGACGAGGAAGGAGAGGAATTCTTTCTTCTTAAACTGGTCTCTGTCTATGGAGGGGCTCAGATTTCTGAGGCAAACGCTACAGCTAGACTAAGAATACAGAAAAGTGACAATGCCAACGGCCTGTTTGGTTTCACAGGAGCTTGTATCCCGGAGGTAAGGTAGGAGCTCGGAGAGGTTCCTAGTGAACTGTTCACTGCAGGCAGATTTGTCTGGGGTTGAGCTAGCTTCCAGAAGCTGTGGTAGCTGCATTTGCATGTATACATCTCAGTCCTTGTTCCTGGTGGTTTTCAGCTGAAGTAGCCTTAATGAGGTGAAGCAAAAACAAAAGAGCAAATAACTCCTAGCAATTAGCTGTAAAGTTAATCACTTTAAAGACTGAGTGATTACGTACCACATATAATTGTGCTAATATTTTGGATACCATATATGTAAATGAAATAATTCATACTGAAAGTCTGTGTGAATAATTGAAATTGAGACTTTATTTCAATTTGCATTTTTGTCTTACAGGGAACATTTTAAAGTAGTTATAGGATTCTTTCAAGTTCGTTGTAATTGTTTCTTACCAACGTTGTTGGCTGGCTTAATTCATGAGACTGCTTTAGTGTTCTTATCCGTTCTTGCTGAGTTTTCAAAGCTACGTGATCTATCGTCTCAGCGTCCTGATTAGTAACATGAGAGCACCTGAGGCTGCCTCACAGGTGTCGCTTGTGATAGCAAACACTGTTCACAAAACCCTGCCGAGAAACAGGAGAGCTGTTCGCCCTGCAACTTGACACCTGTAGAGTTAGATGAATGCATATGTGATTGGATGATTAAGAAAGATAGGATGAGTAAAACTGGGAAAAGTTATATGTCACAGGACTCATTGTAGCTTAAATTGGAATGCCCAGATCTCTGGAATTTCGTGTTGCCTCTTAGTTACCGTGGCAACCACAAGACGAGATCTTCAGTTATTTTTGTTAATCTTCAGAAATACCCTATGTGCTTATAATGACTTTAAATTGCTCTTTCACATTTATCTGTCTGTCTTTCTTTCTGTCTGTCTGCCTGCCTATCTATTTATTTATTATTTGTTATCTTTGCATGGGTATGGGTGTATGTGTGCCTGCTGTGCCTCTGAAGGTCAGAGGATAACTCGTGGGAGCCAGTCCTCCCCTTCCCCCATGTGGATCGGCAGGCGAATCAGGACATGAAGCTTGATAGCAAATGTCTTTGCCCTGAGTCATCTCATCTGTGCTGATAATGCCTTTAAAGGGGAACTCAGACTTCAGTGTTTACATATTCACATGGTAAAGGGGGTACCTAGACATCAGTGTTTACATATTCATATGGTAAAGGGGGTACCTAGACTTCAGTGTTTACATATTCATATGGTAAAGGGGGTACCTAGACTTCAGTGTTTACATATTCATATGGTAAAGGGGGTACCTAGACATCAGTGTTTACATATTCATATGGTCAAGGGGGTACCTAGACATCAGTGTTTACATATTCATATGGTCAAGGGGGTACCCCGACATCAATATTTACATATTCACATGGTAAAGGGGGGTACCCTGACATCAACATTTACATATTCACACGGTAAAGGGGGTACCCAGACATCAATGTTTACATATTCATATGGTAAAGGGGGTACCTAGACATCAGTGTTTACATATTCACACGGTAAAGGGGGTACCCCGACATCAATATTTACATATTCACATGGTAAAGGGGGGTACCCTGACATCAACATTTACATATTCACACGGTAAAGGGGGTACCCAGACATCAATGTTTACATATTCAGATGGTCAAGGGGGTACCCCGACATCAACATTTACATATTCAGATGGTAAAGGGCGTACCCAGGCATCAACGTTTACATATTCAGATGTATGCACTTTTCTGACAGTCTAAGAAATGCAACATATCATTGCTCTCACAGTAGATTCCGACACAGAGTTACAGTTCTGAGAAATAACTATCCTAAGTTGAATTAAATCAGGCAGGATCAAGTCAAATACCTGTTTAGAGCTTTGTATTTATTAGATCTTAACGAATATCAACTTTGTTCTTTTCCTCTAAGATATTATAAAAGAACTAGAGTCTGAACCCATCTCTTGTGGTTCTTAATGTGTTATCTTTCTCCATGTGTGTTTAAATGTCATTATGCCTAATTTAAAAGGTTGGATCGCTTTAGCGGGGCTGTGAGAGTCACAATGGTGCCATGCGATGTTAGCATCCTTAAGTCACCGTCCACACCTGGCCTCTGCCTATGATGCTGGCCTTATCTGTCTCATTCCCATCTTTTGGCTCAGACTGACCTGCCTTGGCACAACCCCAGTGTCAAGATACAGCCTTTGTCAGCCTCTGTCTTTCCTATCGTTTTCCTCCAGGTCTTTAGCAGTAGTTACTCAAAGACACTGTCTCTTATTTAAAATAGTGACTGATGACCTTCTCAAAAACTGCTCTTCCTCCACTCACTGTTTAATGTTTTTGGAGCACTGATCACATTATCAGTTTCCTTCTGGCCTTCATAAATCTACTTAAATATTGCTTACATCTATATCCACCACCCAGAGAAACAGCTCTGAGCCTCAGAAAGGTCTTGTTATTCATTATTGTATCAGTAGCACCAAGAATGGAGCATTGTAGGTGTTCAGAAAACCTAGGGACTTTTTTGAATACATTTCATATCAAAATGTGAAAAAGCACACAGCAATTCAGATAGTGTTTAGTTTTAGTTATGTACATAAGCAACCAGACTGGGAAAACAAAAGCCAACACTTTGAAAATACTTAAAATTAGTGTTCGCTGGTCTCTGCCACTGTAATCAGGTTTCCAGCGCTGGCTTGTTTCTCAGATCCTATTGCTGATCTACTTAGCGACCATTTACTTTGTAGTTATGCAGCTTGGTCTAAACAGATTCCACCAAGCCCTTCACTGTGGGTGAGAGGATTTGTATGCATAGACCACATGATCCAAACTGCACTGAAGTTAGCTGGTCTTTTCAATCTTATATGAGATAAAATGAATGGGTCGATATTTGAAAGATAAATGTTTGGTGATTAAGAGAGGAAAATCATTGAGTCTAAAAGAGTAAACATTGACAATTGACTTTTAGAAACATTACACAATTCTTATTTTTGAAATGATAAGTAAGAGAAACCTGGAACTCTTATTTTTATCATCGTTACTCGGGATGCATGCTGCTTGTGCTGGCAGAGACTTACTGTTGTGTTGTGATTAGTGGTCAGTCATGACTCCTTTGATTTTTGGACTTTTAGTGCAGTGGACAACAATGGGCTTCACTAACATAGAAGCTGTGGGCACTTCTCAGTGAGTTTATGAATGTGCGGATTCCACAAAGAATCTTGTTTACTCTGTTCCTCTTAAGACTGAATTTAATAGCTACTTGGTTGCTTTCGGTAGTGTTGAAAGTGATCATAATTACTTTGATGTTTCGTCTTTGCCCAGGCGCACGCACCATGTCTCAGGAAATGGCAGGTGCTGAGTGGTTATAATAGGAAGAGTCAATAAACTTCTGAGCAGATTGGAGCTCTGATAAGGCATATCAAATGAGTATTTGGATTGCAGTTGGGATCTGTATTGAATAGAGGGCTGATCATTTTAGATCCAGCTTGGTACCCATGTCAGCATGCTTTGTTATGCTGTATCATTTCTATGTTATTTCTTCTGTAACTCAGTTTATAAAACCCTATACTCCATATAATTAATTAATGAAACTACTTTTTCACAATAATTCATAGAACTTGTGAGACTCACATTTAATTGGAATTAATCCTTTGTTTTATATTTTGATATACATGGCTTAGGAATCAATTTAGAAATGGCTCGGGAAGACCACTGTGGAATGAGACACTCCTTTCAGTAACTGTGTTCTCAGAGCCTCTTCCATGCGATGAATGCATTCTAGTACAGTACAGCCCCTCACAAAGCCTTGCGCAAACCTGACACAGAATAAAAACTCAAACTGGATTTCACAATTTTCTGTTTCAACTAAGAAGCCCTGTTTCTGAATAGATGGACTTGAAAACTCTCTTTATTGATTACCCTTGCTTCTGGTCTTCCATTGATCTGAACATTTGACAAAATGCTGGCTACGCACAGGGTGCTGTAGAGATGGCTTGGTGATTCAGAGCACGTACTGATGCTGCAGAGGACTTGAGTTTGTTCCCAGCATCCACACTGGGCAGCTTTCAGCTCCTGGAAGGCACCTGCACTCGTGTACCCACACCTCCACACTTACACATACTTATCATTAAAGAGAAATTTCAAAGCAAAACAGTGTTGAGGATTGCTGGCCATTTCTCGAGTGAAACTGGATCAAGGTGACTCTGACTCACTGGCTTAGAAGCTTGAGTCAAGACTGGAAAGTCAGTTTAGATAAATATGATAATGTTAGGAAAAACCTTTAGATATGTTTTCTATCTCTTTCTACACTTCATATACTTTGTAGTTCAGGGATTTTCCAAATGTGTCAGAAATGTCAAGTTTGTGTTACTAGGCATCCTGACTCAGGATACTATTCTGGGTTTAGGTGTCTGGTTGTGGGAGGGAAAACGAATCAACCTGTATTTAAGTCTCTGTAGATGATGTCCACCCAAACAGAGCAGTGGAATAGTGGCTACAATGTGCTCATTGCCCAGCTTCAGGAATTAACCTTCTCTCAGTACTGCTTAATCTTTTTGACCTAAGCACTGAAAACAACAAAATATCAGGGGATGCCATTTCTTTTATAATATTTGTGAACATTAATGGTATATTTTTTTTAGCCTACCAAAGTGATTTGTTTCTATGGAATCTTTCACTGAAAGTTTTTAAGATATACTTTACTGAATACAGTGCAAAGCCGTCACACACACACACACACACACACACACACACACACACACACACACACACACACGAGGATCCATATGAACCTCACATACAGCATGGATTTGAACAGACTTGTGCAGGGTGTCAGGAGGATAGCAGGATTTTGTTGACGGTTTTACTAGTTGAAGGTCTAGTGTGTAAACAGAGCTTTCTCCTACTTCTGATCCCCCCGGTCATGCTTTGAGGACTAAAAGGACCCTCCAGACCTTCCTGAGTAAGTCTTTGCATATGTTATTCCTTCCTTTTGCTGATTGGAAGGGTTGAATATTTCCATATTCAAATTAATGATTTATTAGCCTAGATTGCACAAAAATATCATTCTCATTAAAATTTGGAGCAATACCAAGATAGATCACTTTGGAGTCCAGACCAAAGGAACTCCCAGGTCACGGAGGCTGGGACGGATGCTAGGGACTGGGGACTTACACCCCCAACTTAACACCTACCATCTCACTTGAAGTGAATGCCCTTGAATGGCTAATGACTCAGCCAAGTTGCTGGAGTGCTCTCCCCAGGTTGTCCTATGTGCACCCGGTGCTGTTGTCAGCTTCTGAGTACGTTATCACTGAACTAAGGCTCAGGAAGCCGAAGTAGAAGCGACACTGACCCTAGCGCCACAAGTTTTTCTGGTTCATTGTCTGAGTCTGTTTCCAACCTTCATCCTCCCCACAATGCCACATTAGAGGTTCTATAATGACTGGCTTTCTGGGAATAATCTGACTGCCAGAAGATGCCCTCATGACTCATCTGAACTCTTATCTGGTTCTTCATCTTGTACCGCTTGGTCAACAGACTGTGTTTGCCCTAGTGTGCTTCCTTCTGTTTACTCCAGAGCCTACTGGGTTCCTGCTGCCCCTTGAGTTTCAGGATTTGCTGGAGAAAGTCTCAATGCATGCAGTCCACATGCGTTGAGAAATTGTTCCACTATTCCCCGCCAATAGACAAGTTCCAAATCAGTTTTCTCCAGCTGTACCTTCAGCACCGAAGTGAGTCTTACGCTGTGGGAGATATTTACCTCTGCTCAGACCAGTTATTTGCCCATGAAGTATGCTTACAAATGTAAAAACAAAGTCAAACCCAGGCCCTGTGGAGAAGATGCCGATCTGTTTAAAAGACACCAGACTTCTTGCTCCATATAGTTTTGAATCAGTTGTTTAGATCAAATATGATATTTTGCAAGAATGTTTATGCATTTTATGTATGAGTAAACAAATAATTATATTCCAAGCATAATACAAAATGCACCTTTTATTCTGTTTTCTCCATTTGAGGCTATTACTTACTTATTTATTTATTTATTTATTTATGGAATCAGGGCCTTGCTGTGTAGCTGGAGCTGGCCTGCTAATCTTCTGTCTTCATTTTTCAAGTGCTGGAATGAAGAGCCACATGTCTAGCTAGACAGTTCTAAAATATTTTCCCTTTGTGCTTTTTATCACTCCCCAATGATTCCACCTAATACTGAATCTTTTTAATCCATTTCTAGAACGTTCTTGATGTTGTGTCTGGCCTTCTGCCATTCACTACCCTGACCTGGTCTGTAGGCTCTTCATCGTTTGTTATATTGTGAGACTGTTGCCTTCTCTGGTCTTCCTTTATTCATTGGAGGGTTGTGCATTGTTTTGCAGAAAAGGTCTTCTGCACCCATCACTCCTGGCTCTGTGTCTAGCAGGCAGGAGCTACCAGTGAATGAACTGCTTAGACAGCAGAGTGATTACAATTGCTTTTGCTTTGTACCTAATATGCATGGGGAGAAACAGTGCTCTCCAATACACTTTGTAAAGGTAGAGATCTCCAAGCCTGTTTAGACACATAGAACTAAGGCATACAGAGCAGAAGGAGTCAAGAAATCACTGATTTTATCACTGCCCCTGCATTTAAAATTCATTTCTGTTCATTTACAGATCACAGAGGAGGGGTCCACCGTTTCCTGTGTGGTTGAGCGAACAAGGGGAGCTTTGGATTATGTTCATGTTTTCTACACCATCTCTCAGATCGAATCGGAAGGCATCAATTACCTCGTTGATGATTTTGCCAATGCCAGTGGCACTATCACCTTCCTCCCTTGGCAGAGGTCTGAGGTAAACTTCACGGCCTGGGTTTCTTCTGATGCTTCTGGAAAAGTGTTTCATCTCTTTATTTATTCATTGATTAGCAATTCCTTGATATTTATGCATTTTAAACTATGTGGGAAATTAGGTGTATCTATTATTCTTTAAAACAAAAAATAATTTAGCTTTTCTGTGGGAGGAAAATTAATTTTGAATGTTAGTTTCATAAATTCCTTAGTGCTAATACAATAAAATTAATATAGCTTGAGGATATATCATTCCAGATTTGTATTATTACATATTTTATTACTTACCTATTTTGAAACATATGGCCAAGGTGGGCCTTGGACTTGTCATCCTCCTGCCTCAGCCTCCTGAGTGCAGATCTTACAGGTGTGTATTACCATTGCTGTGTGTTTAGATTGTTATCACAAAATAATTTACCTCGGGGCGTTTGTAAACAACAGCATTCTGTTGTTCACAGTTTGAAGTCATGGGATGCCCAAGGGCAGGATGCCTGAAAAGTCAGTCTTGGGAGGCTCCTGTTCTGCTTTTTACATGTGGTGTGGAATCAGTGTGTCATCTGGTAGAAAGAGTAAATGAGCCCCATGACCTCTTTCATAAGGGCACTGATCCTGCGCCCCTTCATTAAGTTTCCTTTAATACCCAGTTCTCTTCTAAAGTCTCCACTCCTAACACCAACACCCTGGGAAAAAGATGTTAACTTGCGAATTTTGGGGTAACACCTTCAGTTTATTAAAGTAAACATTATTAAGGAGTTAATATTCTCAGGTCTCTTCTTATTTTTATATGCACCTACGTGTGTGTGTGTGTATTTCATTATTACTGAAAATTTCAATCACACGAGATTTAGTTGGCTATTTTCCCCGAGTAGTACTTACTACCGTGCTTTGGCATTGCACAGGTCCTGAATCTATACGTTCTCGATGAGGACATTCCTGAGCTTAATGAGTATTTTCGGGTGACGTTGGTTTCTGCAGTTCCAGGGGATGGAAAACTTGGTTCAACTCCTCTCAGTGGTGCCAGCATAGATCCTGAGAAGGAAACCACAGACATCACCATCAAAGCTAGCGATCACCCTTATGGTAAACCGCGCTCTCTTGCAATGACCACTGCTTCTCTTGCTGTACTTGGTTTTGTTAAGAACTTCTTACAAGTGAATACAAAGTTTGTGAAAGAAAATATAAAATCAACTGTTGCCCTTAAACAATACATTCAGAAACCTTGCAGGGTTATTTAAAGTGAAGGGTACTTTTATATATTTATCAAAACTTCTATGGTTAGAATATTTATGGTGCTGTGTTAATATTGAAGTAATTAAAAACTGTAAAATATGTCTTACTGGGTTTCAAAAAGTGGAGTTCTTACTATAGTAGTTTGACTCTTAATACTAACAAGTGATGGTTTTATTTATTTATTTATTATGTATACAATATTCTTTCTGTGTGTATGCCTGAAGGCCAGAAGAGGGCACCAGACCCCATTACAGATGGTTGTGAGCCACCAAGTGGTTGCTGGGAATTGAACTCAGGACCTTTGGAAGAGCAGGCAATGGTCTTAACCGCTGAGCCATCTCTCCAGCCCCAAGTGATGGTTTTAATTGGGAACTATAATGAATGTTGATAGTTTTTTATTAAAATGTATTTTGTGTGTGAACAAAGGGAAGACATTTTTGAGTGTCTGGGTAGGGAATTAGAGAATCTTTTATTATGTTTTTAGAGTTAAGGGAGGGCGCTTGTACCTTCCACAAGGCAATTTGCCTAACCCTCTCTGAGGATTAGATGGGGGTGAGGTGGGAGGGTGTGTGGAGGGAATGGGAGGAGGGGAGGGAGTGAGAACTTGGATTGGTATATTTTAAAATATAATAAATAAAAAAGGAAAAAAGTTTAAAGAAGGTGTTGCAGATTTTTTAGAGCATCGTCAGTATGACTATATATCAATTCGAGAATCCAGAAACTTGTCAGATATGAGTCAATATTTGGAAATACGTATTTTTAAATTCCCCTAATGTTTCTCTTACTGATTGTTTAGTGGGATTAAACACTAGTCTTTGGTAAAGACAAAGAAAACTAACACTTTAATGTTTGACATTATGAAGGCCTAAAGCCATTCTGGGTGTGGCTTCTGACATTCCTAGAAGACAGTCTCCCAGGAAACACCCTGTTCCCCTGACTCTCACAATGTTTCTGTCCCCTCTTCTGCAATGATTCCAAGCCTTTGGTGCAGGATTTGTGCTGTAGATGCCATTAGTTGGGACAAATCTACATTGCTGACCAGTTGAAGTTTCTGTAAAGGTCTCCATCTGTTGCATAGGGAAGTTTCCTTGCTGAGTGCTGAAGACTTTATTTCCCTGTGGGTATAAGGACAAACACATATTAGGACATAGTTAGGGATTATGCTGGTTTGCTAAAGTGTGGCTATAGGTTTTCCTACAAGATCCATGACTTCACTAGCCCTGGGTACTGGCTGGGTTCACAGTACCAGGCCTGATTTCCTTCTTGCTTAGGGAGTCTTGAGTCGAATCACAGAGCTGTAGGTATTGCCAGGGTATGCATGCTGCACTCTTAGGTCACCATGCCACAGTGGGTGTTGGTGGTCGTAGATGTCCAAGCTGGGTAGGGCTATTGGTTGTTTCCCTCATACATCCTCAATAGTTACCATTAGAGAGGCTCCAAAACAATTATGGGTGCAGCTTCTGACATTTCTACAAGACACGAACTCACATTTTACTCACCAGCATGGCTGCCTAAACGTGAGCTGAACAAGGATGGCACCAGTAGACATGAAAAATCTCATGAGGCCTCAACTCTACACACAGAACTATGCCAACCAAGGGGTGCTGAGAGTGGAGAAATAGTCTTTCTTAGGAAAGAGCGCACCCATCGGTTACTGAATACCAAACAGCTATGAAAGCTTACCGTACCATTAACCTTATACAAGCTGACAGGTTATATTTGTGAGTTCAAGAATATCTATTCCTATACATACATATGTATATGTACATAGCAATAATTAATGAAAAAAAAGAGGCTATGAATTTGAAAAGCAACAAGGAGGGATAGATGGGAGGGTTTGGAGGGAGGAAGGGTAAAATGTAATTATACTATAAAAATAAAAGAAATCATTGAAAAGTTGTAAGAAGACTATCCCGCATCAAAAGTATGTTAATTAACTCTTTAGTAAACTTTTATGTGAAGCCCTCAGGTTCTCAGCCCGATTATAGAAATGACCGTACAAGATTGCTTCAGCTGCATAAGAAGTGCTCCACAGATGACTAAGAAACTGGCGTCTCTGTCTCTCCCAGGCTTGCTGCAGTTCTCCACAGGGCCGCCGCCTCAGCCTGAAGATGCAATGAGTCTGCCTGCCAGCAGCGTGCCACACCTCATTGTTCAGGAAGAGGATGGAGAGGTCTGTTTACTCGTCGTCCGTGCACAAGGGCTGCTTGGCAGGGTCACAGTGGAGTTTAGAACAGTGTCCTTGACAGCATTTAGTCCAGAGGACTACCAGGTATATCACTAAGACTTTGAATTTTTATTTTTATTTTATGTGTATCTGTGTACCATGTTTATGCCACCTCCATCAAGGCCAGAAGAGAGCGTTGGATCCCCTGAAACCAGAGTTACAGATAGTAGCCAACATGTGTGTCCTCAGGATGAACAAGCGCTTTTAACTTCTGAGCCCTTTCTTCAGCCTATCAGCACGCCGTTTGAAGCTGTATTTGTACCACTGAATTCCAACACAGCCCTCACGGAGGGTTGGAAGTGTCTCGCATCACATAAGGAGCTATCAAACAAGAAATAAAGCACTGGTTATTTTATGACTTTTTAAATTTGTGTAAGTTGACAAGGTTATTGTAATGGAATATGACACAGATATTTCTATATTGTATGCTACACTCATTCTAGTTTTGCCTGTGTAGTTTTTTATAATGGCATAACTTTTGGTTGGATACATGTAAAAATATGATTCTTAACTATTTCAAACTCTCTATGAAGTTCCACTAGGTAAAATCAAAATTTCAAAGATATTATGTGTCCGTATTTTTTTCAATTCTATCAACTTTTTTCTAAAGGAGAAGGAATGTGGCACTTTAGTATGGTATTAAGGATAGAACCAGGGTTTGGCTTGACTTCTATATTTGTGATGGTGGAAACTCATGTTTCCTCCTCTTAATTTCTTTATCTATGAAATTGTGATGTCTTCATTGAGCAGGATCACCATGGACATGAATGGCAACACTGCCTGTGTTGTTCATTGCACATGGCATATGTATAGTAACGTTCAATCACCACTACCTGCTCATAAGGTTGATAAAGTACTTTGTAAGAAAATGGCTAGAATTTCTTCTTGAGAATCCTTCTCAAGAAAGATATTACATACTTTAGTATTTATTGATCTGCAGGTAACCTTTCAGTATTCTTGCTCCTCACCTTCCTCAAGAGTCGACTTCATATCTGCTCTTCCTCCTGAGCCATGGAAGCCCTGGCTGGGTGAACTCCATTCTTTTCACTTCTAATTCTGTTGGCTATGGATTCAGAGAATTCTTCTTCCACTAACTCTTAGGAAATGATTATGTTTTTCCTTTAGCACGTATTGTATCTTTAATGAGGCTGTGTGTAGCTTATTCCACAAGGTGTGTCTTCTTGGTTTAAAGTGTTCTCTGCATTTTTTAAAGCAACACTTGGGGACTCATATTAATAAAATCTTTAATTTCTGAGTAGCTGAAATAACCACAGCTTCCAATTATATTATCACTTTCTATAATAAATGAAACAAAACAGAAAGACTGTGCAGTCCTTTGTGACAGAGAGGAAGTGTGTGTCCTTGGAGAAAGTTCTCAGTATTTCCAGAGGGCACTGAAGTCCTGGTTGGGACAACACTGCTTTTAACTACTTATTTTTTCTGATAACTTGATAAGGTTTGCCTTCATTAATTCTTATGATGCATCATCTATCTCTGGTCTTTAATATCATAGATTAATTTAAAATATATATATGATGAACGGTCCCAGGAGGATTACATATGGGAGAAGAAACAACAGAATTTCAAATATCGTTGTTCTGAACTTTATTCTAATACCCACGTGACAAGTGCGCCCGCCTCCTAAGTCCTTCATCCAGCTGTTTGCAGTTCTGTGTTTTCATTTTTTTTTTATTTGTTCGAGAATTTCATACATGAGAGTAATGTGTTTGGTCAAATACACCCCTGCTCTCTCCTTCCAAACCCAAATCACTTCCACATTTTTTTCTCCCAACTTCATATAACTTTTTTTAAAGCCATTGAGTCCACTCGTGCTGCAAGCATGTGCAGAGGTGTAGGGACCTCCTCTGAAACAAGGACAACTTATCAGGACCATAGCCAAGGAAAGTGGTTCCCCCTCTCCTGCCGCTCTCAGTTGCCAACAGGAATAAGGAACACGACTATGGAATCATTTCTTTAGATAAAGTCTAGGCTGTGATCTGTGAGGGTGGCTGTGAAATAGGCCGGGAATTCCAGCTTTCTGCTGATTTTTGAAGTTTAGGAAGAACAGTGTAGATGAAGCAGGGGCCAACTGGTAATATGGTAAGAGTTGAGAAGGGCCCAAGTGTTGGGAAGGGCCAACCTGTCAAAGGGACTTCAGGAAGGCCATTTTCCCTGTGACACGGAGGGCCAGGTGTGGTGAAAGAAGACATGGTCCCCTCAGACAAGCTCACCCAAATCCTTAGAGCTCATACCACAATTTTATCGTTTTAAGATTTTTTTTTTAATTTTTATTTTTTATGTATACAATATTCTGTCTCTGTGTGTATGTCTGCAGGCCAGAAGAGGGCATCAGACCTCATTACAGATGGTTGTGAGCCACCATGTGGTTGCTGGGAATTGAACTCAGGACCTTTGGAAGAGCAGGCAATGCTCTTAACCTCTGAGACATCTCTCCAGCCCCCGTTTTAAGATTTTTTAATAAGATGAAGGAATGCAGAGGTGTTATGCATTGGGTAAAGACGAGGCTGAATTGTGGAGAATGGGGTGAGAGAAAGACAAGGAAGAGGCCCGTTAGTGAACGCGGCTAGTGCCGTTGTCCCTGGAAAGAAGCAGATGGGCTCAAGCAGTGCTTCAGAGATAAAAATGGCAGGAGCTGAGGACCAGTGTGTCTCCCAGAGCAAAGAAAGGTGTCAAGAATGTTTCCTGACAAGAGTACTGACTGCCCCACATTTAGTGCTATGCAGAGGATTGGATAAAGCATAGTTTAGAACAAAGATAATGAATCTGAGCCTTTGACAGAAGTTATACAACACGCTCAGTTGTTAAGTCTGGATAGCAGAGACAAGATCCTGGGAGCTGCTTTCATCTATAGTATTATATAAGCCTGGGATGTGCTTATCTTGTCTGGAGAGTTTGATATCAACAGCTGTTAAAGTCCATCTGGAAAATGCTCAACACTGACAGGAAGCAGTGTGGAAATTAGAAAGGAAAAGACAGTGTGACGTCAGGCAGCAGCACAGAAGAGCAAGGTCAGAAGTGTTGAGGGTGTAAGACACGGTGTGGTTCCAGGCGGTTTCCGAAGACAGTCAGATGTCAGTCTGTCAGATGTCAGTCTGTCATTATACTGTGAACTATTCCACCCAATGCCAAAGTGTAGCCCACTAGCTCCATTTGCACTCTAGCTTCACTTCTCCATTTGGGTGATTTTAATTGCATGTAACACTCTTTCATTTCTGTAAATTTTAATTAAAATTTTGATATGTATTAGTGTTTTGGTTGCATGTATGTCTGTTCACCATGTGCATGCCTGGTGCCCACAGAGGTCAGAAGGTGGCACTGGATCCCCTTGAGCTGAGTTAAGTGGTTATGAGCTGCCACGTGGGTGCTGGGTCCTTTGGAAGACCTGCTAGTGCTCCTAACTGTTGAGTCCCTAACGCTCCTTTTAGAACATTTTCCAAGGAGTCTTACTGGTCTTGGCTGTTTCAGAATCTCAAGCAGAGTTGGTGCCATGCATGTTCTCCATGTTGAATAAGCGAGTGAGCTCGTGAATCGGCGCCTCAGCCTCTCGCTGAGAGCTCAGATTACTAACAGCTGTAGGAGGTGAAGTGCAAGCACTCACACAAACTGACGCAACAATTTAATTGGCTTCCAAATTTACGGCCGTAAACTCAAGAAGAAAGTGTTTTTGTCAAATAATTGAAGAGTTTTCTTGTGTCAACCTGAAGCAGTTCTGTAAGAATTCGAGGTGTTGACTGGATTTCTCATTTTCTTTCACTATTTCTTTATGAATAAAAAGTGAATAACACAGAAACCTATCTACTTATTTAGTTAGAAAATAAGTATTTGTTAGGGCTTGAAAATCATCTCGTTGGTGGAGCATTTAATTATCATGTGCACAGTCTTGGGGTCAGTCTCCAGCGTCACAAATAATAATCAACCACATGTGTTTAGGGTTTGTATTATGAATTTTCATATCAGTTATATGAGTTTCAATTTTTCCATCTCGAAATTTATGATAATTTGATATATAGTAAACATTTTGGTTCTTCAATTTTACCCAAAGAATAATTGTAACATAATGTATCAATTTCGTTTGTGTTTCAGAGTGTTGCTGGCACAATAGAATTTCAATCAGGAGAAAGATATAAATATATTTTTGTCAACATCACTGATAATTCCATCCCTGAACTGGAAAAATCTTTTAAAGTTGAGTTGTTAAACTTGGACGGAGGAGGTAAGACCGGCGTTTGCGTGTCTGCCGACCGTGATGCGATCAGACAATCCAGTTCAAGGGTTCCTTTGTGTCGCTCACAGTTCGGGTTCACTCAGTGCCAAATTCCTGCTGCAGTTCACATTGACTAACCCCAAACTACCAGGTTATTGACCTTCTGTTTGAATTTTCTTAATGGGTACACTAGAGCCATCTCCACATAGAATGTAGGCATATATCAGCACAGTCCAGAAGATGACTATAGGGAGAACAGGCCTGGAATGTCTTCATTCTAATGAACAGAAAACCAAAGGTCTCAGAAGTTTAAACTCAGTGCACTGGCAACATTTTGTGTTGTAAAATGAAGCTGTTCATGGTAGTTATTCCACTTAGGTGAGCTATGTTTATGTTTCTTTTCAGAAATATAAAGAAGATAAACACATTAGTATTTATCAGGTGCTGGTTAGGCTGTGATGGAAGACACGTAGTTTATATTACACTACCTTTGGTCTGGTTAGGCCATGATGGAAGACACGTAGTATGTACCTTTGGTACATTTTTTTTTTTTTTTTTTGTTTTTCAAGACAGGGTTTCTCTGTGGTTTTGGAGCCTATCCTGGAACTAGCTCTTGTAGACCAGGCTGGTCTCGAACTCGCAGAGATCCGCCTGCCTCTGCCTCCCGAGTGCTGGGATTAAAGGCGTGCGCCACCACCGCCCGGCCCTTTGGTACATTTAAGAAATTTTTTTGTGGGCATTTCCTTCCACTACCAAGCCTGACTTTATCTCATCATTATTAACATCTGTATCATTTAATGAAGAAAATCATAGTATAGGAAGCTTTCGAGCCGAAAGTCCAGGTAGGACAAATACATCAGAATTGTCTTTTTGTATGAATAAGATTGGGAGTAAGTAAGCAAATTTCCTCTTTCTTGTGTTCCTTAACCTAAATGAAGAAAAGGGGCATCAAACCAGTGCTTGGGAACAGAAGACATACTCAATAAACAGTGCCACATATTGGTGAACGTCTAAAACGGGAAAATACAATGGAAAGGTTCATGTACAAGTACCTCTTTTGTCTAGAGACAAATTCACATTGCCACATCAGCTTTTTAAGCCAGCAGTTTCATTAATGAAAAGATTAACATGCACTATTTGAAGTTGCCGACTGTATCACTTAAGAATACTTAGGCAATAGAAAGAGAAAATGTGAATGGTTGTTAGTAGTATTAGTAATAGTGAATCATCAAGGGCCAGTTGTGATGTCGCATACCCTTAATCTGAACACTTTGGAGACACAGACAGATGGATTGCTGTTTTGGGCCCCAGGGCATGTAGAGACTCTCAAAAAATATCATCAAAATTTCGCAGCTCTGGGATCAGTCCCAAGGCCCTATGGATACCAGGGAAGTGATTGACCACTGACCTGCATCCCATTCCTTGATCATTAAACGTAACTGGGATGTTTATCACTACAGTGATACTTGAGAGTTTATGTAGAAACATTCCTCACATATTTGGAATATGCAGTTATATGCTAACTGGTGATAGATCCTCATTTGTGGTGTTCTAGGAAGAAGTAGTGATAGATAAATTAAATTTTCACTAGTGAGTTGAGGATAGGAGGAAACGTGGTCTAGACATCGACTTTCCTCTGTATTCATTGTTAGGAACTGTGCAATAAGTGAAACAGTTTGCAGAGCTAAATATCTTGTGGGTCAAGAGAGCACTCCGTGTGCCATACCGTTTGGTTCCTAAAGTTGAGTGGGGATGCTAACCATGACCTTCAGAGATGTTTGATTCTAATCAACGTATACGTGGCATTGAACTTTGCATTTCTTTCTTACGACTTCTAGACAGTATGGGAGCAGTTATGAACTGTATAGTTGCTGGCAATCCATTCTGTCTCTGAGATGATTTTAGGCCATGGGTGTGTTGTAAATTCTCAGGCCTGGCATATTCCAGTCTCTTTTGAGGGAAGGACAAAAACCAAGACAGACCTTAACCTGGGCCTGTCAATCAGGGATATTGGTAAATGTGGCTTGCTTTTCTTACTCTGCTTGTTCGTTTCAGTCTTCAACGCCTTTCCTTTCTTTGTAAATATTTAAAAAGAATCATGACTGGAGTATAAGATATATTAGAAATGAATGTGTAACTATTTTATACTTATTACACTTCTCCTATATTCTCCGGCATTATATATTTTGGAGTATTGTTTTAAATATGTTTTTTAAACTTTGCAAGATCTCTGTAAAACCCAGCACCTTTTGCAGGTGAGAAAGTTGAGACACCGAGGAAGTGAAATGTTTTGTTGACTGTTTACTACTGGTATCCCTTGTGGACAGGGTTAAGAGAAAAACTTCCAACTGATGATCTAGGACTCTTCCCATAAATTCAGTGTCTGATGGGCAATTATGTTTGAGGATGATAAATGTGGGGCTTGGATTTGTGGATGGGGAAATGTTCGATGAATCTCCCTTGTTTGAATTGGTTGTGATTGACAAAGTGACCTTCGCTGGCTAGTAAGTCTAAATATATGATTATATACACAAGTATTATCAAAAATTTAAAAATGCTATGGATTAAAATTGCAGTGAAGGGCAAAAATTTCCAAATAAAATTATTTAGATTATTGAACATGAAAAAATATTAGTTACTAATTAATTATTTGGAGCATTTCCCAAAACTAGGAAGATTTAGTAATTTTGTACATGTTACATATCATCATTCAAAATGACCTATTGTCTGCGGAAGAATGTACATGCTTGCTGGCTATTACTGCATTTTCTTCTTTACTTGATACATTTTAAGTGCTCTTAATTTTCTCCTTGTGTTGCTGTGTGTTGTGTGGGCTGTCTCTGTGTGTCTCTCGTGAAGTGTCTGAACTCTTTAGGATTGATGGCAGTGGTAGTGGGGAAGGGGACATGGATTTCTTCTCGCCTATTCACACGCATGGTAAGCAGCTGTCCCAAAGTCCCTTACTAGTGTTTTTATTTTAGCTTCTCATTTCAAAGACAGCAATACTAACCACGCACTGTCATCTATTCCGAAAGTAAATAATCCTTTGTGTGTTTTAACTCATTAACGGGCACAGCAGCTTTATGAAATTTTTCTCTCAGTGAGAGAGACAAAAACCCCTTCTTGTCTGCTTCTGATGGTCAGGCACCCCTCACCACATGGGCCCGACAGGGTTTGCTGATTCTGAACGAAGGGAAACTCTGCTTGTATGCCATTATAAACAAATTATTGTTGAGAACACTTTACATGGCTTTGAATGCCTGTAAAGTAATCGATAGAACGTTTGCATTTTCAAGTTAAATCCATCCCACTTATTTTCTGTGTAGTAAGGAATGTGAGTTTTCACATGTATCATTTGATCAGAACAGATGAGGAAAATCAGAAATGAAGGGAAAATAAGCTCCTAGTTAATTGCCACTAAACAGAGGTTTCTCTTGAATTCATATACAATTCATATACCCAGATTCATATACAAATGGTCCTCAGCTTTTTACCCTAGTTGTTTTCTCATGTGTGCAGAGAACTTTTAGGATAGCTGCCTTGTGAAGATCACACTTTTCTCCCTCAGATACCCTCTTTCCTAATGTCAGGCTTTGCGTGTTGGCCCCGGAGGGCATGCTACTCCTGCTAACACCCATCAAGGTATCTTGATGTATCTGTGACTGTTGCTTTTAGGATTGTACATTTTCTTGCCTTCGGGCATTAATTGTAATAGTAATAATAACAATAAACATGCTAATTAGGAGCACATTGAATGCATCTTTAGGCTTTAGAATCTTTGTCACTATAGACATGGATTACTTGGGATGCAAGGAAACTCATCTATAGTAATAAGAGGAGGCTCAGCGTTAATGCACATTAGAAACAAAGGACACTATATTTACATGCATTAAAGCCCCAGGGAGGCTGCTGGGCCAGTGAGGGAAGAGTTGCTTTGGCTCCTGTTCTTTAGAGGTCAGCATGGTCATGGGAGACCCTCCTCACAAGGCTTTGTGTGAGAGAATGTGCTTTCAAAGAGGAAGAAAAAGGAAAACAAATTCTCCCTGTTCATCTCCAAGTGCTTAAGCAGCGGTTGCTGCCAGAGCAGAGAAGGGTCGTAAAAGCACGAGGATGCGTGGCGACCATCTGTGTCCACCTTTCTTTCTAAAACCAATTAGCATGTGCTTCATGAATGGAAAGCCTTTTCGTTTTTTCAAATAGTTGTTCATTGGCTTTTATGGTGGTTTGTAAAATACTGATTAACATTTTTTTTTTCTATTTGTGGGATTTGTTCATGCAGCTAGTCTAGGAGTGGCTTCCCAGATTCTGGTGACAATCGCTGCTTCCGACCACGCTCATGGGGTGTTTGAATTCAGCCCCGAGTCACTCTTTGTGAGTGGAACTGAACCAGAGGATGGGTACAGTACTGTAGTATTAAATGTGAGTACTTCCTGAGACCCTCCTAATCTTAAAATGATGTAATATACTAGTAAGACATGCTTTCCCCTTTCTTTAATGTGTAAGTGGTTAAGGGTGAGCCTACGGGTAGCAAGAGTGCAGATAGCTACTCAGTGATTTAGCGTTACTGTGTGGTTGTGTTTCCATGTAAATTTATTTTGTGATTTTGAGGGTTCCTTACCTTTTAGAGAATATAATGTATTATCCTTGGATTGATGGAGGCAACTTGGAAATAAAATAAAGCAGACAGGCATCTCAGGAAGGAAGCAGAATTGTTCTTTAATCAGAACAACAGAAGGGCCTTGGGGATGTGGAAGTGAGACCATGAGCATGTGGCATAGAAGTCTTGGGGTTTTATAGGAAGGGAGCGGGGGACTTTGGGGATAGAAGAGTCCATCTTCAGGTCTGTTCTGCAGTGTGGAGCGGTAGACAATGCTGTGTTTGGTATGCTCAGAGCTTCTCAGTTCACTTGAGGCGTTTGAATCATTACCCTTCCTGGTGGACATTTGCTCTAATTCTGTCTCACAGGTTTCTGCATTAGTTCACATAGACTGTGGCAGCAAACATTTCAAAATCTCAGTGTCCTAGCACAAGAAACACATTGCTTCTGGGCCTATTGAGATAGCTGAATCTCAGGCAAAGGCACTTACCATCAGGTCTGACAACTTGAGTTGAAACTTTGAACATCCATGGAGGTGGGAAAGAACCAACTCCTGAAAGACATCCTCTGTCCCCTGAACTCTCACTAAGTGTAGAAAGAGCTGCGGGCAGGCCTACTTTTCATCCCGCCTGGCTCCCACATGGTTAGCTTTACACTTGAAATAATTACACAGAGGCTGTATTCTTTTAAACACTGCCTGGCCCATTATATCTAGCCTCTTCTTGGCTAACTCTCATATCTTGCTTAACCCATTTCTAATACTCTGTGTAGCACCACGAGGTGGTGTCTTACCAGGAAAGATTCAGCATGTCTGACCTGGTGGCAGGATCCACGGCATCTGGCCCAGAGAGGAGGGGCATGGCAATTGCCTAACTTCCCTTCTTCCCAGCATTCTGTTCTGTCTACCCCACCCACCTAAGGGCTGGCCTATCAAATGGGCCAAGGCAGTTCTTTATTAACCAGTGAATGCAACAGACATATGACCTTCCCATATCAACTAAGGCATCCCCAAACCAACAAATAGTCAAATAAACGGGGAAGCTACTTTTAAGAGAATTTTTGTTTTTTTCCTGGTGTACATCCAACCAAGATTGACAAAAGGACTCTGATCCATCAATCACTTTAGGAGTCAAAGATAACTTATCTCCATCAAAGCATGGTTGTGAGCGTTGAGAAGGAAGCGGCTTATGTTATTTCTGTAAGTGAACTGCATCACCAAATGGTTCTATGCCACTTCATATAGAAGAAAAGGAAATGCCAAAGATTTGTGAATAGTAAAATTACCACTAATACTTGGTTTTGTGACTGTTCTTCTGAGTTGTAGCAGGCATTGAGAAGGATTACATTGCTAACTGACTCGACAGAGCTCAGGGCTCACTCAGCTTCCTCACTTCTCATGTAGCAATGAAGAATGGTGTGCAAACATATCCTTCTGTACTCCTAAGCACAGTTTTTTTTTCTGTGTGAAATAATTGAATAAATCTGCTGTGAAATTAATTGAACAACTTTAGAAAGAACTTAGGACCAAATATAAGAAAAAGTAACATACCTCAATAGAATTATTGCCTCATTTTATTTTGAGTTGAAAATAATATTTTAAGTACAATTAAAATTATTATTAGGACTAATAAGTTAGGATTTCTTTGGAACAATTTTAAGCTTTTTATTCTTAAAATATTGAAGCATTTCTTCTCAATAACTTTTCTGAAAATGTTACTGATGTACTCTTTACAGGAAAGGCTCCTCCACCTTTTTCAGTAGGTGTAAAGAGTATCTTGTGTGTGCACACAAATAGAACACATTGTCAGCAACAAAATTCAATTGTTTATATGTGCTATAAATTCACAGAAGGCAACAGCTGTGATGTACTTGGGAGTTGAACATTTTATGTCATGTGTGGTTTCTGCCATTCTCTCTGTCTCTCTGTCTCTCTATCTCTCTGTTTCTCTGTCTCTCTCTCTCTGGTTTTCGAGACAGGGTTTCTCTGTAGCTTTGGAGCCTGTCCTGGAACTAGCTCTTGTAGACCAGGCTGGCCTCGAACTCACGGAGATCCACCTGCCTCTGCCTCCCAAGTGCTGGGATTAAAGGCATGCACCACCACCACCTGATGTCATAATCTCTTTTTATACACCCTCCATATTTAAGGTTCCTTGAGGAGTGCAAGGATCGGTAGTACATGTCTTTACCTTCAAGGATCTTAAGTCTCGAAAACTGGAAATGAAATGAAAGTTAAAAAAAAAAACAAGTTAATGAAAACTTAAAATTCTTCGTGGCACTATTAGGAACTTAAACATTATTGTTAAGTCAGTCTTCCAGCTTCTCTTTTAATGCTTAAATGTTTCCTAGGTCACACGGACTCAGGGGACCCTGTCGCATGTGACTTTGCATTGGAGCGTAGACTCTGACCTGCATGGGGATCTCGCCGTCACCTCTGGCAACATCACGTTTGAGATTGGGCAGAGGTCTGCGAGCATCACTGTGGAGATATTGCCAGATGAAGAGCCAGAGCTAGACAAGGCGCTCACCGTGTCGATCCGCAGTGTCTCCAGTGGCTCGCTGGGAGTCCTTACTAATGCCACACTGACAATTTTGGCTAGTGATGATCCGTATGGGGTCTTCATTTTTTCTAACAAAACTAGACCTATTAGTGTTGAAGAAGCAACCCACAATGTCACATTATCGATAATAAGGTTGAAAGGCCTCATGGGAGAAGTTGTGATCTCGTATGCAACTATAGATGATATGGAAAAACCTCCTTATTTCCCAACTAACTTAGCTAGAGCAAGTCAAGGAGCAGACTATATATCAGCTTCTGGACTGGCTCTTTTCAGAGCTAATCAGACTGAGGCAACAATTACTGTTTCAATCCTGGATGATGACAAACCGGAACAGTCAGAATCTGTGTTTGTTGAACTAGTCAATTCTACTTTAGTAGAGAGAGTACAGAATCGCCCAAGTAAGTATCTGTTAGTGTGTTATTCTTAGAGGTAAGACTATGAAAATGAAAAACTTAAATTTTATATAACAGAAAATTCTATAAGAAAGGAAAGATCAAAGGTAAGTAACGCTACCTTTAAACAGTTCTCTTTATGCCATGTGTTTGTGTGTGCGTGCCCGAGTATGCGCATGTGTAACACATGTGTTCAGAGGAGGGCGGCACACCACCTGAGCTACAGGTGCTTGTGAGATGGCCAGTGGGGTGCCTGGAACCAAAGTCAAGTCTCCTAGCCACTGAGCTCTCTCTTCAGCTCCAAGTGCTATCTTTGAAAGTCTCACTAGTGAAAGGTTTTCGTTAAGACAACTGAAAACGGGGCATATTTTTTCTCAGAAATCATACATTTAAAAAGTAGTTATGTCCCCAAAGTACGTTTCAGAACTTCTGTGCGATGGTTATGTAACTGACCTAGTATTGTTTTGTTGCTTCAAACTCTTCTGCAATGAGTCCGAAGACCCCATATGTAGTTCTTGTGGCCACACTGTGAGCTTCTTTCACAATGGTCCACTTCTGTCAGACTTCCTCACGAGCAAATGTGTGTAAGGTGAGGAGAAAGGGCTGTTCAACTGTAAGAACTGAGAACTTGTGGAGCTCCACGGGTAGGATTTAAGAGCAAGATCTGCATGTTATAATACACTGCCATAAGAACTAAGAACTTCCAACAGTCAGTGTGCTCACCTTGCCTGGGTCGGTGTCACATAAGGTGGACAGAAGTCTTCCTAACCATAGGTGAGTGCACAGATTTCAGGCTCAAACTTTGTCAAGAAATGTCTCTGCTTTTCTTCTAGGATAGATTAATAGGATCGGTTATAATAGCAAAGAAGTTGAAATAGAACTAAATAATTAGTCTTATTAAGTAAGAATTATAAAGCACATAATGTTTTTCAAGCAATTTGTAGTTTATTGAGATTGTAATAAAACCAAAAGGATGGCTGTGTGTAACAGTGGCTTGGAGCTGTGTTGAGATCAGATAACTTTGTTCCAATGTACAATAATAAATTGTTGGGCATAATCTTCGACAACTCCATTTCCTTATATAATTAGGAAAGAATAGGAGTGTAGATAATTTATTTATAATACATAGAGGGATTGCATGTGGTGATACACATAAAGACTAACAGTGTCTGCTGTATTGTAAGCGTTCAGTGATCGTGCTTGTTAGCAGAACGGCCACTGAGAACCCTTGCGCTGTTGGGATGGGGGAAGGAGTCAGCACACCTTTTTATGGAGTTATACAGTCAAGTGCAAAGTTGAGAGGGGGAGGGAGAGACAAGCTCCGATTTTAATAGACAAAAACTAGTATGAGGTCTGGCAGGTTTTCATTGAATGTAGTCATTGTTTATGAATGTGAGCAGTCTAAGAGTATTCAAAGTAGGGTGCCCACTTGTGGAAAGCTGCAGGCATTACACACGGCCTTCTGAGATTTTACCCCTGGAGGAGGAAAGGAATATAGTATGTTTCTTGGTTATGGCTGACAGGCACTTATGTAAGCTCTTAGGTAATTTCATTAACTCCTTTATGGCATTAATTCATTATCTGTATATTTACATGTGTGCATGTGTCTGTGTATACGCATGTATTTATGCAATCCAAATATATCAATTATATATACAAATGTATCAAATATATCATGCTGGCTTGCTTTCTGTCAATTTGACACAAGCCATAGTCATCTAAGAGGAGAGAACCTCAATTGAGAAAATGCCTCTGAAAGATCCAGCTGTAGGGCATTTTCTTAATTAGTAATTGATGGGAAGGGCCCAGCCTATTGTGGGTGGTGCTATCCTGGGCTGGTGGTTCTGGGTTCTATAAGAAATCAGACTGAGCAAGCCACGAGAAGCAGGCCTAGAAGCAGAATTCCTTCATGGCTTCTCATCAGCTCCTACCACCAGGTTCCCACCTGGCTTGAGTTCCTGCGTTAGCTTCCCTCACTGGACTGTGACTCAAAGCATGTAAGCCAGATAACCCTCGGCAAGTCGCTTTTGGTCGTCGTGTTTCATCTTAACCATGGTAACCCCGCCTAAGGCATGTATACAATTCAGATATATCAGCGTACATCATTATTGTTTGCATAAAGATATTATTAGTTGCTTCAAGAGTCACACTTGGATCATCAGTGTCAAATGCTCATTAAAATACTTGTACAGTCTAACTGTTCCTTTGATAATGCTTTTAATTCCTAGAGTATGTGTTAAAAGAGAGCAGAAAGTTACTTTTAGCTTTGATTTGTATTTCTAGTGCCCAGATTAAGGCTGAGAGGTATACATATTTAGACTTTAAAAACCGTAAACAGGGGCGAGAATAACAATTCTGTGGGATTCCTCATGGCTGTCAGTCAGGTCTTGAGATCCGCGTATCGCCTCTTATGTCTTTCAGTTCCGCATTCCCCACGCCTTGGGCCCAAGGTAGAAACTGTGGCCCATCTCATTATTGTTGCCAACGATGATGCATTTGGAACGGTGCAGCTGTCAGCACCAATTGTTCGTGTAACAGAAAATCACGTTGGACCCATTATCAATGTGACTCGATTGGGAGGGGCATTTGCAGATGTCTCTGTTAAGTTTAAAGCTGTACCCATCACTGCAGTTGCCGGTAAGAGAAGATGGGGGAGGGGTACTGGTGTATCTCAGAGTGACCTGTGTCTGTGCGCAACAGTATCTCAAAGATGTGATAGGATGACCTGTGGTGCTCACACACGCATTTAATTCCAGCACTTGGGAGGCCCAGCACTTTGTGAGTTCAAGGTCAAGTTCGAATTCCAGGACAGGCTTCAAAGCTACAGAGAAACTCAAAAAACCAAAGGCGGTGGGGATGGGGGTGGGGAGACAGACAAAAGGGAGAGATTACACACACACACAATTTTAATTGTTTTTATTGCATTAGACATTTTTCTCCGCTTTGATCCCTTCCTCCCTGCACCCCTTATACAATCTCCATGACCCCCATGCTCCCAATTTACTCAGGAGACCTTGTCTTTTTCTCCTTCCTAGTTAGATCCACGTATGTTTCTCTTAGGGTCCTCTTTGTTGTCTAGGTTCTTTGGGGTTGTGGATTGTAGGCTGGTTTTTCTTTGCTTTAAAAGCCACCTATGAGTAAGTACATATTATTCTCTTTATATCATCTTTCTGGGTCTGGGTCTGGGTCACTCAATATAATTTTTTTCTGAAGTGTTCTCCTGTGCCCATGCATTCAAGTGTACCTCCCACTTTCTCTTCTATGAGGTTCAATGTGGTTGGTTTTATGTTAAGGTCTTTGATCTGTTTGGACTTGAGTTTTGTGCATGGTGATAGATATGGGTCTATCTGCATCCTTCTACATATTGATATTCAGTTATGCTGTTCAGTCCAGGGGGGTCGCAGAAAGATGGGGACAGACCACCAAAGTCCAGAAGCAAACTTTATTCCAGGAATCAGATTCCAGGAAATTAAAAAAAAAATCTGCATGGGGCACAAAAGCTTATCACCTAGCTGAGACCACAGCCAAAGATGGATTTTGTAAGGCTGTGGCAAAGGGCGGTTTCTGAACCCATCTGTTCATAGTAGGGGCACCAGGCATAACATCTGAACAAAGGAGTTTTTACAGTCTTGAGGGAAAACTCAAATACAGGTTGCCTTACTTTACAATCTTCATTAACAGAGTTTTTCAGTTAAACCAGTGTTTGTACTTAATCTGTTGTCTTCCTCGGTACTTCCAGGTGGTGTTTACTGAAGCTCTGTGCTCTCCTGTTTGATGCTGCCAGTTTTACATAGCAGGGACAGTGTGTAACCCAGAGGTCATATATCTGTCTCCTAAAACTCAGCTCATATCTGTGTTAATCAAGGATGGCTGGGAGTGTTAGGCTCTCAGTTTGCAGAGAGATGCTTAGGCCTTGTAATTAGAGCTGTGGGTTGTAAAGTGGAGTAACCAACTGTTACTAGTTAATCTTTCACCGCTGAGAAAGCTGCTGACAGTTGGTTCTCATTCTCCTAGGCTTACATCTTTATATTTCTTTATTTTTACATTCCTATTTATGGAACCTACATTTTTATATTCTTATTCTTGGACCCTTCAAGGCCAGCATCATTTGGTGAATATGATTTCTTTTTTTCATTTTATATTTTTAGCTTCTTTGTCAAAAACCAGGTGTTCGTAAGTGTATGGATTAACATCTGGGTCTTTGATTCGATTCCATTGGCGCTCCTGTCTGTTTTTTGACAATACCAGGCGATTTTCATTACTGTAGCTCTATAGTAGAGTTTGAACTTAGGGATGGGGATGTTTCTAGAAGTTCCTTTATTGTACAGAATTGCTTTGGCTAGCCTGGGTTTTTTGTTTTTCCATATGAAGTTGAGTATTTTTCTTTTGACGTCTGTGAAGAATTTTGCTGGGATTTTGATAGACATTGCATTGAATGTATAGATTGTTTTTGGTAAGAATTCCATTTTATTATGTCAGTTCTACCCACTCAAGAGCATGGGAGATCTTCCCATTTTCTTGTGTCTTCTTTAATTTCTTTCTTCAAAGTTTTAAAAGTTTTTGTCAAACAGCTCTTTCACTTGTTTGCTTAGAGTTACTCCAAGATATTTTATGTTATTTGATACACATATTTTTTTTTAAAGATTGAGTTTCGTTTGGCCAAAGCTATCTTCAAACTTCTTATGTAGCTAAAGATGGCCTTGAGCTTCTGATTCTCATCTACAATGTTCACATAATAGGTATGCACCAAAGTGGGTATATGCACTGCTGGAAATCAAATCCTTGTGCTTCTGCTTAGGCAAGCAATCTCCAGCTGAGCTACACCCTCAGCTCCCAATACTTATGCCTTTTTAGACACAAAAGATAAATAATTTTCACATCTGTGACACTGAATGTTTGAATTTGTAAGAACTGATTGTAAAATCAAAGTATGTATAGATTGAGAAGCTCTGGTGAGCAAGAGATGCGTCACCTATGGAGGACTCAGACCTTGCGACTTCATATTCCCGAAAGGCAACCAACTGCAGATAATTGCCGAGACACACAGGGGGAAGTGAGAAAATGGCTTCCAGGGCTCTTCAGTTGACGGGTCTCTGGAGCCATTGTCTTATGTGTTCATTTATTTTTGAGGATCATGGACAAGACAGTGTTTGGAGTTGGTGATTTTATATATAGAGAAAAATGATTTCATGGCTGGATAGAAGTCAGGCCTTTCTATAATGTCATCCTAGCTTGTAGAGGGTGATTTTCCCCAGAACACCTGCTAGATCCTTTATAGCACCCTCTCACAGTAGCAGGAGTGTGAATGTGTATATGAGCAGATTTTGTGGTGAGCATCTCTTTGGTATGTGTGGTTGCCCCTAGCGACAGGGAGCATTGATGAGTGCTGGGTGATGAGTGAGAAGTGATGGAGCGCTACGGGACGCACCCTACCCAAATCAGCCCTCAGCAGCTGATTGAGCCTGCTTTGTGCGGACACCTCCCTAGCTGGTCAGTAAGGATGCTCACCTGTAGCCCTGGACACCTGCAGCTTGTCTTCCCACTGAGATCACGATGCTAGTTCTGCTTGTTCTGATAGCACTGTACACATCTTTTAAAAAAATTGTCTTGCTTTTTGTATGCTCTTATACATACAATACAAATTTCTCAGAAAAATGTTATTATATGTAGGTGTGTGTGGACACACGTCTTCATGAAGGAGAAAGAAATGACTCGAAAGTACAGGAAGATGACTATTACCAAACACACCTTTTCCTAGTTTGAAAAGTAAAACTTTTCAAGTGAATGTAGCTAACCTCCTCCAAAAATGTCTTTCATGTGTGTCCACAAAGTTTGACACGGCACTTTCCAAGCACGTGGCATGCTTATTATAACATAAACATTGGCATTTCAGGTCAGAGATGAAGGTCTGTAGCATGCTTCTCCTGAAGCGAGCTCTCACCTCTCTCTTCTTGTCCCTGCAGGGGAAGATTACAGTATAGCTTCCTCAGATGTTGTCCTGCTGGAAGGGGAAACCAGTAAAGCTGTGCCAATATACATCATCAACGACATCTACCCCGAGCTGGAGGAGTCGTTTCTCGTGCAGCTGCTCAATGAGACCACAGGAGGCGCCCGACTGGGGGCTGTAACAGAGGCAGTCATTACTGTAGAGGCTTCGGATGACCCCTGGGGATTGTTTGGTAAGCACTTTAATTCCTTTAACTCTCTTACTCTCTAAGTCACTGATAATGACCTTTTTTTTTTATTTAAGATTGATTTGAGCGAGGCTTTTTTTTTTAAGTGTGTGTGTGTGTGTTTGTGTGTGTGTGTGTGTGTGTGTGTGTGTGTGTGTGTGTGATGTTATTACTTATATATAAGATTCCTGGCATAGGTTAGTGGTTACCTAGGAAATGAAAAGGAATCAATCACCTTTTGGGACAGAGACAGTTGTAAACTGTTTGATTTGTGTCCTTCTGGCTCCTAGATGTGTCCTGTGAATCCTCTTTCTGAGCTTTGGGAGACAATGCCTTGCTACCTGTGTATGACTGGGCTGTCTTGGAACTTGAGACTCTCCCTTTTAGCCTCCTGAATGCTGGGATGACAAGCCTGGACTACCATGTCCAGCTTTTACTTTTATATAATGCTTTTAAGTAATTAATTAGCAAAATTTACTCTCATATTTGAGTTGTTTAACTTTTTGTATATGTAGGAAAAATGGTGAAATTGAGCCCTTTCTCCTCACAATGTCAGCCAGGAAGCAAAATAACCACTACCTTTGTAGCTCAGGCTGGCCCTGCAGTAGCTGCTGGACTCACTGGGTTTATTCAACTCATGCTGAGCCAAAAATATGGGCCCCATAGACATCTATGACCTGCTTTTACCACAATAAAAAGTCTCTGGGAGATCTTGGTGGTCTTGCTCACCTTGCATCACAGCACTCTTGCTGAGACGCTTAGGGGCCAAGGGGAGGGAGAATTCCTGCTTTCGGTGGTCTCAGCTTGGTCTTTGATTGTCTTGGTTTCACTTGGTGCCTAAAAACAACTGTTCTGTCTGCCCTTCAGGTTTTCAGAATACTAAATTTATTGTAGAGGAACCTGAGTTTAACTCAGTGAGGGTAAGCCTGCCAGTAATTCGAAATTCTGGGACACTCGGCAATGTCTCTGTTCAATGGGTTGCCACCATTAATGGACAGCTTGCTACTGGCGACCTGCGAGTTGTCTCAGGTAATGTGACCTTTGCCCCCGGGGAAACCATTCAAACCTTGTTGTTAGAGGTCCTGGCTGACGACGTTCCGGAGATTGAAGAGGTGAGAGGACTGACTAGTCTAGAACGATGTTGTAAATTGTGGCTTGTCTTACAGAGTGGCTAGAACAGATAACTGTTGTTGGGGACTGAGCAGTGTAGAACGACGTAAATTGTGCCTTGCCATATATAGTGACCACGCAGCTAACTGCTGTGAGAATGGCAACGACATGATTTCTGTAGGGAGTTCAGAGAGTCTAAAGGTGCTTCTTACCAAGTTCACGGGTGCATGGTGCACAGGCCAGCTTGCCAATTCCAGATTGTTATTGTGTGTGCAGTTATGGTGTGTTTTAGAAACTTTCCTTAAGTGATTATGTATGTATATCTATCATAATTATGCGATATTTGTTTCATGTAATTCTGACTTGTATCTCTGCTCCCATCTGAGTGGGAGCCAGTTACACTAAGTGTAGATTTTGATTTCCCACACATTCACTCCTCCCGTTCTATTACACTATTACAGCAAACATTTCCCTGGTATTTCTCATGATGAACATGCAATTTGACAGATAAGAATAAGTTTATTGATCAATAACATATGATCATAGATAATCTTAAGAAATTCAAATATTTTTAAAATCTAGATCTCATATTCCTTTTAATAACAGTTCCATTCAATAGCATATGAAATCTGTAACATTTATTTTATGGCAAATTGTACCATTATTCACTTTAAAAATATTAATCATGCATTAGTACATTAACATAGTTTCTTTTCTTCTTTTGAAACTTATATGGCATCATGATTTTTTAAAGTTTTATTGATAATTACCATTAAGATATGGTAGGGGAAACCAAGAACAGATTTACTTACCACTGAAGTGGATTTGCAATATTTTTTCTAAATAAGAAAGGCATAGGTTATAAAAATCATATTATTACAATGATTAGCAGGATTTAAAAACTGATTCCCATGACTGTCTAAAGACTAGATGATTTCAACAGCCTGTATTTCTTATGTATTATTGTGCTCTGCTATTAAAAGTTGATTGTGTATTATTTTGTTATATGTGGGCTTCTGAGTGTATCTGAGGCAGTATCTTTGGAATCATTTGTATTTCATTGTATTTTGTTCTTATGGATGCGTTTGATTTTTCTTGCTTCATTCATAGTTTTACTTCCGAACTGGGATGCTGTTAAGGAAGTTTTCACTCTGGTTTTAGGTTATCCAAGTGCAGCTTACTAATGCCTCCGGTGGAGGAACGGTTGGCTTAGACCGAGTGGCAAATATTGCTATCTCTGCCAACGATAACCCTTACGGTTCAGTAGCCTTCGTGCAGTCGGTTTATCGTGTCCAAGAGCCTCTGGAGAGAAGTTCCTCGGCTAACATAACCGTCAGGAGAAGGTGTGTGTGATGGTTGCTGTGTCTGTAGGAGTGTGGGCTGGGGAGGTTTCCTGGAGTAACTAAACAATTTAGATTCATGTTTTTTCCATTGTAACATTCCATACATTATAATGTTAGTTGGATTGTGTGTACTGATAGCCTTAATCACTTTTATTAGAAGTGTGGTTAATAAAATAAAGATTACTTATACCATTGTGCTTTTGTTTTACTATGTAGCACGTTCTGATTAGAACTTGAATACAGCTAGTTTTTAAACTCAGATGATGCATGAAGGGTAGGTTCTAGGTTCTGTTTTTCTTTCATTTCTTTTGTTGGGAGCCAATGTCCACTGTCCTCCTTCAGAAATAGAACACAGAGGGTTGAGGGACTTTTTGCAACATTGTTGCAATTCTCTAAATATCTTAATTTTGTTGTCATTGTTATTTTTTAAACTTATTTATTAATTATGTATGTACACAGGGTTCTTCCTGTGTGTATGCCTTCAGGCCAGAAGAGGGCATCAGATCTCATTACTGATGGTTGTGAGCCACCATGTGGTTGCTAGGAATTAAACTCAGGACCTCTGGAAGAGCGGTCTGTGCTCTTAACCTCTGAGCCATCTCTCCAGCCCTCATTGTTATTTATTATTATTATTATTATTATTATTATTATTAGTGAAATCTAATAGTTAAAGTTTTATAATTATTTTTGGAAATTCCGAAATGGCTACAACTTGCCTGCCTTGCCAAATGTTTTCATGGCATGCTTAAAATTAAGCATTATTGGTTGAAAACTAGACAGCCTAGCTGACACTAGAAAATAAAAATTTGAAAGACAAACATAATTTAGAAATTAGAATGTGGTTGTTTTAGTACTAGTGTTTAAAATAGTACTGAAGAAGCTTCTCAGAAGCATAACCCACGCTGTTCCTCCCTCTGGGTGGCTCCGTCTATAGTGAGTGCTTACCCTGGTTTTTCCATTGTCCCCACATTTCAGCGGAGGCCACTTCGGCCACCTGTTGTTGTTCTACAGTACTTCTGATATTGATGTAGTAGCTCTGGCAGTTGAAGAAGGTGAAGATGTATTGTCCTACTATGAATCGCCAACTCACGAGATGCCTGACCCGCTCTGGAGAACTTGGGTGAACGTCTCTTCAGTGGAGGAGGCGCAGGACACCTGTGCCACTCTGTGTCTCCAAGAACATGCTTGTTCCGCATTTTCAGTTGTCAGGACCACTGACGGTCCTCAGTGCTTTTGGATGACATCATGGGTCAGCTCAACAGTGAACAGCTCAGACTTCCGGACCTACAAGAAGAACCTGACGAGGGTGGCCTCTCTTTTTAGTGGCCAAGCAGTTGCTGGGAGTGACTATGAGCCTGCGATAAGGCAGGGGGCCCTGATGCTCGAAGGCCATGAGTTTGCAAATCTCACTATTTCCCTCCTTCCTGATGATATTCCAGAGATGGATGAAAGCTTCCTGATTTCTCTCCTGGAAGTTCACCTTGTGAACATCACAGACAGTTTTAAAAATCAGCCAAGCATAGGGCAGCCAAATACTTCTGCCGTGGTCATAGCACTGAATGGTGATGCCTTCGGAGTGTTCATGATCTACAGTGTTCATCCCAACACCTCCGAAGATGGCTCGTGTGTGGACGTGCAGGAGCAGCCACAAACCTCTGTGGAGCTGGTGATCCAGAGGACAGGAGGCAGCTTGGGGCAGGTGACGGTTGAATGGCATGTTGTTGGTGGAACAGCTATTGAAGGTTTAGATTTTATAGGGGCTGGAGACATTCTGACTTTTGCAGAAGGTGAGTCATGGTATATATGGATATGCTAATGTTCATAAATATTTTATTTACCTACATATTCCTATTCATATAGAGATGTAATGTGGTTTTGAAAGCAACAGTGATTCAGCTTACAAATGATTATCCTATCAGACACAGACTAACATGGTCCTATATATATGTATGTTTAAAGGAGAAGTTTAGGGAATATGTGAATGTTAGCTCTTTACACGTGATGACAGTGCTTTCCTGTGTCAGAAGCAATCAAATCATGAGGAAAGTTTTCATGAGGAAAGTTACAGGAATGAGCTGTTTTCCTATAACCAAAGGTGTTGAAGAAGCAAGACTACATGAGAATAAAATATTTTCAAAGCACTAGATATAGGATAGAACATTAGTGAAAAAAAATTAAGTAAAAATAGTCTGGTTTGACCAGTTGTCCTTATTTTAAAGTGGTCCTTGTCACAGATTGATTTGCTACAGTATTCTGAAACTTGCCCAAGAGTGCCATGGGGTTTTTGTAAGCGATGTGTGAGGTGCAGCCAGCAGTCTTGGGTGTAGATCATCTTCAATGTTAGCAATAGTTGATTTATGATATTTAAAATCTGAGAAGTTCCTAGTTAAGCTTGGTATAGTAGAGGCAATTTTATTCTGGGTACTTTTTTTTGTAAATCCTGAGTTGAACAATAAGAAAAACCATAGTTCTCGAGTGTTTTTTTTCTTTTCCTTTCCTGACTGAAAAAGTTGCATATATTCATAAGAACCTCAGACTATACACTGGGAAAAAGTTTAAAGTTTTAGTAATTCTGTGTCTCAGAGCAGTTCATCATATCTAGCTATATTTTAATGCACACACATTTTTGAAACTAGAAGCTATCTATCTATATTAGACTTAAAATATCTAATAAACATTGTGTTTGAAAATATAATTGTAAAATGTCATAAACCTGGATGGAAATGCACTCAGCCAGGAGATTGTTTGCCTGGCGTCCACAAAGCCCTGGCTGTAACCCCCAGCACTCCATAAACTTAGAGTGGCAGTGTATACCTGCATTCCCAGCACTCCACTCATGGAGTCAGGAGCCGGAGGGCCAGGGTTTATCACCATCTGCAAATGTACTGAGTTTCAGGTATTGCTGGCTCCCTTAGATAGACTATCTCAAAAAATAAAATAAATTAAATTAAATGCTAGCAAACGTTTCTGTATTGGTCATTTCTTATTAATCGTTTGGGGTAGAAAGGTAGCTGAATCTTGAATGGTGGAAGGAGGTAGGTTGGTAATTGGTGACCTTTTCTCCTGTTTGAAAGTGAATAACAAAAATATAATAAGACGGGGGTACAGGTAACAAGTTATTGTTAAATTTTCCCATGGCCTACATATAAAAGACCATATCATATAAAGCAGCACCATTATATAAATTATTATTACATTGAATTATAACTTTAGCTTTGTACAAAATGGACTTTATTTTGTAGCTTAGATTGTTAGATAATATTTAGTCTCAAACCAAGATCCTTGGTTAAATGCCCAGAACCATAGGGAAAAAAACAAAAAACAGAGATAATGTGCCCTCTTGAGGTATCTCAGCCCTGAAATACTGAGGAAAATGCCCTGGGATCTCTCAGTTTTCATTTTCTTTCCTGAACATGGGAAGGAACTAAGCAGGATCTCACCTGTGAGCAGCAGAATCAGGACACGTCTTCTGGACGTTTGTCTACTAGTGGAAACCTGTGTCAAACCCTTCACCCTTCCTGGACTCCCCATTTTCATTGCATCTCTTTTTTGTCCTCCTAACGTGTCCTGGGAACTAACATGATGCTGCCATTGCAACTCCACCCCAAACTCATCCCACTCTTGCTGGCGTCTTTGCTCAGAGCTTGTTGTTCCTCTGGCTCCCTCTTTGACGCACGCCATCTCATATGTGCTGGTGGCCTTTGAGGGAGACACTGGACTGAGTAAAACTGTTCACAGTAATGGCACAATAGGAACGGGGCTACCATTTTTTTTAATGGAGCCCCTCCTAACCATGACTAGCACCTTTCCCCAGGTAGGTAATTGTTTTTGACAAAGACCTGTGTGGAAACTGTGATTCTTTGGAGTAGTTAGCCTCATTGACTTTTTTACAGCTGCGTGTCCTCCAGGCTCTGTCTATGTTGAGACTTTTACAATGCCTTATATGTAAGAAATCAAGTAACGTAGCATATACACTGTCTACTATGGTGGTGGCAATGCTGCTCACAGTACTGGGCTATTTTAATCAAAACATTATTACTTACCTCCTAAAATTAAAGGTTAGTTTTGGCCTCTCTGGCTAGTATTTTACTGATTTAACTTTTAATTCCATGAACTTTTTTATAGGTGAAACCACAAAGATGGCCACTTTGACGATTTTGGATGACCCCGAGCCAGAAGATGACGAAAGCATCCTCGTTCGCCTGGTGCACACTGAAGGCGGAAGCAGAATCCTGCCAAGTGCTGACACTGTGACAGTGAACATCCTGGCCAATGACAATGTGGCAGGGATTGTCAGCTTTCAGACGGCCTCGAGATCTGTCATAGGCCTTGAAGGTGCGTCCCTTTCCTTGTTGAACACATCCTGATTTCCACAGATGTTGTTTTTATCTTATGTTTCTTTCTTTCTTCTTTTGTTGAACCGTGTGTTTAGTCTGTGCAGCACTTAGAAGAAGAGCGCCTGGTGTACATGACGTTGCTAGGTGTCGGGGGCCTCACACATACTGCGACCTAGTTCACCACGCCCCACTGCTGGGAGCACTGGGAGCCTCAAGGCTGACATGCCTGGCCTTCTCATCTGCTAAATCACAAAACAGTCCATATTTTAGAGAGTTCTGTAGGAGGAGCAAGTGACCCGTAAACTGGGAAGTGCTTAGCTTTTGGCAAGCATAGTGTGTATATTTTGGTATTAAACAGTGAGACATTGAATTTATGTGAAAATATTCATAATTTGTGGATATGTTAGCCTCAACTATTGTCTGTCTCTGCACTGTAGACTTCCAGCTGGCGAGTCTGCTGAACCAATCTAAACCTGTGAGCCATTTTATGACCCTCTTTACATTTATTAATGGTTTAGAATTGCATCTTGTCACTCAAAGAATGAATAAAAGTAACTGATAAATTGTCATAAATCTACTGCAAAGACAAATTGCTATCAAAAGTTCTTTGTAGTGTAAATTAAAATGCCACTCCCAGAATCCTCAATAATGGTGACAAGTTTAAGGAGTGTTATCTGTGCCAGATTCACGCCCATTAGTTCCTCATTTTAGCTGCAGTCCTATGGTGCTGAGTGTAGGATATTGCAGACCCTGAAATACAGCGACAGCACATGCAATATCCTACACTCTGAGTAGTGCTGTCTATTTGAAAGAAGGAAATCTGAGAGAGAATCTTGCCCTATCTGTAATTAGAAGCAGAAGCTGGATTTTCATAGACATCATGGACTGAGTGAAAAAGCACATTACCAGCATTGGAACAACAGGTTAAGGAACTGGAGAGGAAGGCATTGTGACAGGAGAAGGTGCAAAAAACACCCAGGAGGAAGAGACTTCAATAGTGACCCAAATCGTCATTGCTCCTAGGGGAGAGGCTACTGATATTACTATGCTACAGGGTCATAGTGCTAAATGAACTCCAGTGAATCGTTGTGCCCGTAGATGAGTGCATCTCTCAGCACTCATCAGAGCAGCCCCTTGTTGGGGAGGAGTGGACAGGAAGATAAGAGCCCGAGGCAGCGAATAACTAAAACAGACATGTCTTCTGGATGCTGCAGGGCAGTTGCACATATGAATTCACAGTGTTATGACAGCATGCACAAGTCCTGCGGAAGTTCACGTCGGATGAGATGGCAGCATGCGGAGGGAAGGTGGACGTGCGGTCCCATCCCTGCTCGGAGAGGATGAATCGGTTTTCTTTATGGCTGCGTCCCCTGGTAGGCAGAACTCACTCTAGTGGACACATAGTCAAGCACCTGTAGCCATCGCTGATTGGGGCAGATGACTGACTGATTTATTTATTATTTAGAGACAAAGAGACAAAGTCTTGCTATATAGCACTGGCCATCTAGGAACTCCTTCTGTAGACTAGGCTGGCCTTGAACTCCTAGGCATAGACACCTAGCATCCACTTACAGTGTTTTAATGTCATACAAACTTATTCTGTAAGAGCAAAAGTATTGATAGGAGGAATGTGGCTGGAAGACCCCTGCAGGAGCCAGGATCTGTTGGTGGCTACCATAGCATCTTAGAGAATCTGCAGACCCCAGAACCTGTATCTTTAGGAGCTGAATGAATATTACCTGAAAACCGTATTGTAGTTGTTTTGGTTCTGACAGCCACGTGTCTTCAACAAATACAATGATGAGGATATAGTAATTAAACTAACTTAATCAGTAATCAAATGCAGTCAGAAAATTTTTACTCGGAGTATGGTCTCCTAGATTCAAGCCTCTTAGGTAGGAGGTGACTGCACTGGTGGAGACTGACGTTTGGTGATTTGTTGCATGGCCAGCCACCAAGTCAGAGCAGATGCTGGAGGGACAAACACACGAGCAGAGCACACTTACCATGAGTTCGATCTCACAGATGGTGCTAGAAGAGCAGAAAATGTGGCAAATGTGGAAAAGTCATTTGAACCTACAGAGGACCTGCAATCTTTTCCAGTCTTTGCCTTCTCAGATCATACAGTTGAGTGAGCCTGTGTGAGCCCAGGGAATTGCTAAACTTGCCAAGGGAAACCAACAAATGCCCTTGAATTTCTACGATCTTGAGAACAAAACAAAACAAAAAAAATCAAGGCACAGTCTGAAGATGAAAACAGATTTCTCTGGGAGAAAAGCAAACATGGATTGTGACTGTAGACTTATGTGAGCTGCATTAATTGCCGTGGTTCCCCTCTGTTTTAGGACTTAAGGCCCTTCACGGACTAAAATTTATCGCTGGAGTTGCAGTGGAGAGAGCGGAGGTTTTGTGTTTTCATTCACTCACCAAATTACTTAATGAGAAGAATCTGCATTCCTCTTCAGAATGTCTTTAACTTTATTTTTGAAAAGGCCTTCAAAATAAACATTCAACACACACACACACACACACACACACACACACACACAGCCTTTGCTGGCTGTGTGGACTTCATATCAGATCATTTTTCCAGTGTTGTGTAGACCCTGGCAGGTGAGATCATGCCTCAGCAAGATATGGTGGTGGTTCAGGATCCCATGAAATGTTTGTATTTGGAGGTCAGTGCATGCCGTCCTCAGGCTTTCCTTCAGTTCATTGCCAGATTTAGAAGGCAAAGCCTTCCTAGGTCTGTTTTTCCTTTTCCTGTGACTGTTCTTTGAGTGCCACCTTGTGGAGATCACCTCTGACATATATGAAGTTACTTTTCCCAGAAGGCAATTTCAATGACCTTGGGTCTTGGGAATGAATATTCCTGAAAACGGCAGAACCATGTCTATCATTGTCACTATAGCTTAGAAACATTTTCATGCTCGTCTTGCCCCTGGCGTGGTTAAAGATCTGAAGACCTGTGAGACTATATGGGGAAGAAATACCTTACTTCTGTTGGGTACTGAATGTCAAGCTCTAGACTGTGTTTCTGCCAATAGATGACTTAAGGTAGATGCATATGGAGCAGTGTTAGACGCACGAGGCAGGCTTGAAGGGATGGTTTTACTCTTTTCCTCTTCTCTGTATTTTATTTTTGTCATCATCACAGAATGGTGTCTTTTTTTTTTCTTTTTTTTTTTTTTTACCTTTTTTTTTCTTTTTTTTCTTTTCTTTTTTTTATTCTTTTTTAATTAAAATTTCCAACTGCTCCCCGTTTCCCATTTCCCTCCCCTCCTCCCACACATTGCCCCCTCCCCCCACTCCCCTCCCCCATCCCCACTCCTCTTCTCCTCCCCCCAGTCCATTCCCCCTCCCTCTCGATACTGAAGAGCAGTCCAAATTCCCTGCCCTACAGGAAGACCAAGGTCCTCCCACTTCCATCCAGGCCCAGGAAGGTGAGCATCAAAACAGGCTAAGCTCCCACAAAGCCAGTTCATGTATTAGGATCGAAACCTAATGCCATTGTCCTTGGCTTCTCATCAGCCTTCATTGTCCGCCATGTTCAGAGAGTCCAGTTTCAACCCATGCTTATTCAGTCCCAGTCCATCTGGCCTTGAAGAGCTCCCAATAGATCAGTTCCACTGTCACAGTGGGTGGGTGCACGCCTCGTGGTCCTGATTTCCTTGCTCATGTTCTCCCTCCTTTTGCTCCTCATTTGGACCTTAAGAGCTCAGACCGTTGCTCCAATTTGGGTCTCTGTCTCTCTCTCGATCTATCGCCAGTTGAAAGTTCCTGTGCCATTCTCCTTGGCCTCTCGTCAGCTCTCATTGTCCGCCACATTCCGAGAGTCCGGTTTTATCCCATGTTTTTTTTCAGTAGCAGTCCAGCTGACCTTGGTGAGCTCCCAATAGATCGGCCCCACTGTCTCAGTGGTTGGGTGCACCCCTCATGGTCCTGACTTCCTTGTTCATGTTCTCTCTCCTTCTGCTCCTCATTATAACCTTGGGAGCTCAGTCCGGTGCTCCAGTGTGGGTCTCTGGCTCTATCTCCATCCATCGCTAGATGAAGGTTCTATGGCGATATGCAAGATATTCATCAGTATGATTATAGGATAGGTTCATTTCAGGTTCCCTATCCTCAGGTGCCCCAATGAACTAACTGGGGACATTGCCCTGGGCACCTGGTAGCCATTCCAAGTTCAAGTCTCTTGCCACCCCTTAGGTGGCTCCCTTACCTAAGGTATGAGTTTCCCTGCTCCCCTATCCAACCTTCCTTTATCCCCAATCACCCCAATTCCCCCAGTTCCCCTCATCCTCTCCTTCACACTTTTCTCTCCCCATCACCCCTCATCCCCATCCCACCCCACCCCCAAGATTCCAATTTTTTGCCCATCAGTCATGTCTATTTCCCATAGCTGGGAGGATATCTATATGTTTTTCCTTGGGTTTACCCTCTTGTTTAGCTTCTTTAGGATCACAAATTATAGACTCAGTGGCCCCTATCCATGGCTAGAAACCAATTATGAGTGAGTACATCCCATGTTCTTCTTTTTGGGTCTGGGTTACCTCACTAAGGATCGTATATTCTATTTCCATCCATTTGCATGCAAAATTCGAGAAGTCATTGTTTTTTACCGCAGAGTAGTACTCTAATGTGTATATATTCCACACTTTCTTCATCCATTCTTCCATTGAAGGGCATCTAGGTTGCTTCCAGGTTCTGGCTATTACAAATAATGCTGCTATGAACATAGTTGGACAAATGCTTTTGTCATATGCTAGGGCATCTCTTGGGTATATTCCCAAGAGTGGTATTGCTGGGTCCAGGGGTAGGTTGATCCCAATTTTTCTGAGAAACCGCCACACTGATTTCCAAAGTGGTTGCACAAGTTTGCAGTCCCACCAGCAATGGATGAGGGTACCCCTTTCTCCACAACCTCTCCAGCAAAGGCTATCCTTGGTGTTTTTGATTTTAGCCATTCTGACAGGTGTAAGATGATATCTCAAAGTTGTTTTGATTTGCATTTCTCTGATCGCTAAGGAGGTTGAGCATGACCTTAAGTATCTTTTGGCCATTTTAACTTCTTCTGTTGAGAATTCTCTGTTCAGTTCAGTGCCCCATTTTTTAATTGGGTTAATTATCCTTTTAAAGTCTAGTTTCTTGAGTTCTTTATATATTTTGGAGATCAGACCTTTGTCTGTTGCGGGGTTGGTGAAGATCTTCTCCCAGTCAGTAGGCTGCCTTTTTGTCTTAATGACAGTGTCCTTTGCTTTACAGAAGCTTCTCAGTTTCAGGAGGTCCCATTTATTCAATGTTGCCCTTAATGTCTGTGCTGCTGGGGTTATACATAGGAAGCGATCTCCAGTGCCCATATGTTGTAGGGTACTTCCCATTTTCTCTTCTATCAGGTTCAGTGTGTTCAGATTGATATTGAGGTCTTTGATCCATTTGGACTTGAGTTTTGTGCATGGTGATAGATATGGGTCTATTTTCATTCTTCTACAGGTTGACATCCAATTGTGCCAGCACCATTTGTTGAAGATGCTTTCTTTCTTCCATTGTATACTTTTAGCTCCTTTATCAAATATCAGTTGTTCATAGGTTTGTGGGTTAAAATCCGGGTCTTCTATACGATTCCATTGGTCGACTTCTCTGTTTTTATGCCAGTACCACGCTGTTTTCATTACTGTAGCTCTGTAATAGAGTTTGAAGTCAGGGATGGTAATGCCTCCAGAAGTTCCTTTATTGTATAAGATTGTTTTGGCTATCCTGGGTTTTTTGTTTCTCCATATAAAGTTGATTATTGTCCTTTCAAGATCTGTGAAGAATTTTGATGGGATTTTAATGGGGATTGCATTGAATCTATAAATTGCCCTTGGTAGAATTGCCATTTTTACTATGTTGATTCTCCCAATCCAAGAGCAAGGGAGATCCTTCCATTTTCTGGTATCCTCTTCAATTTCTTTCTTCAATGCCTTAAAGTTTTTGTCAAATAGATCTTTCACTTCCTTGGTTAGAGTTACCCCAAGATATTTTATGCTGTTTGTGGCTATCGTGAAAGGTGATGATTCTCTTATTTCTCTCTCTGCTTCCAGATCCTTTGTGTATAAGAGGGCGACTGATTTTTTGGAGTTGATCTTGTATCCTGCCACATTACTAAAGGCGTTTATCAGCTGTAGGAGTTCTTTGGAGGAGTTTTTGGGGTCGCTCATGTACACTATCATATCATCTGCAAATAATGCAAGTTTAACTTCTTCCTTTCCAATTTGAATCCCCTTTATCCCCTTATGTTGTCTTATTGTTATTGCTAAAACTTCGAGAACTATATTGAAGAGGTATGGAGAGAGTGGACAGCCTTGGCGTGTTCCTGATTTTAGTGGAATGGCTTTAAGTTTCTCTCCATTTAATTTGATATTAGCTGTCGGCTTGCTGTATATAGCTTTAATTATATTTAGGTATGACCCTTGTATCCCTAATCTCTCCAAGACTTTTATCATAAAGGGATGTTGAATTTTGTCAAATGCTTTTTCAGCATCTAATGAAACGATCATATGGTTTTTTTCTTTCAGTTTATTTATATGATGGATTACATTGATAGATTTGCGTATGTTAAACCAGCCCTGCATCTCTGGTATGAAGCCTACTTGATCATAATGGATAATTTTTCTAATGTGTTCTTGGATTCGGTTTGCCAGAATTTTGTTGAGGATTTTTGCGTCGATGTTCATGAGTGAGATTGGCCTGTAATTCTCTTTCTTGGTTGGGTCTTTGTGTGGTTTTGGTATCAGAGTTACTGTAGCTTCATAAAAGGAATTTGGCAATGACTCTTCTGTTTCTATATTGTGAAATACATTAAGGAGAATAGGTATTAGGTCTTCTTGGAAGTTCTGGTAGAATTCCGCATTGAAACCATCTGGTCCTGGACTTTTTTTGGAAGGGAGGTTTTTGATAACAGCTTCTAATTCTTCACGACTAACAGGTCTATTTAGGTTGTTCACCTGGTCCTGGTTTAACTTTGGTAAATGGTATTTATCTAAAAAAGCGTCCATTTCTTTTACATTTTCCAGTTTTGTGGCATACAGGCTTTTGTAGTAAGATCTAATGATTCTCTGAATTTCCTCTGTGTCTGTGGTTATGTCTCCCTTTTCATTTCTGATCTTATTAATTTGCAAATTCTCTCTCTGCCGTTTGATTAGTTTGGATAGGGGTTTATCAATCTTGTTGATTTTCTCCAGGAACCAGCTTTTTGATTCATTGATTCTTTCAATTGTTTTCTGTGTTTCTATTTTGTTGATTTCAGCCCTCAGTTTGATTATTTCCAGTCTTCTACCCCTTCTAGGTGAGTCTGCATCTTTTTTTTCTAGAGCTTTCAGGTGGGCTGTTAAGTCTCCAATGTGTGCTTTCTCTGTTTTCTTTAAGTGGGCAGTTAGTGCTATGAACTTTCCTCTCAGAACTGCTTTCATAGTGTCCCATAGGTTTGAGTATGTTGTTTCTTTATTTTCATTGTCTTCAAGGAAGAGTTTAATTTCTTTCTTTATTTCTTCCTTAATCCAGGTATGGTTCAGTAGTTGACTATTCAGTTTCCATGAGTTTGTAGGCTTTCTGGGGGTAGCATTGTTGCTGAATTCTAGCTTTAATCCATGGTGATCTGATAAGATACAGGTGGTTATTAATATTTTTTTGTAACTGTGGATGTTTGCTTTGTTACCGAGTATGTGGTCGATTTTTGAGAAGGTTCCATGAGCTGCAGAGAAGAAGGTATATTCTTTCCTATTTGGGTGGAATATTCTATAGATGTCTGTTAAGTCCATTTGATTCATTACCTCCATTAATTCTCTTATTTCTCTGTTAGGTTTCTGTCTACTTGACCTGTCCATTGGTGAGAGAGGAGTATTAAAGTCTCCTACTATTAATGTGTGCGGTTTGATGGCTGCCTTGAGTTTTAACAATGTTTCTTTTACGTACGTGGGTGCTTTTATATTAGGGGCATAGATATTCAGGATTGAGACTTCATCCTGATGAATTGTTCCTGTTATGAGTAGAAAATGTCCCTCTCCATCTCTCCTGATTGATTTAAGTTTGAAGTCAACTTTGTTAGAAATTAGTATGGCCACCCCTGCTTGTTTCTTAGGTCCATTTACTTGAAAAGCCTTATCCCAACCCTTTACTCTGAGTAAGTGCCTGTCTTTGTGGTTGAGGTGTGTTTCTTGTAAACAGCAGAATGTTGGATCCTGTTTTCGTATCCAATCTTTTAGTCTGTGCCTTTTTATAGGAGAGTTGAGTCCATTGACATTAAGTGATATTAATGACCAGTGGTTGTTAACTCCGGTCATTTTTTAAGTTGTAAATTTTGTGTGTTCCCCTTCTTTGTGTTGCGCTGGTGAAGGGTCTCTAGTTGTCTGAGATATTGTGGTCATTGTTGGACTCCTTGGTTAGTGATTTTCCTTCTATTACTTTCTATAAGGCTGGATTTGTGGCTACGTATTGTTTAAATTTGTTTTTATCCTGGAAAATTTTGTTTTCTCCATTTATAGTGAACGAAAGCTTGGCTGGGTATAGTAGTCTGGGCTTGCATCCATGGTCTCTTAGTTTCTGCAGTACATCTATCCAGGACCTTCTGGCTTTCATGGTTTCCATAGAAAAGTCAGGTGTAAGTCTGATAGGTTTACCTTTATAAGTAACTTGGCCTTTTTCCTTTGCTGCTCTTAGTATTCTTTCTTTATTCTGTATGCTTTGTGTTTTGATTATTATATGGCGAGAGGATGTTTTTTTTTGATCCAGCCTATTCGGTGTTCTGTATGCTTCTTGAACCTTCATAGGTATATCTTTCTTTAGGTTGGGAAAGTTTTCTTCTATAATTTTATTAAATATATTTTCTGGACCGTTGAGCTGCGCTTCTTCTCCTTCTTCTATTCCTATTATTCTTAGGTTTGGTCTTTTTATTGTGTCCCATATTTCCTGAATGTTTTGTGATGAGAATTTGTTGGCCTTGCTGTTTTCTTTGATCAGCGTGTTTATTTTCTCTATGGTATCTTCAGAATCTGAGATTCTTTCTTCTATCTCTTGTATTCTGTTGGTTATGCTTGCTTCTGTAGTCTCTATTCGTTTACCTAGATTTTCCCTGTCCAGCTGGCCTTCTGTTTGTGTTTTCTTCTTTGCCTCCATTTCAGTTTTTAAGTCTTGAACTGTTTCCATTATCTGTTTGATTGTTTTTCCTTGGTTTCCTAGGGTATCATTCACTGATTTACTCAATTCTTCAAACTTTCTGTTATACTTCTCATCCATTTCTATAAGGGCATTTTTTACATGTTGTTTAAGGGCGTCAATCACTTTCATAAAGTCAATTTTATCTACTTCTTCATGATTAAGGTGTTCATGTCCACCTGTTGGGAGGTCGCTGGGTTCTGGTGGTTTCATATAGTTTTTCAGATTGTTAGGTGAATTCTTGCATTGGCGCCTGCCCATCTCTTTCTCCGAATGCTCCCCTCTGGATGTTCTTTTACCGGATCAGGTCTCCTTGCCTACTGATGTACCTTCCCAGTGATGGCTCTCTGCAGTGCTAGCTCTCCTGTTGTTCTAGTGATGTCTCTCCTTGCTTGTTGCAGACAGGCCAGTGAAACAAAGGAAGTCTCGCCTGCCTACTTGCCTTGAGGATTTGCCCCCAGTGCCAGACAGACTGAGCTGGATGGTGTTATGTGCCCAAAGAGGAAAGGGGGCAGAAGGAAGAAGGGTTCTGGATGCAAGCTGGGTGGGACAAGAAGAGAGAGGCAGTATGGGGGGTATAGAGCCCCTGCAGGGAGCCCAGGGAGTATAGGGAGGGGGATGAGGAACTTCAGAGTTCCCTGTCCAGGGCTGCTTCCGCCACCGCTGGTCACAAACTCACCGCACTGGTGTCTCTCCTGGTGCCGAGATCAGATCTCCGTGCAGGTTGGGTAGTTTGTAAACAAAGCGCCTACCTTGGTTGGTGCAGGCGGGCCAGTGAGACAAAGGAGGTCTCGCCTGCCTGCTTGCCCTGAGGATTTGCCCCCAGCGCCAGACAGACTGAGCTGGATGGTGTTATGTGCCCAAAGAGGAAAGGGGACAGAAGGAAGAAGGGTTCTGGATGCAAGCTGGGTGGGACAAGAAGAGAGAGGCAGTATGGGGGGGTAGAGCCCCTGCAGGGAGCCCGGGGAGTATAGGGAGGGGGATGAGGAACTTCAGAGTTCCCTGTCCAGTCACAAACTCACTGCACTGCTGTCACAGAATGGTGTCTTTATTCCCGTATCTTTGTCTACAGATAAACAACCCCAGTCTTGTAGTAGGAGTGCAGGATCCCCTTCAACACTGATGCCATTGGCCTACCCATTCTCTTGCTATTTGTATTCCTTTTGCATTTTTCGCACTTCATGAAATGACCACTATTTTTGAGGTAATATCAGGTTTTGTGGTTTTGAGAACTTTGCACACCATGACTCTAGAAACCTTATCCCTGACGCTGCTCATGAAGCATGTTGATAACTGCAGTGCTCTCTCTGCCTGCAATATAGATATGTTCTGAAAGGAGCTCTCAGTGCTGCATACAAGAGGCCTCTAGAAGTTCATGCTTGTGTTATTCCATGTGGACTATACACACATGTAAAACCTTCAGTGATGTTCAGGCAACTGTGGCCGATTGCATGCTTTCAGTTATTCTTAAGTCTTTGAACTATTATTTTCGTGATCATCAATTCCTGTGTATAAAACAACAACACAATCAGATACATAGTCTACTCAAGTCATGAAGACTAAGTACTTTTGTATTAAAAAATACTTCAAAAGTATTTAAAAATCTTCCTGCTTTTTATCTTCTTATAATTCCTGACTGCCCACAAATAATTCATTTTAATAAAATTTTGTGTTTAGGCTTAGCATTAAGATTTTATTTTGTCTTATTCATAATTTTCTTTACATGAATTGAGCCATGTTATTTTAAGAAATTTATACTAAAAATAATGTTTTGAGGTCTAAGCTGTAGCTCAGCGTGTGCTGGCCTAGCATATATGAGGACCCTGGGTGGGGTTCTTCAGAAATATCAGAAATGAAACTAAAGAGAAATAAATGTGTGCTTACATTAACTATATTTGGAAGTTTAGAAATGTGGTAGTTTGGAAAAATTATAACATGGTGTTCATATTTTATTTCTCCTCTTGTTTGGAAAGTGTCAGAAGATGACCAATACACACAAAAGCTGTGAAGTGGCATGTTTGGTGAATATTTGGGGATTTTGACTCTATTTTTGTGCTACAGATTGCAAATAAGGATGTGTTCTTAAAACCTTTTAAAAAACACTGATTTTTCTTTCATCTTAACTTCCATGATTTTGTTCATAGTGTACTGCAACTTTATCATTATTCAGAATTAGCAACTTGAGCATAATTTTAGCAAGCCATGTAGCCATCACCATAACTCCAAGTAGCCTCCTTTGCCCTTTTGCCAATTTTAAAGAAATGACCCTGAGGATTTTCTTCTGTTTTATAAAATGTTACGTTTGATAAAAGCCAAGAAAGGCAAGTAGCTGTGCAGTTACTAGGGAATGATAATGTAACTGTGGTGAAGCAACAAAGGGTCAGATTCAGTCCATACTTTTCTTTGTGTTTCCTTCTACAAAACAAAATCCTTGGTGGTATATGTAAGTTGCAACCTAAACAAATGTGATTTTCAGGTATCTCCATGCATTTTCATGCATACATTGTGTAAAATCACATTGCCTTCTGGTGTAATGAATTTATGTCCTTGGGGAAATGAGGAAGGAATTCTCGTGTCCTTACTAGCTTTGTCCATGCAGATGTAATGTTCTGGTGCATAGTTTGGGATGCTTACACGTTTCTCTCCCATTTCACCAGCTGCTTTCTCAATTTTTGTATTTCCTGTAAATACCCACAGGAAGTAGAATGTCTGTGCTAATGAGTAACAAGTATGTGTAAAGCACCCAGAAGAATCACAAGAGAACAAATAGCTCTGTTACGTTTTTGGAAAAGGACCCAGAATAGTTGCAGGCTGAGTTTGGGTTCTGTTGAGTTCAAACATTACGTTCATTTCCAGTAAGTGCTTGTTAACCTGTCTCTTTTACTTGCAGGAGAAATTCTGCAGTTCCATGTGATCAGAACACCCCCTGGTCGAGGAAATGTCACTGTTGAGTGGAAAATTGTTGGACAAAATCTCGAAGTCAGTTTTGCCAACTTCACAGGCCAACTCTTCTTTCCTGAGGTAGCACCATGAAGGGAAGTTTTGCCATACATTTTAGAAGAAAATGCAATATTTTGAGGAAAGCAGAGTAGAAAGAACACCACTAGGCTGTATTTATCATCGCTTTGTCCGCTCTATGCCTATCTTGTTTGTGTGTTCCATTGAGACATTTAGCTTGTCTTCGTTTTCACTGCTATGACGTGGAGACAAAGCCCAGTTGCTATCGCCTTGTGCACTGGGTTGAGCATCTAATGACTGGAATGCTGAAAAAGTTTTGTTTTCTCATTTTTCTATCATCACTTTTGCAAGATCTCTTCATGTTAATCCTTTCCCATGTTCATCAATCATTGATAAAGATTTAAATAAAGCCTGGTGGTGGTGGCGCACGCCTTTAATTCCAGCATTCAGGAGGCAGAGGCAGGAGGATCTCTGTGAGTTTGAGGCCAGCCTGGTCTACAAAAGCTAGTTCCAGGACAGGAACCAAAAAACTATGGAGAAACCCTGTCTCGAAAATTAAAAAAAAAAAAAAAAGATTTAAATAGATTGATTCGGATCAATTTCCGGCAGATGGAGCTGTGTTTGACTGCACAACGTCAGTGTAAGGACAATGAAAGCTGGAGCAAGTTTCCATGCAGCAACCACACAACCGAGGTTATTTCTCTCTGTTTGCCGTAGGGGACATTGAATAAAACAATATTTGTACATTTGTTGGATGACAATATTCCTGAGGAGAAAGAAGTTTACCATGTCGTTCTGTACGATGTCAAGACACAAGGTAATTTAGAATTCAGTTTTGAGCTTTTCTTTGGTGTTTTCATTTCAGACCAGAAAGAAACGAGGTGTCTTCTGCCACTGTGTTTAACAAGTGTGTTTGTGCCAAAGTAAAGAAAGTTAGGTTGGAGCCAGCATGGTGCTGTACATCTGTGATCTCAGTGCTTGGAAGGCTGAGGCAGGAGGATTGTGAAGTTCAGTTCCCACTGTAAGTGCAGGTCAGCCAGAACTATAAAGCGAGATACTATCTTTTAGAAAAAGCTACTTTAAATATTATCTGTCCCACAGAAATATTTTGTTGAGAAAACCTCTAGGATGGCATGGAAACACTTATCTCTCTGTGCTGGAGAAAACTATTCTAGTTTTTTTCTATATAGGGCTGGGAAGGTGGCTCAGTGGGCGAAGTATTTGCTGTGTAACCGTGAGGACCCAAGCTCAGACACCCAGAACCAAAGCTGGACACAGTTCTACATACCTGTAATCCCAAACACTCCTACAGCAGGGTGCGAGATGGAGACAGGAGAATCCTTGGGAGCTCACATGCTAGCTAGTCTGGCACATACAATGGCAAATAACAAAAGACCTTGTCCCAGCTGGGCCTTGGTGGCACACACCTTTAATCCCAGCACTTGGGAGGCAGAGACAGGTGGATCTCTGTGAGTTCGAGGCCAGCCTGATCTACAAGAGCTAGTTCCAGGACAGGCTCCAAAGCTACAGAGAAACCCTACCTCAGCAAACCAAAAAAAAAAAAAAAAAAAAAAAACAAAAAAAACCAAAAAACAAAACAAAACAACAAAAACAAAAAAAAACCTTGTCCCAAGTACGTAGGGGAAAAAAACCCTCAAAAACCTCACCCAGGGTTTCGACTGCTGTCCACATGTGCACTGTCATGGTGCGCATGCACACACACATACACACACATGCACGCACACACACACGCACACACACATGCATGCACGCACATGCACGCACACACACACACACACACACACACACACACAGGAACCCACCCGCACTCATCCACAAACAAGCTTAGCAATGATGTCAGATGTTGATGCAGTGCTTAGTCTTCCGAGACTGTCCTGCTGTGTAGACCAGGCTGGCCACAACTTCATGTACTCTGAGTTATCTTCCTACCTCAACCTAAGCAGGGTTTGTTGACATGTTGGATATTTATTTATTGAACAAAATATATTTCTAAAGATAAAAGTTTCTGAATTTGTTTTTCTGTTAGGAAACCAATTTAAATTTTGTACCAATTGCTGTTTATGGATAATTTAAATTTGGCCATTTTTGAGCAAATTGCCTGGGTGGGTTGTTTCCTGTCTATTACTTTCTATAATTTATACAACCAGTATAGTCTGTAATGACAATACCGTCCACACAGAAGAGTTCACAATTTGTTGTGTGGAAGGAAATTGGGATGCTTGTTAGTTTTCAGCCTGCTGTTTTCTCGGAGGGGCCTGAGGACTGGCTAGGCTCTGCGGGCTCAGCAAATATGTAGCATTTTAAGGATTTTGAAGTTTCTGAAAAGGTGTGTTCGATTTCCTGACGGGCTCCTTGATGTATTTAGGAGTCTTGCCTGCGGGAGTCGCTCTGCTTGATGCTCAGGGGTACGCAGCTGTCCTGACGGTAGAGGCCAGCGATGAACCACATGGCGTTCTGAACTTTGCTCTCGCCTCGAGATTTGTTTTGTTACAGGAGGCTAACACAACGATTCAACTATTCATCAACAGAGAATTTGGATCTCTAGGTTTGTGGGAATGAGTGGTAAATGGGATGTCAAGGGAAGGGCCTTTAGAGATTTATTTTTCAAATTCTGTTTTAAATCCATTAGGGAAAATAATGTTCAGGATAGTATTTTGTAGCATCTCTATTTTTACCAAAGAATTTATCTGTTTTCATAGAAATGCTGTGTATCAAACAGCCGTCTAAGTCCCAGGGCAGATAGTGGGCTGCTCGGGGTCTGCCTCCTAGGCTGGGCTCATTCTGTGTGGCTGTTCTTCATGTTTTTCATCATCCCTTTGCGATAAGTCAAGATAGACTAAAGCAAACAAAAGTATACAGGCCCCCGGGTATAGTCTTAAAATTCCTACATTATCACTTTCACTCTGTACTATTGACCAAAACAAGTTCCATTTAGCAAAATGCAAATCCAGAGGCAGGGCCTGCATCTTGGCTGCAGTCCACCATCCCTGTGCTGTAACACATGCGACAGGTATTTGCAATGCATGCGAAAGACTGAGGGATTCGGGCCACTCATGGGACTCACGGTAAAAGGGGAGAGTCCACAAGGAGACATGCTTTAAGGATGTGGAAAATCATAAGATCTTTTCACAACAAATTCCCTTAGGAGCTATCAATGTCACATATGCCACTGCTTCTGGAATACTGAGTTTGAAAAATGAGACATACGGAAATCCAGCGGAGCCAGAGGCTGACTTTGTCCCTGTGATGGGCTTCCTGGTGTTAGAAGAAGGGGAAACAACAGCAGCCATCAACGTCACTGTTCTTGAGGTAAACACGTATGTTATTTCCGTGATCTCATATTAGGTCTAAATAATCACAGGAAAAGTAGAAATGGATGGAATAGTCTATCTATAGCAAATGTGATTAGAGGCTTCTAATAAATGTGTGTTTAGAGGTGGTAATTTTCATGATGATTAAGATTACATAATACCTTTACTTGTCTCTGTATTGAATATTATTGTTTTTTAATAATTTCAAATTTCTTTTGGAAAATTTGAAAACTCTACAGTGTTTAGAGATCTTGAGAATTCATTTGGTTGGTCTCCCCTGCTGGTGACTTTAAATTGGTTTCTTGCTTTCCCTGACTTTTTTTCTTTCAGGTCCCCCAGGAGTTTCCATTTGTGTTTAGATTGGGTAGCCTGCTGCTATGTATTTTATTATAAAACTATTGGATGACAGATAATTTCCTTAGGACCCTTTCCTATAAAGTGACTCTGGCCTAAGAGGATCCAAGGGAGCACTTTGATAATGTCAAAGCATTCCCTGAACCCACAGAGTCATGTAGATCATAATCTTTGTGGGTAAGATTAGTTAAATCAGAAAGAATGGCAAACTCTCCAGAGGCTGATGGCAGAAAATAAGATTATGGTCAAATGTAAACTAATCGTCTTGATTGAAATTGCACTTTAAATGAGTTTCACATGGTGAGATCTTGTGTTTGGGGATTTGGGTTCAGCTATCTAAATGCACTTCTAAGAGGTTATGGAAAAAATTCTGTGGACAGAAAGGGTAAAGATGGTATGGAAGTGAGAATGACTATATACTTGAAGATGCATTTCTGTTATTTTGCATTTTCAAGTTTTATTTAAAACCTTTTATTCTGTCAGAGGCTTTTTATAGTTTTACAATATCATTAGTGATATAAGCTGTATACCCTGTGAGGATAGTTGTCCTGTGGCCCAATGGAACACGAGACAACTAAATCCAACAAAAGGTACTGTCATGTCAGTGTGTAACAGATAAAAGTCACTTCTGAGATGGGCTTTACTTCTCCTGTGCTTAGTGCTGCTTCTTTGTTTTCATTGTTGACTGTGGGACTATCGACTAGTAATAATCACTATCGCTTTCATGTGAGACTATCGATTAATAATAATCTCTATCACTTTCATGCGAGATTATCGATTAATAATAATCTCTATCACTTTCATGCGGGACTATCAATTAATAATAATCTCTATCACTTTCATGCGGGACTATCGATTAATAATAATCTCTATCACTTTCATGCGGGACTATCGATTATTAATAATCTCTATCACTTTCATGCGGGACTATCGATTATTAATAATCTCTATCACTTTCATGCGGGACTATCGATTAATAATAATCACTATTACTGCAAAGGATCCTCGAAGCAGGATATCCTGCATCCACTATTTTTAATGATTACCCACAAACAATACCAGTGTGGTTATTACTTCTCCATGAATACACGGTAGATTTGAGGCCTTGGAAAGTAAACAGCTCGCCTCAGATTTCCAGAAGTTGCCCTCAGCTTCCTGCTGCAAAGCTTACATTGCTTCCACAGCCCCTGTTCCTCCTTCTGAACAACAGGTATTAGGGAACTGGACACCTCTTGCTTACATTGTATTTAAACTGATTAGGTTCATATAGTTAGGTAGCTGATTTGGTTATAAACCGTGTTTAAAGTGTTATAATTTTGAGGTGATTTCATAGTGTTCAACCTAATAACTGCCATATATGTTTAACACTGTTATAGTTACATTTTCTAATTTTAATATTTTTCCTCTTTGTTTTCTATTATGTATTTGCTGTTTATGCATATGCATTTGTAATATAACTTAAAACATCTTACGAGTAATAATTCCTTTGAAATAATTAAAGCTTTTTCTTAATGATTGTAATTTTTGCAGGATGATATACCAGAACTAAAAGAATATTTCTTGGTGAATTTAACTCATGTTGATCTCATTATGGCTCCTCTAACTTCATTTCCTCCCAGACTAGGTAGGGTGACTCTCTTTTGTGACTCTTTTTGCTAACTTCAAGTGAAATGAAGTGACGGCATTTTAAAATCAGAAATATTCCTTGTTAGGTTTGCTATTGTTAGCTATGTGTGAAAATGAGATGCATATTTTAGACTCATTACAATTAGAGACATCATTATTGTGTAAAGCAGTATAAAGACTAATTATTGTGATGCTCTTTGAATTTTACAACTATATTATAGCCAGATCTGCAGTCCACAAAGTAGTAGTACTTCCTTCAAATGCATTTTTCTTTCATTTTCTCTTAAAATATAATTAGCTATTTTCCTAAGCTGTCCACTTTATTTTCTTTTAAGTTAAGCATGTGTTTTGTGTGTTCTGCTTCTTGCTTTTCTGATCTTTGATCTTTTTTCTTTTCATGCTTTTGGAAAACATAATTTATTACAGACTAAAAGGTAAAACCTGAATCTTGGTGTAAACTTACATAGACCCTTCATAAGATACACCCAGGTCCAGCTTGCCACTGTGATGTGTGCGAGGTGGCAGTGAGTAGCATCAGGGTCAGGCTGTGTCACTGCTCCAGCCACGGTCGTAGGTCTACGGGACAAAGTGAGCCCGGGTAAGGAGGAACAACAGAAAGCTTGGACAGGTGTAGCAACCTGAGAACTCCTTTCTAAGGCTTAATGTAACAACTTTGAAAATAGTAGTGTGTTTTCTACATGTCATTGGTTAGTTTTAGATTATTCCGATGACTAAGCTCCTTATGACAAGTGTTAATATAAGATTGTTATCATTCATGCTAGGAGAACAACACAGCACTTCATCTTTCATAGCTCATATCAGTGCAGTCTGAATAGAGCTCTTCCTGGTCTGGTCCTGATTCTGATATGTGGTAGTGCTATCATTTCTCACATCTCCATTTTAACCATGAGACAATGGGAACTACAAGAAACTAGTAACATACTTCAAATTATAACCAGAACATGAAAGAGCTGCTTTTTTCTTATAAACTAAAAGTTTAATTTTTTTTTTTTTGGATTTTTCGTGACAGGGTTTCTCTGTGGTTTTGGAGCCTGTCCTGGAACTAGCTCTTCTAGACCAGGCTGGTCTCGAACTCCCAGAGATCCGCCTGCCTCTGCCTCCCGAGTGCTGGGATTAAAGGTGTGCGCCACCACTGCCCGGCTTAAAAGTTTAATTTTAATAATCTGTGATTTAACTCTCAAAAATTTTTTTGTTTATTTTTGGAATTGTAATTTTATTTCAACACTTCTCCTTTTTTCCTCCTTCCAGACCCTCCCAAAGACTCTTGACTGCTCTCTCTCAAATTCATGGCTTCTTTTTTAAATTTATTGTTATAACATTAATAAATGTGAATTTGTATATACATATATACACATATATATACATATATATTCACAAATAAAATATGTTGAGTCCATACACACATACACATTGTAATTATTTGCTGTGATTTTAGAATGAATGACTGTAATAATAATAATAATAATAATAATAATAATAATAATAATAATAATAATAGAATGTCCACAGGGTATAAATCCTGATTTCATACTGTCTTCTGAACATTATTATTCTCTTCAGTCTAAAGACAGTTGATCTTTTTCTTTATACACCTCAGCAGTTATGATAATTGTCCTTAAGTAAAAGATAAAGCATGTGCACACACACACACACACACACACACCAGAAGGAGAATTGTTTCAATATAGAAGAGCAGCTATGTGTAGTCCACTGAACTGTATGCACAATGGACAGAAATGCAACACAGAGAAGAGAACTGTATTAATTTTTGCTCTATCAAAGCCTTTCTGTAGTAGCCTGTATTAATGTTTTTCTCTATGTCGCTCATTCACACACATATTTTCTGTGACCTCCTTTCACTTTTAAGTTTGTTTTTCTTTTTTCTTCTCTTTCCTACTCTTCCCACTTGTACCACTTTCTCCCTTCCTAAAATACAAAAGAGTGGTAAATACTGTTTCATTTATTCAAAATAAACACCTCTAGCTTGAAATGCCATGTTGTTCTTAGTGAAATAGTTATACATCAGAAACTCTTGATAGTAAAATATTCTTTTTCTAATGTCACCAGCATTGTTTTTCTATTTCCTTAAACATCTTTTCACTACCTATATACCTACATATGAAAATTTATATAGCTTCATTCTTAAATTCTGCGCCAGACAGTGTCTTTAACTATACTTTAAGTGGCATTATATTAACATATAGTCATTTAATACATCTCTGTTTTATCAGACTCAGAAGGCTTGACTGCACAGATTGTCATTGAGGCCAATGACGGTGCCCAAGGTGTAATTGAGTGGCAGCGTAGCAGGTAAACCCAAGGCTGTGTAAGCTCCTCTCTTAATTCTGGATTCTTCCCAGTTACCAAACAGAAATTATGAGAGAAAAATGAATCTGTTCTCTTGATCCCAGATTTGAAGTGAATGAAACCCATGGCACTGTAACCCTGGTAGCCCAGAGGACCAGAGAGGCCCGTGGCGAAGTTTCACTGTTCATGTATGCCCAGAATCTAGAGGCCCAGATGGGGCTGGATTACATGTGCAGTCCTCAGGTAAGGCTCTGCATAACCTATGATGTCATTTATCAGCACTGTCCTTTGAGAATTGTAGTGATGTACATCTTGCATGAATAAATTAATCTTAACAACCAATGTGTACACTGCTCCGTAGTGAGAGCAGACAGAAGATTTCTATACTGTATGGTTCTCTCTGCTGTAATAAGCCTTTGAATTAAGTTTAATGCTATTCTAAATGTCACTCCGAATTCACTATTTTTTGCAGTATTTAATTCTGAAGACTGCTAGGCCATGCATTAACAATGTTAATCGTTAGACTCCCCCAGAGTGTATCATATACAGCTGGGAAACTTACACTCTGCTCTCTCTTTGTTTTGATTTACTAAGACACTTCAAGCCCTTAAAATAGGTTTAAAAATCCTTTTCTGTTTATCTCCTTCATTCCTTAAACAAATGTTTGCTTTCTTCTACTCTGTAAATTTAACTTGAAATATTTTCGATTTAAACAAAAAGATATGTAAAACCGTATGTGTCTGTACACGCATGTGTGCCAGGAGGATTCCAGAAGAAGGTGTCAGATCACTGGAGCTATACTTTCAGGAATTTACAAGCTGCATGGTGAAGGTTCTGAGGACCCAACTTGGGTCCTCTGAAAGAAGAGCTAATGCATTTAGCTGCTAAGCCATCTCCACAGCCCTTATAATAGCTTATTCTCTACATCAGGAGTTATGTGGTGTTGCTTTCTAAACATTTTATGAAAACTCAGAGTCAATTTAAGTACATGGTCTTCTATCTTTTTGACTAGATTCTTCATTTTGCTGATGGAGAAAGGAATAAACCCGTGGAGGTTGTGATCCTGGACGATGACATTCCAGAAGGAGATGAAAGGTTTCAGTTGATATTAACAAACCCTTCTCCTGGACTAGAGCTGGGGAAAAATATAATTGGTAATTAGTCATTTCTTTCCCACAGTCTACTTTTTCCTGTCTCAGCTTCTGCAGTGTGAAGGCAAGAGGGATGAGCCTCTTCCTAGTCTCATAAAGAAAGCCTCCCAAGTCCTACATTTAGGTGTCCTGTCAGTGATAATGAGTTGACCCTGTGAGTTTGTGAATATGAAAACAAGGTCAGAGTAGGTTGACACAACAGAAAACCTCGTGAATCTATGGAGTTTTGTAGAAAGAAAACCTATTTATTTGTGTACTTATTATAATTTTTTATTCTTTGACAATTTTATATACATTTACAATGAAATATACTTGTATCCACCCACACTTCCCCCCTCCACTTCCCCTTGGATCGCTCTCCTCCAACATGTCCTATTGATGGAGGCTGCTTGTTCGTTTCCTGGCCACCCAGACCCGAAATAATCACACGGAAACTGTATTAATTATAACACTGCTTGGCCAATTAGCTCATGTATATTTCTAACTAATTCTTACATCTTGACTTAACCCATTTCTATTAATCTATGTATTACCATGAGGTTCATGGTTGACCAGTAAGGTTCTCTAGCATCTGTCTCCTTCAGCAGCTACATGGTGTCTCCCTGACCTGCTTTATTTTTTCCAATATTTAGTTTAGCTTTCTTGCCTAGCTCTATTCTGCCCTGCTGTAGGCCAAAGCAGGTTTTTTCATTAACCAATAAAAGCAACACATATACAGAAGGATTACCCATGCCATTTCTCCTTTTTTGTCCAAATAAAACAGAAGGTTTTAATTTTAACATAGTAAAATAAAAAACAGGTATCAAACAAGAATTACAGTTGCAATATTTATATCTACTTTATCTTTTATCATAACTAAGGAAAACTATAATTACAACTATCTATTCTTTAACTCTATCAAAGACCCCAGAAGGATATAATATTACCTAAGTAAATAGGAAGTGCATTGTAAGCAACTTTCAAAACTCTACAATTGACAGAGACTTCTCACTGCCTGGAAAGTCACCCAAAGTTATTCTGTATCATTACAACATCCATTTTCAGCCTTCAGGACTATAGTATATTGCAGATTTTTCCATGAAGCAGAACATTTGAAAGATTGTTTCACCTCTATTGGCAATTTGTCAGTCACTTTCTCCTGTATTCTGCAGAATGTCTGACAGACTCTTTCATGAATCAGGAACCATAAGTGACTGTATTACCTCTAGGCAAGTTCAGCAGTCATATTTCTGTCAGTCCTGTATGTCCAGTTCATACAGCATACCATCACACAGTCCAGGAAATAGCATTTTCTTGCCCAAATGAGTAAAAATCTACAGAAGGAGCCTCTTTGATGCCCATCATTTTCTTGAAGTAGATTGGTGCTGCCAGGAACAGATGTGTCTCATTTTCATGAAAAGTCCTAAGTTCTTTTTTTTTTTTTTTATTCTTTTTTAATTAAAATTTCCACCTGCTCCCCGTTTCCCATTTCCCTCCCCTCCTCCCAAATATTGCCCCCTCCCCCCACTCCCCTCCCCCTATCCCCACTCCTCTTCTCCTCCCCCCACACCATTCCCCCTCCCTCTCGATACTGAAGAGCAGTCCAAATTCTCTGCCCTGCGGGAAGACGAAGGTCTTCTATCTACGTCCAGGAAGGTGAGCTTCTAAACAGGCTAAGCTCCCACAAAGCCAGTTCATGTATTAGGATTGAAACCTAGTGCCATTGTCCTTGGCTTCTCATCAGTCTTCATTGACCGCCATGCTCAGAGAGTCCGGAATCAACCCATGCTTATTCAGTCCCAGACCAGCTGGCCTTGGTGGGCTCCTAATAAATCAGTTCCACTGTCACAGTGGGTGGGTGCATCCCTCGTGGTCCTGATTTTTTGCTCTTGTTCTCCCTCCTTCTGCTCCTCATGGACCTTAAGAGCTCAGACCGTTGCTCCAAATTGAGAATCTGTCTCTACCTCGATCCATCGCCAGATGAAGGTTCTAAGGTGATATGCAAGATATTCATCAGTATAGGATAGGGTCATTTCAGGTTCCCTCTCCTTAGTTGCCCAAGGTACCAGCTGGGGACATATTCCTGGACACCTGCGAACCCCTCTAGAGTCAAGTCTCTTGCCAACCCTAAGATGGCTCCCTTAGATAGGATATATACTTCGCTGCTCCCGTATCCATCCTTCCTATATCCCAACCATCCCAATCCCCCGAGCTCCTCCCATCCTCCCCTTCTCATATTTCTCATCCCATTTCCCCTTTGCCCCATGCCACCTCACCCGCAAGTTCCCAGTTTTTGCCCTGCAATCTTGTCTACTTCCCCCTCTCCATGCGGATGACTATATGATTTTCTTTGGGTTCACTTTCTTATTTAACTTCTATAGGATCACACATTATATGCTTAATGTCTTTTATTTATGGCTAGAAACCGATTATGAGTGAGTATATCCCATGTTCCTCTTTTTGGGTCTGGGATACCTCACTCAGGATAGTGTTTTCTATTTCCATCCATTTGCACGCAAAATTCGAGAAGTCATTGTTTTTTACTGCTGAGTAGTACTCTAATATGTATATATTCCACACTTTCTTCATCCATTCCTCCATTGAAGGGCATCTAGGTTGTTTCCAGGTTTTGGCTATTACAAACAATGCTGCTATGAACATAGTTGAACAGATACTTTTGTCATTTGATGTGGCATCTCTTGGGTATATTCCCAATAGTGGTATTACTGGATCTTGGGGTAGGTTGATCCCAAATTTCCTGAGAAATCGCCACACTGATTTCCAAAGTGGTTGCACAAGTTTGCATTCCCACCAGCAATGAATGAGTGTGCCTCTTTCTCCACAACCTCTCCAGCAAAGGCTATCATTGGTGTTTTTGATTTTAGCCATTCTGACAGGTGTAAGATGGTATCTCAAAGTTGTTTTAATTTGCATTTCCCTTATCGCTAAGGAGGTTGAGCATGACCTTAGGTGTCTTTTGGCCATTTGAATTTCTTCTGTTGAGAATTCTCTGTTCAGATCAGTGCCCCATTTTTTTATTGGGTTCATTAGCATTTTAAAGTTTAGTTTCTTGAGTTCTTTATATATTTTGGTGATCAGACCTTTGTCTGTTGCAGGGTTGGTGAAGATCTTCTCCCAGTCAGTGGGTTGCCTTTTTGTCTTAGTGACAGTGTCCTTTGCTTTACAGAAGCTACTCAGTTTCAGGAGGTCCCATTTATTCAATGTTGCCCTTAATGTCTGTGCTGCTGGGGATAAACGTAGGAAGTGATCTCCTGTACCCATATGTTGTAGAGTACTTCCAACTTTTTCTTCTATCAGGTTCAGTGTGTTCAGACTAATATTGAGGTCTTTAATCCATTTGGACTTGAGTTTTGTGCATGGTGATAGATATGGATCTATTTTCATTCTTCTACACGTTGACAACCAGTTCTGCCAGCACCATTTGTTGAAGATGCTCTCTTTTTTCCATTGAATACTTTTAGCTCCTTTATCAAAAATTAGGTGTTCATAAGTTTGTGGGTTAAAATCAGGGTCTTCTACTCGGTTCCATTGATCGACTTCTCTGTTTTTATGCCAATACCAAGCTGTTTTCAATACTGAGGCTCTGTAATAGAGTTTGAGGTCAGGGATGGTAATGCCTCCAGACGATCCTTTATTATATAAGATTGTTTTGGCTATCCTGGGTTTTTTGTTTCTCCATATAAAATTGATTATTGTCCTCTCAAGATCTGTGAAGAATTTTGATGAGATTTTAATGGGGATTGCATTGAATCTATAAATTGCCCTTGGTAGAATTGCCATTTTTACTATGTTGATCCTCCCTATCCAAGAGCAAGGGAGATCCTTCCATTTTCTGGTATCCTCCTCAATTTCTTTCTTCATTGACTTAAAGTTCTTGTCAAATAGATCCTTTACTTCCTTGGTTAGGGTTACCCCAAGATATTTTATGCTATTTGTGGCTATCGTGAAGGGTGATGCTTCTCTGATTTCCCTCTCTGCTTCCTTATCCTTTGTGTATAGGAGGGCAACTGATTTTTTGGAATTGATCTTGTATCCTGCAACGCTACTAAAGGTGTTTATCAGCTGAAGGAGTTCTTTGCTGGAGTTTTTGGGGTCGCTTATGTACACTATCATATCGTCTGCAAATAATGAAAGTTTAACTTCTTCCTTTCCGATTTGAATCCCTTTGATCCCCTTATGTTGTCTTATTGCTATTGCTAGAATTTCAAGCACTATATTAAAGAGGTATGGAGAGAGTGGACAACCTTGTCGTGTTCCTGATTTTAGTGGAATAGCTTTGAGTTTCTCTCCATTTAATTTGATGTTAGCTGACGGCTTGCTATAAATAGCTTTTATTATATTTAGGAACGACCCTTGTATTCCTAATCTCTCTAAGACCTTTATCATAAAGGGATGTTGAATTTTGTCAAATGCTTTTTCCGCATCTAATGAAATGATCATATGGTTTTTTTCTTTCAGATTATTTATATGATGGATTACATTGATAGATTTTCGTATGTTGAACCAGCCCTGCATCTCTGGGATGAAGCCTACTTGATCATAATGGATAATTTTTCTTTTTCTTTTTTTTTTTTTTTTTAAATATTTATTTATTATGTATACAATGGTCTATCTGTGTGTATGCCGAAGGCCAGAAGAGGGCACTAGACCCCATTACAGATGGTTGTGAGCCACCATGTGGTTGCTGGGAATTGAACTCAGGACCTTTGGAAGAGCAGGCAATGCTCTTAACCACTGAGCCATCTCTTTTTCTAATGTGTTCTTGGATTCGGTTTGCCAGTATTTTATTGAGTATTTTTGCGTCGATGTTCATGAGTGAGATTGGCCTGTAGTTCTCTTTCTTGGTTGTGTCTTTGTGTGGTTTTGGTATCAGAGTAACTTCAGCTTCATAAAAGGAATTTGGCAATGACTTCTCTGTTTCAATATTGTGAAATACATTAAGGAGTATAGGTATTAGGTCTTCTTGGAAGTTCTGGTAGAATTCTGCATTAAAGCCGTCTGGACCTGGGCTTTTTTTGGTGGGAAGGTTTTTTATAACAACTTCTAATTCTTCGCGACTAACAGGTCTATTTAGATTGTTCACCTGGTCCTGGTTTAACTTTGGTATATGGTACTTATCTAAAAAAGTGTCCATTTCTTTTACATTTTCCAATTTTGTGGCATACAGGTTTTTGTAGTAAGATCTAATGATTCTCTGAATTTCGTCTGTGTCTGTGGTTATGTCTCCCTTTTCATTTCTGATTTTGTTAATTTGCGTATTCTCTCTCCGCCGTTTGATTAGTTTGGATAGGGGTTTATCAATCTTATTGATTTTCTCCAAGAACCAGCTTTTTGTTTCATTGATTCTTTGGATTGTTTTCTGTGTTTCTATTTTGTTGATTTCAGCCCTCAATTTGATTATTTCCAGTCTTCTACTTCTCCTAGGTGAGTCTGCTTCTTTTCTTTCTAAAGCTTTAAGGTGGGCTATTAGGTCTCCAATGTGTGCTTTCTCCGTTTTCTTTATGTGGGCACTTAATGCTATGAACTTTCCTCTTAGCACTGCTTTCATAGTGTCCCATAGGTTTGAGTATGTTGAGTCTTCGTTTTCATTGAATTCAAGAAAGACTTTAATTTCTTTCTTTATTTCTTCCTTGATCCAGGTGTGGTTCAGTAGTTGACTGTCCAATTTCCATGAGTTCATAGGCTTTCTGGGGATAGCATTGTTGTTGAATTCTAACTTTAATCCATGGTGATCTGATAAGACACAGGTGGTTACCGATATTTTTTTGTAACTGTGTAAGTTTGCTTTGTTACCGAGTATGTGGTCTATTTTCGAGAAGGTTCCATGAGCTGCAGAGAAGAAGGTATATTCTTTCTTATTTGAGTGGAATGTTCTATAGATGTCTGTTAAGTCCATTTGATTCATTACCTCCCTTAATCCTCTTATTTCTCTGTTAGGTTTCTGTCTGATTGACCTGTCCATTGGTGAGAGAGGAGTGTTGAAATCTCCTACTATTAGTGTGTGTGGTTTGATGACTGCCTTGAGTTTTAGTAACGTTTCTTTTACATAAGTGGGTGCTTTTATATTAGGGGCATAGATATTCAGGATTGAGACTTCATCCTGGTGAATTGTTCCTGTTATGAGTAAAAAATGTCCATCTCCATCTCTTTTGATTGATTTTAGTTTGAAGTCAACTTTCTTAGAAATTAGTATGGCCACACCTGCTTGTTTCTTAGGTCCGTTTGCTTGATAAACCTTTTCCCAGCCCTTTACTTTGAGTAGATGTCTGTCTTTGTGGTTGAGGTGTGTTTCTTGTAAGCAACAGAATGTTGGATCCTGTTTTCGTATCCAATCTCTTAGCCTGTGCCTCTTTATAGGTGAGTTGAGTCCATTGATATTAAGTGATATTAATGACCAGTGGTTGTTAACTCCCGTCATTTTTCCTTTCTTTCTTTCTTTCTTTTGGTAGTAGAGTTTGTGTGTTTCCCTTCAAGTTGTGCTGGTGAAGGGTCATTAGATGTCTGAGTTATTGTGGGCATTGTTGGACTCCTTGGTTTGTGATTTTCCTTCAATTACTTTCTGAAGGGCTGGATTTGTGGCTACGTATTGTTTAAATTTGTTTTTATCCTGGAAAATTTTGTTTTCTCCATTTATAGTGAACGAAAGCTTGGCTGGGTATAGTAGTCTGGGCTTGCATCCATGGTCTCGTAGTTTCTGCAGTATATCTATCCAGGACCTTCTGGCTTTCATGGTTTCCATAGAGAAATCAGGTGTAAGTCTGATAGGTTTACCTTTATAGGTAACTTGACCTTTTTCCTTTGCAGCTCTTAATATTCTTTCTTTATTCTGTATGTTTTGTGTTTTGATTATTATATGACGAGGAGATGTTTTTTTTTGATCCAGTCGATTTGGTGTTCTGTATGCTTCTTGGACCTTCAAAGGAATATCTTTCTTAAGGTTGGGAAAGTTTTCTTCTATAATTTTATTAAATATATTTTCTGGACCGTTGAGCTGTAGATCTTCTCCTTCTTCTATCCCTATTATTCTTAGGTTTGGTCTTTTTATTGTGTCCCAGATTTCCTGAATGTTTTGTGATGAGAATTTGTTGGTTATGCTGTTTTCTTTGATGAGAGTGTTTATTTTCTCTATGGTATCTTCAGTGTCTGAGATTCTTTCTTCTATCTCTTGTAATCTGTTGGTGGTACTTGTCTCTGTAGTTCCTGTTCGTTTATTCAAATTTTCCATCTCCATCCTTCCCTCGGTTTGTGTTTTCTTTATTACTTCCACTTCATTCTTCAAGTCTTGAACCGTTTCCCTTACCTGTTTGATTACTTTTTCTTGTTTCTCTTGGTTTTCTTGGGTATCTTTGAGAGATTTATTCATTTCCTCTACCTTTTTGTTTGTAATCTCTAATTGGTTGTGGCAGTTTTTCACCTCCTGTTTAAGGTCCTCTATTATTTTCATAAAATTCACTTTTGAGTCGAATTCTTCTAATTCTTCTGGATTAGGGTGTACACTTCTCATTTCGGGATTCCTGGATCCTGGTGATGTCACGTTGCCTTTCAAGTTGTTGGGGGAATTCTTGCATTGGCGCCTGCCCATCTTTTCCTTCAAGTGGAGCCAGGAGAGGCCTGATGTCTTGGACCAGTCTTTGCTGTGACTAACTCTCTAGGTGTATCTCCTCAGTGTAGGGGCAAAAACCGTTCCCTTCCAGATGAACTCCTCAACACCAAAACATGGATGCGTGGTATTCCAATGACCCGCGTAAAGAAGGCCGAATGCAAGGGGTCGGGCGGGGTCGAGTAGAACACAGGCGACACTGCAGTACAAGCTGGAGGTGCCTGCACTCCCTTTCGGGGGTTGCTGAGGCCTGCCCGCTGGGCAGGCACTCACTGCTCTGGTTGGGTAGCCTTAGTGTAGGGGCGTTTGTGCTCTCTACCGGGACCGTCCGCCCCAGGATAGTACACACTCACCCGTCCCGATGAAACTTCTCGGCAGCTACACAGGAACTCCTGGATGCCCCAATGAGCCAGGGACTAAGGGAAGTAGGGCGCAGGCAGAGCAGGTCCAGGAGATCACAGCAGAGACTGCAGCCCCAGCAGCAGGGGCCCGCTTTCCCTGGTGGGGACCTTGAGGCCTGCCCTCTAGTCAGGCACTCACTACTCTGGGTTGGTAGCCTTAGTGAAAGGGCAGGAAACTGTTCCACAGTAAAGGACCTTGCAGACAAGGCAGGCTTGGGGGTGGGGGTTGGGGGTGGGTGTGTAGGAAAGAAAGCCTTGCAGCAGGAGCTGGGGGGGGGGGGCGTTTGTGCTCTCTACCGGGACAGTGCGCCCCAGGATAGCACACACTCACCCATCCAGATGGGACTTCTCAGCACCTATGCAGGGATTCCTGGTGGCCCCAATGAGCCAGGGACCAAGGGAAATAGGGGGCAGGGAGAGCAGGTCCAGGAGATCACAAGCAGAGACTGCAACCCCAGCAGCAAGGGCCTGCTTCCCCTGGTGGGGACCTTGAGGCCTGCCCTCTAGTCAGGCACTCACTGGTCTGGGCTGGTAGCCTTAGTGAAAGGGCAGGAAACTGTTCCACAGCTAAGGACCTTGCAGACAAGGCAAGCTTGGGGGTCAAGTCCTAAGTTCTTAAAAAACATTTTAAATGTCATATTCTGTTAGTCTTTGAAAGATTTGAAGAATACCTATCCATCTGAAATATATTTCTGTATATCTAGAAAATTTAACTAACATGATTACAAGCTTGACTATTATAGATGACTATCTATTTACCTGTATATTTTAATTATACATTACATTTTCAAATGAGCTGCAGATACAATACCTTAATCAAGAACAGAAATATACATACAACAAAATTTACCTTAAATTTGCATCAATACACCAAGATCCATACCAAAGCAAAGTATTCATCTCTATATCATAATCCCCTTTAAATATAAACAAACACTTATAAATGATATTTGAGAATTTGGGCATAGTTCTCTCCAAATTTCTTCCTGATTTTTGTTGGATGAAGTAATTTTGGGGATTGCAGAGACCTTTCAGGGATCTTAGTCCATCAAACAATATTAACCTGGAAGGAATTTATAGGTTCTCATCTTTTGTGGAAACAAAAACAGAACCTCTTTTCCAAAGCAACTTATTTTTTGAGCCAAATTTTGAAGTCAAGATACCTTTAAAGTATATATGTTGGTTTAGCTTAGCAGCCCATACAATGAAATGTCTTGTTGTACTTAGCTCATTCACAGTCAAAAAATTCAAAGAAAATACAATAATACACATAATCCATAATTTCTGTGTATTCCATATTTACGTGGCTTATTTGTCTTTACTTTAATCTATGACTGTCTATACTCTGTCTCTTTAAAGACTTTGTTTTATTTTTAAAACTATTTACTTCCTTTTATTTTTCCTCTCTCTCTCAAGCCTACATACATTTATCCAACACCGTGACCCATTTATAATACTTTTCCAACTGAATTTGTCTTTGTTGTGTATCTGTAATAATTTTCTGACCAGGAGTGCTTTTAAAATGGTGAGCAGCTTTGTTGCAGTGGTCCTGGATGCTGGATCTGCCTCTCTTAGACTTTCAATATGCCAGAGATAGTTCACTGCTGGCTCTGGGACTGCTGGTAGGAGCTGTCCTCAGCTGTGGGTAGCACCGTATAGCATATAAACCCTTTTCATCTGAGTAAAAGCTAAATTCGCTATGCAGCACAGTGTGTGGCCTGGAAATATCTCTGTGTATGGTGGCAGGAATCTGCCATGCTCTCCTGCTTGTGTACTCCTAGCAGAACCAATCCTATTGCCTGCCCAGGTGTGTGTGGGGGTGCTGAACTGTGGGCATGGTCTCAGCTATGTTCCTCTCAACCCTGAATGGGCACACAAGCACCCAAACCTTAAGTGTGTGGTCTGGGCATCAGCCCCAAACATTTGTTGGGCACCATGTAGACCCAGAGAGGGTGCTTGTTTGTTTCCCAGATGCCCAGAAATTTGATTAATTACAACACTGTTTGGCTAATTAGCTCATGCATATTTCTAACTAACTCTTACATCTTGAGTTAACTCATTTTTATTAATCTATGTATCACCACAAGGCTCATGATTTACCAGTAAGGTTCTTTGGTGTCTGTCTCCTTCAGTCACTACATGACATCTCTCTGACCCCTCTTTCTTTCTCACAGCATTCAGTTTAGTTTTCCTGCCTGTCTCTATTCTGCCCTGCTGTAGGCCAAAGCAGTTTTATTCATTACCTAATTAAAGCGACAAATATACAGAATAACTTCCCATACCAATGTCTCCCTCCTAACTTCCTGTTATCGCCTTCATTTTGTTTCTCCTCCTTGTTGTCATCATGTCTTTTTCCTCCTGTAATCCTAATACTCAGAGGGTAGATGCAGGAAGATTATGAGTTCAAGGACATCCTTAGCTTACATCTGAAATGCAAAGTCAGCCTGAACTTCATAAGAGTTTGTTTTTGAAAAAAAGCTAGTATAAGTGGGTGGGGCAGAAGCTCTGTGGAGGAAAACACATAGCATTTGAGAAGACTGGTACCCATGGTCAGGGTTTGCATTGGATTTTTCCAGGGTCCTGACCTCTTATTCAAGAATTAAATAGAATTCACACACATTGCAAAGTAGCAAGGAAGGGTCATTCAAAAGCAAAGAGATAGAACAGATTAGAATTCAGTGTTAAGACTGACATTACACCACATTCATGAGGGTATTATGGTCTGTTGGGGCATCTGTGTGTGGGGTTTAGGAGAAAGGAGAGTTGGGAATCTGGGATGGATACTGTGAGGGGAGATGCTCAGTGGGTTGATACAGACTTCCCAGTAGCTGAATGCCTCTGTATTCCTCTCTTTCTCTTGATGGGGTGACTGGTCCAGAGATCCATACTCCTTGGAAGCTTTACTGACCATAAAGTGTACCACCATATTAGTGGATCCAAATTCATTGTCTCAGCAGTAAATGGAGCTTGTCAGAGTGTTCATTGAGGACAAATCTACCACAATCAAAATTATAAGACTAACTGTCACTGTTTAGGTTGCAGGATATAACCTGTTCCCCGGGATAGCCCAAGACCACTGGGGACCCCGTGGCACCTGTTATTTCCCTTTATTGATGTCACTGAGTCTGGCAGCTTTTTCTAGGCAGCTGGTCACATTCACAACAGACACACTGAGGACAGGAACACAGAAAGCCATTCCAGTGAATGTCCCATTCAGCTCTGGGATGTCCTTATCTACATCCCAGCGGGATTTGTAAGGTGGTATCTGTACAGCTCTACAACCATGATACTGCAGTTTTCCTGAGATGCCATCCACAGTTTTTTGGGTAGCAGTAATGGCATGGCATGGATTGTGGTCATGGGTCCCTCCCTTCATGGTGCTGAAGTTGTAATGGAAAGGGATAGAAGTACAGTTCTAAACACTTTGTGGTACAGGAGGCATTGCTAACTTTCATATTCCTCATGTTCATGTCCATCACAAACTATATTAATTGCAACATATTAATACTCTGTATTTTACACCTTTATGTAGCTTTTAAAAAACTCTATTTCTTTTATTTTTATTTTTAATTTTTGGAGGTTTTTTTTTTTTTGAGACAGGGTTTTTCTATGCTCTTTGGCTGTCCAGAATCTCACTCTGTAGACCATGTTTGACTGAAACACACAGAAATCCACCTGCCTCTGTGCCCCCAAGTGCTGGGATTAAAGGCATGTGTCACCATACCTGATTATAATTCTTTTTTAAGGACTCTCTATCCTTTTTCTTTTCTCTTCCAAGCCTACGTATATTTTAAACACTCTGTAAGCCATTTGCTATTTGATATAGCTAGGATTAAAGCTGTAGCTTTGGCAGCTAGGTCCAACCCCCTCATTGGCTTCCTAAGAGACTAGCTTCATGGTTGAGCTACTAGTGGGAGTCATGTGTGTTTTTTTTAAACTACATCTCTGTGAATATTTTAGATCCATACCACCACCAAGAAGCCTGTTGTTGGCTGCTGATGAACACCATTTAAGTGTTTGTTGGCAGAGCCTCTTAAAAGAGCTGTGAGGTTTTTGCTGCTAATACTGAGTCTCTCTTAAAGGACCTGCACCTCTGCTTGCTGACAGCAAACAGAACCCACGAGAGACAATGCTGCTACCAAAAAAACGTGCTCAATTCTGTTCTTTTTTATCTAGAATTCCTCTCAAGCTCTCTCAGGTTTTATGTGGATGTAGTTGCACCACGATGGTGCCTTTTATAGGAGACTGTGCTTTCATTTCCCAGACACCCAGACCCAAATAATCACATAGAAACTATGTTAATTATAAAACTGTTTGACCAATAGCTCAGGCATATTCCTAGCTAGCTCTTATAACTTAAATTAACCAGACAGTTATATTATTTTACTATATTCTTAGGGAATATGTACAATTTTGATTTTATATGATTATTTTTAATATAGAAATAAATTTTTATTGATAATTATAATATGTGAGATACTTATATAAATTTACTTTAAAAAATTTATTTATTTATTTATTAAAGATTTCTGCCTCCTCCCTGCCACCACCTCCCATTTTCCTTCCCCTCCCCTAATCTAGTCCCCCTCCATCGTCAGCCCTAAAAGCAATAGGGTTCCGTGCCCTGTGGGAAGTCCAAGGACCACCCACCTCCATCCAGGTCTAGTAAGGTGAGCATCCAAACTGCCTAGGCTCCCACCAAGACAGTACGTACAGTAGCATCAAAAACCCATCTCCAAAGCTACAGAGAAACCCTGTCTCGAAAAACCAAAAAAAAAAAAAAAAAAAAAAAAAAACCCATTGCCATTGTTCTTGAGTTCTCAGTAATCCTCATTGTCCACTATGTTCAGTGAGTCCGGTTTTATCCCATGCTTTTTCAGACCCAGGCCACCTGGCCTTGGTGATTTCCCGATAGAACATCCCCATTGTCTCAGTGTGTGGGTGCACCCCTCACGGTCCTGAGTTCCTTGCTTGTGCTCTCTCTCCTTCTACTCCTCATTTGGACCTTGGGATCTCAGTCCGGTGCTCCAATGTGGGCCTCTGTCTCTGTCTCCTTTCATCGCCTGATGAAGGTTAATATTCAGGAGGATGCCTATATGTTTTTCTTTGGGTTCACCTTCTTATTTAGTTTCTCTAGGATCACAAATTATAGGCTCCATGTCCTTTATTTATGGCTAGAAACCAAATATGAGTGAGTACATCCCATGTTCCTCTTTTTGGGTCTGGCTCACCTCACTCAGGATAGTATTTTCTATTTCTGTCCATTTGCATGCAAAATTCAAGAAGTCATTGTTTTTTACTGCTGAGTAGTACTCTAATATGTATATATTCCATACTTTCTTCATCCATTCTCCCCTTGAAGGGCATCTAGGTTGTTTCCAGGTTCTGGCTATTACAAACAATGGTGCTATGAACATAGTTGAGCATATACTTTTGTTGTATGATAGGGCATCTCTTGGGTATATTCCCAAGAGTGGTATTGCTGGGTCCAGGGGTAGGTTGATCCCGACTTTCCTGAGAAACCGCCATATTGCTTTCCAAAGTGGTTGCACAAGTTTGCATTCCCACCAGCAATGGATGAGTGTACCCCTTTCTCCACAACCTCTCCAGCAAAGGCTATCATTGGTGTTTTTTATTTTAGCCATTTTGACAGGTGTAAGATGGTATCTTAAAGTTGTCTTGATTTGCATTTCCCTGATCGCTAAGGAAGTTGAGCATGACCTTAAGTGTCTTTTGGCCATTTGAACTTCTTCTGTTGAGAATTCTCAGTGCCCCATTTTATAATTGGGTTGATTAGCCTTTTACGGTCTAGTTTCTTGAGTTCTTTATATATTTTAGAGATCAGACCTTTGTCAATTGCGGGGTTGGTGAAGATCTTCTCCCAGTCAGTGGGTTGCCTTTTTGTCTTAGTGACAGTGTCCTTTGCTTTACAGAAGCTTCTCAGTCTCAGGAGGTCCCATTTATTCAATGATGCCCTTAATGTCTGTGCTGCTGGGGTAAGAAGTGGTCTCCTGTGCCCATGTGTTGTAGAGTACTTCCCACTTTCTCTTCTATCAGGTTCAGTGTATTGGGACTGATATTGAGGTCTTTAATCCATTTGGACTTGAGTTTTGTGCATGGTGATAGATATGGATCTATTTTCATTCTTCTACAGGTTGCCATCCAGTTTTGCCAGCACAATTTGTTGAAGATGCTCTCTTTTTTCCATTGTATACTTTTAGCTCCTTTATCAAAAATCAGGTGTTCATAGGTTTGTGAGCTAAAGTCAGGGTCTTCTATTCGATTCCATTGGTCGACTTCTCTGTTTTTATGCCAATACCAAGCTGTTTTCAATACTGTAGCTCTGTAATAGAGTTTGAAGTCAGGAATGATAATGCCTCCAGACGATCCTTTATTGTATAGGATTGTTTTGGCTATCCTGGGTTTTTTGTTTTTCCATATAAAGTTGGTTACTGTCTTCTCCAGATCTGTGAAGAATTTTGATGGGATTTTGATGGGGATTGCATTGAATCTATAGATTGCTTTTGGTAGAATTGCCATTTTTACTATGTTGATCCTCCCAATCCAAGAGCAAGGGACATCCTTCCGTTTTCTGGTGTCCTCTTCAATTTCTTTCTTCAAAGACTTAAAGTTCTTGTCAAATAGATCTTTCACTTCCTTGGTCAGAGTTACTCCAAGATATTTTATGCTATTTGTGACTATTGTGAGAGGTGATGATTCTCTTATTTCCCTCTCTGCTTCCTTATCCTTAGTGTATAGGAGGGCAACTGATTTTTTGGAGTTGATCTTGTATCCTGCCATATTACCAAAGGTGTTTATCAGCTGTAGGAGTTCTTTGGTAGAGTTTTTGGGGTCACTTATGTATACTATCATATCATCTGCAAATAACGAAAGCTTAACTTCTTCCTTTCCAATACGAATCCCCTTGATCACCTTATGTTGTCTTATTGCTATTGCTAGAACTTCAAGCACTATATTGAAGAGGTATGGAGAGAGTGGACAGCATTGTTGTGTTCCTGATTTTAGTGGGATGGCTTTGAGTTTTTCTCCGTTTAATTTAATGTTAGCTGTCGGCTTGCTGTAAATAGCTTTTATTATATTTATGTATGACCCTTGTATCCCTAATCTCTCCAAGATCTTTATCATAAAGGGGTGCTGAATTTTGTCAAATGCTTTTTCAGCATCTAATGAAATGATCATATGGTTTTTTTCTTTCAGTTTATTTATATGGTGGATTACATTGATAGATTTGCATATGTTGAACCAGTCCTGCATCCCTGGGATAAAGCCTACTTGATCATAATGGATAATTTTTCTAATGTGTTCTTGGATTCAGTTTGCCAGTATTTTATTGAGAATTTTTGCGTCGATGTTCATGAGTGAGATAGGCCTGTAATTCACTTTCTTGGCTGGGTCTTTGTGTGGTTTTGGTATCAGGATAACTGTAGCTTCATAAAAGGAATTTGGCAATGACTCTTCTGTCTCTATATTGTGAAATACATTAAGGAGTATAGGTATTAGCTCTTCTTGGAAGTTCTGGTAGAATTCTGGGCCTGGGCTTTTTTTGGAAGGGAGGTTTTTAATAACAGCTTCTAATACTTCACGACTAACAGGTCTATTTAGATTGCTTACCTGGTCTTGGTTTAACTTTGGTATATGGTACTTATCTAAAAAATGTCCATTTCTTTTGCATTTTCCAGTTTTGTGGCATACAGGCTTTTGTAGTAAGATCTAATGATTCTCTGAATTTCCTCTGTGTCTGTGGTTATGTCCCCCTTTTCATTTCAGATCTTATTTATTTGCATGTTCTCTCTCTGTCGTTTAGTTTGGATAGGGGTTTGTCAATCTTGTTGATTTTCTCCAAGAACCAACTTTTTGTTTCATTGATTCTTTGGATTGTTTTCTGCGTTTCTATTTTGTTGATTTCCGCCCTCAGTTTGATTATTTTTAGTCCTCTACTCCTCCTGGGTGTGTCTGCCTCTTTTTTTTTCTAGAGTTTTCAGGTGTGCTGTTAAGTCTCCAATGTATGCTTTCTCCGTATTCTTTAAGTTGGCACTTAGTGCTATGAACTTTCCTCTTAGCACTGCTTTCATCATGTCCCATAGGTTTGAGTATGTTGTCTCTTTATTTTCATTAAATTCAAGGAAGACTTTAATTTCTTTCTTAATTTCTTCCTTGACCCAGGTGTGGTTCAGTAGTTGACTGTACAGTTTCCATGAGTTTGTCGGCTTTTTGGGGGTAGCATTGTTGTTGCCTTCTAACTTTAATCCGTGGTGATCTGATGAGACACAGGTGGACACTGATATTTTTTTGTATCTGTGGAGGTTTCCTTTGTTTCCGAGTATGTGGTCAATTTTCGAGAAGGTTCCATGAGCTGCAGAGAAGAAGGTATATTCTTTCCTATTTGGGTGGAGTGTTCTATAGATGTCTGTTAAGTCCATTTGCTTCATTGCCTCCAACAATTCTCTTAATTCTCTATTAGTTTTCTGTCTGATTGACCTGTCCATTGGTGAGAGAGGTGTGTTGAAGTCTCCTACTACTAGTGTGTGGTTTGATGTCTGCCTTGAGTTCTAGTAATATTTCTTTTACATAAGTGGGTGCTTTTATATTAGGGGCATAGATATTCAGGATTGAGACTTCATCCTGCTGAATTGTTCCTGTTATGAGTATATAGTGTCCATCTTGATCTCTTCTGATTGATTTTAGTTTGAAATCAGTTTTATTAGAAATTAGTATGGCCACACCTGCTCTTTTCTTAGGATAATTTGCTTGAAAAACCTTTTCTCAACCCTTTACTCTGAGTAGATGCCTGTCTTTGGAGTTGAGATGTGTTTCTTGTAAACAGCAGAATGTTGGATCCTGTTTTCGTATCCAATCTCTTAGCCTGTGCCTCTTTATAGGTGAATTGAGACCATTGATATTAAGTGATATTAATGACCAATGGTTGTTGACTCTGGTTGTTATTATTTTTTTGGTAGTAGAGTTTGTGTGTTTCCCTTCTTTGGGTTGTGCTGGTGAAGGGTCGCTAGTTGTCTGAGTCATTATAAGCAGTGTTGGCAATGTTGGATTCCTTGGGTTGTGATTTTCCTTCTATTACTTTCTGTAGGGCTGGATTTGTGGCTACATATTGTTTAAATTTGTTCTTATCCTGGAATGTCTTGTTTTCTCCATTGATAGTGAACGATAGCTTGGCTGGGTATAGTAGTTTGGGTTTGCATTCATGGTCTCTTAGTTTCTGTAGTACCTCTATCCAGGACCTTCTGGCTTTCATGGTTTCCATAGAGAAGTCAGGTGTAAGTCTGATAGGTTTACCTTTATAAGTTACTTGGCCTTTTTCCTTTGCAGCTCTTAATATTCTTTCTTTAATCTGTATATTTTGTGTTTGGATTATTATATGGTGAGGGGATGTTTTTTTTTGATCCAGTCTGTTTGGTGTTCTGTATGCTTCTTGAATATTCAAAGGAATATCTTTCTTTATGTTGGGAAAGTTTTCTTCCATAATTTTGTTAAAAATATTTTCTGGGCCTTGGAGCTGTGACTCTTCTCCTTCTTCTATCCCTATTATTCTTAGGTTTGGTCTTTTTATTGTGTCCCATATTTCCTGAATGTTTTGTGATGAGAATTTGTTAGCTTTGCTGTTTTCTTTGATCAGTGCATTTATTTTCTGTACGGTGTCCTCAGAATCTGAGATTCTTTCTTCTATCTCTTGTATTCTATTGATTATGCTTGTTTCTGTAGTCTCTGCTCATTGACCTAGATTTCCCATATCCAGCTGGTCCTCAGTTTGTGTTTTCTTCCTTGCTTCCATTTTAGTTTTCAATTCTTGAACTGTTTCCATTACCTGTTCGATCATTTTTTCTTGGTTTCCCATGGTATCATTTACGTATTTGCTCATTTCTTCAAACTTTTTGTTATACTTCTCATCCATTTCTATAAGGGCGTTTTTTACATGTTGTTTAAGGGACTCTATTGCTTTCATAAAGTCAATTTTTTTCACTTCTTCTGTGTTAAGGTGTTCAAGTCCTTCTGTTGTAAGATCATTGGGTTCTGGTGTTTTCATATTGTTTTTCAGATTGTTGGGTCAATTCTTTCTTGCCTTGGCACCTGCCCATCTCCTCCTATCGATGCTATCTAATGGGTCTTTTGAAACAGGATCAGGTTTCCCTGCTGGCCAGGGGCCCCAGTTACAAAATGCCCTCGCTCTGTTTCCTGGCTCCCGTCGCTGGTCAAGATCCCTCTCACCACTCAGAGGGGTCTTCAGGAACAGGACCAGGCTCCCTGTTTGCCAGAACCTCACCAACAAAAGGCCTACCACTCTGCAGGCCAGCCACCAAAACAGAGAAACTCCCGCTGCCCTCTGTCCCGAGCTCCCGACCCAGAGCCCAAACAGGCTAAACTGGGTGATCCTGTGGCCCAGTGGAAGGGAGGGAGAGTGAAGGAGGCCCCTGGGCACAAGCTGGGATGGGCCAGGGAGAAAGAGGTTGCAGCAGAGGAGGAGCCCCAGCAGAGGGTACCAGCCCTCCCAGACTAATCGGGGGGTCAAGGGGGTCGGGGAATGCCCCCGCTCCGTTTCCTGTGTCCTGCTGCAGGCCAAGAACACTCCCCACTCAGGAGGGTCTTCTGGGATAGGACCAGGCTCCCTGTTCGCCAGTGGACCTCACCAATAAAAGGACTACCACTCTGTAGGCCAGGCCCCAAAAAACCTACTTGATTTAATTGTAGTGGGGCGATCTACTGTCAGTGTGGGCTTCACTGTTTCATGCTTGGAATATCCCACATTTGTCGCGTCTGCGCACCGGTCTGTGCCGCGTGCGGGTCTCTGCCCGCTGTGTGCATCTGTGCGCTGGTCTCTGCCCGCTGTGTGCCATGAATTTACTTTTCTTCTGAAATGTATAAGCTGCTACCCTAATTTGTAAAGACAGTCTTTCATTGGCTATTTCTTAAAATTTTCTGTATTTATTTATTTTACATCCCAACTGCATTTTCCCTTCCTTCCTCTACTCCCATTCCTTTCTCCACATCATCTCTATCCCCCTCCCTCTATCCACTCCTCCTCTGATGGAGGAAGGTCATTGGTTAAAAAATAAAGAAACTGTTTGGCCCTCATAGGTTAGAACATAGGTGGGTGGAGTAAACAGAACAGAATGCTGGGAGGAAGAGGAAGTGAGCTAAGACGCCATTTCCTCTCCTCTCTGGGGCAGATGCCATGCAGCTGCTCCCCAGGGCAGACACGATGAAGCTCCGACCCAGGATGGATGTAGGCTAGAATCTTCCCGGTAAGCGCACCTTTGGGTACTACACATATGAATAGAAATGGGCCAAGCAGTGTTTAAAAGAATACAGTTTGTGTGTTATTTGGGAGCATAAGCTAGCCAGGCGGCAGGGAGCCTGGCTGTGGGAAGAGGCCCGCAGCTCCCACAACATTCCTCTGTTTCTGTTCAGAAAGGGGCAGTCCTCCAATGGTTATCAAGAAAGAATGGTATATCATGTTGCAGTAAGAGCAAACACCTCCTCTTTATTAAGGCTTTGCAAGGCAACCCAGTATGAAGAATAAGTTCCCAAGAACCTGCCAAAGTATTAGGGATAGCCCTTGCTTCCATTGTTAGGTGTCCCACAAGTAGACCAAGCTACATAATTGTCACATATATGTAGAGAGCCTATGTTGGTACCATGTAGACTTCTTGGTTGTTGGTTCAGACTCTGTGAGTTTTCTATGAGCCCAGGTTAGTTGTTTCTAAGGGTTTTCTTGTGATGTTCCTGACCCTTCTGGCTCCTACAATCCTCCCTCTCTTGAGCAGGATTCCCTGAGTGTGGGCTAATGTTTGCCTGTGGGTCTCTGTGTCTGTTTCCATCATTTACTGGATATGGCTCTCTGCTATAATGGGTAATCACCAATCTGATCACAGGAGATGTTCAGTTCAGGCTACCCATCTACTATTGTTAGGAGTCTTAGCTGGGGTTATCCTTGCAGATTCCTGGGAATTTTTCTTGCATCAGGTTTCCACCTGACTCTGAAATGCCCCCCACTTCCAGTCATCTTTTTTTAGTACTTCCCCTCCACCCATCATCCCAATGTAATTTCTGATGTTCCCATCCACACCTGCTCGCCTCTGTAAACATTAGTAATTATTCTAAGAATAATTCTCTTCTATTAATCTAACATATATATCTAGAGAACTTTTCTATTTCCACTTCCTAGGGATCTCTACGATCCGCATTTCTCTTTGACCCTCCTTGTTACCTAATTTCTCTGTGTGGACTGCAGCATGGTTATTATTTACTTAACAGCTGATGTCTACTTATGAGTGGGAATATACCATGTTTGTCTTTTTCCATCAGGGTTACTTCACTCAGTATGATTTTTTTCTAGTTCCACCTATTTGCCTGCAAATATCCTGTTCATTGTTTTTAAATAGATGAATAATACTCAATTATGTAATTTTACATTTCCTTTAGCCATTCTTCAGTTGAGGGGCATCTAGGTTGTTTCCAGGTTCTGGTTATTACATGTAAAACTTCTATTAACATAGTTGAGAAAGTGTCTTTGTGGTATGATTGGCCATCCTTTGGGTATATGCCCAAGGGCGAAATGACTGGGCCTTGAGGTAGTCGGATTCTCAGTTTTCTGACAAACTACCATATTGATTTCCAAAATGGCTGTACAAGTTTGAACTCCCACCAGCAGTGGAGGAGTGTTCCCCTTACTCTACATCCTGTCCAGCATGAACTGTCATTTGTGTTTTTGATTTTTACCATTCTGACAGGTGTAAGATGGAATAAGTTCTTTTATTTGCATTTTCTTGATGGCTAAGGACATTGAACATTTATTTAGGCTTTTTTCTGCTATTTGAGATTTTTCTGTTGAGAATTCTCTTTATAGGTCTGTACTCCATTTTAAAATTGGATTATTTGGGTTTTTGATGTCTAGTTTCTTGAGTTCTTTATATATTTTGGAGATCAGACCTCTGTTGGATATGGGATTGGTGAAGAATTTTCCCCATTTTCTATGCTGCTGTTTTGTTCTTTTGGTGATATTCTTTGTCTTAGAGAAGCCTTTCAGTTGCATGAGGTCTAATTTATTAATTGTTGAGCTTAGTGTCTATGCTACTAGTGTTCTGTTCAGGAAGTTGTCTCCTGTGCCAATGTGTTCAAGACTATTTTCTACTTTTTTTCTAACAGGTTCAAAGTATAACTGGGCTTATCGGAGGTCTTTGGTCTACCTGAATTTTGTGTATGAGTATAGAGAGGGATCTATTTGCATTCTTCTATATGCTACCATCCAGTTATGCCAGCACCATTTGTTGAAGATAATTTGCTTTTTCCATTTTATAAAAAATTATACAAAGGCTTCTCTGTCAAAAGTCATGGTGTCCATAGGTATGTTGATTTATGTCTGGGTCTTTGATTAGATTCCATTGATCTAATTGTCTGTTTTTATGGCAATACCATGCTATTTTTTATTACTATAGCAATGTAGTAGAGCTTGACGTCAGGGATGGTGATACCTCTGGCAGTTTTTTTTTTTAATTGTACAGGATGTTTTAGCTCTCCTGGGTTTTTTGTTTTTCCATATGAAGTTAAGTATTGTTCTTTCAAGATCCATAACAATTGTGTTGGAATTTGGATGGGGATTGCATTGAATCTGTAGATTGCTTTTGATAAGGTGGCCATTTTTATTATGTCAATCCTTCCAATCCATGAGCATGGGAAGTCTTTCCATCTTTTAATAGATTCTCCAGTTTCTTTCTCCAAAAACTTGAAGTTCTTGCCATACAGGTCTTTCACTTGTCTTGGTTAGAGTTACCCCAAGATATTTTATGTTATTTGTGGCTATTGTGAGGGGTGTTGTTTCCCTCATTACTTTCTCAATGCTTTTATCATTTGTATATAAGAAGGCTACTGATGGTTTTGTGTTAATTTTGTATCCTGCCACATTACTCAAGGCGTCTCTCAGCTGCCGGAGTTCCCTGGTAGAATCTGCGGTCACTATCATGTCATCTGCAAGTAGTAGTACCTTGATTTTTTCTTTTCCGATTTGTTTCCCTCTTCTCATTTAGTGGTCTTATTGTTCTCGCTAGACCTTAAAGTACTATATTGAATAGATATGGAGCGAGTGAACAGCTGTGTATTGTTCCTGATTTTTGTGGTATTGCTTTGTGTTTCTCTCCATTTAATTTGATGTTGACTGTTGGCTTGCTGTATATTGCTTTTATTGTGTTTCTAATATCTCCAAGACTTTTATCATGAAGGGCTGTCAGAGTTTGTCAAAGACTTTTTCAGCATCAAATGAGATGATTATGTTTTTCTTCTTTCATTTTGTTTATATGGTGGATTACGTTGACATATTTTTGTATTTTGTATTGTCTTTGCATCTCCAGGATAAAGCCCATTTGATTATGGTGGATGATCTTTTTGATGTGTGTTCTTGGATTCAGTTTGCCAGTATTTTATTGAGTATTTTTTCATCAATGCTCATAAGGGAAATTGGTCTGTAATTTTCTTTCTTTGTTGAGTATTTGTGTGGTTTGGGCATCAGGGTAACTGTAGCCTCATAAAAAAATTTGGCAATGTTACTTTTGTTTCGGTTTTGTAGAATAACTTGAGGAGTGCTGTTATTAACTCTTCTTTGACGTTTTGGTAGAATTCTGCACTGAAACCATACAGCCCATGGGTTTTATTTGGTTGGGAGACTGTTGATGACTGTTTCTATTTTCTTAGGAGTTATAGGTCTGTTTAAATTGTTTATCTGATCTTGATTTAATTTTTGATAAGTGGTATCTATTAAGAAATTTGTCCAACTCTTTTAGATTTTCCAACTTTAGGGAGTGCAGGGATGATTCTCTTGATTTCCTCAGTGTCTGTGTTATGTCCATTTTTTCAGTTCAGATTTTGTTAATTTGGATATTCTTTCTCTGCCTTTTAGTTAGTTTGGTTATCTTGTTGATTTTCTTAAAGAACCAACTCTTTGTTTCATTGATTCTTTATATTCTCTTTGTTTCTATTTTATTAATTTCAGTCCTCAGTTTGATTCTTTCCTGCCATCCACTCCTCTTAGATGTGTTTGCTTTTTTTTTTTTTCTGGAGCTTTCAAGTGTACATTCTGTTAAGTCATTAATATGAGATTTCTACAAATTCTTTATGCAAGCCGTTAGTGCTATGAAATTCCTCTTAGCACTGTGTTCATTGTGTCTCATAAGTCTGGCATGTTGTACATTCATTTCCATTGACTTCTAGGAAGTCTTTAATTTCTTTCTTATTTCTTACTTGACCTAGTGGTGATTCAGTTGAGCATTATTCAGTTTCCATGATTTTGTAGGCTGTAAATCATGAATTTTGATTGGTCTTAATAATAAAACTCAGAGTCAGCTAACCGGGGTTGAAAGCTGAAGGATCATAGAAGCAACACAGCCAGCTGCTAGAGTGTTCATATCTCTACCACAGTCCAAATCAAAGGGGCAATCCTGTCCTCAGACTACATCCTCAGAATGACTGCATCCTCAGACTGCATCTGTCTTTCCAAAACCTCAGACTGCTGTGCTTCTGTCTCCTCCCACCTTACATTCCTCTCTCCACCCAGCCACATCACTCCCCTCTCCACCTCGTTAGTTCTGGGATTAAAGGCATGTGATCCCAAGTAGTGGGATCACCTTTGTGTGAGCTCTGTTTCTCTTTTAGACTGGGTCAATTTTGTGTCACCCAGGCTAGACTTGAACAAACAGAGGTCTGTCTGCTTCTGTCTCTGGACTGCTGGGTTTAAAGGTATGTGCCATCACTGCCTGGCCAGTATGACTGACTACTGTGGCTGGCTCTGAGTTCTGATCTTCTGGCAAGCTTTGTTAGCTTATAAACAAAACATCACTACAGTAGGCTTTTGGTGATTTTTGTTAGTGTTGAATTCTAACTTTAAGGCATGGTGATCCAATAAGATAAAGGGGTTTATTCCAATCTTATGTTTGTTGAGATTTGCTTTGTGACTGAGTATGTGGTCAATTTTAGGTAAGATTTCATGAGGTGCTGAGAAGAAGTTATATTATTTTGTGTTTGGGTGGAATGTTATATAGATTTATGCTAAGCCCTCTTAAAAGCCATAGCATCTTTTAGTTTCATTATTTCTCTGTTAATTTTCTATCTGGCCAACCTGTCCATTGGTGAGAGTGAGGTGTTGAAGTCTCCGACTGTTAGTGTGTGGGGTTTGATGTGAGATTTAAGTTTTAGTGATTAAAACACATGTAGCTGCCCTTTTATTTGGGGTACCAATGTTCAGAATTGAGACTTCTTCTTGATGGATTTTTTTCTTCTGATGAACATGAAATGTCCTTCTTTTGATTAATTTTTGAAATGTCCTCTTTTGATTAATTTTAGTTTGCAGACTACATATTCACACACCATGACTTGTGCTCTCCACACCTAACAAATGAATATAAAAATGAGTGTAAGACTAGTTACAACTGTCTTCCTGGCTTGTGCCACAGTTCTGTTCCCTTCTAGGTTTGAACTTCTATGGAGCACCTGTGCATATCCTGTTAGAAGTTCTGTAACGTGGGGATGGTAAAAGATTCTCCCTTGAGCCGGGCGGTGGTGGCGCACGCCTTTAATCCCAGCACTTGAGAGGCAGAGGCAGGAGGATCTCTGTGTGTTCGAAACCAGCCTGGTCTACAAGAGCTAGTTCCAGGACAGGCTCCAAAGCCACAGAGAAACCCTGTCTCGAAAAACCAAAAAAAAAAAAAAAAAAAAGATTCTCCCTTATAGGGCTATGGTGAGAACCGAGTGATGATTAAACAATCCGTTGTGAACGCACTGTCTTTAGGATTGGTAACACATTTGTTCTTCAGTTACTGCCTGAATATTTTTGTTTCAACAGCTTTGATTACTGTCCTTGCAAATGATGATGGCCCTGGGGTTCTGTCCTTTAACAACACTGGGCACATTTTCCTCAGAGAACCAACATCTCTCTATGTTCAAGAGAGTGTTGCAGTGTTAATCATCATTCGGGAGCCTGCACAAGGTCTGTTTGGAACGGTGGCAGTTCAGTTTGTTGTGACGGAAGTCAACTCTTCAACAGAATCTAAGGATCTGATTCCTTCCAAAGGCTTTATTGTTCTAGAGGAAGGTGTTCGGGCCAAGGTAGAGTATGAATCTTTAATATAGTTAATGAGAACTCAAGATTATCTTTAGTATTTTCAAATAATTTTCTTAGAAATGTGCTACAAGTTCTCAAGAAACAAAGCAAAGTGCAACAAAACAAAAACTCTCTTAATTGAGTGAAGCACAGACACTAGTGTGCGGGGCTCGCATTACAGTGTTGTAAAGTGTACAGAGAGGCAAGAGGGGCATTTACTGATCATATGGTAGGGGAGTGTGGGAGAATAAAATGTGTGGCTCACGTTTTATAAATTAAACCCACTTAAATGGTATTCTTTCTTTTTCCTGTCTGTAAGAACATAAGCTAAAGGAAACTTCCATCCTTGTCTGTTTGCCGCATTTTAGTGAACAGACATAACTGCTTGCTCTGGACTACAGATACAAATACAGAAATTGGAGCAGTTGAGAAAAATGCTGGATTTGAAATTAGTTATGAATGCAATCTGTACTCAAAAACAAAACAAAACTCACATACCTTCCAACCTTCCTTTTCTGTAAATACTAACATTTTACGGTTTTGGATACTCAATTTTATTAAAAACATCTTCTTTAGATTTATTTTATTTTTATGTGTCTGGGTGTTCACCTATATATATATGTGTGTGTACCACATGTGTGCCTGGTGCCTTTGGAGATCTGAAGGGAGGCATTTGATCTTTTGGAAATAGGATTACAGATGGTTGTGAGCTGCATGTGGTTGCTGAGAACGTCCTCTGGAAGAGCAGTCGATGCTCTTACCCACTTGGGCCATCTCTCTACTCCCTCAACTTTGAATTTTTAGGTACAGTTAAAAATATTTGATTACATTAAATTACACATTTGAGAGCCAACACAGCACTACATGAGTAAACCGGCAGTGATTTCACATTAGAGCTCCCCTGCTAACTGAAGGGGTCTCTGTTTCCTGTGCTGTAGGTTGCTGCACTCAGGGCCTTTTGACTGCTGGCTAACTCAGCTACATCCTCAGTCCTTTTGTCTTCCTGTAGACTTCAGCATTGTTTTCCAAGTTCAGTATTTTTATGTTCTTGAAAATCTAAAATCTTTGATTGATTGTTTAGAGATCACCGCAATTTTAAAATGCTGTAAAAGTTTAAAGCCTAAGAGCTTTGTGAGTTTGCTGCGACTTTTTCATATATTCTACTTTTAGAAAGCATTCTTTCATATTTCAAATTATATCTTATTTTTACCTTTCCTTAAATCTCTTTTTATAACTTTAAGTTACTTTGATATGTTTATTAGAAACACTAACTGGTAGAACAAATTAAACAAATTTCGAACAAACTTAACCATTTCCCATGTTTTAATTTTAAAATGTAAGCTGTATGGCATGCAGTCGCTAAGCAAGGGGTAAATGACTTTAAAGATACGTGTGTGCACATATAACCACCACTCAAAGTAGTTTAAATAACGGCCATCCAGAAGCTTCTGTTTCTGTCCTTTGCTCTTTCCAAAGAATGCAGCTTTCTAACTTTTCAAGTTAAGAGTCCCTTTGCCTGGTCATTTGCTCTGTGTAGATGGGATCACACTGTAGTTATGTTGATGTCTTCCACAGGGCACTGTGGGAGCACATGATTGCTCCCTATCCGAGCTGGTTCTTTCCCATTACTGTGCTGGTTCCACTGATGAGTACAAAGCATTTGACTAGTCCTAGTTTGTACCCACTCTGCTGTCCTTGCTTCTTGACAGCCATTTACAGATTGAGATGAGGTTAATGAAATTATGTAGCCTGGATAGGACAAAAGGTCACAGAAATCAGCTCATGCATCTAACATTGTAGTCAGATTTTGATTTGTTTTGAAAACTTAAGAAAGATTTATTTTACTTTAAAATTATGCATATGTATTGCTCTGTATGTGTCTGTGGGCCAGACAAGGGCGTCCAATTTTCTGGATCTAGGGTTATGGGCTGTTGTGGACTCCCTGACGTGGGTGCTGGGACTAAGTTTGGGTACTCTGGAATACACAGCAGCAACTCTGGTGCCATCTCTTCATCCCCAATCACTGTCATTGCCATCAACTGTTGCTTTTCAGACACTTTAGGGCAGCAGATCACAGGGTTCAAAATCTCCAAGGAAGTAACTTGAAGCAACTGGAGTCATCAAAAGAATCAAATGTAAATAGTAGTCATGTTTTAAAACAAATGTTGTCAAAACGTTTAGTAAATTTTCCACATTTGTTTCGAAGAGGATCATATCCTAATAACTTTATTTTTTCATTTTGCTTCCAGGCCCTGCACATCTCTGCCATATTAGACACGGAACCAGAAATGGATGAGCATTTTGTCTGCACCCTGTTTAACCCAACTGGAGGTGCTAGACTAGGGACCCATGTTCAAACCCTGATAACAATTCTGCAAAACCAGGCCCCTTTGGGGCTATTTAGTATTGCTGCCATTGAGAATAGGTATGGGCTGTTTACAACACATTGCTGTTTTGAAGAAACATAGGCGCCACTTGAACAGAGGAGATATAGAAGAAAACTAATGTCTGGGTAGTTTTAAAATGTCTTGGAGTGGACAAATATTTTCATTTCATAAAATAATTAAGGGGTCTAACTTTATTAGTAGACTAACCATTACCTATTTCATTTATTTCTCATCAGATATGTGAGTTATGTAAGAAGAGATTTCAGAATGGCAACATTGTTTGACTATATATTGCAATGTGACAGACATTTAATCATTGTTATGATAAGACCATTGGAGTGTTACATTTGTATTTTTTATTTAAAAATATCCATCAGTGAATACTTTTGAATACTATTCTCTACAGTGCATAAATTTGTTGATCTCATTAAGGGTGTACAAACTTTACTGAGTAATAATCTGGCAGTGTGATATGTATGTTGAATATTTAAATATTTAATATTTATACTTTTTCTGCTCTCCAAAATCCATTTGTTTCTCTTTTAGTGCTACCTCTATAGATGTTGAAGAATCCAACAGGAGTGTATACCTCAATGTCTCACGTACGAATGGCCTTGATTTGCCTGTGAGTGTACAGTGGGAGACAGTGTCTGAAACAGCTTTTGGCATGAGTACGTTTAGCTTTATTTCCATGAACTCTATATTACTGGTCTATTGCCAACGGAACAGGACTTGATTCTATTATTGTATCCACAGTATTTATTGTGCATTTTATCTTGCAAAGCTTAGAATTTAGACATCGCTAGAAATAAATATAGAAAATAAAAATAATTTTGCATTGCAAATGATAATAATGTTTTAAAGGGGAAATTGGAAGTAGTAAATGTGAGGGCTGAAGAGATGGATCCATAGTTAAGAGTATTTAATTCTCTTCTAAAGGACCTGGGTTTTGTTCCTAGCACCCATGTCAGGAAGCTCACAACTGCTTCAGATTCAGGGGATTTGACACCTTCTTCTGGCCTCTACTGGCATCCATACCTGGCATATATTCAAACAAACATACACATGCACATAAAATAAAAATACTAGCTGAGTACTTTCAAAGAGAATCAATGTTTGAATGAAGACTGACCGATGAATAGAGATTGGATACAAGGAACTGGACAGGAAGAACTTGGAGACTGTAGTGACAGGCTGCCAAGACTGGAGACTTGAGTAAGAAGCTGACATCTAAGAGGCGATATTAGATGTCAGTGAACAGAGAAGTAAGAGAGAATATTGCTCTTCACTAGTTGGGTGAGGCTAGGTCATTAAAGAACTTGAACAATAGTTCCAGGATGCTAATGTTCATCCTAGGCTTACTGAAAAGATATGAACAAAAATGGTGTGGTATGTCCATATTTATATTTTGTAGATATTGTCTTATGTCATGGAGGGAATTGTTTGTATAGAAGGGAAGAAAGGATGCAGACTAATGACCAGGGAGTGTAGTAGGAGGCCACTAGTTCATTTCCTGGCTGCCCAGACTCCCAAAATAATCATGCGTTCACGCGTAAACTATGTTATTTGCAATACTCTTTGATCAATAGCTTAAATAATGATTCCTCATTAATTAGGGGTTTTAAAATACAAAATTATAGCAATTTGATAAAACCTTGAAGTGATTTGACGTAAGTGAGTCTGCAAAGATATTCTGAAGTCTGTTTCTAAAGTAGAACCCAAGAAACCATTGGATGAGCAGACATTTAAAAATGTGAGATTAAGTTTGGTAGTACCATTAGCATGTTTATGTAAGACATATTTATCATTTTCAAATTTCAGCTGTCCTTTGACAGTTTGTGAGAGAAGTTATTTTAGCATGTTTCTCTTTAAAATATTTACTTAACATTTAGTTTTGAATGTACTTTGAAAAGATTGTAGGATATAGATCAAATATCACTACTTTAAAAAGTTATTTTTAGATACTGTTTTCAAGCTTCTGAGTGTCTATTCACTTTAACATGCAGCATGTGTGCGCGCACGCACGCACACACACAAACACACACACAGGCCCACACTCACATAGGCATATAGGCACAGAGCACACAGACACACATGCACACAGATACACATGCACACACATACACACACCCACATACCAGCACACATGCACACAGGCACACATGCACATACATGAATACACATACAAGCACATAGGCACACATGCACACACATGAATACATATACAAGCACATAGGCACACATGCACACAGGCACACATGCACACAGACACACAGGCACACATACACACAGATACACACACGTGAACATAACACACATGCACACAAACGCACATCCACACAGGCACGTAGGCTCACAGGCATACAGGTACATGTGCACACACATACACACACCCACACACCAGCACACATGCACATAGGCACACATGCACACACATAAATACACATACAAGCACAAAGGCACATAGGCACACATGCACACAGTCGCACACAGTTGCACACAGGCACACATACACAAAGGCACATATGCACACAGATGCACACACATGAACACACACAAAGCAACATGCATACATGCACACACATCCACACACCAGCACAGAGGCACACATGCACACAGACACACAGGCACACATACACAAAGGCACAGATGCACACACATTAACACACACATAGCACACAGGCAAACATGCACACACACACACACCAACACACAGGCACACATGCACACAGACACACATGCACACAGTTGCACACAGGCACACATACACACAGGCACACCTGCACACAGGTCCACACAATCACCATCATTTTCTTTCTGATATGCTCACTAGTTTCTTTACATAATGTCAAATGAGATAAGGTTCAGGTGTGATTATACACCCATAAGTAATGATTTATCTTATTGTTTTAGGGGGAGTGGACGTTGTCTTTTCTGTATTTCAAAGCTTGTTTGACCAGACTGCATCTGGCTGGTGTTTCTTTACTGTCGAAGATTCAGTGTATGGTGTAATGTTAAGAAAATCATCCTTAGCTGTTTACCGATGGCAAGGGACTTTCATTCATGTTGAGGTAAACATCATTTTTTGCTTTATGGTACACAAAATAAAATGGATGTAAAATTTTTGATATAGCATTAATTGTTAATATCATTTGTATTTCCTAGGATTTCAATATACAAGGTCCTAAAACTTGTGAGGCCTTTAATATTGGTGTTTCTCCCTACCTTGTCATTACTCACGGGGAGAGAAATGGAGAAAAGCCTTCGATTAATAGTGTGTACACACTCACTTCTGGACTCAAATTATTCCTGGTAAAACATTTTTCATTTTTCTGTAGATTCTTTACTTAACTGCAATTCAAATCCATAAGATTAATCGAAATGGAAGATGAAATATGTTTTAAAGTAAAAATGAACTATTTTGAAATTGATACACATGGTAGCAAATATCCTAATTCAAGGCTGTTTTTGTCTTCCAGTTAGGCTTAGGAATGCGTAACCTACAAATTAAACACATTCTCAGATCTTACGGTGGTACTAATGCCTGCTGCTATTGTTGCTCCATGGCTAAAGACCTTTAATGTTTATTCCCGCTCATCTGCAGGTCCAGACAATCATCATTTCTGGAAGCTGTCAAGTACGACATTTCACCTCAGGCAGTCAAGATTATTTCATCATTGCAAGTCAAAGAAATGATTCTGAGTTAACTCAGGTGCAATTCTCTTGAAGTGAAATTTCCCTCTTCTAAAGCATGCTAATAAAAAAATCTATTCCTCTATGGTCTGTAGGATTTGTGTAACAGAAGCCATAATTTGATGGTGGTAGTGTGAAATCATACTGATTGGGCATAGTTAGTTTTTGAAGACTAGGGTTAACATAGATTTTCTTGAGGAGATAGAGCATTTGACTGGAGTCTAATTGAGTTGGGAATCAGCGCTCAACAGGTGTCACCAAAACTCCTGACTCACATTGCGAGTGGGCATTCGGGTCCCGCCGCCCTTCTCACACTGCTCTGGCACTGATATCTTGTCATCTCAGTGCTTGCCTGGCGTTTCTTTGTCACTCAGGCTTCCATCCGTGCTTGTTAGCTCTTTGTTTCCAGCCAGGGGCTCTCCTGCAATGCAGTCAACTAGAAGGAAGCTTACTACTTCCCACAGCACTCGAAATCCAGCCTCGTTCTCCTTCCCATCACTATGAGGCAAGGCTCTGGAAGCCTAGCCTCTCACACCGATGCCCTTCTTGCCTTCATAGGCTCTCATTATTTCCCATGCTGCCCTTTCTCTATCATAGGGATTATTACAGTGAACATCATATTTAAACCCTGCCCAGTTTAAAGAGAAAATTCATCTCCCTAATTCTTTCTCTCTCTGTGATGTGAAGAAATCTCCCCTACCTTGGCCCGAGTTCCACTGTCAACTTTACAGAATCAAGATAAGGTTAGCCTTTGGCGAGACTGTGAGGAATTATCTAGATTAGGTCACCTTCCATGCAGCAGCACCGTTCCACAGGCTGCAATTCTGGAGGAAACAGAAAAGGAAAAGGTGCCATGAGCATCTATCTCTGTCTGCTGGCTGTGGATGCAGTGTGACCCGCAGCTCCAGTTTCCACTGCCGTGCGTTCCCCACTGTGGGGGGCTCTACCCTAGAATTGTGAGCTGTGATCAGCTCCTCCTGCCCTGCAGGTGCTTCTCTCTAGTGCTTTATCATAACAACAAGATAACTAGTTAATATGGCCTCTCATGCACACCGATGGTGACTGAGCTGTGGGTTTTCTGGGATTGTGTGTGTCCTTGAGGTGACTGCACATGGCAGTCCACATACCTCAGACTTGAAACATCTTTTTTCTAATTCTCTAATTGGATGTCTCTGTATTCTGTTGTTTGAAATCTGGTGAAGACATCAAGGCATCAGGGATTTTGTATTTTAAACTTAGTTCACTTTTCTTCTAATTTTTGTTTTCTACTGCCATAACCTCTCTCTATATTTTATACTGATCTCTTCTCAAATAACTTCTCTTTTATTCATTGCACGTGCACGCACTCACCCACACACATACACAAACACACACACACACACAGAAAAGAGGGATGGAGAAAGAAACGGGGGGGGGGCTCGGTTTTATTGTGTTTTTATTATCACTAAACTCCTAATTAAACCGAAGGCCAGGAGTGTGGGCCTATGACCCTCTTAAATTGTCGCAGGTGCTGAATTCTGGGTCGTAAGAGCTTTGTGTTTGGACTTTTCCTGCAGGTCTTCCGATGGAATGGAAGCATCTTTGTCTTACATCAGAGGTTGCCTGTCCAAGGTGTCCTGGGCATGGCCTTGTTCAGCAGAGGAGGCTCTCTCTTCTTAGCCGTTTCCCAGGCCAACGTCCGACAAAATGCCCTTTTATTCACATGGTCTGGCAGTCAGTTTACTAACTTTGAAGAAGTGTCGGTCAGTGGGATTACACAAGTGGAGGCTTTGTCTTCAGGCGATGATGTTTACTTAGTTTTTGCCAAAAATACCTTTTTAGGTGAGGAAATATGGTGCTTGTAATGTATCTACAGTTACAACTGAAACCATATAGCTTATGCTGTCTGTTTTATGTAAGATGTTCTCTTTTGATGAGTAGTAGACTTTCTTGATTGAAAGCAGTAAAGTCAATTAGAAATAGATTTTACCAAAAAAGGCTTTGTACCTGTGACTGTGTGCTGTGCTGAACCACTGTAGACTTTATACCTGTGACCGTGCGCTATTCTGAACCACTGTACTCTTTGAACTTGTGATCGTGTCCTGTTCTGAACCACTGTAGGCTTTGTACCTGTGACCTTGTGCTGTTCTGAACCACCTAGACTTCATACCTGTGATTGTGTGCTATTCTGAACCACCTAGACTTTGTACCTGTGATTGTGTGCTGTTCTGAACCACCTAGACTTCATACCTGTGATAGTGTGCTATTCTGAACCACCTAGACTTCATACCTGTGATAGTGTGCTATTCTGAAACACCTAGACTTCATACCTGTGATAGTGTGCTATTCTGAAACACCTAGACTTCATACCTGTGATTGTGTGCTATTCTGAACCACCTAGACTTTGTACCTGTGATTGTGTGCTGTTCTGAACCACCATTTTAAACTTAAATTCCTATAAGATGAGGAGTAGATGGGTAATGTAAAAAAGTGTATAAAGATTTTATAGTCAGTCTTCCAAAAGTTATAATTTTATATGACTGTGCTTGGAGTGTCATGGGAAATATATAGAACAGATAGTGTCTAGTGACTTTTTATAAAACTGATTCAGAATACAATCTACACATTTCATCCCTTTCTTTCTTGTGGTGTGTCTCAGTGTGTGTGCTTCATGTGACAAAACATGTCTCCTGCTGTGTCTTAGTGTGTGTGTGTATGTGTGTCATGTGACAGAATATGTCTTCTGGTGTGTCTTAGTGTGTGTGCGTGTGAGTGCTTCATGTGACAGATCATGTCTCCTGGTGTGTCTTAGTGTCTGTGTGTGCTTCATGTGACAGAACATGTGTCCTGGTGTGTCTCAGTGTGTGTGTGTGTGTGTGTGTGCTTCATGTGGCAGAGCATGTCTCCTGCTGTGTCTCAGTGTGTATGTACTGATATTTCATTTGTATTTTAATAAATAAAGCTTGTCTGAAGTTCAGAAAGTAAAACAGCTGCCCTGGTCAGTCTTACACACCAGGCAGTGGTGACACACACCTTTAATTCCAGTAGTCACACTAGTTTGCCATGGAAACCAGACAGTAGTGGTGCAGGCCTTTAATCCAGCACTAGAGAGGAGTATAAGATGGAGGAGACAGCTCTCACACACAGTCTCCTTCTGAGATTCCTGGAGGCAGGATCGCCATTTCAGACTGAGGTAAGAACCAGTAGCGGGCTGCTTTACTTTTCTGACCTTCAGGTTGAACCCCAATTTCTGTCTCTGTGTTTTTAAAAACAGTGTAACAAGTGTATGTTTGCTTCATGTGACAGAACATGTCTTCTGTTGTGTCTTTGCATGTGTGTGTGTGTGTGTATGCTTCATGTGGCAGAATAAGTGTCCTGATGTGTCTTAATATGTGAGTGTATGATTCCTGTGACAGAATATGTCTCCTGGTGTGTCTGAGTGTTTGTGTGCATGCTTCATGTGTCAGAATATGTCTCCTGGTGTGTCTGAGTGTTTATGTGTGTGTGTGCGTGTGTTTGTGTGCATGCTTCATGTGTCAGAATATGTCTCCTGTTGTGCCTGAGTGTTTGTGTGTGTGTGTTTGTGTGTATGCTTCATGTGTCAGAATATGTCTCCTGGTGTGTCTTAGTGTGTATATGCTTAACATGATAAAAACAGAAAGGGCTTGCAGTGTTCCCTGCCAAATTGAATTCTTAAAATAGATATATTCTATCGAAAATTTTCTTTAATTGAGTTTTGGTGTAGGAGGGTCTTCTTTCTATGTGTTGCTTTCATTGGTTAAATAAAGAGACTGCCTTGGCCTTTTAATAGGACAACAGCTTAGAAGGTGGAGTAGACAGAACAGAATGCTGGGAGAAAGAAAGCAGAGTCGGGCAGATGCCATGGCTCTCCGACCTGACATGGACGCTGGTTATACTCATGCCAGTAAACCACAGTCAAGTGGCGATACAGATTATTAGAAATGGGTTAAAAAATATGTGATAGTTAGCCAATAAGAGGTTAGAACTAATGGGCCAGGCAGTGTTAAATGAATACAGTTTCCGTGTAATTATTTCGAGTAAAGCTAGCCGGGAGCCAGGTGGCGGGAAGCAGCCGGTTGCTCCTTTTACAACAGAATTTAATGCTTTATTATAGTTCTATTGTGTAATTTTGTCATTTTCTTTGTACAGCTTGTTGCTTTTTATTTCTTAATCATAGGGAATCAGAATTCAGTTGACATTTTCATCTGGGAGACGGGGCAGTCATCTTTCAGATATTTCCAGTCCTTGGACTTTGCTACTGTTAACAGGATCCATTCTTTCACACCAGCTTCGGGAATAGGTAAGAACTTTCCAATTACTAGTCCAGCTTAAAAACACAGTGTGGGAATGCAGATTGACTCTATTCTCATCGACCTTAGATAGAATGGCAAGTTCCCAGAGCCTATTTTAGTATGAATATAATATCAGATCTTTATAATAATCTAATAGTCTATCCAGACATCCAGAGTTTCAAAAAGACTGATGTTTTCTGATTTATTAATTTTATTTTATGTTGTGTGTGTTTTATATGTTTTACCTGCTTGTGTGTGTGCACTTGTTGCCTATGGAGGTCAGAAAAGGGCATTGCATCCTGTCTTTGGGTTTCTGTTGCTGTGTGAATGTATATGTGGCATGCACGTGCAGGTGTGTATACTTGTGTGTGTGCACGCATGTGTGTACAAACTGAATGAGGATGCATGTTGTCCTGCTCTGTTACTCCCCTTGAGAAAGAGCTTCTCACTGAGCCTGAAGCTTGGTTGGCAGTCAACAAGCCCCAGAGATACAACTGTCTTCACTTTCCACAGAGCTCGGCTTGTGGGAGTGCAGGTGTGTGTGCAATCATGCATGGAATTTTTGTGTGGATGCCAAGATCAGAACCCAGGGCCTCATTTGGGCAGCAAGTGTTCCTAGCCCGAGTTATTTGTTTAACCTCTTGTAAGAAAACAATTCTCATAAAAGCATTTTCGAGAAGAATGGTTTATTTATTTAATGTCTGGCTTATTAGATAATATCTAGGTTTTAGTTTATTTTTTTCTCTCTGTATTTAAGTTTGAGTGAAATAGAAGCATGGTCTATACTTACTGTGTACCGTGTACCGTGGGATGCTTTGAAGCATATGTGACATCATTGTTTCAGTAAGCTATATAGCCTACCACTTCACCATTTCTGTTTGTGTATATGTGGTATAGGAGTTCCTTCTGTTTGTGTGTTGCTTTCATTGGTTAAGGAATAAAGAAACTGCCTTGGCCTAGTTGATAGGGCGGAACTTAGGTAGGTGGAGAAAACAGAACTGAATGCTGGGAGGAAGAAGGGCAGAGCCAGAGAAGCCATGGATCCTCTGCCTCAGAGGACGTGCGTTAGAATCTTGCCAGTAAGCCATGACCACGTGGCAATACATAGATTAATAGAAATGGGCTAAATCAAGATGTAAGAGTTAGGCAATAAGAAGTTAGAGCTAATGGCCAAGCAGTGTTTTAATTAATACAGTTTCTATGTGGTTACTTCAGGTGTAAGCTAGCTGGGCAGCCAGGACAAACAAGCGGCCTGCTCCTCCTACAATTGAATTGGCAAAGGAGCTCTCTCCTTACAGTTGGTTACAACATATATGTGATGAAAAATCAAGATTTATTCTTCTAGCATTCTAAGTTTTCAAGTCATTATTAGTATTACTGTTACCACCCTGTACAGCGAGCTCTCCAGAAATTATCAACAGCTGAAGATCTAGTCTCTGATCAACCTCCTTCCATTTTCTGTAATGGAAGACCCTTGCAACCACCATTGCACTTATATTTTTATTTAAAGATTTATCTATTTATTTATTAGTATATGTGTACACATGCATGTTCACTGGTGGTTAGTCCGTGACACGGTTGCATATGGAGATGTAAGGACAGTTTTGTTTCCACCATACTGTAAAGCACTAAGTCTACAGAAACAAGCCACCCTACATGGGATCTGGGGCTTGAACTCAGGATGGCAGGCTTATGATGCAAGTGCTATTATTTTACCTGCTGGTCCATCCCTTTAGCCTCATTGTAAGCTCTTTTTCGAGGAGTTCAACCATTTAAGACTCTCATGCAGGTTGAGTGCCCTTATTATGAGCATCTGAAATCTGAAATGATGTGACAAGTGAAAAATTATGCACACAATACCTTGTTTTAGGCATAAAATTAATAAAAATATTGTGTAGGATCACCCTCACCATTATTAAAAGATGGAATATGAATTTTATGGTTTGGGTGTGTTTTGTTTTATTGAGACAAGGTCTCTCTACATAACTCTGCCTGTCTCTGAGCTCACTTTGGAGACCATGCTGGCCTTGAACTCACAGAGTCCTGCCTTTGCCTAAGTGCTGGGATTAAAGGTGTGTACCACAATGCTTGTATATTTTATGTGTATAATTGGGATTAATTCTCGGTACATTTTGACAATTTAGTTTTTGAAATCTGAAACATTCTTGTCCTTCATATTTATATAAAGGGTCCTAGCCTGTAGGAGGGGAATTAGTGGCATCTGTCTTTCTGCATCTGGATTCCCATGTCTGCATCTGCATTCATTCTGTCATAGTATAGCCAGCCACATAGACCCAGGAAACAGGAGTGAAGGGAAGCAGTCAAACAGCCTCTCCGGTTTCCTGTAGAAACAGTTTGGACCTCACAGGCTATCTAAGTGTCTCAGAACTCTTAGCAGTTCCCGGCTCATAATCTGAGCATGGATGAGGCAGAGAAATCTTCAAAGGCGTTTCAGAGGCACACGCTGATTAAAGCCCTTCTCTGATGGTGTCATGAAGCTTTTGTGTGAGAATTATGAATGAAATGTGTTACAACTCCCTAGTCCAACTTGAAAGAAGGTCCTGAGCTTGGAGGGACTATAGATGCATTACAGTTTTGTGGCCAAGAGATCCAACAATGAGCATTCATGAGGAGTTCTGACTACTCAAATGTGGGCAGCAAAACTCCCACACTTTGGCAATTATGAGGCTATTCGTATTGAAATTAAGAAAGACTGTAGGAAGAATTCATTTATTGGAAGCAAGCACCAGCGGGTTCTAGGTGGCTGTGGTTTAAGGTGATGGTAACACACTGAGGTGATTAGAGGTGTGGAGGGGAGTCGGGGGATCAGACATGTAGATTTCAGAGACTCTTAGGCTTGGAGACAGGTGAAATTGTGCAGTTAAGACATCCAGAGGAAATGATAGGAGGCTGGGAGGATTAGCACAAACTTCATGAGTCTGCTTCTGCTTCTTTTCTTAATGGACGTCTAGTTCTTTCTTTCTCTGTCAGGCTCTGTCTCTTTAGGCAGGGTCAGCAAGCTCCTCTACCCTACCATTGAGCTTGAATGAGAGGTTTTCCCTGGTTTTGTTTTTTTAGTCTTTTAGCCAAGATCTCTTAATAAGAGAGAAAAAACATAGTTTCCTTTGTTTCCATGTTTCTTCGTCCTGGACTCTGCATTCATGATATACCCTCTAATTTTCACTTGGTCTATTGTATGCCTATGTAAGTGTAAGCCTCCACACTTGTCTCACTGTATCCTCAGACCTGAACCATCCTTGCTCTGCTCGCACAGATGTGGACATGCAATGTCATGCTATCCTGTGGTGTACAACACTAGCTTTCTTATCCACTCAACAATTGATTTACTGAATAGAGTATGTATCTTTCGTTCTGTTTGTTCCATCTTTTCTACCTATCCTTTAATTTGGGGGCCTTGAATGTCTGCTTTTCTTGTACCTCAGGTTTTCAAATGGATGGACTGTCTGCTTCAGTCCGTTATTGGTATTCACAATGGTTGCCTAATGAGTCTTTTTAAGGAAAAAGTGTACTACATGGATGGGCTGTTAATTGAAGTTATAGAATTCCTTTTAAAGATTTTCTTAAAAAAATATAATAGGCACACTTTCCAAAAGAATTCAGGGAAAATTCTGCCAGAGGTTTTATGAAGAGCCCATTGTGAGGTCTCTGCTTCTTTTGTTTCTGTGACTTGAAGTGGTAGGCATGAAAAGACTGTAGGAAATTACTGAGAATAGCTATTATAAATCCCTGAAAGCTGAAAGTATGCATTAAAGAATGTTCAAAGGATTTCTTATTTTGTATATGTCAAATGTTTTATTAAAAATGTTAAATTGGAGCCAGGGGCATAGGTTCACATGTTTGCTCTGTGGTTAGTTCGATGACTGATTTCTGAAAATGCAAGAGGGAAAATGAACAGGACGAATATTTCAAGAATATATAAGCTTGCTGCTTCCTTTTTTTGGGGGGGGGCTTCTTCATTAGTTAATAGATATTTAAAGGTGGCAATCACAGTGGCAGAGCCTGTGGGAGCAAGGCCAGCTCAAATCACGTCTTGCAAAATGTAGTGTGTAGTAGGGTAAAGAGATGTGTGTATGTGTGTACGCCTGTGTGACAAATAGGATTGTAACTATAATGGATAATTCCCAAGAAATAATTTAATAAAATATTGGCGAAGACTTGAGCTGGTTTATGACATATCTACAAAGTTCTCTTCAATAATCACGGGATTAGGAATTATCAGTTAAATAGGAGGCAAAGAGTTGAGCTGAAAATGAACTCCAGGCAAAACATTCAAAGCCTACAAAGAGGCCAGGTAGTGGAGTGAGCATGTTCTTCTGGAAACAACCAGAAAGAGCCCGATGTAATCCAAACACGAGCAGTGAGGGAAAAGTGGGAAGAAGCATGAACAAAGAAAGATTAATTAAGTCAATTAAATGGAGCAATTGAAGGACTGTGATCTTTATCCTAAGACTTAGAGTGTCTTTTGTGGGAAGGGGTGGAGGGAGGGAGAGAAGAATAAAAGGGAGTCAGAGAAACAGAGAGACATAGATACAGAGATAACTCAGTTCTCTTTGTTGACTACTTTAAAAGGGAAGGTTTTTAAATGTCATGGTAGAGTTTGTTATTTTTGGAACATCTATAATTTTACAAAACTTTGTGCAAAGTATTTGCTGTTTAAAGATTCTAATAAGTTAACATTTTCCCAATCTTTGCGTTTATGCAACTCTTAGTAACATGCAACAGTACCTAAATTAGTTAATCTAATTAATGATTTAACAGTAGCGAAATAGTAATGACCAGGAGTTTTGATGTGTAAGAGCCAGGCTGTTAGGTTTCCCACTGTAACCAATGTCTAACATGTGAGAAGGTTGTCGGCCTTTCCGAATTCATGTTATTTTAATGCTGACTTAGTCTTGTTTCCCAGCCTTCTGCTCTGGAATGCTTCAGTCAGCACTAGAATTTGCGTGTTTCTCTATAGTTCCTCAGCCCCACTCCATCTATGTCCGAAGAGTGGTAATTATTATATGTAGCATTTGAAACCACCTGTTTCCCAGCCCGTGGAGCTGTAAATGCACCATTGCTGTGAATTAACTAAAGTATGAGTACTGGTAGCATCAAAAGTGCCCCAGCAGAGTGTGTTCGCGGTGTCAGAAGTTCGTTCGTATTCTTTGGATTGATTAAGTATCTTGAATAATTTGCCAAGTGGAAAATACATATTTTTCTTCTACTTAATATTGAAAACTTCAAATGTTAAACAACAAGAAAACCTCAATCTACAGGAATTATTAGTAGTTAAGAACAGTTATACAGATTAGAACTCCTATATTGGAATTAGAAACTTGTGTTGGAGAGATGCTTAGTGAGTAAATCTGTTGCCACCAGGCCCACCAGTCTGAGTTTAGTCCTGGAACCCTTGTGGTGGAAAGGAGCCAGCTAATGAGAGCTGTGCTCTGAGCTCCACTTGCCCCCGGCATGCACACGCCACCCACTGTGGTGTAGACAAAGTAAATAGAATTTAAACAACTGCGAACGTGAATACTGTGCGGCAGCTCATTGACCATGTGCCCTGTGCCACGCTTCGGTTATGGAACAGGACGAGTTTGAGCTCTTGTTCATATTTGCTCCAGCTGTTGATTAGAAACGTGTGTGGTGAAATATTTGGGGGTGACATAATGAAGGTTTTGTGCTTTGAAAAGTTACTTTCATATAAGTTTAGATATGAAAATAAATGAATCCAAATCCATTCTCATTTATCCACCAGTAACTTTTATTTTCTTGAACAGATGTGTGCATTTTGTCAAGCTGAATCAGTCAATGCGCAACACTCAGCAATTTCTTATATCTTGTTGTTTCAAAAATGGAAACATATTTGCTTTAGTCTAGAAATCAGTCTGGAGCTTCAAGAGTTGGAAAGGTTTAGCTTTGGAGCCACGAAGAGAGCCTGCGTGGGCAGAGGATGCTTCAGTCCTGTTCCTTTTCTTTTCCTTCTTCCAGTCCACATACTTCTCACTGGCCAAAATCAGTCTGCTCTTTACTGCTGGAATTCGGAGCGGAATGAGTTCTCCTTTGTTCTGGAAGCACCTGCTGCTGCTGATGCATCTTTTGTTACAGTGAAGTCGCTTAATTCAAGCAAAACTTTAATTGCTTTAGTGGGAGCTTCTCACTCGCACTTCTACGAGCTGACTTACATCTCCAGCCAGTCTGACTTTATTCCTAGGTAGGTTCAACGCCTTTAATCTAACCACAGCTTGGTATGGCACCAAATTTCTCCATCTCATTGATTAAGTTACTGCTTTACATAAAATTTAAGGGCTATTAATAAGCTGGAAATCTGATCATTATCCATACTTTTAGTATCTAGTCTACCAAGTTAATCAGTATTATATAAATATTTTGTATGAAAATTTTGCTTCTGAAATGTTTTGATCTTTGTAAGACAGCATTACTCAGTGTGATAAGAGTTTTGGGACTAACACACCATGTATATCATTCATTGGTCATCACTGACTTCTTTTTATATGGCCTTCTTATGCTAGTTTAGGTGAACTGATATTTGAACCTGGTGACAAAGAGGCAATAATAGCAGTAAACATCCTTGATGACACAGTTCCGGAAAAAGAAGAATCCTTCAGAGTCCAACTTAAGAATCCAAAAGGAGGAGCAGAGATTGGCGCCAGTGGTTACGTGAGAGTCACTGTTCTCTCAAACGATGATGCCTACGGAGTTATAGCATTTGCCCAGGTAAAGTGACTGATGTCAGACTGACAAATTGGTGTCAATCAGCTGTCACGGCGTGAATGACGACCTGTTTTCAGTCTTTTCCCTCCCTTGCCTCAGTCTTACTCCTTATCCTGTCTTCTAAGGTGAATTCTGACATTGCAGTTTCTAGACGTAGACGCCGGATTCCGGAATACCACATCCCCCCTGTTCTTGCTTATTTAGTTGTCTTGAATATAATACATTACTATTTGGTCTTTTCCCAGTATTTTGCTTCAGGTACTATTGTATAGAAAAACAAGCTTTTGAATCAGAGGGTAATGGTGAAACAGATCTAGATACACTCCATCTTGTGTATATCATGCATGTTACGTACGAATGTGACATCAGATGGGCTAGTGGGGGGCTTATAACTGTACAGACATTGTGCACATGTAGATGCCTTTGCCTCCTTTTCTCTAGGAAGGAACTTTAAAAATCTTGTTCTTCATTTACATGGGCTTTATCTTTCTTTACCAATGAGAAGAAAGGCATTCATAGTGTTATTTATTACTGTCTTCAACATACATTCAGATGTACTAACTTGTCATATTAGCAGAGCTACCATACTTTCTCCCAAATCTACCATGTATGAGGAAGGTCTAATTCAGATGGCTTTAACCACTAGGAACACAGCAACAACAAAGGTGGACTTGGAGCTGATGGGTTGGTTGCCTCTTACTCTGTGTCACCATGGCTCAGACTGAGCCAGTGTACCTTTCCATGTGTCATTGGATAGCAGAGTCCTCATTCTGCCTGCTTGAAAGCTCCTGTGATCGTTACAGTGCTGTTTCCTATTCAAGTCCAATCCGTGACAGAGAGACGCTTTCAAGGTCCTATGACTCAGCTTCAGTGACTTACTAGGAATGCTCGCAGTATTGGGTGTCCAGTCTTGTGACTTTCTGTTTTTGCACACATATTATGCATATGTATACATATTATGTATATGTATAATATATATTATATATGCTATCTGTAATTACATCTCTTACATCATATATCACATAATATATATGTATTATACGCACATGATATATAAACAAATATATATACACACATATGTATATATAAACACAAAAGTACACACACACACACACACACATACATACACATGGGAATTACTCATGAGTAAATTCCAGACGAAGCCAGGTGTATGTTTCCAAGAGCTGTTTACCCTAGCACTGAGTTGTGTTGTTGTAACACTTACAGAATTTGGCCATTGGCCGGGCGGTGGTGGCGCACGCCTTTAATCCCAGCACTTGGGAGGCAGAGGCAGGTGGATCTCTGTGAGTTCGAGACCAGCCTGGTCTACAAGAGCTAGTTCCAGGACAGGCTCCAAAACAACAGAGAAACCCTGTCTCGAAAAACCAAAAAAAAAAAAAAAAAAAAAAAAAAAGAATTTGGCCATTCAGAGAATCTTAGTACAGGCTCAAAGTCAGGGTTCTCATTGCAAGCTGGTCATGTGGTCATCTGCTGCCTCACACTTGCCAAAACTTTAGATTGCAGAGGGAACACAAAAGCCAGCATAAACCATAGACTGTATTATTTATACAAACTGTACATGGGAACTACTTATCAGGTCAGGGAATGGAAGGGAACTCTTGGAAACCAAATTCTTAGACACCAGCTGGTGGTCAGCCTTGTGAGCTTTGCTCTTACAGGCTAGCCGTCAGACCTGCTGTGTTAGCACCGGCACTAGCCTCTCAGTGACAGTGAATTTAGCCTTTGGGGGATGGAACACGAGGAGGTGTTGAGAAAGTGGCATGACCGTCCAGTCTGTGACGAGTTGTTGAAAAGGATCATGCCAGCTATGGTGTCGTGGACATACTCTAAGTGGAAATTGACATTGCTCTGAAGGCACTGTGACAATCCAGTAGTTATCCCATGGTGGATCTGTGGAAAGCATGAGTTTGCCCTTCACTTCCTTAGGGACAGCTGCAGGAAAAGTTGGTTGAGGGGAGAGGGTTGTGCATGGATTGTCCTCATCTGCCTGTAGGGGGCAGAGCACACTGTTGCCCAAGATATCCCTTGGCACAAAGGGAAAAGCAAAGGCTGAATAGAATGTGCCACAAGTATAGGAAAAGTTTTAGTTTTGTTTCCTAGTAAATACATTTATTAAGAGAGGAAAAAAAGCAAGGAAAGCCAGCTTAAGTAGTATGCCTTATTTGACCCCGTAGAGCCAGAATGCTGTGATTTCAACATGTATAAAAGACCATTGCTGAATACCTAACATTTTCCGAGCTGCTTTGTGTTTCAACTGCAGTATACATTTTACATTTAGAGACCAGCTAATCACGAGCATTCAATGGTCACGTGTGGATAGGGGGTCCCACGTAGTACGGGGCAACTCTTAAGATTTGAACCGTGTGTTTGGGGAGGTCCAGGAATAGAACCCGTCTGTCCAAGATGCTCATATTTCCACTAACTTCTTCAGGTCCTCCCCAGATGACACCTTAGCAGAAAGGGCTTGTGTGGTTGACCACTGGTGCCCACCATCTGAGCCTTCATGTCCTGCCTTTTTTTCTTAAGAACACCTAGAGTTGGATCATCTTATCTGTTTCTTTTCATTAAAGTTGAAAAGTACATGAGCCAGCATCTGTTCTGTCTACAGCTGGACAAGGAGGTGGAGCCTGCCATTGTGCAGGGGTGAAGACAGCACTCACAGGGCTTCCTGGTGCTTCTGAAATATGTGAAGGGCAAGGCTGGGGATAATGAGCTGAGAACCTGAGAGGGGACAGACTCCATAGGCTCTTCCCCCCTCCCCCCTCCCTCCAGGAAGCTGGTCTAGATACAGGAAACCCCTGTGGTTTCATCCTTGCCTATGGGCAGGACTGGGAGTTCCTGCAAGCCCATCAGTAGAATTTCTCAGCAGAGCCACTCGGTGCAGTTCGCCTGCGTCTGGACAGCCGCCGTTTGGATGTGGCACGGTAGAATTTCTGGCACATCTTCTGGCTGTATGGAGGCCTCCTCTTACTGACCATCAGTAACGAAGAACATGAAGCCAGGGAAAGGCTTATCTTTTCTGAACAAATTATGTGCATATTTTAAAACCTGATGTTTTATGAGTTATTTTATCACCTTGAACACGATTTTGTTTCTCTGAAACGTGTAACATAACACTGAACAGCTGTATGAAATTTCCTTAGGTTGGCTCTTTTCAAGTTAACATTTCTATAAGCATTTTGGAGGGGTCTCTTCAGATGGCCATTGTTAAAAATACATGGGCACTCCTACAGGAAAAATTTTTAAAAAGCACCTTTATTCTCAACATGATTGCCTTATTGAGAAATCAAGGATGCTTTGGGGAGGGATTTGTGTCCAACTACATGTCATTAGCTGTGAACATGGCTGAATGCAAAACCACAACTTACTGAAAACATTTTGGGAGATTTTTAACCAACACAGTTGTGCGATTCTTAAGCATGGACTGTGTGGGTGATAAGTTCATGTCATGGCGCCTAATAGCTGGACGTGTGTGAAAGTATTCTTTCTGAGGAAAAGTTCTGTAAAAAGCTAGCGTGAGGTGCAGCAAGTGTTTGACAGAGTGATAGTCACGGACTGGTAGACGTTAGGATCGAAGCAAAGAACCAAGGCTAGGAAGGACAGGTGGAAAGAAAGGAATCAAGACAGCACACAGAGGGATTTTTTTTCAGGTAGGACAAACAGTTGCATAGACCACTAGCTAAGGAAAGGAGCGGCACCAGAAGAAACAGATCAGCTAACTGAATAATTCACAGGACGTGATTTAAGTGTGAGACACATTAACAAGTGATCAGAGAAGAGTGTCTCAGTTCTCTGAATGTTGTTGACCTTGGGTGGGGTACTGGAGACTTCTAGGCCTAAGTCTTAATATGCTATTCAGAGAGGGAGACCCAGAGGGCCTTTCCCCAGAGGCAGAAGGATTTCCTGCCATTCCAGCTTTTTTTTTTTTTACAAACCTTTCAGTGCTATGTGTATCACTTTAAAAAGAAACGTATGCTGGGTATAAGAGTAATATCTGCCCATTGAGCAGAATATGTCAAGAAGACAAACATAAAAACAACGCAGTAAGATGACTGGTGTCCTGTGACTTCAGGTTATTTATGTACTTACTGTGGAGACAGTTGCCCTGTAGTTTGGGTCTTCCTGCCTCCTGGGCATTACAGGCCTGAGCAGGACACCTTGTACCAGGACACTGCCCACAACTGTTGTTTTCCTACATTTCATGTTGAACTGGCAAATATGTAGCAATGCAAAACAAGGAAGAGATTGCTTCCCTGTTTCAAGGAACCCTGTGTGTTCTTCTGCGCGAAGTTTATTGCAGCGTGCAGGAGAGAAGGGGAAAAGGAGAACAGACAGCGGTTCAGCCTTTTTAAAGGGTCCCCCCACGTGCGTGTGTCAAGCGCCACGTTCTGCGCCTGCGCAGCCTTTGCGTGGAACACTAGGGGCTCCTGGGAAATGTAGTTTCCCAGGCGAGCTACGCTCAGGGGCCTTCTGGGGAATAACACTGTGCCTTACCATGTGTCTTTCAGAATTCCTTGCATAAGCAAGTGGAGGAAATGGAGCGAGACAACCTGGTAACCTTGAATGTTGAGCGTTTAAAAGGAACACACGGTCGCATAGCTGTAGCATGGGAAGCAGCTGGAAGCATCAGTGATGTATTTCCTACCTCAGGAGTGGTATGTAATTTATAGAACTATAGAAGACGCTAATAAATCATGGTTATCATTCACTGATGTTTGCCACCATTTCCTGCCTGTTGGAAGAAACTTTAGAGTTTGACCATATAAACACTGGATTCTTGCTTATCACCATAGAGTGGGATACAATTTAAGGCTAGTTTTTTTTTTCCTATAAAAGAAAAGCTATCTGTACATAAAATGAATCCTTTTGAGGTTCAGTACTTGAGTTAAATAAATTACATTGCACTATCTGAAAGACAAGTGAGCCAAACTGAGAAGGAAATGTGTGAAGCCATAGGAAAAGGCAGAAACAGTACTTAGTGGACAAGTCTGTGGAAAGTCTATGGGAAGTAGGCGGAAGAAACGGCACATGAAAGCTGTGGGCACAAGCAGTTTCTGTTTGCTGTGAGCAGACCTTGAGGTGAGAGCCCTGGGCAGGAGGATTATGTGAATTAGTCATCTGCAGGTTAGGAAGGCAGGCTCATGTGGAGGAAGTATGGACCATGAGGGGTCCCTTCCATGTCATACAGGGAAGCAGAGCACGTGAGGAGATAAGAAGAAAAACCTGGTGCAGATCATGAGCCTGGATCAGACTTCCGGGTGTCTAATAACAGGTAGTTTATTTCCAGTATGTTTAAGCCCAGCGTAACTTGGAAAAAAGTGTTTCCTGATGTGATACAATCCCCATTGCACACAGAAGCATAATTACACTGAAACTCAGCTAGGTGTCATTTCCTCCAAG